>NC_082669.1:39191905-39816905 GCF_025265405.1 Mesoplodon densirostris
CGCATTTGGCTTTATCCAAACATGCATTTGGCTTTATCCAAAGAGGCTTTACTCTCTTCAGAGGGCATAGGGCCATGGGGACTAGCTATCAAAGCACGAAATTCAAAAAAAGCTCAGTTCTGTTACATTGAGCCCCCTTGCGATGTTGGAGTGGGCAGTAATAAGAACAAAGATCACAGTATTCCATACACATCCACAAGTTACCCCAACTAGTTGCCCCAAAGTCCACAACCGAAAGGTACCTTTGAAGATACAGTATGCTTACAGCTGCTAGAGAAAGAATTCGACAGCTTTCGTAAGCCTAACCTCTCAGCCCTGCGCTTCACCTCCCGCCCTCCATTCTAGACAGCCACAGGGAGCGCCTGATGATAGCCACTGCTCATCAATTCATTAGCTCTAATATGCTTTTATCCACTCATTCACAGAAAGGTAGGCTTGATTACAAGTGCAACTGGCTGAGAGTGAAAAAAAAAAATCCTGTCTCAAATCATCCTGTTTGAAGTAAATAAGGACATGCGGTCCAGCACAGCAGACATTAGGTTAGGGAAGATGGAAGAAGGTGGTGCTGAGGAAGATAAATCGTCGTCACAGACAGTTATGGAACTTGCCTTGGCAAACCTTCTGAGTTCCACATCCATCTGTTCCACATTAATCTGTCTCCACTGGGTTTTAGTCCAATTATCAATGCTTCTCTGAAAACGCACAAGCAGATAAAAGTGTCAACAACATTTGGTGAAAGCAAGTCTCCGCAGCAAAATATCTAAACTGATGATACACAGCGGCTCCATCATCCAGGGGAAAGTCAATTATTTAAGTATTAACTGCACCTGTCAAAACTTTCCCACCACAAAAAAAGTTGTCAGAACATGTCAAACCTAAGGCTAAAACATTGTGATATGTTCATTTCTAGAAGCAATGACAAATTCCATACACATATCATCATTATCATTTAATCCTGAATACTCTGAATGAATTGATAAATAATGTTACCATTAAATACCATATTTTTATAATTCTACACATAAGATAAGCTTTCATAAGAAAATCTTCATCCGTTATAGACAAAACTCTCATGAGCTTCTTGACCATGTTCTATGCATTGTTAATATCTTCACTGGCTTTCAACTAACTTCAAAGAAAATAATGTATAACACATATTGCAATATGCCTAGTTCCTAGAACTTATTTTTACACTTAAGTTTGCAATTTAATTAATACAGACAAAGTAACTTTATTTTTAGTTAGGCCTGTTTATATATGCACATGTACGGAAGTATAACCATGGGTGTACACATCAGTTTGTATGCACAAGTGACCATATGTGTGTGGTATATATTAAGTTTTGTTTATATCCTACGTAACTCTCAAGAAGGATTTGAAGCAGTCAACTCATAATACCAAGTTTCATTCAGAATGGCAAACAAAAAGCACTGATAATTCAGAGATATCTGAACTCTAATTCTGGGGAAAAAGTCTAATACCCACATATTTTAAGACATTATAAAACCCAAACAGAATGACAGAGACACTAAAAATTGCATACTTATACAAAAGAAATACTAAAAGAAAAAAAGCATGCTTTCAAAAAGCAGTGTCTTACCTTAACATAAATAATGACATCCCAGAGCCCCTTGAGCAATGTTATCTCTCTGCGACACTGCTTCATTTGTTTGTACTCTGGAAGAGCCACTTCAAAAAGATGAGTAGATTCTTGCATCTGCAACATTTCTTCTTCTAATGCCTCAAGCTCTTGATTTGCCTAAGGAGAAAACGCATACACACGCACACAAACACAGTTAATATCCAACGAACTGCCAGAGAAGAAGAGCCACAGCGGTGTGTAGCTCTGGTTATGTCAACATTTAACAACTTCGATTTTTAAAAGAAAATAGAAAGAAATCTGAAGTATAATTATTGGTAAAATGGGGGCTTTAGAGGAGCAAACTCACAACTACTCAAAAAAGTTAGAGTAGACTATCAGTAAATACAGTAATGTTATCAATACCCTCCCTATTCATTATTTCAGCAAAATCTGCTCTGGTATCAAATTGCTATGAATACAAATTTTCCTCTTGATTTTCATCATACAGCTGGGGACGACTTTGCTGGGGAGCAAAAGACAAGGTGCTAGAAACTTCCACTTAAGAATAAATCACTTCTTTAAAAAAAAGAACTTTCAGATTTAAAAAATACCCTAGAGATTATCAATACACAGAACATAGTACAGTATGAGAAATTTCACCATATGATTATATCTACCAAGGCCCCCTCCCCTAACCATCCCATCGATGTACAACAGTTTATGTTTTATACCAAATATAAGCTGACTCATCTTTTTCTTTGATAAACCAGCTCTTATTTTTAGTTTTTATTAACATAGTAGTATATTAATATGGTCAGGTGCAAGGAGTACAGAAGAGCTTGCAATGCAGGAAAAGCTGGAAACACCGGCACTCTCTCCAGTTCCTCTGGGAGCGGTTTCTCGAACTCTCAGCTCTGTGCACAAGTTGCTGCTTCTTGATTTAATAAGCTTAGACATTACAAACTTAACTGGCTTTGCAAACAAAGGATTTAACTTGTTTTTCCACTTTACATTTTCTCCCAGCGTCCTCTCAATACCCCAAATTTCTATTACTTTAGTTTTTTTGAGTTTCTTTTTAACTTTAAATACCCACGGTTAATCATTTATCCACTTTCAACTCTCTTAATTTCCTACTATGTAAATTAGGATATTAGCACTCTAATATTCTTTCATGATACAAGTTATGTTTCATTTTACATGTTATACTTTTATAAACATTAACTGCAATTCTCTTAGTTTTACTATCGTTATTAGAAAAATTCCATACACATAAAAGGGTGTGGCTGTGAGCATACACACCATCCAGCTTTGTAAATACTATGTTACTAATAACTTTTAATGACCTCAATTTTATCCCTCTCCTTCCCACTACAAATATAATCACTAAATTTTTATTTACTATTACTGATTTTATAATATTTTCACTACATGTTTGTACTGCTAAATGCTAAACTGTTAAAATTTATGTCTTAAAATTTATATGAATAGTTTTATACTATATATTAAGACATTTCAATATTTATTTTTGAGGTACATCTACATATTCATGAAGAGTATGTATGAAGTTCATTCATTTCTACTACTTTATAGTTCTACCTAGTATGAATAAACTACAATTAATCTATTCTACTGCTGATGGTTATGTAGGATTTTCCTGTATTTCACCATTAGCACTAATGCTACTAGGATTTTTATGCTCCCTGGTATATAGAGTTTCGTTATCCTTTAATGGGTTAAAAATGTCTTCCAAGAGTTTCTATCATGAATGAATGTTGAATGATACCTAAAGATCTTTTGGCATTTCTTAAGATGGTTATATGACTTTTCTCTTAATCTGTTAATATGATGAATTATATTCATTTTCTAATGTTAAACATTTCCCTGGAATGAACCCAAACTATTTATAAATTGGATTATTTGATTACTTTTTGCTTAGTTAGTTTCCATCTATGTGTACCAAAAAGAGTGGCTTATCAGGACTTCCCTGGTGGTGCAGTGGTTGGGAGTCCGCCTGCCGATGCAGGGGACACGGGTTTGTGCCCCGGTCCGGGAAGATCCCACATGCTGCGGAGCGGCTGAGCCCATGAGCCATGGCTGCTGAGCCTGCGTGTCTGGAGCCTGTGCTCCATTCACCTATGTGCTGCCTTCTAAGTGAGTTCTTCCAATGTCATTTGCATTTCACTAATCCTCTTTTCAATTAGTTCTCTAACCCCTGCTGAGTTGTATCTTTTATTTTTCATTTCCATGAGTTTCTGGCCCTTTTTCAAACTCAGTTGATCATTTTTGATAGTCTCAAAACTGAGAACTTGCTCATTTTTTTCAATGTTATCTTTTATTTCCTGAATACATGTCTTCTTCTTCTTCTTTTTTTTTTTTTTTTGGCTGTTCCACATGCAGGATCTTAGTTCCCTGACCAGGGATCAAACCCATGCCCTGTGCAGTGGAAGCACGGCATCCTAACCACTGGACCACCAGGGAAGTCCCAATAAATGTCTTCTAATATCTGACTTTTCATATGGGTCTGTATCTGTGATTTGCTCTTTCTGTTGGCCCTTATGCATGATGGTGTGTTTGTTTTATTGTGAACTCAAATTTAACTGAATTTAATCTGTTGGACCCCTGAGGAGATTAGAATAAGAGCACCTTATTCTCTTCTACCCAGAGAAGATTTGGATTTGCTTCTACTAGGTGCTAAGAAGAGCTGCTTGTAACCATATCAGTTTCCTGGGCTGGAAATTCCTTAACCATAGGGGTAGTATAAAATTACACCATAACCCTTGGGAGAACAGACCTATGTTTACCAATTCCCAGAGGATCCTTTTCTATTTTTTTTGCCCTATTCAGAGCAAGGTCTGATGGGTCATCTCATAGGCTCCCTGTGCAGGCTGCAGATTTTTCCCAGCCCACCCATTCACTAAGGGTGTAACCTCTTAAAAGCATCTCCTAGTTTGCCCTGAAAGGGTTAATCACAAAGTTCTAGAGTTCTGGTACTTTGATTTGCCCCTACAGCAGCACAGGCTTTTATCTTTCCCGCTGCTTTCCATCCTGGTTTCAGCTACTCTATTTCCCTGCCTCTTGCTTTCTTGGGAGATCAGCAATAGATTAAAAGTTACATATTTGTGAACATGTTTCAGCATCTGTTTTACAAGATGGATTTTCAAAATGTCTAGTTAACCATACTCCCCAGAGCCAACAGCCCTTTTATTTATTTTAAATTATTTTTCCTATTAGTTATACTAATTCAATTATTCCTAGAAATATAGATCCGGTTATTTTAATTCAACTGTTCACTGTATCTTTGGCTATGAAGAAACAATAGCACATAATATAAATTTACCAAGGTATCAGTTATAAAAGGAGAGATTTACTACACCATTCCCCTGTTCCTGGAGGGTCAATGGTTTCTATCTTTTGGAGTGAGGTGCCTTGAGTACTAGGACCTACCATACCAGCCCAGAACAAACATATACATGACTTTGGTTGAATCCAGTTAGATAAACACTAGATATGCTTGCTGAACAAACACACAAGAAAATGACGTCAAGATAAAGGTAACCGAGTCCTACTATATTCAAAACATGCTCAACACATTTTGTAGGTATGATAAATATCTGCCTTTTAAATATGTAACTATATGGTGTTATAGTATAGCATGCAAACGGTAGGAGTCAATAAATGATAACTGCAGTAAATGTTTACACACAGCACATTGGTTAGTCAAGTAAAAATGTCTCCATATCCACAGTCTGTTCAGACCACCTGCAGTTTAGATATAATCTTTTTTAAAAAACCAACTCTATTCGCATACTCTAACCAACTCCCTTTTCAGTGAATATATTAACCACTTTTATTTAGCCAAGTGAAAGAGAAGACCTCATGCTATTGAATGGTGTTTTCTGAATGGCTGAAAGCAGTTAAAACTAAATTCAATCCAAAATTTGGAAAGAGAAGTAAAAACTGTCAGTTCCAAGTTTTACAGCAGTCTAAGGAGGAAAGGCTATCTCCAGCATGAAGTCAAATCAGGATGGCAGCCTAGATGAACTCAGAAAAATTCCCAGCCCCCAATGCAAACTTCAAAGTCACTTTCTCATTTTGGCTGCTAGGTTAAGAATTCTTAGAGAAACAAAGATATTATTTTTCTAATAAAAGTTTAAAACATTTTTTCAATCCTCATGAATTATTCACCATTTTCGGATTATTTGCCTATTACAGTCATTCTTATAGTCAGTTATAATAAAGTAGTTCATTATAACCTAGGATTAAATGACTCAATAATATTTGTATCCAGAATTAAGAATAAGTTATGGGCATTCATTTGAAACTCCCTGAAACACTAGCCACCTCCAGAAAACCATATAACATATACTTGGGGAGTGGGTATGGGGGCAGATACAATGTGTAGTCGGGGGTCGGGGAGAGAACACGGAATCAGGCCTAAGGAGAAAGTATAGGATGAGGCAGTAAACATAAATCAGAGAAAAAAAAAAAAAAAGAAAAAGTTACGGGCTTTCCTTACTATGATTAAGAGTTACTAACAAAGTACCACATGGGAAATAGTATGATGGTTAATATTCCTCAATAAAAAAAAAGTAGACAGCTAGAATTTTAATACTGATTCTGTCACTAACTTATCTCCAACAAGTTACTCAATTATACATGATTGTTTCTTTATCTAAAAAAAGGCGAATAGAAGCTGTATCAGAGAGATATTGCAAGAACTGAAAGAAATAATGTGAATAATATGTTTAATAAAGTTCTTGACGTATAAAGTGTTTATATGTCAAGAGAAAAACAAATATCGTATATCAACGCATATATGTGGGAATCTAGAAAAATGGTACAGATGAACCTATTTGTAGGGTAGGAATAGAGACGTAGATGTAGAGAACGGACATGTGGACACGGCGGGGAAGGGGAGGGTGGAATGAATTGGGAAATTAGGTTTGACATAAATACACTACCATGTGTAAAATAGATAGCTAATGGGAACCTGCTGTACAGCACAGGGAGCTCAGCTCAGTGCTCTGTGATGACCTAGATCGGTGGGACGGGGGAAGGGTGGGAGGGAGGTCCAAGAGGGAGGGGATATATGTTATACATATAGCTGATTCACTTCATTGTTCAGCAGAGACTAACACAACACTGTAAACCAATTTTACTCCAATTAAAAAGAAAAAGAAAATAAAGAATAATAGTATTTGTTAGTTTCACTAGTATGAGTACTTTGATGATGACATGATTTAAATCACAATATAATTTCTGGAGAGACATGATTTAAATCACAATATATTTTACTTGGGGAAAATTGTTTGTAACTGGGTTTTAAATAGTTAATTCTCAACCCATAACTAATTGCAAAACTAAGGCAAAATATAGCAGTAACTCAGTGTCCAAATTTATTTTTTGAAATAGCTATTATAACACACAAGATAACTGAGATCAGCATTACCTTATCAAGTACTCCATATGGATTTTCTGCATTAAAACGAAGAGGAGCAGAGAGTCTGAATCGCTCTCTGAACTCTGCCTGCTTCTCCTGATTAAGGAAGAAAAAAACCTGAAAGTGAATCTCAAATAGCTTCAATTAGCCTTATAAAACCTTTCTTTAAAAAAAAAAAAAAAACAGAAAACCACAAAGCTTGTTAGCTAGCTTACATCAAACAAAATACATTTTTTCCTTATAAGAGTGACTTCTGCATCTTGAAGAGGTGAGACTTCATGTCTGACAGTTGCTGCAATCTTTTTGGTAGTTTTCCATCTTTCAGGTAATTCCTACAAAAACCAAGGTGCAAATGAGAAGTTACTTCAATACCTAAAACAAATCCACTCCACAGGATTAAATTTTTCTAATCTCTTTCCACTAACTCATGACATCCTTTCATTCTTGTCTAAGAGAAAGAGTTTATTCCCAAAAAGATTAAAGGGACTAAAAGGCCTAGAGCCAGGATGAATCCCAATGGAACCTTTGGAGTCACATCTTCCAAGCGTAAACCAGAGCTGTCCTCTGGTATAAGATTTACCTCAGCATAAATGAAAACCTTTTCAAATAAACAGAAATTTCCAAATTGTTTTACTATTGAGGGAATAACAATAAAGTGCTCTGAAAATGACTTTGCTGATCTAACAACTAGAAGTGGAGCCACGTTTAGCAATTTAGCAAGTGAAAAAAGATGCTGTCAATCTGGTGGGCAGAGATGAAAATGTGCATCAGTCTTATCCTTCGTTTCCTCTGGCTCCCAAAGCTCTGTTTTTACTTGGTCTGGATGGAGAGTTTGAACATTTGGGTTAATTTTAAATGACTAAGATTTTTGAAATAAGATGAGGCAAAGGGAAGGGAAGGTTAATTCCTACTTGATGGAGGACAAAAGCAGCCATGAATTGTTCAGGTAGCAACTCAACTCTGCCGTCCCTGACTACAATGCAACTAGGACAACAGCAACTTACTTTCTTTGAAGAGCTCTTGTGTTTAATTGCCGTTGAAAAGCATTCCTTGTGTCCAGACTAAGAAAGCATTGTTTCTCTGTGCCATCTCCCAGGACACGGAAATTGTTTTGTCACACAAAACCACCCATGGTGATGGGACTCTACTTGTGTCGCTGAAGCACAAAACTCGATTCTGAAGACTATTTTGTAACCCTGATAAATATCTGATGAATGATTTGGTAACTGCCAATTATGAAGAGTGCACTGTGCTAAGTATAAATTGTATCTGAGTGGTGGAGGAGGGCTACAAAGATAAAACACATTCTTGAGATTTAAACTGTTGTATGATCTGTCAGAGTAAATGAGAGGTACACAAAATAACTATTCTACATGACAGAATGTGTTAACTTCGATCAGGAGGTCTATATGTTATGGAATTAAAATGCTTCAGAGGCAACATGATGTCACGACGGCAATACCCGACCAGGCCAGGAACTAAAAGACTTGAGCTCTAAAGCTCCTTGTTTTTCATCTTGCTCTTCCATCCTTCTTCTCATCAAAACTCTATTTCCTCATCTGCCCAGAGTGTCACTTTGCATTTCCAATTGACCCCATGGAACCTAAATGTCACAGGAAGTCCCTTCGGGGCCATGGGAGAGAAGACGTGAAGAGGTCACATCAGTGGGTTCAGGCTCCTTAACCTTAACCTTCTTCAATGACACTAGACCTGCTGTTACCTGCTTTATATTTGGGGATTCCAAAGAAGCTTCCACTGGATAAAAATAAACTTTCATTGAAAACCAAAAGATCAGATGACCTCCAAAACTGAACTGATACTGATCCACTCAAGGAACTAACACTGTATCAGGGGCACAAAACAATGACTGGATTTCCACAGGCAGAGATGAGGGTGAGACCCCTCAACATCCCGTGAGGTAAGATTTCCAATGCAGGATGGGGTGAGAGTGTGGCTCTACAGAAACTGGACAGGATTCTGAGGCTAGAGGCAGTCAATGAAGGTTTCTTAACAGGGAAGGGACTTGATAAAATCTATAGATTAGAAGTGTAATCTAGCTTCAGAGCACACTATAGATAGGGTGTGAGGACACAGCCATGCCTAGGGGCTTTTTTAGCATCAAACCAAGCACAGGCAAGTTTTGGGAAATGTTATGACTGCTAATGATTATGAAGGAGAAACAGCAACTCTCACAAATTGCTTAAATTAAAACAAAATTGGGACACTTATCCTCCACGAGCAACCTCAACTGCCTGTAAATCTTATTTTTCCTCCTGAACAGCCTGAATTACCGACATCGCGACACACACAGAGCTAAGAGTGTGGCTCACTTTTTTTTTCGAAATATTGAAAAGCCTAATATTTTCAATAATGCAAAAACCTTAGTGAGCCAAAGGCAGAATAGCACATTTGCTTTTAATCATCTTGGAAACATAAAGAGTCCATTAGAAATCATATAAACTAAGAAACACATAAAAGATTTTTAAATCTTCCACCTGACCACAGCACTGAAATTGAATACATACACCTCCATTTTCATAAACAACTAAGAAAACAGTCAGAACTAAGTGACCTGATCAAACATGTCTGCGTCGTTACTCTCCTAATTAGCTTACTGTTGAACAATGTATATAAGGTGTCATATGTATCAGGAAATTTTGTTAAAGACCTAAAAACGGACAACAGAAATGACTGGAATCTAGCTTTAGTGAAGTGTGAGCCAAACTTTTATAATACAAATTCTGGAGGCCATGGCCAAAATCCCCCATCAATTACTTGTGTTATGACTGGTTTCTCTATATGACATAAAATTTTAAGGTTCAAGGTCTGACTCAAAGAATATCCCAATCTTCCTAAAAACAGACATTTATAGTGTGTTCTACTGTTAACTATTTCACCTCTCACCCTTGTTATGTATCTATCTATCCACATCATCTCTCACTCCATGTCTAACTGGATTTTCAGTTCTAAAGACAATTTTATACTTACACAGAATCTAAGAATTCATATATAGTAATTCTTTGTAGTCAAGAGAGCACCTATGAATACATTGTTGCACTTCATCCTCACAAAAAAAAATGAGGAATACAAAATGGAGCAGCTGCTGTGAAAAACATTTTGGTGGTTCCTCAAAAAGTTAAACTTGGAATTACCATAAGACCCGGCAATTCCACTCCTAGGTGTTTCCAAAAAGATGTGAAAACAGGTACTCAAACAAATACTTGTGCACCGATGTCCACAGCAGCATTATTCACAATAGCCAGAAGATGAAAAGAGCCCCAATATTCCTCAATGGGTGAAAGGCTAAACAAACTATATATGTGTGTATGTGTGTATATACACACATACACACACAAACACACACACACACAATGGAACATTATTCAGCCATAAAAAGGAATGAAGTAGTGATATATGCTACAACATTCATGAACCTCAAAATCGTCATGCCAGGTGAGAGAAGCCAGATACAAAAGGTCACATATTGTATAATTCCACTTATATGAAGTATCTACAGTAAGTAAACCCATAAAGACAGGAAAGGATGAGCAGTAGCCCCAGACTGGTGGCAGGTAGTAGGGGAGGAGTGGGGAATGACAACTAATGGGTATGGAGTTTCTTTGGGGGTGAGGAAAATGTTCTGAAACTAGAGACAGGCGGTGATTACACAACCTCCTGAATGTACTAAATGCCACACACTTTGAAATGGTTACTTTTACGTTATGTGAACTGTGAATTTCATCTCAATTTTTTAAAAAATGGGGAACTGGAGACAGTATAGACAAATTTAAAAAGTGAGGGATCTTGGGCTTCCCTGGTGGTGCAGTGGTTGAGAGTCCGCCTGCCGATGCAGGGGACACAGGTTCATGCCCCAGTCCGGGAAGATCACACATGCCGCGGAGCGGCTGGGCCCGTGAGCCATGGCCACTGACCCTGCACGTCCAGAGCCTGTGCTCCGCAACAGGAGAGGCCACAACAGTGAGAGGCCCGCATACCGCAAAAAAAAATAAATAAATAAAAAATGAGGGATCTTGAGGGATATTTTACCAAGGAGGAAGCATGCTCTGAGGCAAGCAGATGAGACGGACTAGCAGAAAACAAATCTAAGTTTGAGTTCCATGCTCTAATCACTGAACTAGATAGAATTCAATAAAAGCTCTTTAATGTGTCCACCGATCACATTGCAAGGTTAAACCTAAGCTCACCCTGGAAGCTGGTGGATGACATAAACATATAAACTATCTATAGAACCTCAATATGGGCATGGGAATAGAGCCTCAATTGTGAGATTTTTATTCATGATTTCAGTTATAACTACAAAGACTTTGTACATCGTTTGGCACACAGCAGCCACCAAGTCATTCCAGAACACGGAAAGAGGAGGATGACACAGAAATCCTGTTTAGGAAAGTGGTTTCTCCAGCCAAATTGGGCTTTACTTATTCTTTCTTAACATGTCCATGATATGTTTCCAAAGACTAGGACACTTCTCAACTGACAGGCAATTTAAATGAAAGAGAGCTGGAATTTATTTCACATGTGAAAGTGATGATATAAGTGGAACCCAAAAAAGTAACTTAGAGGTTCTCTATTACCTGAATACCTTCTAACACGAAGGCAGTGGAGTACAGCCAGGCAGAGCGAGGATGTGGACATGAAACACCCCTAGATTCATGTGGGCTGGCTTTACTACTTGTGTGACCTTGAGAAAATTACTAAGTCCCTTTAAGCTTCAGATTCCTAAGCTGTAAAATGAAAACATTAATATCTACAGTATAGAGTGTTACGAGGGTGTCATAAGAGAGTGCATGTGAAGAACAGGAGACGCTCAGTTTATGGTAATCATGGTTATTTTAGCACCTCACTGACCTCTAGCTGAGCATAGACCTGCTCAGGCATTTTCTGGCCATACGTTTCCAAGAGTGTGATGGTTTCTTTCAGTGGTTCAAAGAGTTCATCAGTAGCTCTCTGTCGGCTTCTTACAGCCAGAAGATGCCCCATAATGTCAACTA
This sequence comes from Mesoplodon densirostris, assembly GCF_025265405.1. NCBI lineage: Eukaryota > Metazoa > Chordata > Mammalia > Artiodactyla > Ziphiidae > Mesoplodon > Mesoplodon densirostris. The sequence goes on from NC_082669.1 coordinate 39,203,940, forward strand.
AACCATCGTGATCGCCTTCACTTAATTCTCTCTGAAGTCCAGCATCTGTCTCCTTTATAAATTCTTGTAGCTCATTCAGACTATAAAAACATGTATACACACACACAAACACAAATTAAGCTCATTAAAACATTCAGAAGTATGACTTCTGACTGAATCTGATTTTCACTATTTACCTAATTAAACATTACTTGCTATCTCTCTTATAGAACTGGCAGTTTTAATGCTCTTAAAATTAATATCTCAATTTTAAGAAGCAGTCAGGTGTGAAAAGTTATAATTCCAAATACCAAAGCACCAAAGACTACCTGTCAATGACAAATCTCAAAAGATGCTCCTGAAACATCCAGCTCCATTTCCTGATAATGTTTAGCAAGCTCACTTTGAAAGGCTTCATGTCCACCTTGAACCAACCATCAAACACTCTGAAGTCATCAAACTTGCTCATCTGAACATACAAAGCCTCATAAATGTCAATCTATAATTAGAAAAAAAAAGTCACTGTATAACAACTCAATCAAAAGCTAGTAACTACATAAATGCAGAGGGTTTGCCTTGCCTGTTCTTTGAATTGCTCGAGTGTTGGTGGTTGTCCGGGAATGTCTTCATTTGCGTGAGGCCCTGTCTCCTCAGAGGACACAGTATGGCCATACAGGAGGAAGCACTTCATAAACTCGGTCCGGTCATCCACCCAGAGGTAAGCATATGTGTCCAGGGTGTTTCTGAAGTCCAAGACTTCGTTGATGACGTCTGCTACTCTCTTCATGATCTCCTGCCTGACCTGCACCAGGCCCAGCATGCTGTCCATATCATTCTAAATGAGAGGAAAACTAAGTATTTATTAAAGCCAACCCTGCTCTATCAATTATGTGCAACCTAACATCATCCAAGGCCATTCTTCAAAAGAATAGTTGGTAAAATCAAAAACTGTGTTGCCTTTCCCAACTTCTCCTTTCCTTGTGCTCCTCATTCCCCCAATTTATTTTGAATCATTAATATAAAAGCTAATTTTATAATTAATCATAATTGTAATTAATATATATGTATGTGTATGGGCATTCAAATGACTGGGTAGTTGAGTAAGCACATTTTTTTTTGAGTCCTGGTAAGTTGCAACCCTCTATATCCTTCTTTGTCTTTTCATCGGAAATATTGCTTCTTAATATTTTTCTCTTTTGCATTTATGTATCTAGGAATGAGGCATTTTCTTTCATGTGGCTTTATCCTGTTTTAAAGAGCTGTTCTCAAATTCCTGATTTTCCTGGCTGCCTCAGGATCCACTCACAGCATCTTGCTTTTAGGTTAAATACAAACAAAATTAATCATACTTGGTGTAAATACAGCAAAAAACAGTGGACATTAGAATGGAGAACACTAGAACTCAAAATCGAAGTATATTCAGATTAAAAGCTTTGGAATTAGCTTGGCATTTATTTGTAACTCTAAAGAGATGTGCGAAATTGGTTAACATGTATGTAAATATATTGAATTTTTTTAGAGTAATGTTTCCTTTTCAGTGCTGATTTCTTTGGATTCTGTTCTCTGCATTCAGTATTCAGTAATACTACCAACAAACGTATTTATAATTTCTTAATCTATTAATATGTATATAATTCACAATAAATGTAATACCCATTTACAAAGAACATACCTGGTAATTTGCTATTTCCAGATGTGCTGCTACTCGCTTCATCTGGGCAGACATTCTGAAACTACTGCACAGCATTTCTTCCACCAGATCATAGAAGCCATCCCCAGACTCTCTTTCTAAAGAAGGTTTAAACAGAATCTCTGGGGGCATTAAGATCATCTGTGCTTGAAAAAACGGTGCAGATTTCAGTTGTTTCTCTGTGTTCATCAGGAAGAAGTCTAAGTCATGCATTATCGCTTGAAAAAAGCCTTCCACCACAATGTCATCAATGAATTCTACATAAATCTTCCAGGCATCCAGAGAAGGAGGGGCTCTGAACAGCTTCCTATTTTCCTACAAACAGACAAGTATTAATAGATCAGTATAGACAATAATGAGTATAAAAACAAAAGCTGTCCATTTAAGTGGCTCGTTAAAGGGGCTACTAATTGTAATCCATCATCTGTCCTCCATGAGGCAGATTCCAATGCATAAACACTTGTAAGGATGTCCTGAAAGCTGCAGAATAATTCATAGCCATCTCGGCAAACTAGGAACAGTCGAGGTCATGACTACGTTAAGACATTGCTGAAAAAACAACTTTCCAGATATATAACTTCTTTACATGTCAGAACATCCCCGAGATTCCCTCAAGGCTACCCAGGCCTTAGGGAGAGCCTTCAGAGGGAGCATGGCCCCGCCCACACCTTGATTTCAGACTTCTGGCCTCAGACTGAGAGAGAATACATTTCATTGCTTTAAGGAATCCATCTGTGGAACTTTGTTATAGCAGCCCAAGGGTGCTAACACAGGCAGTCATCTAAGAAGGCAAAGTCTTTGTCCTAGCAAATTGTTACCAGTAGGGAAAATTAAAACTTTCTTACATGTTTCAGACAAACTTGGAAGTCAACAGAAACTTTGAAATCCATATGAATTCTTTTCTTTCTTTTCTTGTTGTGACACATACTCAATACAGCATATCAAACGTACCACATCTTACTTTTCGGTGAGCAAGTCTGTTACTCTTCAAACCCTTTCTTCACACAATTGCAATGCCAGCCTATGCAAAAATCTGCTCTTGGGCAGGCATCTCTAACTAACGTGCCCAAAAACAAATCCTGTCTTTTCCCTGCAAAATCTGCTCTGCCATAGCCCTCCCCATATCAGTAAAGGGAAACTCTATTCTTCCAGCAGCCCAGACCAAAAACGTCAACGTCGCCTTAACTTCTCTCTCCTCTGACGGATCACAGCAAATCCTCTTGGCTCTGCCTTCAAAATACATCTAGCATGTGACTGTTTTTTATCACTACCGTCTGGACCCAAGCCATCTTCACTTGGATTACAGACTCATCTCCTAACGGTCTCCTTGTCTACCATCTCCTGGCCCCCCTGCAGTTTACACTCAACAGGGAAAGCTTTTGAGCAGAGAGTCTCCAGCTGCTATTTTCCCTCAGAGTAAAACCCAAAGTTCTCAAAATGGCCCCTTGATCCAGTGTGATGTGCTCTTAAGCCCTTTCAAACTTCATCGCCCACTATTATTCCCCCTGGAAATTCTGCTTCAGGCATGTTGGCTCTCTAACTGACCCTTAGACAAGCGACCCATACTCCTACTGTAAAGCTTGTGTACTTTGATACCTGGAACATCCTTTTTCCATTTCCCACCTAGCTCATTCCCTTTCAGTTCTCTGCAGAAATGCTACCTTAGTAAAGAGGCCTTTCTAACTACCTCATACACAAGGTCCACCCCACCTGCCACTGCTTCTCTATCCCACCATCTCTGCTTTATTTTTCACCATTGCTCATGTGACCGAGTGAAAATACTACTATATATTTGTTATTTTCTCTATCTTCCCTAACTAGGATGTAAGATCCAAGAGGCAAGAGACTTTTTTGTTTCTCTGCCTTCTGTTCTTTGTTCTTGCTGTTTTATTTCTTGTCTTCTCTTACACTGATAACCCTGGAATAGTGCCTATCACTGTTGTAAAAACTCAAGTACTTGTTATAAGGAGAGTAACTACTGTTGCCACCCTCAGGAGATGGCTGAAAGGGTTACAGGAGATGAGGTAAACAAGACGGATGGCACATAGAGGCATTCAGCAAAACAGGAGATAACTATGACCAAGGTAAGGACACCAAATCTAGCCTTTCTGTTTCATCAAAAGATCTCACATTCCTATCTCTTCCCTCAGAAATGAGCACAGTGAGGGCCACAGAAATTACAGACAAGTAACACAAATTCCTCCATTTTCAATGCTTAACAAAACCATACCTAAAGTTCTTTTGGGCCCAGAAAAAGAGCCCTCCATTATAAGGTTACCTATTTTTGCTCTTTTCTAAACTAAGTGAAAGGATCTGCTATAAATTTCGAAGCCTTGAAAGCAAGTACCTCAACCAAGTTGTGTATCTTGCAGCCATCTTCCTGGATTAGCTTGTATTTCTTCGTAAACAAATCACCCTTGTCCTCCCAAGTCAAGGCGGTCTCCCGCCTGTGTTCTCTCCCGGGAAGGAGCGTGCACTCTACCCAAGCCCGCATCGTCTGCTGAATCACTTTGACGTTGTTCTGTGCATGCTCCACTCTGCGCTCCAACTCTGAGGTAGTCGTCTTCATCCTCTCGATGTCCCCCCAGCAGTCATCCTGCCATGTCAGCGATGTGGCGGCTGCCTGCAACTCCTCATCCACAGCCCTCAGCTCTTCCTCAACCAGGGGGTATTCAACTTCCAGAAGAGTCTGTTTCAGCTTATTATATCCTTGCACAAGAAGTTCAAGATTTCCAGTGGACTGATTCAAAAGAAAACCCCAAGACAAAAAGGGCCACATGTGTTAAAGCTACTTTCTCTTGGAGGCATGGAAGTATCTTAGGTCTACATGTTAATAATTAAAATTCAAACTGTTTCTATTCAAAATCCACCCTAATATCTGAAAACACAGACCTTTAAAAGAGTGTTTCTTCTTTTGAAGATGGCTAAGGCTGAATCCGGTATGTCTGATTTCTTCAACATCAAAAGGTATTTAACTTCTCTTAATACGGCCACTAGCTATTAAAAGAAAAGCAAGGATTATTCACATGATTTAAGAATATCATTCTTTTTTCACTGTTGCGGCCTCTCCTGTTGCGGAGCACAGGCTCCGGATGCGCAGGCTCAGCGGCCATGGCTCACGGGCCCAGCCGCTCCACGGCATGTGGGATCTTCCTGGACCGGGGCACGAACCCGTGTCCCCTGCATCAGCAGGCGGACTCTCAACCACTGCACCACCAGGGAAGCCCAAGAATATCATTCTATTTTTAAAATCAAACGCTTAAAGTTTCATCCAATGATTACAATATTTTCAAACTGTCAAAGCAAAAGGGCTTTTATTTTTTATGCTTTTTAAAAGCAACAATCATACATTCCATATGATGCAGAAGTATAAATAATAAAGGTAGAAATCATTGGCTATGGCCCACTATCAGAGAAAGAATTCAAGCAAAAAAAGAGCAACATATACATGCCAAGATCTGAAATGGGAGGCCATAAGCCGACCTCGGTCTTTTCCAAACACCACTAGCTCTAATATAATGCTTGTTTTGAAAACACAACATGATTATACATGAGGGAGGATTGTGAACATGCCGCAAGTTTTGTCTTTGCTTATCTGCAGTTTCATCAGCAATAAACGGCTAGGTAAATGCTAAAAACTGCACCCAGCTGAACAAAAAGGCTTAGGAATATGCAAAATGCTCATATGCACATACCACAAACATCCACCAGGTACCTCCACTCATAGGTGTGTGATGAGCCAGCCCACCCAACTTCTGGTGGCACAACTTTCTGTCTGGTTTCAAATGACCTTCCTTCCACCACCTCACAGTAATGCACAAGTCATAACGCACTTCCCTGAGCCAAACTTCAGGTCTTTGTCAAGGGAAAGTACTATATTCATTGGAGCATTTATATATTACTTGACCATTTAAAATGTATAAAACTATGCTACTGTTCTTCCTAAGTTCCTTTTTCTGTTTTTTTTTGTTATTTTTTAATTGGAGTATAGTTGCTGTATATTATGTAAGTTATATGTGTACAATATAGTGATTCACAATTTTTAAAGGTTATACTCCATTTATAGTTATTATAAAACAATTCCCCGTGTTGTACAATAATATATCCTTATAGCTTATTTTATACCTAATAGTTTGCTCCTCTTAATCCCCTACCCCTATGTTGCCCCACCCCTTCCCTCCCCCCAGGAGTAACCACTAGTCTGTTTTCTATATCTGTGAGTCTGCTTCTTCTGTTATATTTACTAGTTTGTTGTATTTTTTAGATTCCACATATAAGTGATATCATACAGTATTTGTCTTTCTGTCTGAGTTATCTATTTTTTAAACGTATCACTGACAAAGTTTTTGAGTACTGTACCCTAACCCCCATTTTCCCCGTCAGCAATGTACTTTTTATTGTGCAGTCTTTCATAGTGCTGTGAATTTTAGGAATGCATATGTCGTGTTGTAGCAAAACTGACTGTAGCCCTAAATCACAGTTTCTGAGGAAAAGACCACATAACATGCTTTAGAAGGTAAACCAGTTGACTTCCCTAGGCTGTCACTCCATAGGTTCACTAGTACAATATATTTGGTATGTTTATAATCCCTTCAGGTAGAATTGTAGGGATTATCCCTAAAACATCTCAGGAATTCAGTTCCTATAAATTGGTTTTATGAAATCAGAAGGTAAAGCAAACCCTCAGTCCTCCAGGTCACATATTTATGTACCTGTGCTGAGGTTAGTAAGAAAAATTAAGTGATGCAATTCTTTGTAATATTTCAGGGAAAGAGAACAGAATTTGAGTACAGACTGTGACTATTAAGCTCAGTGAGGCTAACTTTCACCTCCTAGGCATACAGCTGGACTGCCATGAGACAGGGCAAGAAAACCTAAGCCAGAAAACATCTGATCAAAGACTAATGATTCTGTTCAATTGAGTTAATATTTATTAAATGTTACCAAGTGCCAGACACTATGTTAGACACACAAAACACAAAGATGAAATCCAATGGACCCTACTCTCAAGTAACTCATTATCCAGTAAAGTGGGAGTGGCAAATAAATCATTACAAGACAAAACAAGGAAGAATAATTAATATAGAATTTGGTAAGCAAATCCCTAAAACAAAGACCTATTAGAGGTTGTTTTCAGTTATAGTCCTCGTAGCACTGACATTTTCCCAAAATAATATACAAATGAATGGGGGTATGAGGAATATTCTTATAATAAAAAGGGCATCTATGAAACATTTTAAAAATATCAAACCCCTACCTTTGGGTCAAAGTTGACATTGAGAAGACCACTTACGGCACTGAATTTAACCAAGGGTTGATTCAAATTGAATTCACAGATTTCATCCACATTACTTTTCCATTCATTATAGATACGATTTTCAAACTGGTCTAGCAAAGCTGTCATCTCAATATACTTCTGATAAACCAAGGCATCATCAGGACTTTCCAAGAATCTGTAGGAATATGTTTTTTATTTTTTACTTTTCTATACATTAGATAGATCTCAGCTTAGCTACTTTACAGTAATATAAGATAGAAATAAGAAAGTACACTATAAAAATCAGGAAGAAAATCAATAAAGGTCAAATAATGCTTCTACATAGTCTGTGCCTTAAAAGATATAGTTATGAAATAAATGGAACTCCAAACATTTTACTAAATTCAAACAGCAACAAGTTATCAATTCCTATAAAGAAAAGAGAAAGATACAAAAGTCTGCAAAATAACAGGAGTGCTAGCTATTGGAGAAAGGAAAAACAATAACAAAAAGCTATCAACATATTGTGGGTGAAATGGAAAAGTGAAAAAAGACCTAAAAACATGGAAATACATGAAGTTCTAAGTCCTATTAAACATAATAGGGACAAATCCCTCTCAATGAGCCCAAGCAATGACAAGAGTTAAGTAATGCAGTGACTCTTTAAGTGCTAAAATGAACAGCTCACTACCCTATATAAAAATCGCCTGTGTCGGAGGGATAATGTTACCACGAAAGAAGCCTAACTACTTACAGATAACGGAGAGATGCAAAGTTTGACCAAAACATTTGAAGTCGGTCCACGACCTCTTTAGCCCATTTGATATTTCCTGAGGTAAACGGCATATTCTTGTTAAGGACTACATTTCCTTGTTCAATCTGCAAATTGATATTGTGGTGAAGAGGATGAAAGGGAACATTTAATCAGGGTACACTCCAACCTTGTAGGCAATTGTTAATTTTGGAACATTTTCAGTACAAATATAAAGAACATACGTGCAAAGTAACCTGATTAGTAGAAGAGTTACTATCCTAAAGCAGGTTCTTCATATCTATAAGGAAATCAATTACATAAAAGCATAAAAATTTTAGGGCCTGTATCTCCTCTTCAGGTATCATTCAGTGGAGCTCTACTTGACACCCTGACCCACAATATGATACTGTGGGTGTGTCAGACTTTATCCCCCCACTCACCTGTTGCACGTGTTCATTATACAATTGCTTACACATATCCAACTCTGCACTGAACATGTGCACAAGTGTGCTGTAGCGTGGGCTGAAAATTTCCATGACAACTGGTTTCTCAAGGAAATTCCCAAATACAGTCAAAAGCTATAAAAATCAAAGTGAAAGAAAGGTTAACCACTGTGGGTTTTTAATACAAATACTAGATTCACTATTTCCTCCATTAAACTTCCTACATGACTAGATACAAAGCAAAAATCTAGATCCCTGCAAGTATCCTGCAATGTCTTCAGATTGAAAACACTTTAGCATCTCACTAAAATTTCTATGCATCCAATAAAGCAAATTCTAAATGTAAAGCAGTTTCCCTTCCTCAGCAGAAAATGAGGAGTCAGAAGCAAACCACTGTCTGTTAGAAATCCCTGATCACAGCCGACACCCCTACTTCCTGTTGGACACCAGGAAACATTGTAGAAGATGCTTTGCAGATTTAAGAACAGAAGCAAGATTGTGTACTTCTTATTTGCTCTTCCCTCCTACACATATACTCTTTAGAATAAGGAAAGCCATATCAAGGACCTCTAGGTCACACATTAATAATTATACTGTTATCCTGTGATAAACCATAATGGAAAAGAATATGAAAAAGAATGTATAACTGAATCACTTTGTTGTACAGCAGAAATTAACACAACACTGTAAATCAACTGCACTTCAATAATTTTTTTTAAAAAAACATACAATTTGAGGAGAAAGAGGAAAGCTATAAAATTCCCAACTGTTAAAAAAAAAAAAAAAGAAATCATCTTCATATTTGCTAAGTGTAATCTGCTGTATGTCCTCTAGACTTAGAATTTTTGTTAAGTAACATCTTATGGAAAAATCCAAACGAACTTTTTGGCCAACCCAATAAATCAATTATGCTTCAACTATACTTTTATTTTATAAAATAAATTTTAAGAAAATAGTTACACTGGAAGCATCAGTCACAGTGACCATCCTGCCCATGGCCGCCCGTGTTTTGTACCACAGGACCCAGCTACCCCCAACACAGCAGTTGGGGCAGCAGTGGCGACCTGTTCCAAGGACAAGCACTCCACAGGCTGACAGTTCCTTCAGTGTCAAAGTACTGGTTGAAACCAATGCCTTGAGATAATTGGAGTCTTTCTCAGAAAAAGAATGAGGGCATGGCAGGCTGAACCTATGCCGGTAAAATTTACGAGTGAAAAGAACCTACAGTTGAAGCTTGACAAAATGAGCTTGAAATGCGTGGGTCCACTTTTACACAAAACTTTCTCAATAAATACACTGGTAAATTTTTTGGAGAATTGCGACAATGTGAAAATTGTTCTCAGACGAGACAAACCACACTACCAAGAAATATCAAAAAATTTAAGAAAAGGTATGTCATGAGTGCATGAAATATATGTAGATACTAGTCTATCCCTACATAGATATAAGGTGTTATTTAAAATCAAATTAATAATGTGTTAGTTTTCTTACTGTTTTATAACTTTGCTTTCAAAACATTACACTACCATACAGTATGCCTTTCTCTCATAATTGGAGAAACTGAATATCAGCCTATCATCACAGGTGGTTTTTTTTTAATAATGTTTCCAACATTATATTAGAGTATGACTGTAAAACTCTATGCCATAAAAATTATATAATGATTCATTCATTAGTGTATAGGCTAGGCTCCTGTGAAACAATCCTATTGATTACACTAGGTTACCATAAAGCAATCATACTGCTGCTATTTTATCAATGCATGAATCATTACACCTGTAAATAAGTATGAATTTCTTTTTCACATTATCTTTTCATTTCTTTATGTCTAGTGTTAGTAATACATATAAGATCTACAGTGTTTTGTATTATGCAAGGCAATATTGATGTAGGCACTGATGATTCATCTTGTAAACAGATGACATAAACTCATGGTATCGATAGAGTACAGTCTTGTAAAGATGTTTTCTCTTCCTTATGATTTTCTTAATAACATTTTCTTTTCTCTAGCTGACTTTATCGTAAGAATACATTATATAATACATATACAAAATATGTATTAATCGAACACTCATTATTGGTAGGGCTTCCAGTCAACAGCAGGCTACTGTTAAGTTCTGGGGGAGCCAAAAGTTAAACAGGGTCAATGCCCCTAACCCCTGCATTGTTCAAGGGTCAACTGTACTAACGAGCTGAGGAAGCCAGTGAGTAAGGGGACAGAAAAAAGCAGACACGTGAACTAAAACAGAATCACATGACCAGTAAGGAGAAGTATGTAGGTCCAGAACTCCCTCAGCTCAGTCATCTCAAACTAACCTTGACCCCCTGGTTTCCACAAAGCTGAGCTGTCTGGTGAGCCAAACCTTGGATTTCTATTTGCCTCCTGTCTTGTCTTCTGCCCCACGGGGATTCTTCTGTGCATCAGTGTGAGACAGCTTTCTTTGCAAGCAAAATAATGTAATAAACATACATATTTTTGTACAAGCAATGTTTATAGAATGCTGACTAGGTGCCAGGCACTATATTTTAAGGGTGTTAAAAATCCTGTTGTTATCACATGCTCCAGGTAGGGAAAATGAGTTATGGGAAGGGGATAACTTGTCCAAATTTTCACAGCTAGTGCAGAGTTGGCATTTGACATGGACACTGGGCAGTCTGGCACCAGAGCCTCTGCTGCCTTGTGTAGGAACTCATCAGCCAAGGTGCATTTAAAATTGCTATTTTGTTATTTACTTACTCTATGTGGGCTTCAGAAAATGTTAGCTATTTGGTCTGTTATATAGATATTTTCTCTGAAATAAAAGGAGACAGCTTCTCAAAATAACTAAATATCATCAAGGTGACAGAAAACCATATACTAAGGTTTGTGCCTTGTTAGTGATGTGACATGGCAAAAGAAAGAGCTTTGCTCTTCCTCTTAGAAAACTAATGGGTGTTCCCCCAAATTTGTTTTTATTAAAAAACAGCATCATTGTAAATAATTTGTAAACATTTCCAAAAACTATACTTACTAAAAAAATCAACACAAGGAAAAAATTATACAAACTGAAATGTAAATCTAACCATATCTTAAGAGGCCAGTTTAGACAAACACACACTGGCTTTTCTTCTGGTAATATCAATTATACCTACTGTAGAACTGTTGGTGGGAATGTAAACTGGTGCAGCCACTATGGAGAGCAGTATGGAGGTTCCTTAAAAAACTAAAAATAGAATTACCATGTGATCCCACAATCCCATTCCTGGCATATATATCTAGAGAAAACTTTAACTCAAAAAGACACATGCACCCCAATATTCATAGTAGCACTATTTACAATAGCCAAGACATGGAAGCAACCTAAATGCCCATCGACAGATGAATGGATAAAGAAGATATGGTATATATATATATATATATATATATATATATATATATATATATATACACGATGAAATATTACTCAGCCATAAAAAAATGAAATAATGCCATTTGCAGCAACATGGATGGACCTAGAGATCATCATATTAAGTAAGCCAGACAAAGACAAGAATCATATGATATCACTTACATGTGGAATCTAAAAAATGATACCAATGAACTTATTTACAAAACAAAAAGAGACTCACAGACATAGAAAACAAACTTATGGTTACCAAAGCGCAGAGGGATTGGGAAGGGATAAATTAGGAGTTTGGGATTAACATATACACATTAGTATATATAAAATAGATAACCAACAATGACCTACTGTATAGCACAGGGAACTATACTCAATATCTTGTAATAATCTATAAGAGAAAAGACTCTGAAAAAGAATATGTATATGTATATATGTGTGTGTGTATATATACACACATATATATAACTGAATCACTTTGCTGACCACCTGAAACAAATCAACTATACTTCAAAAAAATTACTGTAGAAACTAAGTATTTAAAATCTACTTAGTTAGCTGCTACTTAGCAAAATGCAAAGTATTAACTTTCTTCTTACAACCACTGTTTTGTTAACTTTGGACTTGATGTTAACATTCTGAAGTAAACATTGCCTCATAGATTTCACAAAGAAGTGTACTCCAACTACATTAGGGAAACACATTTATTTCACAACATTCTCTTTCAAGCCTTGTCATATCAACTGCAACTGGAACAATACCAGAAGCTTTCCAGCCACATCTCATTTTGACCACCTGATACACTTAGTGGGACTTAAGTCCAAGTGTAAAATAGGAAAGACAGAGAGAAAACATTCTTTGGGGAGGCTGTAAAGCCAGAAAGTAGTAGTAAACGGAGTCTTAACCTTTTATGCACTATACATTACCTTAATTTTTCAACATCACAGATACATAAAAATTACCCTCCAGGATGAGAATAAACGTCATTTGAACTTCCGGTTTCCTTGTCACATTGGAACTAAGAGTTTTTTTATGGAGAGTACAGACATTGTCCTTCATATCAACCTCAAAAGATTCAAGATTGATTCCCAATACATGCTTCCTTCCTAAATATCCCACTGGAGATCTGTAAGGTTTACCTTGATTTTCTTCTACTTCTCAGTTTCATTATATAATATTTATATTTTTCCTAGGTTTGTCTTTTTCAAAGATTTTTTTAATTTGTTGCCACTTAAACCATATATACTTCATAATTTTCTAGTTTTCTATTATTTCATCTAAAGACTTTTCTAGACACTTGTCTTACATACTTCAGTCTCCCTTCATGTAGAGAAACTGTAAATTTTAGAAAGCCATCCATCAGCATTTTGTTTTAATTTTTATTGAGTGCCAACCCTGTAGGGTCTGAGCCACAACTTTATACTGTTCGGTTCCAGGGCCCTTCCTGCTCATGCCTTTGCCAAGAGCAGGTACTGAATCGTGGTCTTCAGAGAACAGTCTGCAAGCATTTATTCCCTGGGACACAACAGTAACTGGTCAGAGTTCATCATCCTGTACCTATGGTAGAAATCATTTTCTCCCCTAAATACACAACCCTGTAATTTTATTCTTCTGCCACGACTCTTGCTGCAGTTATCTTCATCTGTGTGTCATTTCAGGACTCTGACAACCAGTCAGCCCTCCTAATGTCACAGTTATTAAGTGCCTGCTTTATACAATGCGTTGCAGAAGGTGATGATGTCCCACCCCTGGAGAGCTTATAAGGGCACCATCTCATGTTATATTTTGCAGCAGACAAGGTACAAATACGTGGAAAGTTAAAGAAACAAAATACAGGACAAAAAAGAGATAAAACTGTTTAGAAAAAATAACTGGCCATGTACTAAAATAGAATCCATATGAATGGTTGTGAAAAGGGGAAGGAGAGAGGTTTGAATTAGAAAAGGTAGGAGCCTCTTTAACCTCTGTAACTGAGATTTCATTCTACATTCTTTCTTGCAGTTATTTCTAAAAGCATGAAAGGAGGTCCAGTTACAGAGAATACAGTAGACTACTACGTAGCCACTAAAAATAATATTGTTGAATTCTGTTACAAAAGAAAAAGTTTTATGATTCATTGCTTCCTGAAAGGGTTACAAAAAGATTACAAGGATCAGAATATGTCATTTTTTGCAAAGAGAAATATGTATGCATATCTAGTCAAAGAAAAGGAATGGCAGTAATAAATACAAGAGTAATTTCTGAAAGATGGGATGACAGGTGGTGTTATTTTATAACAACAGGCTATATATTTCAGCTGGCAGCATCTCAGTTTCATCCAAGGGCTCTTAAGAGAGAACTATTTGAGCCTCGTGACTTCTGTTAAAACGCTTGATGAGAGTAGAAGACACTAGCCACTTAACCACCATGTGACCCATTTATTTGAATTTTAAGATCAAAATCAAAACAAGTATCTCCGACAAAGTCTGTGCCTGTTATATTGTTTTGCACTGCCATCTTCAATGAATTGTGTCTGTGATTCTCTAGCTGTGTTTCTGCTGACACTGAGGCCTCATTCCTCTTTGGGGATGTCATCTAAGTTTACGCTTGACTTGCAATTCTCTTCTTTGACAAGCAAGTTTCACAAGGTGCCCCGATTACCCACGTTACAAGCTTTCTACTTGGGAGGACTCTCAGGATGCATTTCTTTTCTGCAACTATTCATACATCTATACTGTATTTCATCAATTCTATGACAAACATTCTTTCATGTTTTAACACCTCTGAAACTAGACTATGTTATATAATCAACAGCATCATAATTTTTTGGCAGCATATTCTTGTTGATAAACACTGGTGTGTCTGATAATCAACGGTGTCTTATGCCTGATGAAAAACTGTGTATAAATTGCTATTTATTTCAGTCAGATTAATAAAGTGGGCAGATGAACCCAACCTATGTAAACAGTGGCAAAGAAAAGAAATTCTTGAGTTAACAGAGAGTTTTCACTTTTCACCGTAGCTTAATTTTGAATTGATAGTTCACAGGCCATACCAAACTTGCTCTAAAGGTAATGAAAGTTGAAACAATGAATTCAAGCAAAGATCAATAGTCAAGTGTCCTAAAACTGACTTTGTCCAAAGTAAATTTCATTATTCATTTGTGCATTATTCAAAGTTTATAATTCAGTGAGCTTCATATGAAGAGAATGTGACTAGTTAATAGTTTACCTGGATGAGAAAGGAATGTATTCCCTCTTTTCATCCAATAGTCTTATTCACTAGTAAAACATTTTTTCCTGATAACTTCTTCAGAACTAACCTTAAATGCAGCTTCCAGACCATTGCAGTTAAAGAAAGCTTCACAAAGAATTGTCCCGAGCCTTCTGTCAAAATCCAAAGTTTTGGACTTAAACACAACGTAATCACTTTCAAATTCCTATAAAATTCAAAATAAAATATTAGTTTACAGGAAAGAATCCAACAGTGAAAATATCAACCACAAAAGTGTGACACCTCTCTCTGTGTGAATGAATTTATTTTTCGTAGCAGGATTCCAGGAAAGACAAAGAAAGAGCTGTAACTGACTAATTATTCAAGTGGCAGCCTTACAGGAGCACTGAACATTTAGCACTGTCAGCTCACGTTTCCACAATCCTTTTCACTGGCTCAGACCCCAACATTAGTACTTTGGCCTATCACTCTATCCTTCTCCATACTATTTTGATTATAAATGAAAAAGCAAAGCTTTTCAGGAAAGAAAAAGGAAAAAAAATAACCCGTCTTATTATAACTTTAGTCCATCTATAAGTTTAAACAGGAAGTTTTTTATTTTGTTTTTCACGGAGCAGAAACCCTGCCAGGAAACACTATTTCTTAAAGTGAGAACTAAAATCCACAGGTCTGTCTGTAAGAAAGCATCATTAGTGATACAGACAAAACATAATACTCTTCCTATTTTCCCAGTTTCTTATTAATATGCAGTTAACAACCCCCAGTTTTCTCCTAATACATAAACACCCACTCCCATAATTACAAAGAACGAAACAGTGAAAGAATAACCATCATCTGCACAGCATTACAATTCAGTCTTCCGTGGAGTCCCAGAAATTCAGAAACACTTCAGGCTTCCCAGTCAAACCGCCCCAGGAGTGCATGCCACACGCTTAACATAAAGAAGTCCTTTGCTACCACCATAACCTGAGCCTCCTCTTATGAATAATAATAATAACAGCTAACATTTATTCAATTCTATTCTAAACGCTCTACATTATTAACTCAATTCTAACCACACGATGTAGGTAATATTTTTCCATTCTGTAGGCAACAAAGTAAACTCAAAGAAGTTTAATGCACACAATCTTACCCCTACTTAATGGCAGGGCCAGAATTTAAAGCCAGATAACCTGGCTCCAAAGTCCACACTCCAAGCACGATTCTGGATGTTGGTATGAAGGAATGCACCTTATGCTGAATTGAACACACACTATAAAACAGTGTAACGGCAAAGTTCTAGAGTACTATGTGTCATATACAACAATGTCATATTTAGCATCGAGACGAAGTCTCCACTTATGAAGTAGAGCCAAACAGTCTCTTCATTCAAGGCTCATTGACTTTTTTTTTTTGTTCGGTACGCAGGCCTCTCACTGTTGTGGCCTCTCCCGTTGCGGAGCACAGGCTCCGGACACACAGGCTCAGCAGCCTTGGCTCACGGGCCCAGCCGCTCTGCGGCATGTGGGATCTTCCCGGACCTGGGGCATGAACCCATGTCCCCTGCATCGGCAGGCGGACTCTCAACCACTGCGCCACCAGGGAAGCCCGGCTCACTGACTTTTAAAAGTAAACACAAATGCCCAACAAGTTGTAAACAAGCCTAACTTACTCTTGTCAGTATGGCAACAAAGAACATACCACTTAAGATCCTCAAAGGTTATTTGAACAATCAGCAAATAAGATCTCAGGGAGGGAACAAACGTTCATTTCCGTAAGTGATATCTCTCCTCTTTTTTGTCACTCAACCTGAATTCAGAACTGCTGATAGAACTTCTCCCCTAGGAAGTCCCACAGATAATTCAAATTTACTTTATACAAATCGGAACTCATCATCCTCTCTATAAAGCCACTCCTCATTCTGTAAACCCTAATAGAAACTTTGGCAATCTCTTTCACTTCTTCCTCTCTCGGTCAACTGCTGTCAATCTTTCCTCCTAACTACCTATTCTTCATTAGTCCAGGCATCATCCTCCAGATCACCATTACCATTTAGCTGGATTTCTGTTAACCATTTTCTAACTACTCTCTTTGCCTTCAATCTCATCTCTCCCATCATTCTCCTAACTGCAATCTAAATAAGCTTTCTAAAATAGAAATCTTATGTCACTCTCGTACTCAAAATCCACCATTATCTCAATTCAGAATCCTAATTTCTTAGGGTAAAGTCTAAAAGTCTTAACCTCATCTATAAGCCCTTTGTGATCTGGACCCTACTTACTGTGCCCAACTATTCCAGTACCTCTCCCCCTTTCATACACTAGGATCTAGCCACACCTGCCTTATCATACTCATTCTCTGTGTGTAATACAATTTTCTGCTCATCACTTTCTTTTCACCTACTCCTCACCTGCTTCATTTCTATTTTTTTTTTCCAATTCCATTTATCTTTCAAGTATTGTCTCAGTTTCCCTTTCACCTCCTCTGGAAAGGGGCCCTTCACAAATGATCCCATAGTACTCTGTACTTTTCATACCCTAGCACTAAGCACACTGTATAATTGCCAACCTGGATTCACCCCCTGGATTTTAAACTATGAGTATAGTAGCCATGTTTCTTTTCACAGTGACAGTGCCAATATTTAATGAGGTTCCCAGCACAGAGCTGTTTCTCAATACTTACTGAAGATTAAACAATATGCTGGTATTACTAAAAAACATTTTTTCTATATTGTAAAAACTCCAAAATTGCCCTTATTAGTGACATGGGAAATCTTGAAGTTTTAGCTAGAGAAATGCCATGGTCTGATTTAGCTCCTAAAAGGCAATCAAGTTGCTGTGTGAAGAAAAGACCCTGATGGAGCCAAGACAGGGGCTGAAGAAGAGTTTTAGGGGCAAATGCAATAACCCAGGTCAAAGATGAGATCCGGGTATATTTTCAGGGTTTATCTGATAGAACCTGATGTTTATCATAAGAAAAGACCAAGATCATGGATGACTCTAAGGTTTTGTACTAAGTAGTACATTATATGGACCATTTAATGAGTTGGAGAAGACAAGGAAGAACAGGTATGGGGAGAGGTAAAGCAGGGGTTCAGTTTTGCATGTTGGTGACATCTATTAAGTATCTAAGTGGATGGAGATGTTGAGTAGGCAGCCGAATATATGCTATGTGTTTGGGATTTAGGAAGGTCCTTTCCATTATGTAAAATATCCTTTAGGCTTTTGGTAGATACTCTATCAATTTGAGGAAGGTCCCTTCTATTCCTATTTCTAAGAGTTTTTATCATGAATGGATGTTGAATTTAGTCGAAAATTTAATGCATCAAAGTTTTTAAATTACTAAACTATCACAAAGGAGGCAAGAATATACAATGGAGAAAAGACAGTCTCTTCAATAAGTTGTGCTAGAAAAACTGGACAGCTACATGTAAAAGAATGAAATTAGAACACTCCCTAACGCCATATACAAAAATAAACTCAAAATGGATTAAAGACCTAAATGTAAGGCTAGAAACATAAAACTCTTAGAGTAAAACACAGGCAGAACATTCTATGACATAAATCACAGCAGTATCTTTCTGGATCTACATCCTAGAGTAATGAAAATAAAAACAAAAATAAACCAATGTGAACTAACTAAACTTAAAAGTTTTTGCACAGCAAACAAAACCATAAACAAAACGAAAAGACAACCCACAAAACAGGAGAAAACATTTGCAAGCTACTGACAAGGGATTAATCTCCAAACTATACAAACAGCTCATACACCTCAATATCAAAAAAACCCCTAACAACCCAATTAAAAAATGGGCAGAAGATCTAAACAGACATTTCTCCAAAGAAAACATGCAGATGGCCAAAAAACCACACGAAAAGATGCTCAATGTCACTAATTATTAGAGAAATGCAAATCAAACTGCAATGAGGTATCACCACACACAGGTCAGAATGGCCATCATCAAAAATCTACAAATAATAAATGCTGGAAAGGGTGTGGAGAAAAGGAAAAACACTCCTACACTGTTGGTGGGAATGTAAATTGGTACAACCATTATGGAGAACAGTAGGGAGGTTCCTTACAAAACTAAAAATTGAGCTACATATGATCCAGCAATCCCAACTCCTGGGAATATATCCAGAGAAAACCACAATTCAAAAAGGCACATGCACCCCAATGCTCATTGCAGCACTATTTACAATGGCCAAGACATGGAAGCAACCTAAATGCCCATTGACAGAGGAATGGATAAAGAAGATGTGGTACATATATACAGTGGAATATTACTCAGCCATAAAAAATAATGAAATAACGCCATTTGCAGCAACATGGATGGACGTGGATATCATCACACTAAGTCAGACAGAGAAAGACAAATATCATATGGTATCGTTTATATATGGAATCTAATAAAAAATGATACAGATGGGGAATTCCCTGGCAGTCCAGTGGTTAGGACTCTGTGCTTCCACTGCAGAGGGCACAGGTTTGATCCCTGGTCAAGGAACTAAGATCTTGCATACTGTGCAGTGTGGCCAAAAAAAAAAAAAAAAAAAGATACAAATGAACTTATTTACAGATCAGAAACAGACTCACAGATTTTGAAATCAAACTTGTGGTTACCAAAGGTGAAACGTGGAGGGAAGTGATAAATTAGGAGATTGGGATTGACATATACATGCTACTATGTGTAAAACAGATAACTAATAGGAACCCACTGTATAGCACAGGGAACTCTACTCAATACTGCGTAATAACCTATATGGGAAAAGAATCTGAAAAAGGATGGATATAAATATGTATAACTGATTCATTTTGCTGTATACCTGAAATACAACATTGTAAATCAACTATATTCCAATAAAAAATTTAAAAAATTTTAATGCATCAATGAACACAATTATGATATTTTTCTTGTTACACCTGTTAATATTGGGATTACACTGATATTCAAATACTGAACCAGCCTTGCATCCCTAGAACAAACCCCCTATGGATATGGTATAGAATTCTTTTTGTATACTGTGGAATTCTATTTGCTAATAATTTAAGGATTTTGTACCTATGTTTATGATATTACTTTATTACATTATATATACATCAGTGTCTAATGTTGCCATCTATCATCAGTTCAAGTAAAGTATAAAATCTTACCTCCCACAACCAATGAGTCAAGGAAGAAATCATCTAGGAAATTAAAAATACATTGAGACAAATGGGGAAAAAACCCAACACACTCAAACTTAGGGAATGCATCAGAAGCAGTGTGAAGAGAGAAAATTTATCACTGTAAACACATACATTAAAAAAGGATCTCAAATGAATAACCTAATTTTATACCTTATAGGAGTTGAAAAAGAGCAACTAATCCCAAAGCTAGCAGAAGGAAGAAAAATAAATCAAGATTGGAATAGAGATAAAGGAAGTAAACAACAGAAAAATAGAGAAAATCAACAAAACCAAAAGTTTGCTCTTTGAAAAAAAAAATGAAATTGACATTTAGCTAGATTGACTAATGAAAAAAGAAAGAAACTCAAATTACTAAAATGAATGCTGGGTAATTCAGAAATAAAAAGGATTATAAAAATATGCTATGAACAAGTGTACACCAAACTCTATAACACAGATGAAATGAACAAACAGAAACACACAACGTACCAAGACTGAATCGTGAAAGAAAGAAAAACTGAATAAGCCTATTAACTAGTAAGGAGATTTAATCAGTAATCAAAAACACTTCAACAATAACAAAAAAGCCTAGGACCAGACAGCTTACTGATGAATACCACCAAACATTTAAAGATTAATACCAATCCTTCTCAAACACTTCCAAAAAAACATTGAAGATATAACGCTTCCTAACTCATCCTGTCAAGTAAATATTGCCCTGACACCAAAGCCAAATAAAGACATTACAAGAAAACTACAGACTGGTATTCCTTATAAATAATAATACAAACACTCTCAACAAAAAGTAGCAAACAGAATCCAGCAGCATACTAAAAGGATCACACACCATGACCAAGTGGATTTATTCCCAGAATGCAAGGATGGCAAATAAAAATCAATGTCAGTAGACCACATTAATAGAATGAAGGGAAAAGACCACATGATCATCTCAACTGATGTAAAAAAAAAAAAAATTCAACACCCTTTAATGATAAAAACACTCAATAAACTAGAAATGGAAGGAAACTTCCTTAACATGATAAAGGCCATCTATGAAGAACCCACAGCTAATATCATACTCCATGATGAAAGACTAAAAGATTTCCCCCTATGATCAGGAACAAGGCAAGGATGTTCCACTTCCACCACCTCTATTCAACACTAGCTAGGGAAACACTAGCTAGAGCAATTAGGTGAGAAAAAGAAATAAAAGTCATCCAAACTGAAAAGGAATAAGTAAAATTATCTCTGTTAATACATGACATGATTTTATACTTAGAAAACTCTAAAGATTCTGCACCAAAAACAAAAAACAAAACAAAACCACTATTAGAGGTAATTCAGCAAAGCTGCAGGATGCAAAAATCAGTTGCACTTCTATACGTTAGTTATGAGCAACAAAGTTGGATCCTTACAAGATATACAAAAATTAACTCAATATTTATCAAAGACCTAAATGTAAGAGCTAAAAGTATAAAACTCTTAGGAGAAAATACTGGAGAAAATCTTCATGACATTGGATTTAGCAATCATTTCTTGGATATGACACTGAAAGCATAGGCAACAAAAGATAAATTTAACTTCATCAAAATTAATAACTTTTGTGCATCAAAGGACACTACCATGGGTCTGAAAAACAACCCATGGAATGGAAGAAAGTATTTTCAAATCATACATCTGATCAGGGGTTAATGTCCAGAATATAAGAACTCCTACAACCCAACAACAAAGGAATCCAATTCAAAAATGAGCAAAAGACTTGAATAGACATTTTTCCAAAGGCATAAAAATGCCCAATGAACACATGAAAAGATGACCAACAACACTAATCATTATGGAATGCAAATCAAACCACAATGAAGTATTACTTCATGGTCACTAATATGGCTATTATCCAAAATAATGAAAAATAATAAGTGTTGATGCGGATGTGGTAACATTGGAATCCTGCATTACTGGTGGAAAGACAAAATAGTTCAACCACTATGGAAAACAGTTTGGAAATTCCTCAAACAGTTCCAAATAGGATTACCATATGATCCAGCAATTTTAATCCTAGGTATGTATCCATGAGAATTGAAAGCAGGGACGACACAGATACTCGCTCAACAACGTTCATAGCACCATTATTCATAAGAGCTAAAAAGGTGGACACAACCAAGCATCCATCAATAAATGAATAAACAAAATACTATATATATATATATATATATAAAATAGATTGGGCCTTAAAAAGGAATGAAATTAAAAAGGACAATTTAGCCTTAAAAAGGAATTAAAGGAAATTGTGACACATGTTACAATATGGATGAAACTTAAAGGCTTATGCTAAGTGAAATAAGCCACACACAAAATAATTATTTTGAGTCCACTCATATGAGGTATCTAAAATAAATAAATTCATAGAGAGAGAAAGTAGAACAGATATTACCAGGTACCAAGGGGAGGGGGCAATGAAGAGCTATCATTTAATGGGTGTAAAGTTTTTGTTTGGGATGATGAAATGTTCTGGAAGTGGATAGCAGTGATGGTTGCATAACATTGTGAATATACTTAATGCCACTGAATTGTACTCACAAATGGTTTAAGTGCTAAATTTAATGTAAAATACATTTTACCACAATTTTTTATACAGAAAAAAAACCTTCCTTCTATTTTGATCCCTTTACTCTCTTCCATTTATAATATAATGGTCTTAAATACTTTCTGTACATACATTTAGAACCACAGAGAACGTTATAATTTTTGTTTCCACCATGAAACATGATTTAGAAAACTCAAGAGAAGGAAATTCTATTGTATTTACACTTATTTCTGCATACCACATTCTTCCTGCTGTTCCAAGGCTCCCTTCTTTATCACCTCCTTTCTGTATTAAGAACTTCCTTTAGCCATTCTTTAAGGATCAGTCTACTGGTGACAAATTATTATTATTATTATTATTATTTTTTGTCTAAGAATTTCTTGATTTCCCCTTTATTCTTGAAGGGTATTTCACTGGGTACAGAATTCTGAGTTAACAATTCTTTTCTTTCAGCACTTAAAAATATTTTGCCATTTCCTTCTGGCCCTCGTGATTTCTGATAAGAAAACCACTGTCACTCAAACCATTTCTTCCGCTTAGGTAAGTTGTGCTTCCTCTCTCACTACTTCTGAGATTTTTTTCTTTATCTTCAGTTTTCAGAAGTTTAATTATGATGTGTCTTGGCATGGATTTCTCTGGGTTTATCCCTGGGTTTATCTTTCTGCTACTGATTTCCTCTTGAACCTGTAGGTTTATGTCTCTTGCTAAATTTAGGTTTCCAGCTACTTCTCTGAGACTTTCAGCTTCGTGGTCTTTTTCCTCTCTTTCTGGAACTTTGAGGACACTAGTGCTAGATCTGTTACAGTCTTACAAGTCCCTAAGGCTCTGTTCATTTACTTTCAGTCTACCTTCTCTGTTGTTCAAACTGAGTGCTTTCTATTGTTTCATCTTCCAGTTCACTGATTCTTTCTTCTGTCACTCCATCCTGACACTGAACTCAATCACTATGCAGTGTATTTTTCTTTTTTTCAGCTCTAAAATTCCAATTTGTTTTTTATATCTTCTATTTCTTTGCTGAGAATTTCTATTTCTTTACTGAGGTTATTTTTTATGTTTCATTATGTTGATAATTGCTTGTTGAAGCATTTTTGGCATGGCTCTATAAAGCCTGTCAGATAATTCTAACGTCTTATCTCAATGGTGACATCTATTAGTTGTCTCTTTTTGTTCAGTTGAGATCTTCCTGGTTCTTGGTATAATGAGTAAATTTTTATTGAACCTGGATGTTTTCATACTATGTTTCATATTATGAGACTGGATTTTATTTAAACCTTTAGTTTTTGCTAGCAGTCTACAATACTGCTCTGGCCCCTTTACTGTCAAGTGGAGACAGAAGTCCAGTTTCTCCACTCCACAACCATTAATACCTAAGGGTGGGGAGCTCCTGTTATGGCTGGGTGTTCCAGTTTCCCATGTGGTCTCGACAGATGTCACAGTACTGGTGACCTGGTTACCATTTGGTCATGGTGAAAGCACTGACTTTCTAGAGGCTTCCTGTGACACTACCCTAGTGGGGTAAAGGACGCTGCTGGGTGAGGAAAGAAATTCAGGATTCTCATGTGTTCTCCACTGACATCACAGAGAGTGAGCTCATAACTGGCTAGCTAGGATGAAAATCATGACTCCCTACTTGGCCATCACTGATACCACCCCAGTGGAGGTGTGGACTGGGTGGGGTAGCATTTTACAGATTGGCTATAAGTCTAGTCTCCCCATACAGTCTTTGCTGGCATGGATGGGGGCAGGGAACAGTTTCTTCTGTGATATTTTCTGGACTAGGGAGACTGCAGTCTACAAGTTTTCTGTCTTGCTAGCCTGTCCCTTTCTTGAGAGGGATCAGGCTATAACTGAGGTTTTTAATGTCTGTGTCCACTGGTGTTTCCAGGTTGCCAGTGTCTTCACCTCTAGGTCTGCATTATTTCAGGCAAGAAGGAAATTCAGGTAACTCATCACTATGTTGTCTTTTGGGTCCATCTGCCTTCTTTTCACCTTTCAGAGTCTTCTTATGTGTCTTTTACACATAGGGACTGTAGTTGTACTTAGCGGAAGACAGAAAAGTACATCTACTCTATCTTCCCAGAAGAAGCTCCTAAATAAATTTTTAAAGTGATATCTACTACTTTAAATAACTTTTAAAAATAAATAATACATAAATTCATGGAATAATATACAATTGTTTTTTTAAAAATAGGTAATGCTACTGCAGTGATACAGAATGACTGCTAAAATATATTAAGTGACAAAAGGTAAACATGATCTGTAGAGGATGCTATGTGTGCAAAAACAGAATTCAAAATACATACACCCATGTATACATTAGTACATGCACCATGTATCACTGGAACATTATATAAGAAACTCATAATGGTAGATGTCCTTGGGGAAGGAAAATGAAAGACTAGGGGGAAAAGCAGGGAGTGAGAAGAAGGGGACTAAATTTTTTTTTTTTTTTTTGCGGTACGCGGGCCTCTCACTGTTGTGGCCTCTCCCGTTGCAGAGCACAGGCTCCGGACGCGCAGGCTCAGCAGCCATGGCTCACGGGCCCAGCCGCTCTGCGGCATGTGGGATCTTCCCAGACCGGGGCACGAACCCGTGTCCCCTGCATCAGCAGGCGGACTCTCAACCACTGCGCCACCAGGGAAGCCCGGGGACTAAATTTTTGCATTTTTACATATGTTACCTTTCCAAAAGAACAGGTAAGTAATGTTTTTAAATAATAAATTTTACCTTGAAAACTAAACAGGCAAGACCTGAAAATCCTGTAGATGACTAATAAGAAATTTATGTAGTTAAAAATTTTAAATGCTACATACTGTAATAGCAAAAGAATTAATAAATAGTTCAGGAGACTAGAACAGAACAGAAAACGAATTGTAGGAACTAGAACACAAGCTAGTATAGATTAATAACTACTTTTAAAGTGAATTTTAGATCCTGGAGTAATGGTGGGCTAGGTACCTGGATCAACCTTCCTACTAAAAACTAGCAGGCAAAAGGAAAATAGCCATAGCATCTTGGATCATACCACCTCAGGGCACAGGTCCTCAGGTGAGTTCCTCCAGTTGCCCCAGATGAACTTATTGCCTTCATTTCTAGGAAGACCCAATGAGGGAGATAAACACTAAAGAACTGACATGGCACAACAAAAAAAAAGTGCTAGGTTGAGAGTTCTGGGTTGGAATCTCTGTTCCACTCCCTGGAACTGTGTAATCTCAGGTAATTTACATATCCTCATCTGCCTGGGTGGTCACTCTCAGGGTTATAGCTAGAATTAAGGAGGAATGTGTGTAAAGGTTTGGCGTGATGCCTGGCACCCAACACTTGTTCAGTAATTATTAATGGACTCATTAACAGACACTAGTGGAGCCAGGAGGTTACTCTCAAGAACATCCACCATCCTTGCTTAGTTATCTAGGGAATTTTATTTAATCAAGCTACACCTCAGAATGTCGGTAAAAACCAAGCTGCTGAGTCTCAAGTCACCTGCCCATCAGTTAAATACAATTAAGAAAACAAGTCTCTTATCAAGTTCAATATGATACAAATTGTTGTCTATATTCACTAACATCAAACTTGCTAAGAGACTACAACTTAATGATTTCCACCACTAAAAAAGAAAGGATAATTATGCAACACGATAGAGGTGCTAATAATCACTACATTGGCTATTAAAATATATAAATGTATCAAATTAACATGCTGTACACCTTAAATATGCACAATGTTACATGTTTCAATTAAATAAATTAGAAAGCAAGTCTCTCCCCCTAATTGTCTGGATCTCAAAGAGTCCCATAGGAAGAAGTCAAAGCAAATACCTAAAGTGACCTTTATATTCAGTATTAATAATTCAGAAACCCAAGAACATTTTTATGGACACACCTGAGAAATCCCCATCTTCTGTAAATAGACCATAGTGGCAGAACTTCTGTCACACCAATAAAGGCTCAAAGCCTGATGGATAGACTTGAGATTAATGAAGAGAGAGACATAAATAACAGCATTTCCAAAAGCAAATTACCAGTCACTGTTTCTTTAATTTACCAGAACATATATAAACCATTTCTACACCAGAGGGCAGGAAGGCTGACTATGATACACTGGACAGTTACATTAGCACTATTCAATGGGGATCGGGGAATGCAGAGGGGTGTGTGCAGTGGAAGAGGAAGGGCATAGGGGTGGGCATGTGTCATGGGGATACTGTCATGGGGAAACACCTGTATGAATATATGAGTTTGCAGGTAGTTTGCTAACATAATATCTCCTAAAAATCACCAGCTGATTTCATCATAAAAACCAGAACACAATGAAACTCAGCTAAAAAGCCCCCAAATGAACAGTTTATTAAGCAAAAATATATAATCATTGCAATATTCTGAGGCAACACTGATAACCGAGACACATTCAAAAAAAGCAAAGGTCATCTTTGACATAAGCACACCAATTAAGTGAACTTATAGTTAATTCAAATTTTGAATTCGAGGAAACTTCGAGGGCAGGTTATCAATGTCTCTAACCCAGATCTGGAGATCACAGGTAAGCCTTGCCCATTTTATACTAAATACAAATACCAAGGGGAGGGAGGGAGGGAGGGAGGGAGGGAGGGAGGGAGGGAGGGAGGGAGGGAGGGAGGGAGGGAGAGAGAGAGAGAGAGAGAGAGAGAGAGAGAGAGAGAGAGAGAGAGAGAGAGAGAGTGTGTGTGTGTGTGTGTAGAGCAAGTGATTTTTCTATTCTATGTTTGTGACTGTGCAGGGTTTGGGCAAACACAGGGATAAATTCAGGACCTTTAGCACTACCAGGGAAGCGACATCAGCTAAACCTAGCCACAGGATTTGTAAGCATGAGCAAATCAAGGTTCTCCTGCAACTCGAATGCACCCGACGGTCCTGTGCACGCTGGGTTTCACATTCCTCTGCTTAGTTGCTCAGAAGAGCTAAATCAAGCCCCCCCAAGAGTCCCATCCTATCCATATTCACTGAATGCCTGCTGGGTGCCAGACATCTTACCAGGCTCTGAGGATGAGCTCATGCATCCCCTAGATCATCACCACAGATCTAGGTTTCTCTTACTTTTCCACAAATTAGCAGGACACACAATGACCATACCTTTCTTACCATTAACTCCACTTCCCAAAAACTATCAGCAGTTCAAAGGGATTAAGTTTGCTAACCATGTCCTTACAAAGCTAACATACTGTACTTGTACACTTCAGAGAGTCAATTATTTGGCCAAATATACACATAATAGTGAATAAATTCACATTCCACAAAAAACAATGAAGACAGGAGGTAATCTTTTTTTTTTTTTGGTACCTGGGATTCACTGTCATGGCAAACCACTAAAATGAAGCTATTTTTATCCTAGAGCTGCAGGGATACCCACAGGAACTCCCTGGCTCCTAACCTGCTGGCAGTGACAGAAAACAGAAGCAGCTTAAACCTGAAAGCTTCCCTCTCTTTCAGACAACATACATGTTAATAATACATGTAATGAATGAGGTGAAACTAAATATTCAAGTGTATGAAAAATTTACCTAATGATTCAAGAAAAGGCTAAAATAAAACATACAAGTTACATGGACACCAGATAATCAGATCTAAATGAGTTAATATGGAAAGTTCCTATTCACTATACATCAACAAGAGACAAATCCAGACTGAGGTCCACTGTTATATTAGAAACAGTTTAAAATATTCTAAACTGAAAATGCAAAAGTTAGGGACCTAACTTCTGGTCCCTGATCTACCACTAAGTAAATGAGAGACCTCAGACAAGTCATTTCCCCTCTTTCATCTGGGAGACGTTGGACTGAATGGGACCTATTATCACTGTGACCTACTGTCCTTCCCAGCTTTAAAATATGATTCTATGAAATTGAAAACACAAAGATACAGTATTACCATGTTATTGTAATCAGATGGGTCATATGTGCTCTGTTTAAAAATCTTACAGAGTTCCATAAATTCTTCACTCATCTCATGGATTTGTCCATTTAAAATTGCTCCCTTGGTACCGCCAAATTCAAGTCTTTCCAGCTTTTCAAATTCCAATATGGTGACAAATACATCCTTTGAAAAAACATCGTAAAGATTTTTCCACCCTCTTGAGTAGGAAAAGAACATTTTAAAGTTTCAAAGAAAGAACATTTTCCAACATTCAAAATCAGTGAATCAATGGACACTTACATGACATAAAGTGAATATTAATGATGAAACTGAACTAAGTAACCGCCTACTTTTAAAATCATACTCCCATTTTCACATGGACTGAAAATTATCAAGCAGTACAGGCAACACCTAGCTTACCATAGTTAAACATTTGATTCTCTAATTTCATATCCTTCTAGTCATAAGTCAGACGTCCGGGTGAGATCCAAAACTCATTTTCAGCCACCAACACTGCAGTGATGGGCTCTCTTATTGAAAAGGAACTTAAGAGACTGTTATGAAAGGGTGATGCAAGTTACCCAGAGTCAGGCATTTGGCACTCAAATTTTAAGAGGCATTCAGGCTGCTTAAATGATGAGAATTTTCAAAACATAATGCTGTAATTTTGAATGAAATTCAACAAATCTATCAATAAAAAAGCCCAAACTTGCTAGAAAGAGTTTTACAAAGAAAATAAGGCAGTTCAAAATGAAAAAAAAACAAAAACAAAAACAGAAACCTTAGCCAGTTGGCTCCATACAAGTTGCTGTGTATAAGTGTTTACATGTATGTAATTCATGTTTGGTTTTTTGGCATTTAAAATATTTATACAAAGCACATGTTTTCATGTTCTTTTCATCTATTTTTATGAATAGTTGTAATATTTGAATAGTATAACATATATATTTATATACTAAAAGTTACCATGATATTTTAGATTATCAAATGGGTTTTCAGCTATGGAATCCCAATAAAACCATCAAACATGTAAAGGAAAAAAGGGGTTCTTTTATAGCTTCCTGATTTACAACCATTTTCTAGGAACATAGTAAGCTGTAGGACAAGGGTCACTGGTACATAGAGATTCACTTACACTCAGTATAATAAAATAATCAAAAATGAATTTTAAAAAAAGAAGCCAAAGCTTTAAAACTAGACAAAGCTTTGAAACTAAACAAACTAAAGTTTTTACTGTATCTTGATAGCACGGGCCTCGTAAACTCCTCATGAGGATCACCAAGAAAGCAGACTTCCCACCTCCCACCCAAGTAGAACTGTTCCCTAAATCATATAAAAAGCTATGGGATTTTCTGAAACAACTTACAATATGAATAAATTACAACTCAATAAATGAATACCTCTATTTTCATGAAACGGTCGAGAAATTTGTCAAATCTAAGAAACACCAGATGAGACTGGAAATCCCATGGTTTCAGCTTCTTATTTCCCATAAAATAGCTTGCCAATCCTTTTCCATAGTTAAAAAAACAATTTTTGAAAGTCTTTAAGATGTTAACGGCCACCTGCACCTTTTCCAGAGAGTCTTCAATTTCTCCTCTCAAAAGGTCTTCAGGCAAAAGGTAAGCTAGTGCCTAGGATTCAATGAAAGGAAACAATAATAAGAAAATGTTTAATAGTTTTACTGAAAATGACTGTTTCAATGAACTGTTTTATTTTTTCAGTGAATCATTTTTAAATTACAATGTCTAGAATTGGGTCAGCAATGCTGTAAAACAGGAAACACAAATTCTAGAAATTCAGGCACTTAGGTTTCAATGACATACTTGCATACATTAGAGACATCTACAGGAGATGCTGCAATTTCTGGAATTAAACATTCTGCCAATGACTACATTTTTGCTAAGCTTCAAAGAAACAACTATGTAACCAGAATTTGCATGGCTATTCCTGGCAGCAAATATTCTGCACAACTGTTTTTTCATATAAAGAAATGTATAAGCCAGGAAGGGAAATCTATCAGGCCATGTATTTTAAAAATACGGTCACATTACCTGGCAGCACAAGGTCACTTGAAAAGGTGAGAAAGAGCTAACATAGGTGATTATACCATTGGCAATTCTTTTAGGTTAGCAGACTTCTCTTCTGGGGGCTTAAACTCATTGCAGGACATAAAATCTAGCCGAGATATGCCATATGAACTAGTTTTCAATAGTGGAAATGCAAAGACGAGAACTATTATAGGAAAACCAGCAGATTCATGTAGCAACTCTCGTAGGACCATCATTCAGTTCTTCCCTTTGCATATTTGTTATGAACTTTCACAATTTCCCTGTTTAGGAGTCTCAGGAACCTATAAAATCTAATCCTGATGCATCTTCACCTCATATAAATTATAGGTTTAAACTGCACAACTTTAATTCTGCAGTTGCTTAGAAAGTTGTCACAGATCTCAATGGAGAAAGTACTAAAAGCCATTGGGTTCAACATAGCAGATAGAAGAAATGTTTTTCTAAATGTAGACATATTGTCCTCTGTCTCCCAATAATGGCTATGGTTTTACATGCAATACAGACTCTGTGCCATAAATGTGTAAAGTAGTAAGAATATCATTCATTTGGTGTCTAAAAAGCCTACTAACTGGTTCCTTCAATTCTAGCTGTAGATTCCCAACCTATGCTCTTATTTCTCCCTCAGGCTGGATGGAAAATTAACCTCTCCCTAAAGGCTGCTAACATTTCACACAGAACAGGGACGAGAACTGTCAGTAATCTCTCAGCAGCGTGAATTTTTTAACAGTTTACACATTGGTATGGGTTAGGGATTCCATAGGCCTTCATCTATATGTATTCTTTATAGTAAACATGTCCTTTTAGGAAGCTAAAAAAATCTACAGTGGTGACTCCATTGCCATCTGTTTCAGCAGCGCCTTGTGACCTAACTACCTACATCTGAAGTAACCTCCCTTTGGGCAAGCCATCCTTATATTCATTTCTGTGCTTCTTGTCTGACCCTCACATAGATGAGACAATCACAGCAATTAGCTTTCTGTTTACAGAGCCCACTGTTGAGTAAGACCTCTTAAGACAAGGTTATAGTACTCAACATCCTAGATCAGAAAACCATTCTATACACCCTTTCACTGGGCAGCAGGTTATGCGAAGGGAAAAAGCATCAGCAGGGGCAGGAGGCCTGGCTGTGGTCCAGTTAGGGGCCACTAACTGCTTTTGTGACATTAGCTAAATTTTCTGAGAGGATCTCAGTTGCCTTATCTACAAAAAAAAAGGAGAGATGAATTAAGCGAACCTCAAGATTCCTTTTAGCTCCTAACCTCTGAATTCTTTTCTGATTCCCACAGTAGCTCCCTGGAGCACACCCAACCACACCACCTCCCTCTATTCTCTCATACTCAGTAGTATCAGGACAAACCAACAATAAAACCACTGGATTTACGATGAATTGGTCCCACTTCAGAGGCCTTATAAACTAAAATACTGCTAACCAGTTTATTTTATTGATAAGCCAATTAATCAAGTAAGCAATTTATCAATGACAGCATGTTCATTTCCTAATTTTAATTTTATATTGGAGCATTGTTGATTTACAACGTTGTGATACTTTGATAGCACGTAAGCTTGATGCCTGTCTCCCAGCTTCTTTTGTCTTATTTATGTGCTGTTATGGACTCTTACTTTTGCTCAATCCTACCATCTCCTCTTCAAGCTCAACATCACAGACTTAAACTCCTCATCACCTAGGATCTTGTGAATGAGAATATCCACAACAGGGACACCAAGCCACAGAACAGACAGAGTGGAGGTCCTCGAGTGGTAACGACTCACAATGAACAGGGAGTAGAGTCAGGTAACCAGAGAAGAGAAGCAAGGCACTAAGAAAAGACACCATTACCAAAGCTCAAGTGTGCCATCATCCAAGGTGGTCAGATCATGCCTTTTATATGTCTGGACTAAATAACTATGTAAATGGTTACTGTCAGAAAACGAGTAAAGAGAAACACATTTGCTTTTAAAGTAACGAAGGATTTCTGACCGTGCCTGGAATGCCTAGAAAGATCAGGCGTATGATGACAACGAGTGAAGCAGATCAGGAACAGTGAACAGTGGAGACCATGGTCACCTGGAGAGCACATGACCCATCTAAAGGGGTACGTGAAGCTCTAGCAGCTGACTGTGTCACTGGGGATGCAAGAGCCAATGCAGTGAGATCTGACTTTTCAGTAGAGGCTGGGATGTTGGAAAATTCAATGAGACCTAGTCAATTTAAGCATCAGCAACAATTTTTTTTAAATTTCAAAATACTATGCAAAATAAAAACAGTACATGGATCCATTGGCCAAAGGCAGTTGGCAGAATGCCAGCTTATGACTTCTGACGTATAACACAGCAAGGGTTCAAATGTTTCATAAACACATTGAAGTCTACAGATTCACAGAAACAAAGTACATGAAAACTATATAAGAAAATTATAAAAGGCACATAAAATGTGTAACCACACAAATCATGCAATGTATAAAATTAAGAAATAACATGGTACAAGTGTATACCCAATGAATCACTGCAAATTTTTTAAAGCTGGTAATGCTCAAAGCTGCTGAATTATACTAAAACTTTTTACACATTGATAATAGCAATGCAATTAACATAATCTTTTAAAAAAGAATTTGTAAATATCAAATAGCGTTCAATAGTCATGAAAAGATTGTACCCTTTGATCAACATCAGGAATTTATATTAAGCCAATTATCCAAGTTAAGGAAAAGGATTTCTGTATAAAGTTGTTTTCTGCATGTTGTTTATAATACAGGAGGCTGGAAGCAACATAAATATCCAACAATAGCAATCATTTTTCAAGAAGCTAGTAAAAAAAAAAAGAATTATATGATAAAATGCATAAATACGTGTAAGTTTTGGAAGAAGGAAAATTTTTAAATGCTGAATTTTAGGGTGATAGAACTGCAGGACTAATTCCATTGTTATAAATTTTATGCAATAAGAGTATTTTACAATTATTCATATACCACATATTAATAGTAATTAGAAATAAAAACTTACATTAAAATATGGAGCAAAATGAGTAAGAACTCTGTCAGCTGGGGGACCTTGAGAAAGCTATTTATCTTCTCTGAACTTCAGGGTTGTTTTTTTTTTAAATACAGAAAGTATCTACTAATAGTACCTATACCATAGTGTTGCTAGAGAATTAAATTCATAGATTCTTGTAAAGGGCTTAGAAGAATTCTGGCAAATAAGAGGCACTATACAGTGCTTGTTAAATAAGTATTAAAAGTAAGTTAGCAAACAACTAGGGGTGGTGGCAGGTGGTGCAGAGTTTAGCTCTTCAGAGAACCTGGGTATAAAAGTTGACTCATTGCCCATTTTTGATTCCTAACATGTTGGGGCAGATTTACTACAAAGTCCACTTGGAGAATCTAGGAAATCAGGTCGACGGAACCTTTGGACATAAGCCAGTATGAATAGTAACTAAGGAACAAGAGAAACGACATTATTTCCTTGGGAGCTTGGCAAACTCTGGCCATTGACACAGCCTAGGGGATAATAGGTTTATAGGCTTACAGGTAACCAGGGCTCCTTGCAAGCCAACTACAATAGTGAATGACAAACTTTGAGGTTTCTACACTAACAGAGCTTTGCAGTAAAAGTTTGGATCATTCTAAAAATGAGATGAGGATCCCTCAAAAGGGGTTTGAGAGAAGCAGTGGTCACAGTGGTTAATCCTGCAGTAGGGATCAAAGCCTTTCACATGGAGATCCAAGCCATTAGGACGCAGTGCACTCACTTAACAAAAGAGCAAAACTGAGTCTGCACAACAGAGAAACAAATAGAATGAAGCCAGAAGAGATGCTAAAATATAGCAAGGAACAGACCTGTTATCTCCTATCAACAGCTGCAACTATTTTGTAAGGCAAGAGTTTGGAACTAACTTTTACTGAGTCTCTGTTAAATGCCACACATAGCATTTCATTGAGGTTCTCTCTTTTGATCTTTACAAAAGCCCATGAACACGGCACTTAGAAGCGTGGAAAGTGAGGCTCAGAAAAGTGATTTAACTACTCTAAAATGGTTCAACTTGATCTTTTTTTTTTCTCAGCTGTGCCACGCGGCTTGTGGAATCTTAGTTCCCCGACCAAGAATTGAACCCGGGCCCTCAGCAGTGAAAGCGCGGAGTGTTAACCACTGGACCACCAGGGAAGTCCCCTGGTTCAACTAGATTTGAATCCTGGTTGGTCTGAGCCCAAAGCCCTTTCCATACACCATTCCACCTCTTTGGAAGCAGAGAGGAAGACACACATGCACACCTCAATCTCATACGTATTCCAGAAACGGTAAATTACAAGTCAGAAAACCTGTTCTTTAATTTGGATTTCCCCCTAAACGCTCAAGCAAAGTGAGCAAATGATATCTTTCAAGTTTCCATTAATTCATCTGAAAAAGTATCAGGATTAGAATGGAACACAGTTCTCCAACCAGTTTCTGCTACAACACTGCTCTCTTTAATGTTTAGAAAAGCAAGGTTCTGGGGCCTGGGGCAGCAGAAGCTCCAAGCAGCTTGCCCTGTCTGTGAGCAGATTTTCAGGGTTCCCAGTCCCCTCCAATTTTACCCCACTGTGCAATGAAAAAATTTAAATTTCTATGTGAGTCATGAGGTGAAAACCACTGAGAAGCATTAGACTAGATCAGGGATTTAGGTCAATCACAGTTGTCCACCATTCTCTGAGCTAGTGATCCAGGCCTGTCCAAGATATCCTATCTCCCTGGCCACATGATTGTTCCAGGAGTGAAAATAAAACCCACTGGTCCAGAACAAAAAACAAAGTCAGCCTCTTTCCAGGGAAGTTCCTCTACTAGAAGGATATCCATCTGGTGCTACCAAAAGCCACCTTGGTTAACGCGTGATAAGAGCCTGAGAATCAAGTCAAACACAAACGAGCAAAAGAGAGCTTTGAAATTATCTGTGTCCCCTGGAGCAAGCTAATACTCAAGTCTTTGTACTGTTAGACTTTCCAGTTCACATGAACTTAGACACTTCTCTTTTTCTGCTTCAGTTTGCCAGTTGCAGCTGGAAGCGATCCAGTTCTCATAGGAAGCGCTCTTACTTAGCAACTCAAAGGCTAAGCCATATGCACAGATTCTGATTCTCTGGCATCTGTTTTACAAAAACTCCTTAGGTGTTCAGACACACACCCTGATATAGACCCTGCTATGGACTAAAGTGTGACGCCCACTCCAAAAAAGTGCCTGTGTTGAAGCCCTAACCACCAATGTGACTACCTGGAGATACAATCTTTAGGAGATAATTAAGGTTAATGAGGTCATGAGGGCAGAACCCTGATCTGACAGGACTGTGGTTTTTCAAAAAGAGGAAGAGGGAGATCTTTCTCTCAGTGTGAGGGCACAGAGAAAAGGCAGCTATCTGCAAGCCAGAAAGAATGCTCTAGTCAGAACACGACCATGCTGGCACCTGGATCTGGTCTCCCAGGCTCCAAAAATGTGAGAAAGCAATTCCTGAAAATAAAGCCACACAGCCTGTGGTATTTTGTTATGGCAACTCAAGCAGACTAAGACACACACACCCTCAACAAAGAATCACTGGATGATATGCCCTGCAAGTATCTTTTAGCTCTCAAATTATGAAATATTCTCTGATATTATGGACACAAGAGTAATTAAAGTTCCCACAGGATGAGGAAACAGTCCAATTTTTTTTAAACATTTTGCAAGTTAAGTGAAGAGTAAAGAAACAATTATAAACAAGATTTTTAAAGATCAACCATGAATCAGAATTCTTTTAATATAATTCTACTACTATTTTTGGAGGATAATTTTTTTTCTGCCAGATTCTCTTAACTTACTTCCCTTTCCAAAAGTCTTCCCTCAGCCAGTGTTCCTGTGGAAACCAAAGGGAAAGCTACAAAGAAAGTACTACGTGTGTGTGCCTTTTATTAGAAGCTGCCTTAAATCTCTTTTGAAGAAAGGTAGGATGTTAAACAAACAGAATCCAGTAACAACCTGTCCCTTGACTGTATCTGACTTATTTCCAGAGCTCCTTTGCCTTTTAGGATAGAAAGTAATCTGGGGGCTTCCCTGGTGGCGCAGTGGTTGCGAGTCCGCCTGCCGATGCAGGGGACGCGGGTTTGTGCCCCGGTCCGGGAAGATCCCACATGCTGCGGAGCGGCTGGGTTCGTGAGCCATGGCCGCTGAGCCTGTGCGTCCGGAGCCTGTGCTCCGTGACGGGAGAGGCCACAACAGTGAGAGGCCCGCGTACCGCAAAAAAAAAAAAAAAAAAAAAGAGAAAGTCATCTGGCCTTTGTTACCATAAAAGTCTTATGAAAAAAGAAAAGGGAAAAAGGTGTTCTGTAGACTGGATTTATTCATTCCTCCTTGATCTCATAAAACCTACCACACGGCAATAATTCTTATTGTTCCTATGTTTTTCATGCTACATACCCGGTCAATGAAGAGATTACAAAACTCTTGCAATAGAACTATAATCCGAACAGGGGTATTATAAAACGTGGAATGACTCCAGATCAGACAGATGGTATGAAATAACGGGGCAATTAATACACCGGTCTGTGGGAATTCCGTCTCCTGGACACATTGAAGGTGTCTCCTCAGGGGTCTCAGGTAAAGTTCCACGTCCCGGGCTTCGAGAAGGGCTGAAAGGAAACCACTGTTAATGTGAGGCAGCCTCTTTTATCTGAAGTCACTTCACAAGGTTGAGAGAACGATGCAAAACAACATGGCTGTACTTAAATGCTGCCTCTTTCTTTTTATATCACTACCCTACCATTGACACAGGACAGGTTAGGAAGGCTTTCGACACTGTCCGGCTGTAACAACCCTTCAAAGAGAGCCCAAGCGTAGTTACTCACAAGTAAATTGCGACTGAAGACTCACCAGCATCATCACCAGAAAGTTAATTCCTCCCATGCACTTGGCACCAGCACAATTGAATCATTTATTATCTCATTCTAGTATCCTATAAGAGTAACTCATACCACGAAAAATTTTCCATTATATTATTATCAACAGTGTAACTATTGAAATTGTCGAGCATGGGTGATGAAAATATTTTGAACTAGACAGAGGCAATAGTTACAGGATATTGTGAATACACTAAATGCCACCAATCTGTACACTTTGAAAACTTTTTTTTAATGTTATGTGAATTTTACCTCAATTTAAAAAATTGTTATGCATGGTAGGAATAAGGAATACTTCTTTAAAAAGCTATATATGAAGACAACATTGAAATAGTTATGATTAATTACTGCGTAGTCTAATCCAAATTTTCTCTTGATTAAAACTGGTCCTTTTAATGTACCCTAAATGGATCTCCATCAGACTTCATTGTACTCCTGAGGCTACAAATACCTTTGATTAACTGAAAATGGGCTTTATTTATGAAGGTAGGGAATGAAGGAAGTAAATTCCTTATTTTCTGGTGTTATCCCAAAAGACTCCTGTCAGAAATCAAAAACAAAACACACTGCCAGACTTTCTTTTTTTTTTTGGCTGCCAGAGTCAGGTATGCACCCACCCATGTTGCTCTACTTGACATGAAACCAATTACTCTCTCCACCTAACAATAAAGACCTGGGGAAAAAGAGAGGGTCCAGGAACTATTTTTTCCTCAGATGCACTCACATTTTGAAATTAGTGTGTTTTCATCAGTGTTAATTTCAAAATCCAATAATTCCATGTAAAGGTAAAGTGCCCTTAAAATGTGATAAGCACTTCTAGTGATTTTACAAAGCCTCAAGTAGGTCTTTGGGAGAGCCTTCTACCTCTAACTGAGAATGGCTTTGGGCCACTTGTTCTACTGAAAGTGTTTTCTCCTGAATCTCCAGGCCATATGCTCAAAAGGCTCTGAGGACCCCTGGGATTCATTCCTGGAGAAGTTTTATCCACAGAAAATGTGAATCTTACTACCAGAAAAAACGTAAGCAGCTTCTGTTTATTGAGGGTACACTTACTCTGTGCCTAGTATTCTGTGCACTGTATATTACGTCTTCAATTCATTGGTCCTCAGCCAGGGGAGGATTTCCCCCAAGGGTCATTTGGCAATGTCTCGAGACACTTTTTGTCCTCACAACGGGCATGGGGGGAGTGGATAGAGGCCAAGGATGCTGCTAAATACCCCGCAATGCACAGGGTGGTTCGCCACAACAAAGAATTATCCTGCCCAAAACGTCAGTGGTGACAAGGTTGAGAAATAGTGCTCTAATTCTTGCAACAATTATACAAGGAAGGTGTTAGTATGCCAAGTTGGCCAACAGAAACCAGGGACGCAGCAAATTTAAGATGTACTGAGTGGATCTGGGATAGAAATACACATCTAATGCCCTCTTGTCTTAAGGCCTCTTTTCAAACAGAGTTCATGGAGAAAAGCCTAAAGAGATAGCAAAACATTTTCAAAGTAGATTTTAAGTATTTCCTAACCTTCCACGTTACATAGGAAAAAATTTAAAAATTTTCTCATGTTAGAAACAAAAACAAGCTATTGGCCCACGTTATCTTACAATTTTATCGTTTAAAACTTCAGTATCACGGATCATATCCATATTTGCTTACACATGTCTAAAGAAACAGAAACAGAAATAAAAAAATTACGGAGGGGTGTTACGCCTGGGTACTGAGAAGATAAGGAGACTTTTCACTTCCACAATTTCCTTTTTAAATTAAAAATATCTGTTTATAATTTATGGGTTTTAACAATGTACATGTATTACCTGTTCAAAATGCAACAAACAAACCCTCCTCTCTGTGTGTTTAATTTTCACCAAAACTTCAATGATGACTTTGCGTCCTTATGAGTTAAATAAATGGTGGATGTTAAGCAAA
Source organism: Mesoplodon densirostris (assembly GCF_025265405.1). Classification (NCBI taxonomy): domain Eukaryota; kingdom Metazoa; phylum Chordata; class Mammalia; order Artiodactyla; family Ziphiidae; genus Mesoplodon; species Mesoplodon densirostris. The sequence continues at coordinate 39,243,162 of NC_082669.1, forward strand.
TTCAGAGATTCTACTGGGGAGTCACTGGACTAACTGCAGCCCAACTGTTGATTAGAAAACCTCCATGCTGGGCATTCAATGACCTGCTGCTAAACACCAAAGGCCTTTTCCCTCCACACACATACACTCTCATTGAAAGTTCAATCTAGAGCCTCTTTGGTAGGTACTTACTATATACCCGAAAAATGGTTTAATATAGCCAGAGAATAAACTGCAGATAATTAAGATGGACTTATCATTAGAAGAGTCAAGTGCAGTCATTTCATGAGCACGCTAAGGGTAGAAGGGTAGAGGAGGCTGAGCAGACAGGCAGGAGTCAGATCAGGAGGGACCACTGATGCCAGGCGGAGGAACACGAGTCTTACCATTTTCCACAGCCATGAGGATATCCTTCAAAGTTGGAAAATAGCTGCTTTGCTTATTTTTCAGGATCTTAACCATTTTGAGGACAATGGGAGCCTGAAGCTAAATTGAAAAAAAACAAATATATATATATATATATATATATATATATATATATAAGCTAGATTAATGACTAAATGTATTCTGCAATAAAATATTTAAATTATATTCCATACATGCACAGTACACACAGTATTTACTACTCAAAGACATACCGGGTTTCAAGTTAAAAATAATTTTTAAAATAATTTTTTTCCTTAAGACTGTATGTTATTTTACATTTATAGCTCTTAATTTGAATTTTCAAAAAGTCTGTTAATATACATTTTATTATACATGTAAAATATTAACTTTTCCATATAAAATCTGTTTCAGAAAATCTCTGAGAGATAGGGGAACACGTGAATGAATGTCTTAGTTTTTAGAACATTAAACTGAATAACTTCTAATGGCAAACTCCAGCAGAGGAACCAGTTAGTTCTTCCAAAGTTGCATCTCTCCACTAAGCAAAATCTACTCCTTTCCCAAATTAATTACATCAACTAGATTAATTAAATCTTACAATCTTCAACATTTCCCTTGGGAACTACTCTTTCTTTGCCACAAAGTGTTTCCAATTACTGTCAAAATAGTCTCAAAAAGGCAAAATTACTTTTAATCCCCATTAATTTTAAGAATGCATACCATACAGAACTTTGGAATAAGAAAATGGACAATTAAGTCATTCAAAGACAGTGTATTAAACCTTTAACATTACTGGAAATGGCTTTGGAGACCAAATTCTACAACTGACTTTGCTAATTCAACTGGCAAGCAATTTCTAGGGCTCTCAACTTACTTGATCATAAATGCATGCTAGGTTCTCTCTCCTCATCATCCAGAAATCCAGTTCAGCTTGAGGATTTGAGTGAAGACCATTCAGCAAAGGCTGCACTAAATCTTTTTCTACAATTTCTTGGATTTGATGCGACCATGTAATAACCACTGATTCAACTGCATGGAGTACTGTCCTTTCATTTGGCTCTAGTCTACAAACATTGAAATGATTAAAAATACAAAAATGAATCATTTCATCCAAATAAGGATAGGACTTGAATTTTATTAGGTATTTTATGAATCCATAAGCTAGTTTTCTAAATAAAAATACTTCAAAATCAGATCTATTATTTTTATAGCCTCAATTTGAGTTATGACATTGTTATTCTGTCATGGGCATGTCTCTAACATTTAAAAAATTGTTAAAGAATCATAATGTCCTCAAAAACATTTTACTAGAAGAGTATTGTTGACATTATGGCAATTGGTACTGCTTGCTTTTTGTACAGCCTGCTTTTAGAAAGAATACTTTGAAAGGAAATTATATGGTGTTTCTGTACATTATTTTTTAAAATATGCTGTAGTTATAATAATTCTGATATTTTGTTAACACTTTGCTGGGGGTATGATATTAAATGGGTGTGTTGGCTCTCCATGTTGATACCATATCATTACGTACTTGGTCTCTGAATATTTCTGATCCAGGTCAACATTTCCTGCAATAGTGGGAATTGGTAGAAGAGTTCTTCTCAACATTTTGCCCCTAAAAATATGCATTTTATTTTTCATGACTTCTATGTGACGTTCCATGTCTTGTGAAATAAAACAGGACCAAGATTTATGGTTGTTCTTATTAGAAATAATTGGCACTAAAATCTAGAGAAAGAGAAACATTTTAAAAAACAGTGAAATTAATTTACAGACAATGTGCTCCTTCAAAGATTTTCTTGTCACACAAGATCGGCAACAAAACGACCCAATTTCAATTTCATAAATATCCTCCTGTGGTATCAAACCTACAAAGAGATGACAAAGTCAGTGACCCATTTAGATTTAATCAATTAAATTCTTTCAAAGTGGAAATACTATACTGCTTGTTCATTCATTTATCCATTTATCAAACATTTATGGAGGCTCCCAATAACTTAAACTCTGCATGAAATAAGCAAAATCATGTCAAGTAAGTAAACTGCTTTCTTAATGCAAACTGCACACATTGGCAGATATATTAATGTAAAAAATCTTCTTGAATCACATGGAGGCAAGAGTAAATAATCTTCTCCAGCCCTGGGTGACATCCCAGTGGATTAAATTTTGATAGTCAGAAACATGTTTATTCAATCATATGAACCTTTTTTGAACTCCTTCCACCATTAAGTTGGAAATATCAATGAAATTATATGTGTGAAAACACTCCAAAATTATTTTGTGTTCCCAAAGCCCAGCATATCTTACGTAATTAGTAAGAATTTCTTGAGTTAATGAAGTTGGTCTCTTCTTGCTACCTCACTCATTTTCAATATGCACTAATTAAACATTTTTCTGACACAATCTGTCCAGACCATCAGCTTTACCTATAAAATTTCCATTAGCTAAAATACTTAGAAAATAGGTATACCACCTTTTTAAGGCTGATTTTGAGAACACAACCTTACAGTTAACTAAAAACAAACTGAAATTTTATTTTATTTTCCAATGGGGATAAAACAAGTCTTTCCAAATTGTATTATTATTACAATTTCCTGCTTTGTACCCACTACTTGTTGAGCTAGGAGATTAGTAAGGAACAGTGTGTCTTTCATGGAAACAACCTAAATGTCCATCAACAGATGAATGGATAAAGAAGATGTGGTAGGGGAGGAGCTTCAAGATGGTCGAAGAGTAAGACCGGAAATCACAAATACACCAGAAATACATCAACATGTGGAACAGCTCCTACAGAAGACCCAGTGAACGCTGGCAGAAGACCTCAGACCTCCCAAAAGGCAAGAAAGTCCTCACGTACCTGGGTAGGGCAAAAGAAAGAAGAATAAACAGAGACAAAAGAATAGGGACGGGACCTGTACCAGGGGGAGGGAGCTGTGAAGGAGGAAAGGTTTCTACACACTAGTAAGCCCCTTCGCGGGCTGAGACTGTGGGTGGCGGAGGGGGGAAGCTTCGGAGCCACGGAGGAGAGCACAGCAACAGGGGTGTGGAGGGCAAAGCGGAGAGATTCCCGCACAGAGGATCGGTGCCGACCTGCACTCACCAGGCTGAAAGACTTGTCTGCTCACCTGCCGGGGCGGGCAGGGGCTGGGAGCTGAGGCTCGGGCTTCGGTTGGATCCCAGGGAGAGGACTGGGGTTGGCGGCGTGAACACAGCCTGAAGGGGGCTACTGCGCCACGGCTAGCTGGGAGGGAATCCTGGAAAAGGTCTGGAGCTGCCGAAGAAGCAAGAGACTTGTTCTTGCCTCTTTGCTTCCTGGTGCGCAAGGGGAAGGGATTCAGAGCGCTGCTTAAAGGAGCTCCAGAGACGGGTGTGAGCCGCGGCTATCACCCAGAGACGGACATGAGACGCTAAGGCTGCTGCTGCAGCCACCAAGAAGACTGTGTGCAAGCACAGGTCACTATCCACACCTCCCCTCCCGGGAGACTGTGTAGCTCGCCACTGCCAGGGTCCTGGGAACCAGGGACAACACACGGCGCGCGTCAGGCTGGTGCAATGTCACACCGGCCTCTGTCGCCGCAGGGTTGCCCTGCACTCCGTGCCCCTCCTTCCGCTGGCCTGAGTGAGCCAGAGCCCCCAAATCAGCTGCTCCTTTAACCCCGTCCGTCTGGGCGGGGAACAGACACCCTCAGGTGACCTACACACAGAGGCAAGTCCAAATCCAAAGCTGAACACCGGGAGCTGTGCTAACAAAGAAGAGAAAGGAAAATCTCTCCCAGCAGCCTCAGGAGCAGCAGATTAAATCTCCACAATCAACGTGATGCACCCTGCATCTGTGGAATACCTGAATAGACAACGAATTGTCCCAAATTGAGGAGGTGGACTTGGGAGCAACGATATACATATTTTTTTCCCTTTTTCTCTTTTTGTGAGTGTGTATGCATATGCTTCTGTGTGTCATTTTGTCTGTATAGCTTTGCTTTTACCATTTCTCCTAGGGTTCTGTCTGTCCTTTTATTTTTAATTACTTAAAAAATTTTTTTTTCTTAATAATGATTTTTTATTTTACTAACTTTGTTTTATTTTACTTTATTTTATTTTATTTTACCTTCTTCTTTCTTTCTTTTTTTTCTCCCTTTTATTCTGAGCTGTGTGGATGAAAGGCTCTTGGTGCTCCAGCCACGTATCAGGGCTGTGCCTCTGAGGTGGGAGAGCCAACTTCAGGACACTGGTCCACAAGAGACCTCCCAGATCCACGTAATATCAAACGGCAAAAATCTCCCAGAGACCTCCATCTCAAGGCCAAGATCCAGCTCCACACAACGACCAGCAAGCTACAGTGCTGGACACCCTATGCCAAACAACAAGCAAGAGAGGAACACAACCCCACCCATTAGCAGAGAGGCTGGCTAAAATCATAAGTCCACAGACACCCCAAAACACACCACCAGGCGTGGACCTGCCCACCAGAAAGACAAGATCCAGCCTCATCCACCAGAACACAGGCACTAGTCCCCTCCACCAGGAACCCTACACAACCCACTGAACCAACCTTAGCCACTGGGGACAGACACCAAAAACAACGGGAATTACGAACCTGCAGCCTGCGATAGAAGACCCCAAACACAGTAAGTTAAGCAAAATGAGAAGACAGAGAAACACACAGCAGATGAAGGAGCAAGGTAAAAACCCACCAGACCTAATAAATGAAGAGGAAATAGGCAGTCTACCTGAAAAAGAATTCAGAATAATGACAGTAAAGATGATCCAAAATCTTGGAAATAGAATGGAGAAAATATAAGAAACGTATAACAAGGACCTAGAAGAACTAAAGAGCAAACAAGCAGTGATGAAACAGCACAATAAGTGAAATTAAAAATTCTCTAGAAGGGATCAATAGCAGAATAACTGAGGCAGAAGAACGGATAAGTGACCTGGAAGATAAAATAGTGGAAATAACTACTGCAGAGCAGAAGAAAGAAAAAACAATGAAAAGAATAGAGGACAGTCTCAGAAACCTCTGGGACAATATTAAATGCACCAACATTCTAATTATAGGGGTCCCAGGAGAAGAAGAGAAAAAGAAAGTGACTAAGAAAATATCTGAAGAGATTATAGTTGAAAACTTCCCTAATATGTGAAAGGAAATAGTTACTCAAGTCCAGGAAGTACAGAGAGTCTGATACAGGATAAATCCAAGGAGAAACACGCCAAGATACATATTAATCAAACTATCAAAAATTAAATACAAAGAAAAAATAGTAAAAGCAGCAATGGAAAAACAACAAATAACATACAGGGGAATCCCCATAAGGTTAAGAGCTGATCTTTCAGCAGAAGCTCTGCAAGCCCGAAGGGAGTGGCAGGACATATTTAAAGTGAGGAAAGGGAAAAACCTACATCCAGGATTACTCTACCCAGCAAGGATCCCAGCAAGGATCTCATTCATATTTGATGGAGAAATTAAAACCTTTACAGACAAATAAAAGCTAAAAGAATTCAGCACCAGCAAACCAGCTCTACAACAACTGCTACAGGAACTTCTCTAGGCAGGAAATACAAGAGAAGGAAAAGACCTACAGTAACAAACCCAAAACAATTAAGAAAATGGGAATAAGAACATACATATTGAAAATTACCTTAAATGTATATGGTTTAAATGCTCAAACCAAAATACATAGATTGGCTGAATGAATACAAAAACAAGACCTGTAGATATGCTGTCCACAAGAGACCCACTTCAGACCTCGGGACACATACAAACTGAAAGTGAGGGGATGGAAAAAATATTCCATGCAAATGGAAATCAAAAGATAGCTGGAGTAGGGGCCTCCCTGGTGGCGCAAGTGGTTGAGAGTCCGCCTGCCGATGCAGGGGATACGGGTTCGTGCCCCGGTCTGGGAGGATCCCATATGCCGCGGAGCGGCTGGGCCCGTGAGCCATGGCCGCTGAGCCTGTGCGTCCGGAGCCTGAGCGTCCGGAGCCTGTGCTCCGCAACGGGGGAGGCCACAACAGTGAGAGGCCCGCATACCGCAAAAAAAAAATAAAAAAAAAAAAAAAAAAAAAAAGATAGCTGGAGTAGCAATTCTCATATCAGACAAAATAGACTTTATTTTTTTATTTTTATTTTTTTTAATTTTAATTTTTTTAACATCTTTGTAGAGTATAATTGCTTTACAATGATGTGTTAGTTTCTGCTTTACAACAAACTAGACTTTAAGACAAAGACTACAAGAGAAAAACAAGGAGACTACATAATGATCAAGGGATCAATCCAAGAAAAAGATATAACAACTGTAAACATATATGCACCCAACATAGGAGCACCTCAATACATAAGGCAAATACTAACAGCTATAAAAGGGGAAATGGACAGGAACACAATCATAGTAGGGGACTTTAAAACCCCACTTTCACCAATGGACAGATCATCCAGAATGAAAATCAATAAGGAAAACACGTTTTAAATGATACATTAAACAAGATGGACTTAATTGATATTTATAAGACATTCTATCCAAAAACAACAGAATACACATTCTGCTCAAGTGCTCATGGAACATTCTCCATGAGAGATCATATCTTGGATCACAAATCAAGCCTTGGTAAATTTAAGAAAACTGAAATCATATCAAGTACACTTTCTGACCACAACACTATGAGACTAGATATCAATTACAGGAAAAAATCTGTAAAAAATACAGACACATGGAGGCTAAACAACACACTAATTAATAACCAAGAGATCACTGAAGAAATCAAAGAGGAAAACAAAAAATACTTAGAAACAAATGACAATGAAAACACGATGACCGAAAACCTATGGGATGCAGCAAAAGTAGTTCTAAGAGGGAAGTTTATAGCACTAAAATCCTACCTTAAGAAACAAGAAACATCTCAAATAAACAACCTAACCTTATACCTAAAGCAATTAGAGAAAGAAGAACAAAAAAACCTCAAAGTTAGCAGAAGGAAAGAAATCATAAAGATCAGGTCAGAAATAAATTAAAAAGAAATGAAGGAAACGATAGCAAAGATCAATAAAACTAAACTAAAAGCTGGTTCTTTGAGAAGATAAACAAAATTGACAAACCATTAGCCAGACTCATGAAGAAAAAAAGGGAGAAGATTCAAATCAATAGATTTAGAAATGAAAAAGGAGAAGTAACAACTGACACTGAAGAAATACAACGGATCATGAAAGATTACTACAAGCAACTTTATGCCAATTAAATGGACAACCTGGAAGAAATGGACAAATTCTTAGAAATGCACAAACTTCTGAGACTGAACCAGGAAGAAATAGAAAATATGAACAGACCAATCACAAGCACTGAAATTGAAACTGTGATTGAAAATCTTCCAACAAACAAAAGCCCAGGACCAGATGGCTTCACGGGCAAATTCTATCAAACATTTAGAGAAGACCTAACAGCTATCTTTCACAAACTCTTCCAAATATAGCAGAGGGAGGAACACTCCCAAACTCATTCTGCAAGGCCACTGTCACCCTGATACCAAAACCAGACAAAGATGTCACAAGAAAAGAAAACTACAGGTCAATAACACTAATGAACATAGATGCAAAAATCCTCAGCAAAATACTAGCAAACAGAATCCAACAGCACATTAAAAGGATCATACACCATGATCAAGTGGGGTTTACCCCAGGAATGCAAGGATTCTTCAATATATGCAAATCAATGTGATAAACCATATCAACAAATTCAAGGAGAAAAACCACATGATCATCTCAATTGATGCAGAGAAAGCTTTCGACAAAATTCAACACCCATTTATGATAAAAACCCTGCAGAAAGTAGGCATAGAGGGAACTTTCCTCAACATAATAAAGGCCATATATGAAAAACCCATAGCCAACATCGTCCTCAATGGTGAAAAACTGAAACCATTTCCACTAAGGTCAGGAACAAGACAAGGTTGCCCACTCTCACCACTCTTATTCAACATAGTTTTGGAAGTTTTTAGCCACAACAATCAGAGAAGAAAAGGAAATAAAAGGAATCCAAATCGGAAAAGAAGTAAAGCTGTCACTGTTTGCAGATGACATGATATTATACATAGAGAATCCTAAAGATGCTACCAGAAAACTACAAGAGCTAATCAATGAATTTGGTACAGTAGCAGGTTACAAAATTAACGCACAGAAATCTCTTGCATTCCTATATACTAATGATGCAAAAGCTGAAAGTGAAATTAAGAAAGCACTGCCATTTACCATTGCAATAAAAAGAATACAATAACTAGGAATAAACCCACCTAAGGAGACAAAAGGCCTGTATGCAGAAAATTATAAGACACTGATGAAAGAAATTAAAGATGACAAATAGATGGAGAGATATACCATGTTCTTGGATTGGAAGAATCAACACTGTGAAAATGACTCTACTACCCAAAGCAATCTACAGATTCAATGCAATCCCTATCAAACTACCACTGGCATTTTTCACAGAACTAGAACAAAAAATTTCACAATTTGTATGGAAACACAAAAGACCCTGAATAACCAAAGCAATCTTCAGAACGAAAAATGGAGCTGGAGGAATCAGGCTCCCTGACTTCAGACTATACTACAAAGCTACATTATTCTAGACAGTATGGTGCTGGCACAAAAACAGAAATATAGATCAATGGAACAGGACAGAAAGCCCAGAGATAAACCCATGCACATATGGTCACCTTATCTTTGATAAAGGAGGCAGTAATGTACAGTGGAGAAAGGACAGCCTCTTAAATAAGTGGTGCTGGGAAAACTGGACAGGTACATGTAAAAGTATGAGATTAGAACACTCCCTAACACCATACACAAAAATAAGCTCAAAATGTATTAAAGACCTAAATGTAAGGCCAGAAACTATCAAACTCTTATGGGAAAACATAGGCAGAACACTCTATGACATAAATCACAGCAAGATCCTTTTTGACCGACCTCCTATAGAAATGGAAATAAAAACAAAAATAAACAAATGGGACCTAATGAAACTTCAAAGCTTTTGCACAGCAAACAAAACCATAAACAAGACCAAAAGACAACCCTCAGAATGGGAGAAAATATTTGCAAATGAAGCAACTGACAAAGGATTAATCTACAAAATTTACAAGCAGCTCATGCAGCTCAATATCAAAAAAACAAACAACCCAATCCAAAAATGGGCAGAAGACCTAAATAGACATTTCTCCAAAGAAGATATACAGCTTGCCAACAAACACATGAAAGAATGCTCGACATCATTAATCATTAGAGAAATGCAAATCAAAACTTCAATGAGATATCATCTCACACCAGTCAGAATGGCCATCATCAAAAAATCTACAAACAATAAATGCTGGAGAGGGTGTGGAAAAAAGGGAACACTCTTGCACTGCTGGTGGGAATGTGAATTGGTACAGCCACTATGGAGAACAGTATGGAGGTTCCTTGAAAAACTACAAATAGAACTACCATATGACCCAGCAATCCCACTACTAGGCATATACCCTGAGAAAACAATAATTCAAAAAGAGTCATGTACCACAATGTTCATTGCAGCTCTATTTACAATAGCCAGGACATGGAAGCAACCTAAGTGTCCATCGACAGATGAATGGATAAAGAAGATGTGGCACATATATACAATGGAATATTACTCATCCATAAAAAGAAATGAAATTGAGTTATTTGTAGTGAGGTGGATGGACCTGGAGTCTGTCATACAGAGTGAAGTCAGAAAGAGAAAAACAAATACTGTATGCTAACACATATATATGGAATCTAAAAAAAAAAAAAAGGTCATGAAGAACCTAGGGGCAAGATGGGAATAAAGATGCAGACTTACTAGAGAATGGACTTGAGGATATGGGGAGGGGGAAGGGTAAGCTGTGACAAAGTGAGAGAGAGGCATGAACATATATACACTACCAAACGTAAAACAGATAGCTAGTGGGAAGCTGCTGCATAGCACAGGGAGATCAGCTAGGTGCTTTGTGACCACCTAGAGGGGTGGGATAGTGAGGGTGGGAGGGAGGGAGATGCAAGAGGGAAGAGATATGGGAACATATGTATAACGGATTCACTTTGTTATAAAGCAGAAACTAACACACCATTGTAAAGCAGTTATACTCCAATAAAGATGTTAAAAAAAAAAAGAAAAGATGTGGTATATATATATATAATGGAATACTACTCAGCTATAAAAAAAGAATGAAATAATGCCATTTGCAGCAACATGGATGGACGGAGAGATTATCATACTAAGTGAAGTAAGAAAGAGAAAGACATACCATATGGTATCACTTATATGTGGAAGCCAAAATGTAACACAAATGAACTTATCTATGAAACAGAAACAGACTCACAGACATTGAGAACAGACTTGTGGTTGCCAAGGGGGAGGAGTGTAGGGGAGGAATGGACTGGGTGTTTGGGGTTAGCATATGCAAACTATTATATATTGGATGGATAAACAACAAGGTCCTACTGTATAGCACAGGGAACTATATTCAACATTCTGTGATAAACCATAATGAAAACGAATATGAAAAAATATATATATATAACTGAATCACTTTGCTGTACAGTAGAAATTAACACAACATTGTAAATCAACTATACTTGAATAAAAATAAATTAAAAAAAAAGAACTAGCGTGTCTTCTATGAGCTTTGTGGGTTAGGTACCTCAATATCAGAACTGCCATGAAAGGCACGTTTTTGTGTCATGTGCAAACACAGGAGAAACACCCGTCTCTGGCCAGGAGGGTTATTACGGAAGACTTGCCAGGAAACTTGCTACTTGGTTTAAATCTTTAAGATGAACGAGCAGGGCAGGCAGAAAACTGAACACTGATGCAAAATCACTGAGGGCTGCAGGCGTAGGGTTCTGAGAAAGTTCCAGTATGGTCTGCCTGAAACTAGAGCCAGCACCCCTAAGAGGCGGGGCTGTGAGAAATGCTGGGAAGGTTCATAAAGAGCTTTGGAAACCAGACTGAAGAGTTTAGTCTTACTGGGCTGAACATGCACTGACCCACTGAAAAACTGCTTTCTACATTAAATTCCCAATAGCAACAGCTTTTTCTAAAAGTCAGGGTTGAGGATAATTCTGGTTCTTCAACATTTCTAATTTACTGGATACTGTTTCAAACCTTCACTCTATTTACTGTTCTGTGATGAGGACAACTTCTTTTAAAATTAAATATTTGTGTCACAAGCTGTAGATAAAATTGTTAGGAAATTCTGAGCCCCATGGTTTGTAGAGCAATTAGGCGAGCAACAAGAGTATCTCCATGAACATCATTTAGAACAAATTGACCTGGGATGTGCTCTTTAATGACAATAAATCTTGTTATCAACAAGCTATATACAAAGTAGTTCAATTAACCTGGGGTTTTGTCTTCAGCTGTAAATCTTTTGGTCTAGGTTTTATGACTTATAAGAAAAATCCGTGAACTTTCTCTGAACCAAAATAATTTGGACATGTTTACTAGGGGATATACAACTACAGATAAAAGAGCCATGGTGCCTTTGCTAGAGTTCTCTTTACTCACCTTTCTTTTATCTCTTTCTAAATCTGGGGTGTTTCTTTTTACAGTGGTTCCTAAATCAATAGAGACTATTACCTGACAAACACTTTCAAAGTACAGGAGCCTGGTCCTCTGCCAGACTTCTTAAACTGAAATGTCTAGGAATGGGCCCCAGACACTGACTACAAAAACCAAATCATAACTTTCATTTTGGCTTGATAAGCATTTACAATTATTGTTTCTTTCAAGATTTGGGTCAACATAATACTTAAAGAAATAACTACATGACATTTTTAATACTTTTGCTAATTATATAATATAGTTACAAATAATAATGTATAGGGACACATAATAATGTTGAGCAGCAGATCGGGAGTAAAATTTCGGAGATGCTGGATTTGAGATGTCTATTACACAGCAAGTGCCATGTCCATAAGGGCAGTGGAAGTCTAAGCTTGGAGTTCAGGAGAGAGATCAAGGCTGGAGAGAGAAGTTTGGGAGGCCCCAGCATATCAACATAAATTACTGTTAATCACTGTATATCTGAGTCAAACTTCAAAGACCATACAACACTGAATACAAGTGAGAGTATATTAGGTCATTAAATTAGAAAAAATAGTCAAATGACCTTCCCCATATTCCTTTCAAACACTTGGTCCATCCCTTCTTTATTCTACCCCAGTTAAGAACCACAGCACTGGAAAACTACCTCAATACTTTTCATTCCAATCACTACCTCAATAACACAGTCCCTCCTCGCTCCTTGATTGAGTCACCAATTCACAAATCCTTGCATTAAATGTTTTTCTGCTTCATATACAAAGTACCCAGAAAGACAGAAGTTGTTTAGCTTGGAATGCAAGTCATAAATGACCATTTGATTTCAAAACTTTCCACTGAAGCCTGTCCTGATAAAAACCTTCACAGAACATGCCTTACTGCTACCATCTTCCAGTAAACACTCGGATATGAGTTTGACAACCGGCTTTGGTGGCAACCATCCGGGTGAAAAAGTTACATAGGTGTTAATTTTCTAATCAGCCTCTCCAGCTTTATTTCTCACCACCCTCCAGCTCTTCTTCCCCAATCTAAACGTATTAATGCAGTCCATTTTTAAAAATGCAATCTGAATTTCCTCACCTCTGTGCCTTTGCACTGCTTCTCCCTTCCTCCCTCTCTTACATCTAGCTATTGCTCCTGTCCTACGACACTATGGGGACCAAGTAATTTACCTTACAACTGAGGATGCTTTAGAGAGTAAAAACAAGCAATAAAAATGAGCAGGTATTAAATGATCTGTAACAGGAGGAAACTGGAACCGCCCCCAAGCAAACCAAGACCTATAATCATCCTATTTGAGACTCCCCACCTTCCCTGACAACCCTGTAGGCACCACAGCATCCTGCTAAAACCACTACATCCACCACATCATATCACTGTTAGCTCACACTGCATGCTTTCCGATGGCAGAAACGTCCTAACTAATTGCCAGGTGTGTTCAGTCACTGGCACCAAGCAGATATTCATTAAGTTTTGATTAAATGAACAAATGACAACTATGGGCTTATTTAGCATACAATTTCCCACAAAGTGTCCTTTTCATATAAATGTCCAAAAAATTCAAATGGAGATAGCAGAGATCATACACCAAATGCTTTTTCTCTAAAGAAATATCTTGCAGCTTCAGTGTTCTGTCTCTTATAAGAATAGGCTATCTTTAGCCCTTATTTAACCTTCATTCCTTTAACAAGTACTTACTTAGATCCGACTATGTGTCAGGCAGTCTTGTGTGTTTGGGACTCATCAGTGAGCAACAAAGATTAAGAGCTGGGACTACTGTAAGGCAAGTAAGACACTCACTTTGGAGCATAAGAGGGCACCAAAAAAAAAAAACCCCAACAAACCTCAATAATTAAGATGAATAATATTTTTAAATATTTTTAAAGTAAAAGCTAATCCAAAAATGATGAATAAAATATCAACATTTTTCAATAAAGACAGGATGAGTATTACTGACCTTTTGCCTCAGCCTCCAATATGACTTGGCATGGCACTGTTAGTGATCCTACTTTTACTTCAAGTGTTGATGTGGCTTTTTTTGCATTAATTTTTATTTTTTAAAATACTGCGTTTGGGGGCTTCCCTGGTTGGCGCAGTGGTTGAGAGTCTGCCTGCCAATGCAGGGGACACGGGTTCATGCCCCGGTCCTGGAAGATCCCACATGCCGCAGAGCAGCTGGGCCCGTGAGCCATGGCCGCTGAGCCTGCGCATCCGGAGCCTGTGCTCCGCAACCGGAGAGGCCACAGCAGTGAGAGGCCCGCGTACCGCAAAAAAACAAACAAACAAACAAACAAAAAACTGCGTTTGGGAATTCCCTGGTGGGTCCAGTGGCTAGGACTCTGTGCTTTCACTGCAGAGGGCCCAGATTCAATCCCTGGTTGGGGAACTAAGATTCCGTAAGCTGCGTGGCACAGCCAAAATAGTAATAATAATACTGCCTTAAATTATTACTCCTCTTGATTACTGGGTTGCTTTTATTTCTCCCCACCTCTCTGAAAGTTTTGTTCTTGAAGTGGTATCTCACTTGCCTGACCCTAAGTCCCTGCCCTTCAAAGATCCCTGCTCACCTGGAGGGTGGCTTCATGTAAAATAGATATTTGAGCAAAAAGACTTGCAAGACATGAAGGGGTTGGCTGAGTGGATTCTGGGGAAGATGAAGAAATGGCAAGAGCAAAGGCCCTGGGGCACCAGTGTGCCTGAGACAATTAAGGAAATGCAAGGAAGCCATGAGTTAGCAACTGAGATGAGTTGAGAGGTCATAGGGAGGTCAGATCACAGAGAATTCAAACCCATGCTTTCACCCTTTAACAAACCTAAGAATCACCTGTGCTTCTTGGTCCTGATTTAGCGGCTCTGGGGCGGGGCCTGAGAGTCTACAGTTTTAACAAGTTTCCAGCTGATGCTGATCCTGTTGATCCACATGAGCAACAATGCAAAGTCCAGACTGCTATAAGCTCTTGGGCCCTTACTCTGAGTAAAAGGAGAACCAGTGCAGGGTCTGAGCAGAAAGTGACATGTTCTTTCTCGTGTTTCAACAAGGATCACTCTAGCTGCTGTGTTGGGAATAGGTTCTAAATGGGAGTCATATAGAAGCAGAAAAACCAATTAAGAGGCTGATATATTAACACAGGTGAGAGATATTGATGAGCTGGACCAGAGTGGTAGCAATGGAGGGGAGAGGGGAGCTGATTCTGGGTATGTTTGAAGGCAGAGCTTGCAAGATTTCCTGACAGAATGTATATAAAGTGTGAGACAAAGCCAAGAGTCAGGGCTGACTAGGAGGTTTTTCTCTTTGGGGCATCTGGAAGGATGGAGTTCACATCCATTATTCTGGGAATAATTCCAAACAGCACAGGGTGGGGAACATCAGCTCAACTTGGAATGTTAAGTATGAAATGTCTATTGCACACCAAGTGGAATGTCAGGAAGGCATATGGAGCTCTTTGGAATTTGGGAGACAGATATTGCCTGGAGAGAAAAGCTTGGGAGTCCATGAAACATCGTAAGCCACAGTTAATTAGCCAATTATGTGAGCCACTGTGGATACTAAGCAAAGACAAGCCTTGAGAATTTTTTTATCTAAAAATCTATAGTCTTGCCTTAGGGCCCCTTCATTCTGAATTTAAGCATTGTCCATAAAGAAACCCAAGTGGGGCTTCCCTGGTGGCGCAGTGGTTGAGAGTCCACCTGCCGATGCAGGGGACACGGGTTCGTGCCCCGGTCCAGGAGGATCCCACATGCTGCGGAGCGGCTGGGCCCATGAGCCATGGCCGCTGAGCCTGTGCTCCGCAACGGGAGAGGCCACAACGGTGAGAGGCCCGCGTACCGCAAAAAAAAAAAGAAAAGAAACCGAAGTGACATCTTGAGCGTGATGTCCTCACTTTTTTCCTCCCAATGCTCATATCCTCAAGCATAATTAAATAAATGAGAATCTTCCAAACCTGTTAAACCCGTGAGGTTCTGAATGTTCTGTGCCTTCTATAGATGTGCTCAGGGACAGCTTACTCTCTTTCACTTAAACATTCCAGAGGGCTGTGCAGACCCTGGTATTGAGGTAAATTCCGAGGAACTGGAAAGAGTTTTGTATCTCCTGTCGCCGTACACAGACACAGTAAGAATTCCAATGAAGAGTGCTGCCTTGCCCTTCCAAGGCCAGCTGATGGCAGCCTGGATTCACAGGGCCAAAGGTCATTCACATACCATGTGAAATCCTTTCATCAGATTCAGTTCAATAAAAATCTCTTGAACACCTGCTACATACTGAAAACTGTCTCAAGTGCTGAAGACAGAAAACTCTCTTCCTAGTTATCTCCATGAAATCAACTAAAACCATGTAAATTCAACAGAAGAGGAGTGAAACCAAGGTAGAACTGAAGTTGGGGGACAGAAGCTTTAGTTAGCCCAGAGACCGCAGGAAAACACCTCCTTTCAAGAAGACAGCAGAAGACTCAGGAAGGAGAAGAGGTGTGAAAGATGGAGATTGACAAATCATTAGTAAAAAGTATGTTGGCAATTATTCCTATATTAAATATTGGCCTTGGCAAGACTGCTTTGGCTACTGAAATCTGGTTTACTGATACTAACCCAGTGTTTCCCAGAGTTTGGGGTGCATTAGAGTCACCTGGAGATCTTTAACAACTACTGCAGCCTGGCCCCCACTCCCCCCAGACATTCTGATTTAATTGGTAAGAGGTGTGACCTGGGCCGAGGCATGTTAGTTCCCCAGGTGGTCCAAATGTTCAGCAAAGTCTGAGAACCACCGCTCTGGTTCTTCCAAACCTAGTCATTTGGTACGTTGCTCCTCAAAGCTGGTTCATGAACAAACAGCATCAGCACCAGGTTAGAAATGTAGACTTTCAGCCCCACTCCAAACCTAATTTATCAGTTTGCCTTTAACAAAATCCCTAGGTGGTTCTAATGCACATTAGAGTGCCAGTAACACGGGTTTAGAGAGCATTTCTCTGACTTAAGGGGAGAGAAAGAGGAATTTTAAGTCAGTCACTCCTAATACATTTCTATTACCCTTTCCCATTATCTAACATGAGTGCACTTCGAAACTAACAGGAATCTGAAAAACTGATAATACCCCTTTCCAAAGGGTAAATTTGTCTCTATTCTGAATATGAAGTTTAATACCTATAGCTAAGTACAGGAGCCTATTCAATTCAAGCTGCTTTTTAACTTCCATTATTTAGAAAGAGAGGAAAAGGAGGATCCTGCAAATTACCACCTGTTGATCATTAGCATCAATATCAGCTCATTTCAGGAACAGTCTAAATACTATCATTTTCCGTCCACCTGGCTAATGAGATGACTAGCTTCTAAATTCTCTTTTTAATAGCCAGAGTTGTCCTGAATAATTCCAAGTGTCATAAAGATAAATGAAAGATTAAAATATTAAGGATAGACCAGTACCTCGTCTAGGAAAGCAGTTACATGTCCAAGAGATGAGGCAGGTAACTCTCCAAATAAAACTGTTTGAGAGAAATCATTTACTCCAATGTTTTCAGTACTCTTCTTGGCAATATAAACAAGTTTATGTTTTGCATCTCTTGGAATCTGAAACAAGAGTAACATAATTATTTTAAGTCCACAATGTAGCTTCCATGTTAACAAGCAGGATTTGCTGTATCTAACTTGTAAGTAGATTGCTAGCATAAGAAACAAAACCTGGCATCTTACCTACCTTTATAAATAAGATTGCTCCACTGCTCTTCTGCAAAGTTTATACAATTTTCTTTGTTCTTTTATAATGTTAATTTCACAGTATTATTGGTGTGGAACGTCACCTTTCAAAAGCATGTCAATTAGGATCATCATATACCATAAAGTCTCATAATTAAACAAATACAGGAAGAAATTAGAATGTTTCCATCTTACCAAAGGTTATTCTTTTGTATAACATTTTCTTGTTCAGAAGTAAGCCAAACCGAGATAAAGACCAAGAGGTTAAATTGTATTTCTATACTCAAAGCAGTGTTTAATCAAGATATTCTAACATTTCCAGAAATATCAAGTCATTTCTTCAGATATCATGACTGTTTAACTTAAGTAATACTAAACTGTTCTTGTCCACTCCACTGACAAACTTTCAAAATTAGGAGAGTAGCAAAACAAAAACAATTCTGAACTCACAAAACCCTAAGGCTAACTCCAGTTACTCTCTTTCTTCTCTGGGATCCTATTTCCCCGCCATTATTAAGACCACATCTAGTGATGATGGCATCACTTTACAACATTGACAGTGAGGCATCTCAAGATTGTAAATCTTGCTCCAAAGTCTTCGCAAACTCTTTAAGTACAAATGCTGTGATCGTAGGTGATACGTTAACCTTCAAGCGTACCAGAAGTCTAGATTTAAAAAGGTAAAAGGAAAAAAAAACAAGAAAAAAAAGGAAGAGAAAAGGGAGGAGGAGGGAGAGGGAGAGAGAACTGTCCTGAGCGCAGACTGCCAGGCAATTCTTTTTTAAAAGGAGTCCTAAGTATTATTCGTTGGGATGCAGTGTGGCTGACAGGCAGACTGAGCCATGACAAGTGATTTGGGCTCCACCAAACACCACATTTGCCTCCGGAGTGACACAAGAGCGATTTAAAGGAAAGTTATCTGGCAAAGAGAACCTACCTCGCGCCTCACGCCCAGGCAGCTGAAGGACGCGCTGCTTTTCTTGCTTTATCCGGGTGGAGCAGGCCCAAAGACTGACTTCTAGAAAACTAACCAACAGCCGCTTAACAGCAGAGTGGGCGCACGTGGGGGACTCTGTGGACTCTAGGCAAGCCCTTGATTGAAGTTTTTTTAAAGCGCCCGAATATGTGCCCCGAGAGAGAGAACCCAAGGAAGCACAACTGGCCTGTCCCGCTCAAGTGTCCGTCAGGCTGGGCGGGAGGCGTGACCTGGTTCCCTCGCCCGTCGCCCCTTACCTGTTGCGACGCCGCGAGCCGCTCCACGGCGTCGACGCTGAACACAAGGCAGGCGGGGCTGGGGCTCTCCAGAAACTCCCCCAGGACCTGCCGCTTGTCCTCGCTCTCCAAATGCTGGCTCCATTTCTCCTCCGGGAGCCCCAGCATCTGCTCCAGACGGCCGCCGACGAAGCGCACCCGCGCGTCCTGGGCGAAACTCCGCGCTCTCCTGGCCGCCGCCACCTCCTCGTCTTCGTCCTCCTCTTCATACTCCACCAGGCCCGCCGCCTCCGCTCCGGCGCCCGGGGTTAGGCGAAGGGTCGGGACCTCCCGGAAGCCTCTCGCCTCCCGGGCTGCCTCCTGGGCTGCCATTCAGTACGTCTGAGGGGGACGCGGGGCTGGCCGGCTCCACGCGCGCGCCCCTGCCCAGCCCCGGGTAGGCGAGGCCACCTCCACACTCGCGCTCCGAGAGGCGCCCACCTCCTCCAGCGATCACCGGGAGCGCGGCCGCTAGTCCCACACCTGCTCCCAATTAGCAGCCGGCGTCTGCACGCACTGCGAGCGCAACGCGCCAGGGCTCTGGCGGGCCTTGAGCCGCCGCGTCCCGTTTCCAGGGGAACGGCGTCCCCGCCCCGGCCCTCTGGGGGCGGAGTGAGAGCCGAGGGGAGCAGCTTTCTGGAGGGGAGGAGCGTGCCCTCGACCGGCGTGAGCCACTCAGCGGCCTCCTCCGCTGCCCTCTGGCGCCCTGGCACACTGGACATCTTGGAGCTCCCGGGAAGGAAGAATCGCAACCCAGTATTGATTAACTGCTGTTTTGAGCAGCGCTGGGTTGTGCTGAGCTCCGTGCTAAGCCCATCCCCTTATTTTATTTAATACCTAGAAAGGCAGGGCTTCGACTGGTCAGCTTATTTAATGAGCAAAGAAACTAAGTCACAAAGTGACTAAGCAACAAGGAGATGGTGGAACCGGGATTCAGGACTCGCGCCGAGGGCTTCTAACTTACCTTGCCCATAGCTGTTAGAATGTTTCCAGAAAAGAGCCAACACTGCCAATTTAGCTTTCCTAGTTGGGGCAATCCAAGATCTAGGTATTCAAAATCCTGATTCTGAACCTCACCTGCCACTTACTGGGATGTTAATACACCCAATGAAAGAATGCATAACGTCTTTGTAAAGAGCAAAGTGCTCTGAAAATATATAGAATCATTATTCACTCCAAGAGTAAAAGCTCACAGGAGAAAAATTCCAGATTAGTAACAGTCTCCGTGATGTTGAAATGGATTTCAGTATGGTCTATTAATGACATCTGTTGAGACTGAAGTAGCCAGAATTTTGAGGGGCAGTCCTCAAACTAAAGTTTTTTTAGTCCTTTCCATCTGTTCATTTCAAAGTAAAAACTTCAAACCCCTTGTTTCCTATAGGAACTATGAAGGAGTGTTGCCCTCAATAATCCATTATAATAACTGATTATTGGTAAATAGGTTGTATCCAGCAAGATTTGGTGCCTTAACAGTTTTTCTTTTTAGGATGTCAATTGTGTCTGATAACCACCTATAAGATTTTCTAGTTATATCATCAGACGCTTGAATGAACACAGGCTCCTGGAAAGCCTTTATAATGAACACAAGCTCCTGGAAGGCTGTTTTATATAGTCCAGAGCAATCCTTGGGGCACCCAGTGGCTACTAAGCAAGCCTGGAAATCACTGTAAACACCTTACAATGCTTCCTAGTCTCTCCTCTCACGCCTATATTCTACCTTTGCATCTCCTACCCCAGAGACACAGGAATTCTGTAAATAAGAGTTGAATTAAATTGAAGTGAAGGGCTTCCCTGGTGGCGCAGTGGTTGAGAGTCCACCTGCCGATGCAGGGGACACAGGTTCGTGCCCCGGTCTTGGAAGATCCCACATGCCGCGGAGCGGCTGGGCCCGTGAGCCATGGCCGCTGAGCCTGCGCGTCCGGAGCCTGTGCTCCGCAGCGGGAGAGGCCACAACAGTGAGAGGCCCGCGTACCGCAAAAAAAGAAAAAAAAAAAAATTGAAGTGAAAAACCACTTTAAAATTCAGAAAAATTTAAATCATAGTGTTATTATTTAAGTACAATTTTCAAAAAGTTACATAGTAACTCAAAATATAGAATGAAGACATGTCAAAGATGTCTTCAACTCATTAATGAGGATATCAACAAAATGGTGAAGTTGGTTCCAGGAGAATCAGAGAAAGAGATTCACAGGCAGTGGAGAAAGACTATTGAAATAAGGTTGCTAGGTTAGATACAATACTGCTTAATGTCCTATAGGACAACATAATCTTGACTTCCGTTTTGGGTTTTTTTAAAAAATTGTGTATTTCAGAAGTAACTCATATCTGTAATGAACAAAAATCTGCAGTTAACTGCAATTAACAGAAAACCCAAGTAATAGTGGCATACAATAAGAACATTTATAATCTCACCCAAGAAGTCTGGTTGTAGAAGAGCCATGGGTTGGTTAACACAAGGACTCTGGGATGAGACTGTTGTTCGTCTCCCTTTTCTGTGGTCTCCAACCGATCAGTTATTCTCCTATCATGGATGCTAAGTGGCAATCATGTTTTCTAGCATTCCTTGCAGGTGACAAAGTCCAGAAGCAAGAAAACAGCATCTTCATTTTTGCGTAAAGAAAACTTTCTGAAGCCCTCTAGAAGATGTTCCTTTTCATCTGATTGGCCAGTATTCCATCTCATGTCCATATATAAACTTCGGTTTGTCAAGGGAAATGAGATCAAGATCCAACTCCAGCTTCCTTCTAAGGATATGCCCAGTAGGAGGAGCCTGAGCAAAATCTGGGTTCTGCTAGTGAAGAAAAAGGGTAAAAACTGTCCATTTGGTAGTCAACCAAGAAAGGTATGGATGTGTTTTTTTCTCAGATTCCCCATAAACGTATAACATCATGGGAAGTATCTCTTTACACTAACACAATTTCCCAAGAATTATGAAGACTTTATTACTTTTTTTCCCCCTAAGTGTGGCTAAACATTAAAAGAACTTTATTCTTGGAGAAGCCTGGACTAAGGTCAACGAGATTTTGGAAGGAGAAGAAGGAAAACAGGGTAAAATTGAGAAAACTATGTGATTTGAGGAATTTTACTGTCTGGATTTCCAGAGATATCAAGACAGAAACAAGTGGGTAAAGGACAAATATAATGGGGGAGCCCCTGTTGAGGCCATCAGATATGTGCCATGGTCAAGAGTGGGGGCAGAGAAGGGTTGTACACCAAGTGAAGAGACATGGAAATCAAAGGCAGGAATGTCAACTCATAAGGTCAAGGCCATTCAAAGCAGATACACAACAATAGTTAAGCTACAGTTTCTTACCACTGCTGGTTTTGATTAAAAAATAAATAAATAAAAAACAAAAAACAATAACAAAAAACAACCTAAAGCATCTTTGCAGAGTCTAAGCATGCATTTAGGAGATAGAGGGGGAAATGTAATAGAAAACCAACAGATTTGTAGGAAAGAATAATTTTGTAACATTCAGAGAGACAATTCTGAGGTGTACTGGAAATGACTGACAGAAGCAAGCAAACAAACAACAAGGACCACAGGACTCTCTGGAGAGGAAATCCTCACCGGTCCATAGTGTAATCTCTTCCTGTACCTGTATGATGTACTCTACCTTGCATTATAGTTATTTGTGCAGCTTTCTTATTTTTCCTTATTAGCAACAAAGCCCTTTGAAGGCAGGTGCTGTCAGGGACTGTGCCATTTATTTATTCTACTCCTTGCAGCATCTAACACAGAACCTTCAGCAATACTACCATTCGAATATTTGTTGAATTGAAATAAGCACTTCAAAATATAATGCCAACGAGGGAAGGACTTCTGTAACCCAAAATATTTTAGTCAAGGAAAGGGTTAGAGCCTCTGAAGGGAGAAGAGAAAAATAAATGTGTAAAAAGAGATGAATTAACTCAATTAATTAAGAGAACAGAAAAGAAGTTTTATTTCTGGAGCACTAGTTCCAGAGAAGGAAGAGGATTTAGAGATTAAATAAATTCTACAAAAGAATATGAGAGTTAAGTTGTAGGGAGTATAAACACAATTATTTCTGAGTATCTCCTACATCATATCGAACACAGTATTATTTCTATTCCTGCTTGTTAAACCTTTCTTTGAAATCAGAAATGAGGAGAAAGCTCAGAGAAAGTGCTCAGAGTTGGGCACAGGTGGGAATTAAATGAGGATTCGAGATCCCTCCCCCCGTGGAGGCAGCACACACATCTGTCTAGTGCTCAACAGTTTACAAAGCCCTTTCATAGGTGCTACTTAGTGGAGAGAGATGTGAGGAGGAGAGCAGTGTGTTTATATCAGGTAAATCTGCCTTTCTCTTTTCTATTTACATTGCTGATGTACCCATTGTAAAGCTGCTAAGCTTTCTTCCTAAACCAGTAAGCATTGTTTGCATTCTTGCTTTTCTCCCTAAATATATATTTATATTCCTAATATGAATTCGTAATATATATATATTCATATTCCTAATATGAATTGTTCCAGGATACAGAATATCACATATAATTTGTAATATCCCCAAATCTCCAAGGATTAGAATATCCTAATTGAATGCCCAAATTCTACCAGCACCAAGAAGTCCCCAAAGCTTTCCCAGCAATTCCAGCTCCTTACAGAGAGGGCATTCTCTGTGACACACAGCAAGGTTACTTGGGCTGGGAAAGGTTAGAATTAATAAAACATCCTTTCAGTGCACACTAACAGTTCTTTCCCTGTGGCCATCCAAACCTGTAACTCCCCATGTAAAGAGACAATGCAAATAAAGTAATCTCCTGTGAATCTCAGTAGTTTGATCCTGAAATGGTCAACAAAACTACAGTTGGCAAGCTCATGGTGTTGGGGAAGAGAGGGGACTGATGGAAGCAGAAAGGAAATAAACATATCTTGAAGTGTAGTTCATTGATTTTGTGATGCACCTTTTTTCACATTTTAACATCTCTGCAATTGGGGTCTGTCTTACTTTTGTGGTCTGCGAAGAGTCATGTCTGTGGTCGTTATTACTGCCCATACATCTGCAACAAGACTTGCAAAATGGAACATTATCGGCACAGAAGAAATTCCTTGCAAAATGGAACATTATCGGAGGTAACAGTGGAGCATTCTTTTAAGAAATGCTACATCATTAATACTCTTCATGGCACACTTTGGAGTATAAACCTATCTGTCCACTGTTCACATTCAGCTAGGACGCCAGTATAGCCACACTGGTTATTAAAATGCTGAGATAATTCCATACTGGAAACTAAATAGCCACTCTGGTTCCCAATCCCCCTACTACCACCCCATGACCTCCCCAAGATCTAGCAACTGAAAGAGTAATGCCAGGGGGGTGGGGGTGGAGGGATGGATGGGGGTGTGGAGTATAGGATGGAGAAACAGGGAGGGGCTCTGGGACCTCCCTCCAATCAATCCCTTCTGATTGATGGGTGCTGTGCTGTGTCTGTTATTAAAATTTTTGACTGTTATCTCTGTATCTATAATAATCAGGAATAATAATTATTGTTACATTCTTTTGTTTACAGGGAATGCACTGAACTTGGAATAGGGTAACTCTTAGTCTGATAGCTAAATATGTCTAAATTGTTGTTTTTTTTTTTTTTTTGTGGTACGCGGGCCTCTCACTGTTGTGGCCTCTTCCATTGTGGAGCACAGGCTCCGGACACGCAGGCCCAGTGGCCATGGCTCACGGGCCCAGCCGCTCCGCGGCATGTGGGATCCTCCCGGACTGGGACACGAACCTGCATCCCCTGGCATCGGCAGGCGGACTCCCAACCACTGTGCCACCACGGAAGCCCAATATATCTAAATTTTGATTGGGTGCTGTAGATTCTTGAGAACAAAGCAATGTCCTCTGGATTCACAAGCTTGATGTATTTTAGGCCAAGTTACAGCTCACCTACAAAAAAAATAATAAAACAGAGTTATTTTTTTAGAGATCATAATGACTTTGAGAGTATACTGAACAATGCCAGAGTTAAAAGACATATTTAGTTAGAGGCATAAATACTTAAATCATAAATCTGATCAATATTTCTATTAGAACAAAATGTATAAACTGAAGACAAATATTTTATTTGAATATATTCTCTGGTGATTATTACCTCTTTTCTCATTGCATTAATTCTTTAAAGAATTTGTTAAGATCATGGATTTGAATAAGGATACTATTTAAAAGAAAATTAATATTTTAAGAACATTTTGTAAACAAGGTAACACTTTTCCTAAAAATACAGAACAATAAATCTTAGATCTACAAAATGATCAGTAAAATTCTTTAGGAAGGTTTACCCTTTTTTCTTTTCCTATTTTATGTCAAAGTCTGTATTTACAATTGGACATAAGAATAAAAGTACTCCCAGTTACTTATGGAATTGGTGGACATACTTACTAGACTGTTTTTTTTTCCTTCTTTTGTTTTATTAGTTTGTTTGATGTATTTTTTTGAAGCATAATTGACCTACAACACTATGTTAGTTCTGTGTGCCCAAGATACTGATTCAATATTTCTGTATGTTAAAAAATGATCACTGCAGGCTTCCCTGGTGGCGCAGTGGTTTAGAGTCTGCCTGCCGATGCAGGGGATGCAGGTTTGTGCCCCGGTCCGGGAAGATCCCACATGCCACAGAGCGGCTGGGCCCGTGAGCCATGGCCCCTGAGCCTGCGCGTCCGGAGCCTGTGCTCCACAACGGGAGAGGCCGTGGCGGTGAGAGGCCCGCGTACCACAAAAAAAAAAAAGATCACTGCTTACACAGACTTTTAATACAAATTGACATCCCCTGGATTTTGAAAAACAAAACAAGAAAATAAATGAAGAACTGAGGTTCTTTTCATAGGACCCATAACCCTGTTCTAGTCATGATTTACTCCATAAAAATGAGAATTAAAGGTTATATATCATCATTAGAATAGGGAGTAATTTTCTAACAATATTACCTTTCTGTCCATATAATTATAGAAAATGAGAGGAAGCGACTGTAATACAAAACCATAGTAACTTATAATTCTGACTTACAAACTGCAATTAGAAATATATATGATGCTTCACCAAACATGCACACACACACATATTTCACATACATATATATATTTGACAAAGAATAAGCTAACATAAAAGCTTCAAAGACATAACACAGTTAAAGTCGTAACCATTTACAACATTGCTGAATTGAGTTGGAATCTTTTTTCAGTTAGCTTGCTCTTTGCCTTTATACTATTTTCCTCAACAGTGGTTTTTCAAACATGTTAGGGTGACCAAACATTTCAAAGCCATGATGCCCTTTAGAACCATGAATTACTGAGGTATTTAATTCCAACATAAAATTATACAAGCTAGGAACAATTTTAACAGCAGAAAATATAACCTTATTATGGCTTCCACATCTCAAAAATAATACTATCAGTAAAATATTTATTAAACCACATTTCATAGCAAGATAATAAATAACACAATTTGAGCCAAGCCAACCATCTAGAAAGGTATGCTTCAAAGACGAATGAGTGTGGGAGACAACTGCTCAAGTTTAATTTCCTCCTCTTCCCTGTAATTTGCTTTTGTCTGATCTTAGCTCCCAGGGTCTGACTTCTTGGCTCTCTGATTCTGACTCAAGACTTGTTCATCTTAACCTGGCCCAACATGATCTGAGCCTTGGCTGCTCCCTGCGGATGTGGGCTTACTGCACTCCCACCTCTGCAAGTGCTGGCCAGCCCATCCTAGGAGTCGAGGAAGGGGATCTTGAGGTGCTCTAGAAATCTAGCCAAGGAAGAGATGGAAGGAGGCAGGATTAATACAGAAAAGAGGAACAGCATCCCTTATGCCTGAACCTGGTGGCACACAATATGTGCTAAATGGACTGGCTGATTGAAAAAAGCATCTCTACAGGTTAGCTTGGGAATGAAAGAGGCAAGTCAGAGTTAAGAACAGGATCTGAAGCCCAGTTAAGGTAGTGACATGGAAGAGGTGCTGGAAGTGGAGGGCAGCAGCTAGCGGAGGTGCCTCTGAACCTGGCAGGGCACGAAGCCAGTTTGGACAATTTATTTCTTTATATCTTATCTTATTCTGCAAAGAATCTGAAAAGCTAAGTGAAGATAGCTTAGAGCTCATAAATGCAGAGCATCCTATTCTTTTCTGAACCAAGTCTGAGAGGAAGTTGTCTAGGATAAGAAAAGGTATGGACACCAAACTGCACATTGTTTTTTTCATGGTTGCAGTTTAACAGGGAACTGAAAACATAGGAGTACTTTTGCCCTGTCAGCTCAGGTTCATTTTGTTTATTTAAGTGTATCTCTAAACATAGGGGATGATTTTAGATATAGAAAATTTTCCACACGTTAACAACAAAATAAAGGTTTTTGAACAGCAGATGGGCGGATGTTCCTGTTTTTCACTATTTGGTTTGCTTCTTGTTCACTCGTTTGGTTATCTGCTATCACTTAGGTAGGCATGTAGTTGAAATTAAAATTTTAAAATTAGAAAATAACTAAGATTTGAAACTTTAATTTTGCTTAGCATTGGGAAAAGATGACCATCATATAAATCTGAGATAGAAACTAGCTCATAGGTAGTTTGAGAAAAAATGTACAGTTTTATCAAGAAATTCTCACTGAAATTTCTCTTTTTTAAAATGGGATATTGAGCATTAACTTTTCAACATATTGGTACCCAAAGCATTTCAAGATTGGTCCAACTGGGAACTATTCCATCCTCCCTGCCCCCTTTTGGGTTGAGTCATGATAACAATAACTTCTATCTATTAAATACTACTGTGTCAGAGGCTTGAGAGTTACCTTATTTGATCCTCTTAAGACACCTACGAGGTATTATTCCCATTTTGGAAATGAGAAAAAGAGGATGCAGAAGTGGTAGTTAGACAATTTGCCCAAGGTTGTGTAGGAAGTGGCAGAACCAGGAATCAAGCCCACACTCCTCAGCCTCCCAGTTGGTGATCTCTGTGTCACACGGCTTTGCTTTTACCAGGGTGCTCAATGCTCTGCGTTATGAGCAGGCCTTTATCTCCATGGCAAGGATGCACCGCCACCTCTTACCTCTCTTCTGCTCTCCTTGTTTTTGGTCCCTCTAGACTATTGCGCTTTAGCTGTGGTCCAGTCAGGCGTAGGGTTCATCCCTTTTGCTGATTCCCCTTCCCCCAGCTTCCTCTCAGATACTGATTGGCAAGGTTTGCTTCCTCACTTCCAGTTTTACTCAGACATCAGTTCAAGGAGGCTTCCTGACACCCCTAATTACAATCGCAGCCCCAGCACTCTTCACGTTTAGCCTACTTGTCCCCGTTGCCCTTACCACTTTCAAATCTGCGTGTGAACTCTGTGAGGGCAGGGGATAGGGCTTTTTGTCTTCTTCTTGGTCTGACACATGGATTAGTGCCTGGTACCAAACAGACCCTCAGTATTTGTCCAATGAGTGGAGACTCAAAATACAAGCCTATTAGTCATCGCTATCATTAAGTCCTGAAGCAAATTAATTTCCAGAAGTAGAAGGGCTAGATAAAAATGTAGTTTTATGGAAACTATTGGTACAAATCTCTTATTATACAGAATTTTAGGGTTTGTGTGTATTTTTAGGCCTATCTGTATTACTTGCAGTCTTTCTTTCAGCAGCTTTAAAAACAAAATAGTTTTATGCTGAAGTTTGAACTTCCTAATCCAATCCTAATGTTATAGTGATATATAGCTAAAATGTTACACACAGCATATATTTTATCTATATACATGTACTTAATTTTATTAAAATACATATAGGAAACACAAAACCCTGTGGATTATGTTTCCACTGAACAAAAATTTTTAAACAGTGCCACAATTATGCAAAGGGATTACTCTTAAACACAGCTACTGTTTCCTTGAAAAAAATTTTACTGTGGTAAAAATATTGTTTTTATGGAACATTTCAAATATCATAAGCGCATGTGAAAATTCCGCTTGACTCTCACCCAATTTTCCTGGTTGACTTCATAAGAGAATGTACAATGTACTTAAGGCTTGACATCTGTACTTAACTGTGGGCAGCATAGTGATGCATGATTTATCAGGAAAATACCTTTTCTATTTAAAGAGAATAGATTTTATGTCAGTACAGTCTAATACAAAATATGTAATTTGCTAAATCAAATCCTTATTGTAAAGAGCTGTTATATATGTGTACATGCATACATAACTTGCTTTTCTGGGCTAAAGTACTATAAATAGCATACTGATTTCTTTTTATACATGAAAACTTGATTATTAAAATTCTGAAATCTAGAAACCCTATTAATTGGAACATTTTCCTCCAGGAGAAATTGTCCTAGCAGTTGCCAAACTATTACCTTAGACAAAAACGAAAGCTTGTACCATCTTCCTTCCTCCCTTGCTCTGTGTTTCTTTCTTACTATCTGCACTTGAAATCACTCTCAGGTATCCAAAAATAAATTATTTCATTGCCACCTGATACAAAGAAGAACACAGCCTAAGACGTACACTAATTAGCAACCCTTAGAAGAACGGAATACATGCCTTAAAAATCCTGCTACACAATTACAAGTTGGTTGTGTGTGAATCAGACATTATTGCTTGGGCAGTAAATACAGTAATATGTAATTCAGATGTATTGAAGAATAAAGTATTTATTTCTTGTACATACCTGAAGTCTGCACTCTTTAAGCATCTGAAAATTTAAATAAAAATAAACAAGCTATGCCATCTTTTTTTCTTGATATTTTGACTTTATCATGAACAGCATCGTGAACTATACCTTACTATATTTACAGTGTTGTGCTGAGCACTGCTTCAACTTTCCTAACTTATTACACCAGTGGTTTTATGTCAACAATCTATGTATGATATTCTGACAT
The DNA here is from genome assembly GCF_025265405.1 of Mesoplodon densirostris. NCBI lineage: Eukaryota > Metazoa > Chordata > Mammalia > Artiodactyla > Ziphiidae > Mesoplodon > Mesoplodon densirostris. The sequence goes on from NC_082669.1 coordinate 39,272,894, forward strand.
AAACTGCAGCAAGATCTTTTTTGACCCACCTCCTAGAGTAATGAAAATAAAAACAAAAATAAACCAGTGGAACCTAATGAAACTTAAAAGCTTTTGCACAGCAAAGGAAACCGTAATCAAGATGAAAAGACAACCCTCAGAATGGGAGAAAATATTTGCAAATGAATCAACTGACAAAGAATTAATCTCCAAAATATACAAACAGCTCATGTAGCTCAGTATCAGAAAAACAAACAACCCAATCAAAAAATGGGCAGAAGACCTAAACAGACATTTCTCCAAAGACGACATACAGTTGGCCAACAAACAAGTGAAAAGATGCTCAACATCACTATTTCTAATAATGCAAATCAAAACTATAATGAGGTATCACCTCACACTAGTCAGAATGGTAATCTTCAAAAAATCTACAAACAATAAATGCTGGAGAGAGGGTGTGGAGAAAAGGGAACTCTCTTACACTGTTTGTGGGAATGTAAATTCATATAGCTACTATGCAGAACTGTATGGAGGTTCCTTAAAAAACTAAAAATAGAACTACCATATGACCCAGCAATCCCACTACTTGTCATATACCCAGAGAAAACCATAATTCAAAAAGATACATGCACCCCCAATGTTCAATGCAGCACTATTTACAATAACCAGGACATGGAAACAACCTAAATATCCATCAACAGAGGAATGGATAAAGAAGATGTGGTACATACATACAATGGAATATTACTCAGCATAAAAGGAACGAAATTGTGTCATTTGCAGAGACACTGATGGACCTAGACTGTCATACAGAGTGAAGTCAGAAAGAGAAAAACAAATCTCGTATATTAACACATATATGTGGACTCTGGAAAAACGGTAAAGATCATCTTATTTGCAAAGCAGAAACAGAGACACAGATGTAGAGGACAAACATGGACACCAACGGCAAAGGGCAGGAGGTGGGATGAATTGAGAGATTGGGATTGACATATATACACTATTACGTATAAAACAGATAATTAATGAAAACCTACTGTAGAGCACAGGGAACTCTACTTGGTGCTCTGTGGTGACCTAAATGGGAAGGAAATCCAAAACAGAGGGGTATACATATATGTACGGCTGATTCACTTTGCTGTACAGCAGAAACTGACACAGCAGTGTAAAGCAAATATAATCCAGTTTAAAAAAAATCTATGATAAAGTAAAAAGCATTACTTTTTTGGTATTTTCTTTGACTCACTCTTGGCTCCTGGTTCCTGGTTCCGAGTCTGAAGTTCCTAGAAGTCCAAGAATCAAACTGGTACTACCACATAAAAAAAAAAAAAAAAAAATAGAAAAAGTTTACTACTTGCATTATCCCTTTTATACAATTATCATCCTGATGCTTCCAAATGTGAATTTTTCAGATAACTGAAGTTTACATTTTTAGTTTGATACAAATCTTTTGAAAAATTTATTCCTTACTAGTCTTGTTTGGCAGAGTAGAATAAATTTAACTGTTTCTTGATTCAGGAATTGTTATGAACACATATTATTACACTAGCCATGTCTTTACCTTAGGGTTTTACTATACAACGCCATCTACCCAAACACTATGTAAGCCTTGATTGCTACAGATTTAATAAGAATTTTTGGCGTCTTCTGTTAGTAGATCAATGTACTTCCCTGCTTCCTAACATCTCCTGCCCCTCACTTGGCCGTATCTAATCTGGCCTGGGTTTGGAAATCTGATAACTAAAGTTGTTATAGTAATGTATTCATTATGTCCATTAAGGTTCTGCATGAGATTTGCAGGGCTCTCCCAAGAGGAAAAGACAATAGCTTCTGCTTATAAACTGTGGCATCTATATACATGGCATACATTGCTTCTTAGTGTTTCTGTAAGCTTAAATAACATCTTAATTATGTTTTCGTTTTTAGGTCTTCTTACAATTTCCTAACATTTATTGCTTAAAAATATTTAAGTAAAAAATGTCCCTAAATCAAATTTTAATTTCCATACATGTCTAGAGCAATGGCTACAAATTAACCTGAAATTTGAATTGGTGTTCTTTGGTGGTATGTTCAGAGAAACGGTGACCAGATCTTAATACCAGGAATTATGAAGAGTTGCCAATATGTTTTCTAGTGAGAAGCATTTACTTTCCAGTGTTCATCATTATAAAAAGGTTGATAGTTCAAACAATTTATTGCTATTTTATAGCATACATAATTAAATGAAGAAACATGTTAAACTCAAGGGAATTTTTAATAGGTTACTTGCAATTGTTATTGCAGGCAACGACTTGTACATGATTTTATTTCCAAATCCACAAAAAACAAATTTTATACAAATCAGCACTGTAAAAATGTCAATTACAGCCCCAGAGGCTTTGCTGGCAGAATAATTGTCTAAATTCTAGGATATGGGAAACAGGTTTTTTTCTGGACTCATCTTTTTTTTTTTTTTTCTTTTTTTTTTTACAAAAAAAAATTTACAAGTGAAATGTTACTACAAAACTTTTTATAAGGAATTTTTGCAAAACATTTTACCATCAACTATTTCTGTTTTAAAATCATTATGTAGATTTAATACCCTATGCTGCACATCAATTTATGTGGGATGACAACTTAGTGACATGCATAAAAAAACACCACAAGGCATTAAAATGAAGACTTAAATACAAATATTGTTGCAATAAAACAGTTATAAAATTGAAAAATAGGACCTAAACATCATGCTTATCTAAGTTTGACAAATTAACTTTTTCTCCTAGATTACACACTTTTATTACTGCTCTCATGAGAGTGTGATAAATAATGACTTAACATCAAGTTCTAATGTAATCAGCAACACATACACAAACCTAACCAAAGAAAGTATACTGTAAGAAAAAACTATTCTAACACTGGAGTTCTACCATGATAAATACATAGCTTTGCACTGATAATTACAATAAAGAAAAGTTTTATAACAGTGGTAAAGGGAATGAACAGTGAAATGTCATTAAACAAGACTCTACTGCACATCTGTGCCCTATTACTTATAACAGCTATATCCCACTGAGTCAAATAAAGGACACTGAAATTTACGATTCTTATAAGACAGAAGAGTGGATTCAGAATGGTATGCAGAACAGACTGTCAAAAGATTTCTAATTTCAGTGGTGAAATGTGCACCTGCTAACACAAATTAATATATTTGATATGCTATAAAGCTATCCAAATTCAGTTTGTTAAATTTATAATAGGTCTCATTGTTGATTAAAAAATAACTTCGATTTCTGAGGAGCATACATAGGTATGCATTAAAATTGGTTCATGGAATAATGGTGCAGAGAGCTCATACTCGGTATTAACAACAACAAAAAGTGTCACTCTGAGGAAACATGATTCAAACATTACGAAAGTTTCTTTGCATAAAAAAATTTATAGCACTGATTGTGTAGCATAATGATAGATAAAATATATATTTGATGTTTCAGCTCCTATATAATAAAATTAAAATTAATACTACCAAATGCTCCTCTGTACCAAACAAAGCAACAAACTGATTCTGATGTTTTAAAGCCAGATACATCAGTTGTTAAGAGTACGTTAAATAAAATATACAAAACAATTTACAAAATCCAACTAAAATTTAAAGACTTTGTTACAAGTCTACAAAAGCTTTAAGAAACTTGAAATTTATAACCACAGTGTAAAAATTTTTTTTTCCTTTAATCTCAAAGCTTTTTTATACAAACTGAAAGCACAAAAGACCTTCAGTTTTATATAACGCTACAAAGGGCTGGCCTAAAGTGTACATAGTGTAAACAGTGATCATTACAGTATTTCTCCTTCATCAAAAATACAAGAAACATCACAATTTCGGAAGAGAATTCGCATTAGTACTTTTCCTGAAATAATAGGGAATGCACAAGAAAACATACACCTATATTCAAACAGTCCCCAAACTAATGGTGTTAATAAACCGAGCAGTTAAAAACTTTAGTTTTCAAATGGTCAATTCCAATTCCATTATAATTCTTTGTAAATATTTTTTTTTTTTTTTTTTTTTTTTTTTGCTGTACGTGGGCCTCTCACTGTTGTGGCCTCTCCCATTGCGGAGCACAGGCTCCGGACGCGCAGGCTCAGCGGCCATGGCTCACGAGCCCAGCCGCTCCGCGGCATGTGGGATTCTCCCGGACCGGGGCACGAACCCGTGTCCCCTGCATCGGCAGGCGGATTCTCAACCACTGCGCCACCAGGGAAGCCCTGTAAATATATTTTTAAACTATGAAATATCTTACTAATATTTAAGCTACTGGTATACTCCCAATTTTTTTTAAATGAAACTTTTGGCCATCTTTCCTATTAAGACCCTTGTATAAACAATGAAATACATTTTTTCTTTAGTCACTTAATTGAAATTATTCTGATTTTTAAAAAATAATTTTTGTTTCATAGTATCACATCTGTTATATATTTGTTAGGCTGTCTTCTTAGGGAAAATTCAGTTATTGGCATAACATAAAGACATTACTGTGTTATAAATTCTTAATCAGCCTCTAACACAGTGCTAGAAATAAAATGGGATTTGCTAATTTTTAGTAAAGAGGAGAACAGAAATTGTAATGTAGTTAAAACATAATTTTCTGCTGGCCTTAAAAAAAGTGTGATAATTCTTTCTTTGGCTACCAAGTCAAAGCATAAAGAATTTTGCACATTGTCAACATAACTCATATTTACAGAATATGAAACTACAGAACGATTTAAACTCTATGCAAATATTTCCAATATAAACATTTAAAATGAACTTTGTGGTTCAACCTAGGGTTAGGAATATAATCAATCCTAACTTCAAAACCTTACCTATTAAATTGCCTCATTTTATTTTGCTGAAGCTATTATGAGCTTTGTTTTCCCCCCAGTATTTTCCTAAGGTTTCAATCTAAAATTTAACCTATGGTTTAGCTCTAAGTTCCTCTTGTGTCTCCAAATGGAGAAAGTACTTGGACTTCACTGATTGTCTGCATACGCACTACTACAATGTAGTGGTAATAAAGATCTGAGATGCCTCTCAGATTACTTTTTTGGAACTTACGTAATTCAACTGTTGAAGAATTTCTAATATTTAGAAAAGACGGCCAAAACTATTTTCAGTTGATTTTCCAAAAATCAAGCTAAGGAAATAAAGTATTATCTCTATCAACAGTTAACTATTTGTTTTCTGTGCTACTGCAAAAAAAAAATAATCCACATAAATTATTACTGACTGAATTTATAACAAAGTACTTTCAAAGAAAACAAGTCCAATTAAGGTCCAGCCTGCAAACTAGTGAGGTCTGTCTTTTTAAACATGTTAACACATGATGTTAAGAGAGGGGAAGATTCAGTTTAAAGATTACATGATAGATCTCCAAATAACTACAACGTATAATATGAAGGAAATACTTTCTGTTTCCAGTACATCAGTTTGCTTTTTATATTTTTAAAAATTCAACACTTCATGTGCTGACCCAAAATCTTGGAATACTTAAAGAAGCCAAGAATGAAAACATGATTTCCTACTTTGTAATTCACCTGACCAGCCCATTTCCAGATTTTCAAATGTGTGTAAACTTAAGTGCAGCACTAGAGGTCTCTGTTATAAATAACTTTTCAGAATTCTTCCATGTTGGTTGAAACATTGGGAGTTGCTGGGTTTGAATCTTGAGAAATGGCTGCAACTGTGACAATTCTTGGGGAGCCAAGCACCTCTGTTACAGATGAGTCCAGTTCTCCGGAGGTAACAATGGCAAGAGCTGTCCCACCACCTTTCTTATTCTGGTGCGTTTTGACATGTTTGGAGAGATGATCACTCCGCATAAATCTTTTAGAACATTCCGGACATTCAAATCTCTTTTCACCTAAACAGAAAAATAGTAAATGAATAGTAATTCACTTTATCTAAATGAAATTATAATTTAAAATAATTTCTCTTCTGGTCATACTATACTTTTGAGTAGTTGCAAAATACTTCATGTTTTTATTTTAAAATGCCATCGAACACACAGTGCAGTACATGACTTTAAAGTCATGATTCTGCTAAGAACTGAAAATAAAAGCTGTTTCCTCAGTTTCCTTATCTACAAAATAAGAGGGTTTCTAACAGATGATCTCAAAAATCTCTTCCAGGTATAACAATATATAATGTTCAAGGCTCATATCCGCCCTTCCTTAAAAACTATTGTCTAGGTTTTGAATATAATGCCTAGAGGCAGGAAATACCTTAGAACTACTTCAAATAAAATCAGTTAATAATTTTGTAGTGTACTGAGTTTCTTCACAAGGCAAAAATTAGAATGGGGCAAACACTACATTTCAAATTTAACAGAGTTTTTAGGTCTCGCAGAATTAAGACTATTAGGTTCTGGTACACGGAGTGATTCTTATATATTCTCTCTCTAAGTTATAAGATAGTTCTACTGGAACTAACTACTTCTGTATTTTAGAAAAAAGTCCTTTCATTTTTGTGTATAATGGGTGGGGCACATAAAAATTTGGTTAATTGGTATATCATCACGTTCATAATGGATAAACTATTAGCTTTAGTCCTTCCCTTAAAATTGTTACTTAAGGGAAAGAAGCAATGTTTTCCCAGTCTGATAGTAGAACTTGGATAATAAGAAAATTCAATTCAGCTGACTTCTTTTACCTGGCCCTGCTTTTGACTTACTAACAGAAAATCTATAGGTTCAAGTTTGCCCATGTCAGATATTATCCCCTATTCTTTATGTTTGTTTTATTTAAAAAAATTGCATTTGAGGTGTCTCATTGGAATTTTCTCTTTCAGTCTTGAAAAATTAAATGAAAGGATAAATAAATGGTTGAGACAAATTTTTTTTTTTTTTTTTTTTTTTTTGCGGTACGCAGGCCTCTTTACTGTTGTGGCCTCTCCCGTTGCGGAGCACAGGCTCCGGACACGCAGGCTCAGCGGCCACGGCTCATGGGCCTAGCCGCTCCACGGCATGTGGGATCTTCCCGGACCGGGGCACAAACCCATGTCCCCTGCATCGGCAGGCGGACTCTCAACCGCTGTGCCACCAGGGAAGCCCGAGACAAAATTCTTAAACACATTAAAAATAACGGCAGTTAAGGTTTAAGGTAAAACGACTTGCATCTTATGAATGCTAACAGCCAGACAAGGGCTAAAAACAATTAAATGAGGGTTTATGTTTAGGATCAATCTTGAACTCTTTTATCTTTCAAGTTTCCCATTTTACTTCAAAAGAAAAATTCGAAGTGTACAAATTTAAAAGCTGGAAGAAATTTTAAGGATCTTATTTTACATTTCCATTTTATAGATGAGCAAGCTGGGGCTCAGAAATTAATTAATTTGCTTGGGAATCATACAATTTATTAATATCAGAGCAGAATTCAAGGCACCTGGTTTCTAGTTCAGGCTTTTTGTACTAAATCACCTGTAGTAGAGACCTCTGTTCTTTTACAGCAACAGTGGCCAAGAATAATCAGAAAGAAATCAGGTAGTGATGGCTTGAAGGCATGAGATCATTCAGTAAACACTGAATCAATGGGTGATCAACTTGTACACACTGGCTGTTTAATAAACATTTGTTAGCTGTGATATTCATGAGCTCAGTCATTTTTCAACAAATATTTGCAGAACACCTGTAATGTGCCAGGCACTGGTGATACAAATCTGAACAAGTCAGAGTCTCTGATTTTAAGAAGCTTCCGTTATCTTGACAGAGTCATTTGTAACCACATGGAGCTACTGGTATCAAATGAGAAAGAAATTCAAGTCCCCACCTACTCAGCAGCAAACTGTAAGGTAAATGAGAAATGATGGGGACATGGTTTGTGTGTGGACTTTCTAGTCTACTCCTAAGGGGTGTGAGTATCCAATTAATTTCAAGCAATGAAAGTTGGATAAAATCTCAAAATAAGTAAATTATGTTGTACAATTCAACTATCATTAGGGGAATGACATTTCAGTTTATTAACCTTTTCCACAAAGAAGTGTGTTTTCTGTGGTGTAAGACAATTTCTGAATTTCTTACCTCTTAGCAAACATTATCATTATACTTTATAATATATGGATACAGGGAGGTACAGGGTTCTTGTACTAACTAAATACACTATAATATCTTTTTTGTATTTATATTTATAATTATTTTAATTATTTTTATAATTATTTTTAGTAGGGTTAATACTTTTTTTTTTTTTGCAGTACGCATGCCTCTCACTGTTGTGGCCTCTCCCGTTGCAGAGCACAGGCTCCAGACGCGCAGGCTCAGCGGCCATGGCTCACGGGCCTAGCTACTCCGCAGCACGTGGGATCCTCCCGGACCAGGGCACGAACCCGTGTCCCCTGCATCGGCAGGCGGACTCCCAACCACTGAGCCACCAGGGAAGCCTGCTAGTAGGGTTAATACTTTTTACAATAAATGAAACTAATTATCAAAACTGTTGATATTAGTTACTTACGGTGGGCAAAATGCCCCAATTCCCCACAAAGATGTCTGTACCCTAATCCCTGGAACTTGTGAATACGTTTTATTACATGGCAAAAGGGATGTAACTAGGGATGTAACTAAGTTTATAAAGGTTAACAAAGGGAGAGTGCTCTGAATTATCTGCGTGGGCCCAATCTAATCACATAAATTCTTAAAAGGAGACCGCTTTCTTCAGCTGGAGTCAGAGAGACGCAGCAAGAGAAATCAGAGAAATCAGAAGTGTGAGAGGAACTTGACCCGCTGTTGCTGGAGGGGTGCCACGTGGAAAGTGAGAGAAGGAACGTGGGTCACCTCCAGGAGCAAACGCCAGCCCCACTGGCCCCTGCTGACAGGCAGCAAGAACACAGGGACCTACGCCCTACAACAGCAAATGCTGAATCTGGCTGACAGCGTAAGTCTGGAAGCAGATGCTCTCCCAGAGCCTCTGGGCAGGAACACAGCCCAGCCAACACCCTGATCTCACCTTTGTGAGAGGCTAAGCAGAGGACCCCGGCTGTGCCTACTAGGACTTCAGACTTAAACAAAGTGATATAAAAATGTGTGTTATTTTAAGCTGGTAAATTTGTGGTAGTCTTCTGTAGGAGCAATAGAGAACTGATAGTTATATAAGATATAGTCTTGAAAAAGGTAAAGCCTAATTAAAAAAAAATTACAGCTGATCTGTTACATGGATCAAGATCTGTGAAATATCTACATCACAAGTATCAAAAGCATATCAAGAAGAAATTCCAAATTTTATTTCTCTAAGAAAATCTCAAGGATGTAAGCAGAATGATTTTGGTTTAATACACTGAATATAGGAAAAATACCTGCTTATTTCACCTATATTATTAATAAAATGCCAAGCTGTATTACACAACTATTAATATATGGTAGTATTTTAAAAGGATTTAAGTAGAAGATTCATATTTAGAAATTATGTAGATTATTTCCTAACATGATATTAACAGTAATTTCTCTCAGAAAAAAAATTTGCTGAGATTTTCAAATGGAATCATAGACTTGAAAGGAAAAATGGAACTAAATCAGATCTTTTAAGCTTTATGTATTTGAGGTACCCATCAAGAGCCAATTATCTAGCTGCCACAGTTCTGCTTACAATCTCATTTTCAAAGTGTTACCCTCAAACTTAAGCTAATGTAATATATAAAACATACTTTATGGGTTACTGATGTTATTTCTAAGTTTGTCATTTGATAACATACCTGCATATTTGTCAATTAAAATAATTTCAGGAGTTACTGAGGGACTGAGGGACTATATTAGTTTCCAAGGGCTACTATAAAAAAGCAAAAACAAAAAATCACTAACTGGGTGGCTTAAAAGCAACAGATATTCACTCTCTCACAGTTATGGAGCTAGATGCCCAAAATCAAGGTGTCAGTAGCGCAATGCATCCATCAAAGGCTCTAGAGAAGAATACTTCCTTGCCTCATCCTAGCTGCCGGTGACTTCTGGCAATCCTTGGCATTCATCGGTTTGTAGGTGCAGCTCTCCAATCTTTGCCTCTGTCTTCACATGGCCTTTTCCCCTGGGTCTCTGTGTCTTCTCCCTTTCTTACATATTGGATTTAGGGCCCACTAGGTCCTAGATCCTAGACACTAGGCATAGTATGACTTCATCTTAATTCATCTCATCTGCAAATAACTGTTTCCCAAGAAGGTCACATTCACAGATATTGGGGATTAGGACTTAAACATGTCTTTCTGGGAGACACAATTCAACCCAATACAGGGACATTTTTAAATGTCTGGCATTTGTTACAGCTAAGTAAAAACACACCCTTTGCTCAATGAATAACTTCAACTAAACGTCCATTTGTAGCATATATACAACTTCTTACCAGACTTTTATATATAACTCACTCTACAGAAATCATATTTTGATTTGTTCTAAAAAACCTCATTATTCAAACTGAGAAACTTGTACTCCCTGGATCCCTCCAATGTCTATCAGGAGGGACCTATCAGTCCCTCCTAGACACTCTCCCTTACCTACTCAGCCTAGAATATCTACATGAATCTTTTCATAAGTACACTCAATTCTCCTCTATCATTACCTGTGGATAAAAGCAAATTAAAAGGGGGAGGAATGATAATTTGAGAGAAGTTATATGGCTTAAATTTTCTTGAAGTAGAAGACAGAGTAAGGGGAAGTTAACTGGGAGTGACAAGGGAATTAAGAAGACTTAAGGAGGTTTAGGTAATTGCTAAGGTAATGAGGAAGCTGAAAAAAAGAATAAGATTGATAGGCTGTTCTGAGAGACTGGCTGAGATTTGAGACCATAAATTTGTAGATAACAAATGTGCATCATGAGTAATTTTTCATTTTTTCCTTCAGCAATTATCTACTCAAATATAGAAGCCCTTTGGTCATTTCATTATAAACACTTTTTTAAAAGGCAATCTTATCTACTCTAATGGTTTTAACTATCATCTATAAATGGATAGGTACATCAAGATTCCTAAACTATGAATTTAACATCTCCAAGATGTGCCATAGAAAGCATCATTCAAAATGTCACAAACAGAACTCATTAACTTTCCAATCCTTGTAATTCTCAGAAATAAAGGGGAAAAGTCCCCCAAACTATGAAAGAGGTAATGTCAGTAAACATGGTGATCTCCAAAAATCCACTCCTCTGTGAAAGGAACCAGAAACTGGGAAAAAAAACAATCAAATCAACCCTTTCAGACTCTGGAAATTAATCAAGGGTTCCAGTAACTCAGGGAGTGTTTAATAAAGAAAATGGCTGGATCTTGGTAAGAAGAGCAAGTTTTGTGGTGTTTTAACTTGCCTAGTTCCATTTTCTACTCCCCAGCAGTCTGGTAGTCACCAGAGGGAACAGAACAGAGCTGGAGCCCTTTCAAAACTTCTTTCCCAAAGAATTATCATTGTTTCTTTGGAGGACCCCACTTAAAATACTTTTGTATTTAACCTTCCTTAGAAGTACCCCAATGCAAAAAGTCTTATTCCAGGGGTAGAGAAGGGCATGTGTTTGTCTAAAACAATTATAGGAAAGTGTTTTAACTTCATGGATGTCCAAAACAATGAATAATATTTGGGCCAAACAATAAACAGACTAAACAAAAAGCTTAAAAGAAAAAGCTGACATACTCCTTGGAATCCAGAAGGCCACATACATGCTTAGGGCTGTGAGGCTACTCAGGAAAGGGTTGAGAAGAACCAAACTCTCACTTATGCCTATCCTTTGAGGCTCTGCAAAAGCAGAAAGTGAAGGCTATGGTAGCATTGTCAACTGTCTGGCTGAGTGTTGATGGGGGCCCCAACATGCACACAAAGCCTCTCAGCAAAGAGGGAGAGATTTATTGGTCTTAGGTTTTTAAAAGAAAGAATATTTGAAGAAATGATGGCTGAAAACTCCCCAAATTTGATGAAATACATTAATATACACATTGAAGAGGCTCAGTTAACTTCAAGTAGGTTAAATGAAAAGAAATTCACACTGAGATACAATAATCAAACTGTTTAAAGTGAAAAACAAAGACAGAATCTAGAAAGCAGCAAGATGGAAGTGACTCATCATCTACAAGGGATCATCATAAAGAAAAAAGCTGATTTTTTTCATCAGAGATCACGGAGGTGTGAAAGCAATGGGATGATATATTCAAAGAGATAAAAGGAAAAAACCTGTCAATCAAGAATTCTAAATACAGAAAAATCATCTTTCAAAAATAAGGAGAGGGCCTCCCTGGTGGCGCAGTGGTTGAGAGTCCGCCTGCCGATGCAGGGGATACGGGTTCGTGCCCCGGTCTGGGAGGATCCCATATGCCGCGGAGCGGCTGGGCCCGTGAGCCATGGCCGCTGAGCCTGCGCATCCGGAGCCTGTGCTCCGCAACGGGAGAGGCCACAACAGTGAGAGGCCCGCGTACGGCAAAAAGAAAAAAATAAAAAATAAAAAATAAATAAATAAATAAATAAAATAAGGAGAAATTAAGATGTTCCCAGATTAATAAAAACTGAAGGAATCTGTCACTAGCAGATCCGCACCTATAAGAAATACTAAAGGGAGTCCTTCAGGCTGAAATGAAAAGACACTAAATGATAACTGGAATACACATGAAGAAATAAAGAACACCAGGTAAAGTAACTACATAGATAAATATAAAAGACAGTGTAAATGCATTTTTTACTCATTTTCCCTGTATCTAGTTTAAAACACAACTGCATAAAACAGTAATTACAAATCTGTGTTGATGGGTACAATATACAAAGATGTAATTAGTGAACAAAACAGCAGAAGTGGAGGCAGAGCTATGTAGGAGAAAAGCTTTTGCATGCTATTGAAATGAAGTTGGTATTAATCCAGACTAGACTGTTTTAAGATGTGAACTGCAATCCCCAAAGCAGGCAACCACTAAGAAAATAACTTAAAAAAACATACACACATACATATGTATATATATATATGTGTGTGTGTATATATATGCATACATATATACATACACATACATACATATATTAAAAGAAATTACAAAGTAATTAAAATAACACATGAGCAATATTTAACACAAAATGTCAATAATGGAGAAACACAGGAACAAAAAAGATAAAAGACATGAAGACAAACAGAAAACAAATACCAAAATTGCAGAAGTCCTTAGCAGTAATTGCATTAAACATGAATGTATTAAACGCTCCAATCAAAAGGCAGAAATTGACAGACTGGATTAAGAAAAAACATGATTCGACTATATGCTTTCTAGCAGAGGCTCACTTTGAATTCAAAGACATGAATAGGCTAAAAGTAAAAGGACAGAAAACTGATACACTGTGCAAATAGAGAGTTGCAATGGCTATACTAATACTAGAACAATAAGATAAAAATCACTACTAGAGACAAGGAAGGCTACTTTGTAACAATAAAAGTGTCACTCCACCAAGAAGATATAACAATTAGAAACATATATGTACCTAACAACAGAGCCCCAAACCATAAGAAGCAAGATCGACAGAATTGAAGGGAGATAGACAATTCTACATTATACCTATCCCTTTCCTGTATTCTCCATTTCAACTGGTAGTAGTCATCATTGGTACCTTTCATCTCTTTTCTCACATCTAATTAATCACCAAGTCCTATCAATTTTATTACACAAACATCTCTTAAACTGGTCCCCAATATACCTTACAACTTCGGTTTTAGTTGGTATCTTACCAAAAGTCCTTACTGTCTTTGCTGATTGGTCTCAAAATTATTCCCTATAAATTTATCCTCCATACAAATACTAAATGGTCTAAAATGAAAAGGTGACCATCTGAGTATCTGCTGAAAACTTTCAATGGTTCCTCATTTCCTATGGCTGCAGAAAAAAACAAAATCAAATAGTACATAACATCCTACTGACCTCTGCCTACATTTTCTGTTTTATCTATTGCCACAAATACCATGGTTCCCAAACACTGAACTGCTTGTAGGTTCTGACATTTCATACTTTCTTTCTTGTATGAGTTAGATTCTAGTCCAGGTGACTCTGCTCCACCTCCCCGTCATATAATTTTAGGCAGCTTCTCTCTCCAATTCTCAGTTTCTTCATTTTTAGCTGGGAATAACAGAAATACCTATTTCATGTTATTGCTCAAAGGGTAAAATGAGAAAATGGATTTTAAAAAAGCATTTAGAAACCCAGAACACTGAAGGGGATCAGATATGTTAACTACTACTGTTACTGCCTGTCTGAATTTGTTTACTCTACTGCTTCCATGGCTCATTCTTCCCCATTACTAAATAACTCAACGTGGCTCAAGGAACTAAGCTTCTCATTAGTCCTTATTTATAAAATGATGGAATTGCACAAAATCATTTTCAGGAGTCCCTCTGGCTCTAACTCCTATCATTCTTGATAAAGAGACATGTTGCATGACATTGAGGCATATGCATGAGGCTGAGCAAGAAATTCTTTGGATTGTTAAAATAAACTAGAAAATCTCTCTCCCTTTTTAGACTGCAATTTCACAAAGAGGTGTCTCACACTTCTGAAAATGTTTTAATTTACATATAGTAAAATTCATTCTTTCTGCTCCATAGATCTATGAGTTTTGATAAATGCATTAAGTCATGTAGCTATCCCCAAAGTTCCAATGTAGAAGAACTGCTGTCACTTCCAAAAAATCCTTCATGATGTCTCCTCAGTCAAACTCCCTCCTTCATCACACACTAGAAAACACTGATCTATTCGCCTTTTGTATAGTTTTGATTTTTCTATTATATCATACAAATGGAATCATTCAACAGGTAGCCTTTTGATGCTGGATGCTTTCATTCAGCATAATGCATCTGAATTTCATCCATGTGGTTGTGTGTATTAATAATTCATTCCTCTACATTGGGGAAGAGTACTCCAATGTATGGATATACCACAATATTTCATCCATTCACCAGCTGAAGGACACTTGGGGTGTCTCCAGTTTGGGTGATTATAAATACATCTGCCATATATATTCAAAGGTGGGGTGAATACTTGGGAGTGGATGCAAGGTCATATGGTTAAGTGTATGTTTAACTTTTATAAGAAAATTCCAAAATGTTTTCCAAAGGTGCTGTGTCATTTTGCATTCCCACCAGCAAGGAAGTTCCAGTTGCTCTGCAATCTCCCCAGTACTTCTAATTGTCAGGGCTTTGGTGTCCTTGTTTTTTATTTTAGCCATTCTAATAGGTGTATACAGGTATCTTGTTGTGGTATTAATTTGCATTCCCCCAAATAAAAGATGATGTTGAACATCTTTTCATGTGCTTATTTGCCACACGTATAATCTGTTTAGTGAAGTGTCCAGATCCTTTGCCAATTTTTAAAAAGTGTACTGTTGTTCACATACTGTTGAGGTTTGAGAATTCTTGATATATTCTAGATAAAAGTACATTGTCAGATGTATGATTTTCAAATATTTTCTTCCAGTCTGTGTCTGGTGTTTTCAGAATTTTTCACAGAGCAGAAGTTTTTAGTTTTTATGAAATCCAGTTTATCAATTTTTCTTTTATGGATTGTACTTCTGATGTTGTATTAAAAACTTTGGTCTAACCTCAAGCCACAAAGATTTTATCCTATATTTAAAAGGTTTTACAGTTTTAGGTTTAGATTTAGGTCTGAGTGATTTTGAGTTAGCTTTTATAAAACATATGAGGTATGCAGGTCAAAGTTTCTTTTTTGCATGTGGCTGTACAACTCTGCCACATTTTGTTGCTGAGAACTTCTGCCTTTCCTTTTATTGTAAGCATGCTTACCTTTACTTCACAGATGATGGTTATAATACCTGCTTTAGCTTTAAAGTCTTTGTCTAATAATTCTAACTTGTGTATTATCTTGTATCATGGTCAGATACAGAGTATGTTGAGTAATTTTGGATTGTATCCTGGACATTTTTAAAAATAAATTTATTTATTTACTTATTTTGGTCGCGTTGGGTCTTCATTGCTGCACGCGGGCTTTCTTTAGTTGCTTTGAGTGGGGGCTACTCTTCGTTGGGTGCGCAGGCTTCTCATGGCAGTGGCTTCTCTTGTTGTGGAGCACAGGCTCTAGGTGAGCGGGCTTCAGTAGTTGTGGCACGTGGGCTCAGTAGTTGTGGCTCACGGGCTCTAGAGCACAGGCTCAGTAGTTGTGGTGCATGGGCTCAGCAGTTGTGGCTCGCGGGCTCTAGAGCGCAGGCTCAGTAGCTGTGGCGCACGGGCTTACTTGCTCCGCGGCATGTGGGATCTTCCCGGACTAGGGCCGGAACCCGTGTCCCCTGCATTGGCAGGTGGATTCTTAACCACTGCGCCACCAGGTAAGACCTATCCTGGACATTTTTGATACTGTGTTGTGGCGACTCTGGGTCCTATTACAAATCCTCTAGAGAATAAGTTTTATTTTAGTGAAACAAACACATTTAGGTTCACATGAAAAGTTCTGTCTTGCCTTCTTTGGTCAATAGTTCCAATATTAATTTATTTTCAAAGACTTTATTATGCTCTTTAGGTCTGCCCAGCACACACTAGGAATTAGGTGATGGTTTGTAAGATAGTTTAGTCTCTGAGGCCCCTGCTATGGTTCTTTGGGGCTGTTCTGTGCATGTGCAGTTTAGGGGTGAGTCCAGAACTTATTTTGTTCCATTCACAAAATTGAGGATCACCTTTTACAGACCTCTCCAAACTTTCCCTCATACTCTCCAACCCCCAATGTCCCTTTTCTTGGTTTCTCTGGCCAGAAAGCCAGAATTCTTGAGGCTTTTTATTGTCCTACACATACATTATGACTGGCATTGCCTTCAGAGTGAAATGACAAGAGCGAAAAATAAGTGATTCCCCTCACATTTGCTGGAAAACAAGGGCTCAGTATTTCCTGGTCCCTCTAACCAAAGGCATGGGTATTTTCTCAAGTTTTTAGTTGCTTATGCTGCCTCTACTACAGTACAACTTACAAACAGGGCTGGCCTTGGAGTACAGGGCCCCTTTTCTCAGTTCCCTTGCCAGATATACATAGTTCCTCCTAGAGTGTTTGCTGCCTACACCTGCTATTCAGTGCCCACAGAGCCAAAAGCTGGCAAAACAAAGAGGGAAAAAATCCTGTGAAACTCACTTGTGTTATGCATTGTTATACAAATTTGATTGTAACAAAATTCTTCAAATTAGGATAGAGATTATCAAGGAAGAGGATATATTCTAGAAGAGAGCCAATCTCTCTTTTGCAGAACTCTGTAGAAGTCTGGAACTCAAAATAATGGAAGGGAGAAATGGAGCATAAAACAGTAAACCGAAGCCTATACATGGAATATTAGCCCTACTATCAAAAAATTGGGGCAAAATATTTGAGAATTTGTATCTAAAGAAATGTGATCCCACACTGTATTACTATATATTGATAATTAGGTATCTTCCAATATAACACACAATGCTCCTACCCAATTTCCTAAAGAGAAAGCCACCAGCTCATAATGATTTCACAATCCTTCACTTAAACATATTCATCAATCATCATCATCTACTTGAACATAACCCAGGGATCACTGGACAGTGCAGGTAAACCTACAACCTCAGAAAATAGATACAGACAACAACAACAACAAAAGACTCTGGAGGAAACAAGAGACTTCCAGTAAGCTCGTGCATTTATACAATAAGAAGATGCAATAAAAAAAGAAACAATAAAAAAGCACTCTTGGAAATTAAAAAACAATTCAATAGAAATATCTGAAGCTAAAGTTAAGGAATCTCATTGAAAATGTAAGAAAAGGTAAAAAGACAAAAAAGAAAAAAGCTGTAAAAAATAAAAATCAATATAGGGAGTCCAACATACATCTAGTAGGAGTACAAAAGGAACAAAAACTAAAAAGGGGAGAATGAGCGACTTCCCTGGTGGCGCAGTGGTTAAGAAGCTGCCTGCCAATGGCGAGCCCTGGTCCGGGAAGGTCGCACATGCCATGGAGCAACTAAGCCCGTGTGCCACAACTACTGAGCCTGCGCTCTAGAGCCCGTGCGCCACAACTACTGAGCCCATATGCCACAACTACTGAAGCCTGTGTGCCTAGAGCCCATGCTCCGCAACAGAAAAGCCCGCGCACCACAACGAAGAGTAGCCCCCACTCGCCGCAACTAGAGAAAGCCCACGTGCAGCAATGAAGACCCAACGCAGCCATAAATAAATAAATAATAATTTTTTAAAAGTCTTAAAAAAAAGGTGGGGGTGGGGGAGAATGAGAGATTGGATGTGCAGTGGTGAGGGAGAACCCAGAGTTGAAAAGTCCAACCAGAACTGCACCATAAATGAAAACCTATGCTTACGTTAATTATGAAACTAATAGAATGCCGAAGATTAAAAGAAAGCTCTTACAGTTATAAAACACAGGATGAGGGCATGTCAGAAGGACAGAGGAGGCAATATGAAACAACTTTCAATGGCCAAAAATAGAACAAAGTTAGCAAGATACAAAATACAGGAATACCTGGTTTTATCATACTTTGCTTTACTGTGCTCTGCAAATATTGTGTTTTTTTACAAACTGAAGGTTTGTGGCAACCCTGCATCCAGCAAGTCTATCAGCACCATTTTTTCAACAGCATCTGTTCACTTCATGTCTCTGTGTCACATTTTGGTAATTCTCACAATATTTCAAATTTTTCCATTATTTTATATTTGTTAGGCTGATCTGTGATCAGTGATCTTTGATGTTACAACTCACTGAAGGCTCAGATGATGGTTAACAATTTTTTGGTAAGAAAGTTTTTGTTTGTTTGTTTGTTTTTTGCGGTACGCGGGCCTCTCACTGTTGTGGCCTTTCCCATTGCGGAGCACAGGCTCCGGACGCGCAGGCTCAGCGGCCACGGCTCACGGGCCCAGCCGCTCCGCGGCATGTGGGATCTTCCCGGACCGGGGCAAGAACCCGTGTCCCCTGCATCAGCAGGCGGACTCTCAACCACTGTGCCACCAGGGAAGCCCAATAAAGTACTTTTTAATTAAGGTATGTATATTATTTTTTTAGATATAATGCTACTGTACACTTAACAGACTACAGTATAGTATAAACCTAACTATAACATGCACTGGGAAACCAAAAAATTCGTGTGACTGGCTTTACTGAGATATTCACACTTTATCGAGGTGGTCTGGAACCGAACCCGGAATATCTGAGATTTGCATGTAACGATGGGATTGGATCATAACTCTATAAATAAATACTCATGAATCCATACCACAGTGGTAAAAATAAATGTCTGAATAAACAAATAATTGGGGAAGAAGGTATAGATAGATCTTCCTTATATAAGAGTCACAACTAAAAATTGTAGAAACAGTGAGGGAAATAGAAAATGACCTTTAGTACATCACAGTAACATCACTCAGAACATCACATTGTATCTGCAGGCAAGATACAGGTGGGCAGGGCGATGCACCACACCAGCAAAAAAGTCGCCACGGACTCCGACATCCCATGGACTCCAACATCCCACGGACGATATCAGGCGTTCCCCGCCCTTAACTGTCCCAGTCGTTTCTGCACTGGTTGTGGGACATGTAGGAGGGACTCGGGGAGACCCCAAAAAGCTGGATATGGACTCAGTGACCTTTGAGAATGTGGCTGTGAACTTCATCCTGGAGGAGTGGGCTCTACTGAATCCTACACAGAAGAAACTCTACAGAGATGTGATGCAGGAAACCTTCAGGAAGCTGGCCTCAGCAGGAACAAAATGGGATGGTGATGACACTGAAGAGCAGTACAAAAACCAGGGGGGAAAACCGATAAATCATATGACAGTGAGATTCTCTGAGCATAAAGACAGTAGTCCACGTGGAAGAAACTTCAACCTTACTCCACCTCTCGATCAGAACAAGAAAACTCCTGGATTAAAACCATGTGAATGCAGTGTATGTGGAAAAGTCTTCATGCATCATTCATCTCTTAATAGACACATGAAATGTCACATTGAACACAAACCTCAAGATTTTAGAAAAATATGATCAGGGCTGTATAATACATATAAATATAAGGAAAGTGGGAAAGTTTACAAATATTACAGTTCCTTACAGAGGCACAAAAGAACTCACACAGGAGAGAAACTATGAATTCCAGCAATGTGGAAAAAGTTTCAGTGATCGTTCATCAAGGTTTCCAAACACATGAAAGAGTTCACTCTGGAGAGTAGCCCTATGAATATAAGCAATGGCGTAAAGGTTTATGTTCTCAAAAAGGTTTCAAAAAACATGAAAGAGATCACACCGGAGAAAAACCCTATGAATGTAAGGAATGTGAGGAAGCATTCATTAACCCCAGTTCTCTTCAAATACATGAAAGGAGTCACAGTGGAGAGAAACCATATATGTATAAAACACATTGTAAAGCATTTAGTATTCCCAGATAGCTTCAAGAACATCAAAGAACCCATACTGGAGAAAAACCCTATGAATGTAAAGTATGTGGGAAATACTTCGCTTCCACTTACATTCAAGTACATGAAAGAGCTCACACGGGACAGAAACCCTATCAATGTCAGGAATGTGGGAAAGCCTTCGTTTGTCCCTCAGGCATTTGAAGGCACAAGAGACTGCACACTGGAGAGAAACCATATAAATGTGAAGAATGTGGAAAAGCATTCAATAATCCCAGTTTTCTTCACATCATGAAAGGACTCACACTAGAGAGAAACTGTATGTGTGTAAAACATGTTCTAAAGTATTTAGTATTCCCAGATATCTTCGAAAACATGAAAAAACCCATACTGGAGAAAAACCCTATGAATGTAAAATACGTGGGAAAACCTTCAGTTCCACTTA
Source organism: Mesoplodon densirostris (assembly GCF_025265405.1). NCBI lineage: Eukaryota > Metazoa > Chordata > Mammalia > Artiodactyla > Ziphiidae > Mesoplodon > Mesoplodon densirostris. The sequence goes on from NC_082669.1 coordinate 39,293,622, forward strand.
TGTTCAAGTGCATGAAAAGAATTCACACTGGAGAGAGACCCTATAGATGTAAGGAATGTGGGAAAGCCTACATTTCTCTCTCAGGCATTCAAAGACACATGAGCCTGCACACTGGAGAGAAACCATATAAATGTGTAAAATGTGGGAAAGCATTTAGTATTCCCAGTTTTCTTCAAACATGTGAAAGGACTCACACTGGCGAGAAACCGTGTGTATGTAAAATATGTTCTAAAGCATTTCGTTTTTCCAGTTCTCTTCAAAAACATGAAAGAATTCATACTAGAAAAACCCTATGACTGTACAATATGTGGGAAAACTTTTGCTTCCACTTATGTTCAAGTGCATGGAAGAATTCACGCTGGAGAGCAGCCTTATGAATGTAGGAATGTGGGAAAGCCTACATTTCTCTTAGGCATTCAGAGACACATGCATACTACAGAGAAACCATGTAAATATGAAGAATGTGGGAAAAACTTCTCTGATCTCTCTACTTTGCAAAAGCATGAAAGGGTTCACTAGATAATAAATCTAGTTTTTATAGAGCTTAGGAAAGACTTCAGTGGGCCCACATACTTATATGTGAAAACTCTCATGAGAAACAAATATAAACGTCAGTAACATGAGGTAACTTGTTGGAAAGTAATCCAAGAATAATGTTTTAGAAAATCTTCAATATAAAAGACTTGTTATAAAAATCTATAAATATGTGTGTTTACTAAGGATCTTTATGAAAGTGTCTTTCTTGACATTGGATTTGTACTAGTTACCTTCAAAAATGAATATTTAAGTGAGGTAATTCTGGAAGTCATCTTTTAATAATAGTTCGTAAGGTTAAAAGGTAGCAATTTTTCCTTTAATCAGATAATGATATTTTCTCTTTCCATTTTTAAGTCTGTTGGACCTATGGGTGATTGAAGTGTCATTGGTTTTTTTTTTTTTTTTGACATCTTTGTTGGAGTGTGGTCGCTTTGCAGTGGTGTGTTGGTTTCTGCTTTGTGACAAAGTGAATCGGCTGTACATATACGTATATCCCCATAAAGTGTAGTTGTAATATGCAATTAGGCTTGGTATTTGTTGGGATTTTCCTACTGGCCTTGGGTGGCAGTTCTCGGATATCCTTAATCTATTATATATACTGTACCTTTATTACCGAAAGATCTTTTTTGGGGGGTGGTGAGTATAGGAGCCTTTTTCCATTTTCCCTACTATTAAATACTCGGAATAATTTTTTCTGTATGGCCAGGTTGTCAAAAGGTGTACATTCACATAAATTATGTTTTTCCATTTGCTTCTTCATTCCTTCTGACTGGTATTTGGTGAACAGACTTTGAAGAAGAGAGACCTGTGATAGGACAAAAATTCTACAGTTGGAGATATCCTGCCTGTGAGTAATATTAGGACCTAGATTTTCCAGAATCTATCCCCTTTGTGGTTCCATGTTAGAATTCACCAATAGCGTCACCTGTGTGCAATTTAAAGGCAGATGAGAAGGCATACTTCAGATTTCGGAGCCACCACGCTGGGAGAGAGACAGATACATAGGAAGTTCGAGGACACCACCTTTCATCCTATTTTCCAGATTCTGTGCCTTTGTATTCAAGAGAATCCTCAAAACCAGCACCATTTGATTCCTATTATCAGAAGTGTAGTTTTCCTCTGATGTCTTCACAATTCTACATAAAGATCTCTCAGAGTTTGAATTTTTCTGTGAGGCATCCTATGTTCAGTTGGAAAATAATTCAGAATTTCATGGTTGGGAGTATTGTCAGATTACCCTTCTATAGATTTATAGCTTCATCATGTCTAATCTGTCTAGGAAACACCTTATGCTGTTAACATTGTTAGTGAGCACGTTTTCCTGATTCACCATGACATTCACAATGGTGCAGCAATAAACAAGGACATGGGAGTTTGCTGCATTGTGCAGTGGCTGCCTTGACCCACTCCTTCTATGTGAGAATAAGCCCCTTCCTCATATCAGGAAAAGTATGGGTGCTTTCTGTTACTTGTAGCTGAATATAATCCCTCTTTGTTTTCAGTTATGTTCGATTGTACATGATTAAAAGTCTGTTCATGTTTTGGTGAAAGAAATGATTCCTTAGCTGTTTCAGAGAGAGATTTTATCAACTCTTTCCTCAGCTTTCGTATGCTAACAAATATTGTGGTTTTTATTTCCTCAGAAAATATATTAAAATACCCATTATAATTATGGATATTCAGGAAAAAAGAAAAGATACAATGAGGAATGCTAAAAGTGAAAATAGTATTTTCTTTAAAGAGAAAGAGGACATTTGTGCAGACTCAAAAAATCTCCTCTAAAATATTTACTAATTACTGTGGTTGTGTTCATTTAAGTCCACAAATTCTTTGATACTCCTCCCTCTAGGAGGTGGAGCTTAATTCACTTCCTCTTGAATACTGAATGGACTTAGTCACTTGCTTCTAATAAACAAAATATGAAAAGGAAAAAAGAAAAACTTCACAGTGGAGATACCTGGCAAACATTATCTTAACTAATTCATCAAGGTTAACATCACCAATAATAAGACATATTGACATCATGTACTCCCTGATATGATGCGATTAGAAGGACAATAATGTCTGTGATATTCTTCCCAGCAACAATTCATAACCTCAATGTAATCATGAGAAAATATCAGACAAACCCAAATTGAGGAATATTCTACAAGATACTTAACCTTTAAGTGTCAAGGTATGAAAAGACCAAGAAAAAAAAATGAGGAAATTTCATAGACTGCAGGAGATTAAAGAGTCATGACAAATAAATGCAATGTGGTACTCTGGACTGAATCCTGGAATAGAAAAAGTGTATTTGTAGGGAAGCCTGTAGTTTAACTGATAGTATTGTACCAATGTTAATTTCTTAACACTGTGTTATGGAAGACATCAGTTATAGACGAAGCTGGGTGACGGGTATTTGAGAACTCTCTATATTATCTTTGCAACTCCTCTGTAAGTATAAAGTTACTTCAAAATAAAAAAGTTATAAATAAATAAAATAAATAAGTTCCTTAAAGCTGAAGGGGTAAAATTAGGTCACCTACAAAAAAATATGAGAAGAGAACAATGAACTTCTTATTAGTAAAACAGATGCAAGAAGACAACAGAGCAGTGCCATTAATGTTTCAAGTGAATATAATTTTCAACCTAGAATTCTGTATTAGCCAAACTATCAATGAAGTGGAAAAGCAAAATAAAGGCATTTTCAAACAAATTTACTTCTGTATGCCTTTTTGTAGGAAGCATTTCATAATGTTTTCCAGAAACCAAGGGAATAAACTGAGAAAGCTGAAGATGTGAGATCTGGAGAACACTGGATCCAAACCAATAGAGCAGGGAAGAAAAGTCTCAGGATTACAGCTGTGCAGCAGCCCTAGATAGGAATCAATCAGTGTTTGAACGGAAAGCTGGAGTCTTCCAGGAATAAGGAGAAACCTGATGGAGTTGATACTTTTCTTGAAAAGTTAAAATAACAAAAGGAGGTAATAAAGTTAACCTATGCAAAGGCGAAGAAGGCAATTTGAAACTTCAGGGAAAAAAAACAAAAACAAAAAATACACAGGAAAGGACAGGTAATCACAGTCCATTACATAATGTAATTATTATTTATTTACTAATTTTCAACTTTAAGAACTAAGCTATAAAAAAAAGGAGGCAGTGGTTATTAAAGAAAATGTAAGCATTTTAACATCAAGAGAAAGAGAAGAGATAGTAAAAGTTTAGGTGAGAGAAGTTAAAAGGTGAAAGGGATGGAAACTGAAGGACAGACATGGTAATATGGTATCATAGAGTGGTGAGTCATGAGACAACATTTGGCCTGCACACAGTTAAAGAAAAAATTCAATGTTATTGAATTGATGGTGTAAAGTCAGGTAAATTATTTTGGGGGGAGTACTGATTTCTGTCAGTTTACAACTGAGTGTTCATTTTTTTAATCTGAAGTATGTTGATGTATAATATTGTATAAGTTACAGGTATACAATATATTGATTCACAATTTTAAAGGTTATACTTCATTTATAGTTATAAAATATTGGCTATATTCCTCATGTTGTACAATATATCCCTGTAGCTTATTTTATACCTAATAGTTTGTATCTCTTAATCTCCTACCCCTAAATTGTACCTACCCCCTTCCCTTTCCTTACTGGTAACCACTAGTTCGTTCTCTATATCTGTGAGTCTGTTTTTAAAAAATTATAGTCACTAGTTTGTTGCATATTTTAGATCCACATATAAGTGATATCATACAGCATTTGTCTTTCTCTATCTGACTTATTTCACTTCATGTACTGATCGACACTTAGGTTGCTTCCATATCTAGGCAACTGTAAATCATGCTGCTATCAACATTAGACTGCATGTATCTTTTCAAATTAGTGTTTTTGGTTTTTTTTCGAACATATACCCAAGAGTGGAATTACTTGGTCATATGGTAGTTCTATTTCTAGTTTTTTGAGAAACCTCCATGTTGCCTTCCAGAGCAGATGCACCAATTTACAGTCCCACCAAGAGTGTCCAAGGGTTCCCTTTTCTCCGCATCCTCACCAACATTTTTTATTTGTATTCTTTTTGATGATCGCCATTCTCACAGGTGGTTTTGATTTGCATTTCCCTGATGATTAGCAACATTGAGCAGCTTTTCATGTGCCTACTGGCCATCTGTGAGGTAAATTCTTAACTCTTAATGCAAGAATAGTCAATGTCTAATATTGCTGTACCAATAAATAACAGTATAAGCATATTATACAGGTATGCACAGCCATCACAGGATGAATAAAAACGTAAAAATAGTTAAAAGATTAAACATGATTTTCTCCAGGGAGCAGACGGGGTGGGCCAAAGAGTCTGCTTAACAATCCAAGCTCTTCTACATGATTTGATTTTTAAATACCATATCCATGTATCTTTTGAAAAAAATTTTTAATTTATTTTACAGAACGCAAAAAAATCTGCACTATTTTCAGCAGTGAATAAAAATAACTCATTTGTCCATTCATAGTAAGATGATGACTGAAGTTCTACTTAGTGCAGTGGCTGGGCATTAAAAAAAACACAGTTCCTGCCATGAATGGCCAAGGCTTTCAACTTAACATATTAAATGCTTAATCAATACTAATTTATTTCAAAAGACTTGTTTCATTTTCTTTTCAACAACTTTAATAAACACTTAGAATGAAAGTTACTTGTACTACTTCTTTAAAAGTAAAAAGTATCTGATGTTAAGCCAAACACTTCAAAATAACATGTTTAAATAAACAATTTTGTGTATGATGTATTCAAGATGCTTGAAACACTGAAAGTAAGCTGAAAGTATATTAAATTCTGAATTATTCAGGTTATTAGAAGACAATAATGGTGTGGACCATTTAAAAAGAAGAAAGAAATTATGCTTCCAAATCATTAATCTTTTGAAGTAGTTTATATAAATCCTTCAGTAAATCTGCCTTGTGTTATCTGTATGAGTATGGATGTGCAACAGAAATGAACTTTAGAAACTCATCGCTTCTCAAACAAAATGATGAAATCACAATGTGAGAGGTTCCAAATTTTCTTGGCTTCCCTAATCTGTCCCACTGTTAAACCGGGGTAGAAATACTGCATCCACTCATACTGACATAAACAGCACAGTATTTTTCTAAAACAGACATCAATATTGTTATGGGCTTAATTTTTAATCACAACATATTTGCCAATATGAAAGGTGAGGTGGCATTACAAACTCAAATGTAATACCATACAGAGTTTTTAAAACTTTTTTTAAATTAAAATTCTTATTTTTAATATAATGTTAACTCAGTGATTGAGCCATTACACTAAGACTCTTCTGTGTTACTAAGTTGTGTGCATATCAAACTAAGTAATTTTTATTTATCACTTTAAATAGATTTAGCAACCATTACTTCTTCTCTGAGACTATTTTCTAATCTGTAAAATGGAGCCAATTTCTAGCTTACAGTGCTTCTGTTAGAATTAAATTAGATGATATATTTGAAACATCTGATATTCAGTAGTTGATCAATAAATGTCAGTTCTAGTTCCCCTTCTGTCCTACATGTACCTTGATACAAGTTAAAGTTTAATGTCTAATTCAAAAAAATCTACCCAAGTTATTACTTTATTCAATAATTAAACACTGAGTCCCAAATATATATACCAGACATGTTCTAAATAGAGAAGGTCAGTGTTATATACCAAAAAAAGGAAAATTACCCTATCAGATATCAAGACTTAATATAAGCTTCTGGTAATTAAAACAGTATAGTATTACTGTAGGAAGTGACAAATAGACAAAACAAAGGACTCAGAAATCGAGCCATTCTTAAAGGGGACATCAACATACGAGAGAAGTTCCATTACATATCAACGAAGAAAGAATTGGACTATTCAAGAAATAGCTTTCCACATGAAAGAAAAACAGAATTTTATCCCCTTTTTAGTCCATCATCAAAAAAAAAAAATTTTAGACTAATAAACTTACAAAAAGAAAACCTTAAAGCCAATTAGAAGAAAATGTTTTTAAAAACTTTATGACTTTGGGATAGGAGAAATTTTCATTTAAAAAAATGCAAAGGAATATATTTACATATCCTTATATTTGACTAAATAAAAATGTAAAACTTCCATATGACAAGAGATAGCACCAAGATAAAAGATAGCAATACTGGGGAAAATTGCAATATATAAATCAGTAAGAAAAAGGAAAACAACAACAACAAAAAAGATCAAAAGAATCAACAGAAAACAAAATATAAATGACCAATAAACATTAGGAAAAGATGCATATCTCACTATAACCAGGAAAAATGTTAATTTAAAAAATTAAATAGAAACCATTTTAGACTGACAAGAACTTTCAAAGCCTGATGCTACTGAGTGAACATACAGCCAAGTGGAAACTCTCAATCAACACTAATGAAGTAGAGATGGTAACAGCCACTTTAGAGACTCTAGTGGTTATCTAGCAAAATCAAACATACACATTCTCTAAGATCCAATAATTCTACTTCTTGTACATGTTCACTGTATGTTCAAAGTAGTAAAGTTTGTGACAGCAGAAACCTTGAACTCATCTAAAGAGTGTGGGAAATGGATCAATACAGTGTAGTAGAGTCATGTGATAGAACACTACATAGCAGTTAAGATAAATAGACAGGTATTCATACACATATATGTACATATATATGAACTTGGATAGATGTCAAAACATAGTAAGTGAAATTATGATACTGTAATATATCAGTTACATAAAATTTCACAGAAAACACAAAACAATATTCACATATATATCCATGAACAAAATATGTAAGAGTATTAAAACTACACTAATAACTTACACTTGAAATTTGTGGTAGCTGTTTTCTTTGAGAGGTAGGAGGACAAAGATGATGTCAACTTTATAATAATTTGTTTTGTTAAAAAATAACAGATAATATAGCATGTTAACAGCTGTCAATTCTGAGTGAGAGTTAAGGTAGGTATTTGTTATACTTTTCTTGATACTTCAATTTTCTGGATTGTAAAAAAACAAAAACTAATCAAGGTCACCAATAAGATAATTCAACTCTCTTCTCATCAACTTAAATACTGACAAAAAGTAATATGTGAGTTCAACACGCTAAAATGCAAGATAAGCAAATGGAATAAATTCCAAGTCATGTAATTATGCTGATAAAGCTTGCGAAAAGTAGAATAAAATATATCTTAGAAATGAGGTAAAGAATTTTGATCTTAAACATCTTTCATATAATCACTAAAATGAATTTTCTCTCTTTAATATCCATATTTCCCAATTTGATAGCTAACTATCACTTTAATTTTCATCTAAAGCACTGAGAAAAGAAGTAACAAGTACAAGTCTTAAAATAAATCAACTGACCTGTATGGGTTCTTCTATGTCTCTGAAGCTCATCACTCCTTGTAAATCTTTTGCCACAAAACATCCAGTTACATATAAAAGGTCTTTCTCCAGTATGCCAGCGAAGATGTGCTCGTAGGTGAGATGTTTTGCCATAAACTTTTCCGCATCCTTCAATATGACAGATATGTTGTTTCTTTTTTCCTGGTTCATTACTGCCTCTACAAAAACAAAAACCAAAACCAAACATTAATTACACTCCCAAACACCAAGCTTATAATTCAGGAAAAGTAAAAGGGAATCAAGGTAATTAAATGATGCTTTTCTAAATGGGTTTTTTAAATCATGATGCCACAACTGTAGTTAAAAATCAGAAAAATTTCAATTAAAAAAAGAAACAGCACTGTGTAGTAAACTCAAAAGTGGTATGAAAACACATTAATTTTAGAGAATGCATGTTCTGCTATGGGATTCACATGTTCATTTCCTAGTACGTTCCTCCCCTGGGGAAAAAAATCTCTTTAAACTTTTCAAGACACTTGAAAACTCTCCTCTAAAATACCAAAGAATGGTAATCCTCATCTAAAAGTGTAAGGTTCAGAGTTTCACTTCCAGCAAAAGCAGCACGAAGAGCTCCCTGGACCTACTCCCCAGTGAAACCAGTGCAAATGATAACAAAAAAAAAGCAAATACCATTTACAATCTCTGGAAATGGCCCTATGAGTATACAGCAAATAAAGAAACATTTATTCATGAAAATCAAATAGAACTTGGTAAGAAGACTGTGAGTCTGCTGTATTTGAACCAATACTCACTCTGTCTCTCCCTCCTCCTTCCACCTCACCTGACACAGAAACACTATAGACTTGTGCAATCAACAACAGGGTTTCCTCTTCTCCCACCCTTCTAGTTGCTGGGTTATCTCCCCAAGAGAGGCAGGACATCAGTATTTCTCAATCGACCCGCAGCTACCTGTTACTGAGGCTAAGTTTCAGGTGAGTGTGGCTGACAGATGGGGAACAACCTTCTTCCACCCAATCCCAACCCCTGAGACACAGGCTCAACCTTGGATAAGGCATGATGAAAACACTGGGGTCCAGATGACCCTTGACCCAGCTCATTTGTAGTTCATAAATCAGAGGTTCCAAGCCTTGAGTGACCAGCCAACAAAACTTGAGGCTACTGCTGACCTCCTGCCCCCACGTGCTCAGCTCCTAGACCACAGAATGAATAGGGAGAAATGTGTCACTGTCCCAACCCCTAGTTCAAGAATCATGACACAGAGATTTTGGCCAGAGAGAGAGCATACCATAAAACAGAAGGCTCCAAATCTCTTCCCAAGAAATTGACTTCATTTGCAACAAAGTGTGGAGAGGTTTGAGCCTAAGGATGATTTTAAAGACAGTGGGGATTGTTGCAAAAGGCAACTGGGAGGAGACTAATAGATTCACTGGAGACATAAGCTAAACTATAGACTGCTAGGTTGCCAGAGAGAACTGAGGAAAGAGGTAGCCGGCAGGAGTCCTACAGGATCAGAATAAATCTCAAGCACAGACCTAAGTTCTGCCTTTTAAAACTCTGATTGGATCAGCCTATAGAGCAATATACGCTTCAGGGTATTACTGAAAACAGACCAATCAGCTGGCAATTAGTGGAGCTTAACAGCTGGGTGTGGTCAGGGAAAGAGCCAAAAAAATCCCTACCAAAACCACTGTCATCCCAGGGTCACTAAGAAGCAACATGCTTCATACTGGGGGGAAGGAGTGGGGGCAGGGATTTTCATTAAAATAATCCAGCTCCTCACTAAACAAACAAGCAAACAACAGTAACAAGCCAGGGGTGGGAGAAGGACAGAAGGCAGTACTAGGAGTTGCTACAATATATTATTTCTCCAGTTTCCAACAAAAAATTATGAGACGTGCAAAAACCAGAAACAAAGAAGGAAAAAACTACCTATACACTAGAGAAAAAGCAGGCAAGAGAAATTACCTGTGAGAGCAAACAAATTTAACAAGATTTCAAAGCAGCCATTATGAATACGTTCAAAGAACTAAAAGGACATCATGATTAAATAAGTAAAGCAAGGAGGTATAATGACAACGTCACATCAAACAGAGAATATCAATAAAGAGCTAGAAATGATTTTTTAAAGAACCAATTAGAAACTCTTGAGATAAAAGGTACAACTGAAATGAAAAATTCACAAGAGGGACTCAAGAGAAGGAAGAAATAGTGAAACTGAAGACAGTTCAATAGAGATTATGCAACCCAAAAAGCAAACAAGAAACAGAAGAAGAATAAATAGAATGTCAGAGAAATGTGGAACACCAACATATGAATGAGAATACCAGGAGGAGAGGAGAGGAGAGGGAAAAGGGGAGTGGGGGATGAAGCAGAAAAAAATATCAAAGAAATAATAGCTGAAAACTCATGAAAAACATTAACCTACACTTTCAGGAAGCTCAACAAACTCCAAATACGATAAATGTAGAGATCTACAAATAGACACTTCACACTAAAAATCCTGAAACCCAAAGACAAGGACGAAATCTTGAAAACAGCAAGAAATATGACTCATCACTTAAAGGGAAAGCCCAGTAGGATTAAAGGCTGACTTCTCAGTAGAAACATATTCAAGTACCCCAAAACAAAACAAAAAACAAAAAAACCCCACAAAAACAACCTCAAACAAGAATCCTATATCCAGCAGAGCTATCTTTCAAAAAAGATACTCCCAGATAAACAAAAACTAAGAGAATGTGTTGCTAGTAGACTTGCTTTGCAAGAAATACTAAAGGAAGTTCTTTAAGCTGAAAGCAAGTGAAACCAGCAAGTAATTCAAATATATATAAAGAAACAAAAGCGCACTAGCAAAGGTAATTATGTAATTATAAAGGACAGTGTAAGTGCATATGTCTTCTCAACTTATTTAAAAAGCAATTTTGGGCTTCCCTGGTGGCACAGTGGTTAAGAATCCACCTGCCAATGCAGGGGACATGGGTTCGATCCCTGGTCTGGGAAGATCCCACATGCCGCAGAACAACTAAGCCCACGTGCCACAACTACTTAGCCTGTGCTCTAGAGCCTGCGAGCCACAACTACTGAGTCTGCGTGCCACAACTACTGAAGCCCACACACCTAGAGCCCATGCTCTGCAACAAGAGAAGCCACTGCAATGAGAAGCCCATGCACCACCACAAAGAGTAGCCCCTGCTTGCCACAACTAGGAAAAGCCCACATGCAGCAACAAAGACCCAAAGCAGCCAAAAACAAAGTAATTAAATATGGTTTAATAAAAAATAAAAAGCAATTTTATAAAACAATATGTATAAAATGTATTGTCAAGCCTGTAACATTAGAGAAATGCAACATATGTGACATATCTGCCAATAACAGCCCAAAGGAGGTGGCTGGGAGCAAAGCCATAAGGAAATGACCCCAAATGGGAACTCAAATTCATGGGAAGAAATAAAGAGAACCAGAAATGACAAAGTTAACATAGCAAATTTAAAAGACATAAATTTATAAAAATAATAATTATAACAACATATTGTGGGGTTTGTAACACTTATGTATAACAGTAATACCATAAAAAGAAGCACAAGGGAACAGACCTATATAGGAGTAACATTTCTATAACTCACTGGAATTAAGTTACTGTAAATCTTAAACTGATTATGAAAAATTAATATATTGTAAGGCCTAGAGCAAGCACTAGAGAAATAAGCACAGTGAAAACATCATTAATGAAATTAAAATGCTATATTACAAATTAAAATGATATTAATTTAATTCAAAAGAAAGCAGTAAGGGAGGGATAGGGGAGCAGAAAAAGACATGAGACAGAAAACAAAAGGTAAAATGGCAGACATAAATTCATTATATTGATAATAACATCAAATGCAAATGGATTATATAAACTAATAAAAAGGTAGGTTTTGTCAGATTAGATTCAAAACAAGATCCAACTATGTACCATCTATAGCTGACACACTTTACATTTAAAGGCACAAAAATACAAAGATATTGAAAAAGATGGAAAATGGTATCATGCAAACAACCACAGGAAAGCTGGAATGGCTATACTAATACCAGACAAAATAAACATTAAACAAAAGATATTAGAAATAAAGAGAGAAATTTGATAAGGATAAATGGGTCAATCCATCAGGAAACATACATGCATTTAAACAAGAGTAAAAAGAGAGTGCCAGGGTCTTCCCTGGTGGCGCAGTGGTTGGGAGTCCGCCTGCCGATGCAGGGGACATGGGTTCGTGCCCCGGTACGGGGGGATCCCACATGCCGCAGAGCGGCTGGGCCCGTGAGCCATGGCCGCTGAGCCTGCGCGTCCGGAGCCTGTGCTCCGCAAAGGGAGAGGCCACAACAGTGAGAGGCCCGCATGCTGCAAAAAAAAAAGAGAGTGCCAAAACAGAAGTAAAAACTGACAAACATGAAAGGAGAAATAGACAATTCAATGATAATAGCTGGAGATTTCAATACTCTATCTTCAATGATGTTTCCACAAAACAACTAGGCAGAAGATCAACAAGGAAGCAGAAGACTTGAATAACACTGTAAATAAACAAGACCTAACAGACATCCACAGACCACTCCAGCCAACAACAGCATTCTTCTCAAGAGCGCATGGAATGTTCTCCAGGACAGATCATATACTAGGCTGTGAAACAAATCTCAGTAAATTTAAAAGGACAGAAATAACAAAGTTTTCTGACCACAGTGGAAGAAAACTAGAAATCATTTATAGGAGGAAACTGGGAAATTCACAAATACCTAGCAATTAAAAAATATACTCCTAAATAACCAATGGGTCAAAGAAGAAATCAAAAGGGAAATCATAAAAGACTTTGAGATGAAGGAAAATGAAAACACAACATACCAAAACTTAGCGGATACATATAAAGTAATGCTTAGAGGGAAACTTACAGCTGTAAATATCTATATTTAAAAAGATCCTACCTCAAACCTGTCAGAATGGCTAGTATCCAAAAGAGAACAAATAACAAATGTAGGCAAGGATATGGAGAAAAGGAAGCTCTCGTGCACTGTTGTTGGGAACGTAAATTGGTACAACTGCTACGCCAAACAGTATGATACTCCTCAAAAAATTAAAAATAGAACTAATATAAGACCCAGGAATTCCACTCCTGGGTATTTATCCAAAGAAAGTGAAAACACTAATTAGAAAAGATACATGCAACCTTATGTTCACTTCATCATTATTCACAATAGTCAAGATATGGAAGCCACCTAAATGTCCATCAATAGATGAATGGATAAAGAAGATGTGGTGTGTGTGTATGTGTGTGTATATATATATACACACACACACACACAATAGAAAATTACTCAGCCACAAAAAAAAGAATTAAATCTTGCCATTTTTGACAACGTGGATGGACCTAGAGAATATTATGCTAAGTGAAACAAGTCAGACAGAGAAAGACAAATACTGAATGATTTTACTTATATGTGGAATCTAAACAACAAAATAAATGAACAAACATAACAAAACAGAAACAGAGTTATAGATACAGAGAACAAACAGGTGGTTGTCAGAGAAGAGGGATGTGGAGGGAGGAAAAAAATAGGTGAGGGAGATTGAGAGGTACAAACTGCCAGTTAAAAAATAAATGAGTCAGGGCTTCCCTGGTGGCACAGTGGTTGTGAGTCCGCCTGCCGATGCAGGGGACACGGGCTCATGCCCCGGTCCAGGAAGATCCCACATGCCGCAGAGCGGCTGGGCCCGTGAGCCATGGCCGCTGAGCCTGCGCGTCCAGAGCCTGTGCTCCACAACGGGAGAGGCCACAGCAGTGAGAGGCCCGCGTACCGCAAAAAAATAAATAAATAAATAAATAAATGAGTCAAGGGGATGAAATGTACAGTGTGGGGAATAGGGTCAATAACTATGTAATAATTTTGTACAGTGATAATATCATAACTAGACTTACTGTGATCATTGTAAAATGTATAGAAATAGTGATTCACTATACTGTGTAACAGGAACTAACAGTGTTGTAGGTCAGTTACACCTCAAAAACAAACAAACAACTCACAGAAAAAGAGATCAGATTTGTGGTTACCAGAGGAGGGGAAATGGATGAAGGCAGTCAGAAAATACAAACTTCCAGTTCTAAGATAAATAAGTACTAGGAATGTAATCTACAACATGATAAATATAAGTAACACTGTTGTATGTTATATATGAAAATTGTTGAGAGCTAAATCCTAACAGTCCTCATCACAAGGAAAAATATTTTTTCTATTTCTTTAATTTTGTAGCTACACAAGATGATAGATGTTCACTAAACTTATTATGATAATCATTTCATGATGTATTAAGTCATATTATTATGCTGTACACTTTAAACTTATACAGTGCTGTACATCAATTATATCTCAATAAAACTGGAAGGAAAAAAGATCTTAAATAATGTAAACTTCCATCTTAAGACAGTAAAACAGAGCAAATTAAATCTAAAATAAAGCAAGCAGAAGAAAGAAAATAATAAAGAACAAAGCAGAAACTAATGAATTAGAGAATACAAAAACAATAGAGAAAAATCAATGGAACCAAAGGCTGATTAAAGGTCAACATAACCAACAAGCCATTAGGGAGACTAACAACAAAAAAAGAAGACTCAAATTACTAGAATCAGAAATGAAAAAGGGGATATCACTACCAACCTTACAGAAATAAAAAGGATTATAAAGGAATACCAAGAACAATTGTATACCAATTACTTAAAAAACTGTAAGATGAACAAATTCTTAGAAAGATACGAAGTACCAAAGCTGACTCAAGAACAAGACAGAACTCAGAACAAGTAATGGGGTTGAATTAGTAGTCAAAAAAATACACACAGGAAAAGCCCAGTGAGCTTCACAGGTTCACAGAACATTTTAAAAATGAATACCAGTTCTTCACAAACTTTCAAAAAATGAAACTGGAGAGAAGACTTCCCAACTCATTCTACAAGGCCAGTAATACCTTTGCTCAAATTAAAGGCATTATAAGAAAACTACAGACCAGTATCTCTCATGAACATGCATGCCAAAATCCTCAACACAATAGTAAAAAAACAAATCCATCAACATATAAAAAGAATTACATAGCATGACCAAGTTGTATTTATCCCATGAATGCAAAAGTACTTTAACATTTAACATTTAATTTAATCAATTAATGTAATATACTATATTGACAGAATAAAAAACAAAACTACATGACCATCTCAACAGATGAAGAAAAGCATCTGACACAGTCAAAAACCCTTTCCTGTTGGGTGAGTTGGAAGACTCATACTCCCCAATGTCAGAAGTTACCACAAAGCCAAAGTCACCAGGACAGTGTGGTATTGGCATAGAGACAGACATACAGATCAATGAAACAGAACTGAAGAGTCTAGAAATAAACCTATGTGTCTATGATCAACTGATTTTTGACAAGGGTGCCAAAACCATCCAAAGAATGGGGAAGGGACAGTCTTTCAACAAATGGTGTTGGATGAACCCTTACCTCACACCAGTTACAAAAATTAACCCCCGAATTGATCAAAGACCTAAATGTAAGAACAAAAACTATAAACCTCTTGTAAGAAAAGTGGGAATCTTTGTGACCTCAGATTGGGCAATGGATTCTTGGATATGACACCAAAAGCAGAAGCACCGAAAGAAAAGACTGGACTTCACAATTAAAAACTTTTGTGCTTCAAAGGACATTATCAAGAAAGTGAAAAGACAACTCAGAGACCGGGAAGAAATATTTCAAATCATAAATCTGATAAGGGACCTGTATCCAGAATATATGAAGAACTATAATAATTCAATAATAAAAAGACAAATAATCTAATTAAAATAGGCATAAGATCTTAATAGACAATTCTCTAAAGAAGACACACAGGGACTTCCCTGGTGGCACAGTGGTTAAGAATCCACCTGCCAATACAGGGGACATGGGTTCGATCCCTGGTCTGGGAAGATCCACATGCTGCATAGCAACTAAGCCCGTGAGCTACAACTACTGAGCCCGCATGCCACAACTACTGAAGCCCACGTGCCTAGACCCTGTGCTCCACAACAAGAGAAGCCACCGCAATGAGAAGCCCGTGCACCACAATGAAGAGTAGCCCTCACTTGCCACAACTAGAGAAAGCCCGTGCGCAGCAACAAAGACCCAATGCAGCCAAAAATAAATAAATTAATTTTTTAAAAAAAGATACACAAATGGCCAACAGTAAGCACACGAAAACATACTTTATATCATTAGTCATCAGGGAAATGCAAATCAAAAACAAAAATTTGTATAAGAATATTTGTAGCAGCATAAGAGCCAAAAGGTGGAAAAAATTCCAAATGTCCAACAACTGATGAATGGATAAGTAAAATATTGTATATCCATACAATGGAATATTATTTTGTTCATTAAAAAGAATGAAGAACTGACACATGCTATAATATGGATCAACTTTGAAAACTTGCTAAGTGAATGAAACCAGTCACAAAACCCACATATTTTGTGATTCCATTTATATGAATGTCTAGAATAGGCAAATCTATACACAGAAATTAGTTTAGTGGTTGCCTAGAGCTGGGAGGGAAGAAGGAGTGATAACTAAATAATACAGGATTTGTTTTCAGGGGAACAAAAAAGTTCTAAAATTGACTGTGGTGATGGATGTACAACTCTGAATATATTAAAAACCACTGAAATGTACAGTTTAAATGAGTGAATTACATGGTATGTAAGTTTGACATCAATAAAGTTGTTTTAAAATTTTACATAAATAAATGAAGAAAGAAAACCATAAAAGAAAGTATAAGGTACATGGTAGAGGACCACTGAAATCCTATTCCCAGAATAGCTCAATCTAATACCCTTCATAACAATACTGTATCTCAACTCTTGGGCTATAAAGCTAGTGATGTTCTAATGATCGAAGTACTCAGCCAATGGCTTGATTTTAACTAATACCCTACGTGCCTTGATTACATGTAATTGTTCATTACATGTTAGCTATTATACTAGTCTCCACTGAGTTGGGTGGCAATACAACATTTACCTTCCTTCTCCTTCCCTACAATTAGGACAGGAACAGGCAACTCTTCGAAGCCTCTTGCCAGGCTGCACCTCTTGATCAGAAGCCTGCTGGCCTTGCTGCAAATGCACTTGTGTGAGTTGGTCAGGACTAACAGCACCTATAGTTGCATTAGCAATTCCTCCAACTGCTACGGTTACAGGAGCTATTGTAGCTTGTTGGACTTTCACTCCATCTTGTCCTTGCTGCTGACCTAAAAATGAGAGGGGAAAAGAGTATTACAATGTTTTCTATTCCTAAAAAAAGGATTTAAAAAATTTCCATATGGACACTTTAAAGCTACCATATTTGTTCTAACAGATTATCTGTGTAAAGTACAAAAGCAAAGGGGTTAATTTAAGTTTTATACTATGCCAATCCTCCTAAAATATAATATTCTAACCTTAGCAGCTCAGGCTGCCTCTATATCTGGTTGGTGGGACTACACATAAATTTTAACCCTCTTGTGGCTTAATTTCTCCATCTGTAAAATGAAGATTAATAATCCTTGCTACCTTACTACCTCACTGAAGTGCTGTGACGATTCATGAGACATTTTTTGAGATCCTCAGATGAAAGATGTTATATAAATACAAAGCATTATTATGACCATTTCCACAGTAAGCAACATATCTCATTCACTCCATGAAAATACAGGAATAAAAAGTAACTAAACAAAGGATTAAGTATAATGGACATTTCTCATTCCTAAACACTTTAAATTAAGCAACATCTCTTTACTGATGAGTCTTTTTTTAATTTTACACACTGAGTTAAGCAGCTTTTTAAAAATGCAATACCATGCATGATTATTACATACTGTCACTAAAATCACAGAACAGACATTTAGGATATTATTACTTCATTCACTCATGTTATATAGCTTAGTTTTCACCTCTCAGGTCAGTACACATACCAACTTGGCTATGTTGGCTTAGGAAAAATATGATAAGCAATATATAATATGACAAAATTTACATGGCTTAAGTTGATCCTGAGTGTATATGAGTATGCCTTATAATTATACTTTCTCTCAACATAGTTCTACTTTCTCAGGTGTGGGAATAGCAAGTATGTGAAGGGGCAGAAAAGAAAACACCCATTTATGAAGGAATGCTCCCACCTCAAAGTTGATGTAAGAATTAAATATGTTAATTTTTACAAACCCCTTACCACCACCAGTGCCTAGCAAAGAATTGTTCATTACATGTTAGCTATTATTATTACTAGTCTTCACTGAGTTGAGTGGCAATACAAGAATAAAATATGGTTGCAGAAACAAACATGTTGAGTACTGCATATAAAATAAAAGGGTTTATTTTAAAGCTGCATACGTAGTACTTTAAACATGCGAAGCAACCACGAAAAGACAATAAAAATTAGCAAGTGAGAAAATAGCACACATTTTCAAAACAAAATTAAACCTTTGACTCTGCCAGCCAAAGTCAATCTCACCCTCCTCTGTGTAGTCACAGCAATCTGAAACCTTTGGTAGCACCAATAACTTTAATACAAATAAACTATATGTGGGGCTTCCCTGGTGGTGCAGTGGTTAAGGATCCACCTGCCAATGCAGGGGACACAGGTTCGAGCCCTGGTCCGGGAAGATCCCACATGTTGCAAAGCAACTAAGCCCGTGCGCCACAACTACTGAGCCTGCACTCTAGAGCCCACGAGCCACAAAGACTGAGCCTGTGTGCCTGGAGCCTGTGCTCCACAACAAGAGAAGCCACCACAATGAGAAGCCCACGCACAGCACGGTAGAGTGGCCCACACTCACCACAACTAGAGAAGAGCCTGCGCGCAGCAACGAAGACCCAACACAGCCAAAAATTAATAATAAAAAAAAATATGTGTTCTGTCACTGCTTTAGTAGAGACACATATTTTAGTTCTTCTAGTAAAGTTTAAATTTCCGTTCACCTTTGCATTAACAAGGTGTGATAGGTAAAGAAATGAAAAGTAAAGTGAGAAGTTGTGGGTTCACGTCCCATTCAGTGACTGTACACTTGGAGATCCTCATTTTCCTCACCTCTAATACTACTGACCTCCCTAAAATTCCTGTCCCTTATCTACTTCAAAGAGTTGTTTATGAAGATCAAATTGATTTTCTAATGGGTAAAGGCTTTGTAAACTGTAAAGCAATATGTAAAGTATAATTATTATGCCTCAGTGCAGCTTTCGGGCACACATACGTTCTATATACTCGGTAAAACCAGATTCCTTAAGGATGACCTTGGCTAAGCAAACTATTCAAACTACTTATGCATCTAGAAGCACAGTGATACACATACTCCCTATTTACTGGGGGAAAAAAAGCGTTTTTGGAAATGGGAGTTCTATTCAAACCAGCACTAAACACTATACAAAGTCTTCACAGCTTGGTCCCTATGGAGATGTAGGTATTTCAGGTTGGCAAGTATTCTTTATGTCTCCTGAAGTCATGAGATACTTCTGGCCGTAATTTTTCCAGCTACTGTTTATACAACAGTTGGTCATTCCTTTCAGGTTGCAATGATATTTATTTAAGATGCCCTTCATTATGTCAAAGAACTGCTAGAGATCCATGATCACTGGCTGATCATACCATTTCAACAGACACTCGAGCCTCCCTACGAACGTTTATTTGTTCAATGCCTAAACAACTTGAGGAGTTATTTCAAGGAATACTACTAAGCAAACCATATTTGAATTTAAATATTTAAGCCTGACAACTCTATTGACTTCTTAACCTAGATGTCCCAGACAGTTCAACAACAGCTCAATACTACTTTTCTTTCATTTCTACTGTGACCGATCAAGAACAAGCCACCAAACTCCTTACTAAGGCCTCCAAGGCCCTGCTCAAGTTTAACTCCACCCACCTCTCAGGCTTCATCTTGTATTAGTCCCTCCCTTGCTCGCTCTACTCCTAACACACTTGCCTTTTTCTCTGGTTCTCAAACAAATCAGGCTCATTCGCTGCTTAGGGCCTTTGCACACACTCTCTAGGCTGGGCGAGGATGCCTCTGCACCCAGATCTTTGCACACTGACTCGTTAGTAACAGTCTGATCTCAGTTCAAATCCTCCTCTTTAGAAACGCCATTCCTGACCACATCATCATAGTTTCCCTTAGTCCATTTCTGTACCATCACCAAGTTTTGTCTTACTTGCCTTAAATTATCTTGTCCTTTTATTTTTTCTGTCTTCGCCTCACTTCTGAATGTTCAGTGCCATGGTAACAGAGATCCTGCCTGTTATGTTCACTGCTGTATCTCCAGATGTGGAACAGAGCCCAAACAACAGAGCCACTCAATAACATAAGCTTAATAAAGGAAAGTTTAAAAGAAAAACACATTTTAATGCTGTTTTGATCATATCACTTCTGTGCTCAGTAACTTTCATTCATTCCCCATTGACCAAAGTCTGGCATTCAAAGGACTCCACCACAGGGACTTAGTTCCTGGCTCACAGATTTCCTCCTAAAGGCCAAATCCAATGTGCATTTTCTCAATGCACATAAATAAGACTGCACTGCTGCACGTGACACCACTGAGTACTCTGTCCTTAAAACCTGACTGTCGGAGCTAACTCCCTACATTCTCAGAAACTCTTCCTCTCTGTTAGCTTTCCCCATCAGCATTTAAACCTAAACTGACGTCACATTCTTAAAAGATTCACCTACACTGGTTGCCTTTACTCCTCATTTCCCATTCTTTCTTTCTATCTATCTATCTATCTATCTATCTATCTATCTATCTATCGGCTGTGTTGGGTCTTCGTGCTGCACATGGGCTTTCTCTACTTGTGGAGAGCAGGGACTACTCTTCATTGCGGTGCTCAGCCTTCTCAGAGCACAGGCTCAGTAGTTGTGGTGCACGGGCTTAGCTGCTCCACGGCATGTGGGATCTTTCCCATATCAGGGCTCGAACCCGTGTCCCCTGCATTGGCAAGTGGATTCTTAACCACTGCACCACCAGGGAAGTCCCTCCCATTCTCTCTTTAAACTACTGAAATTAGGTGTCCAACCCATCATTCTGCTAAAATGATGACAGAAGGAACGATTTCTCTGATGGTAAACCCAAACATACTCTTCCCTTGGATCTTATTTCACCTCTGGAGCACCTGGAGCTGCTAATCCCACCCTCTTCTTGAAATGCTCTCCTTCTTGGGCTTCTCTGGTACTACTCACCACTGCTGTTCCTCCCACTTCTCTAGCCACCCCCACATAGTTCCAACTTCTCATTCTAACTTGCTCCTTGGTTTATTCACACACTTTCATAACTTTTACTACTATGTGTAAGCTGTATCTCCCAAATCTGTACCTTATGCTCAAACACCTCTCATAAGTGTCAGACTCTTCGTGTCATCTGCCAGGGAACATTTCCACACAGATTTTTCACAGGGAATCTGTCTAGGAATCAGACAGGTTATCCCACAAAAATGGTACTCCGAGCTACCATTTTCTCTTGCTTGATTACTACAACAGCTTCCTAAACAGGTCTCCCCGCTACCACTGTCCTCTATAAGTTCATTCTTAACATTGTTTCCAGAAGAATCATACTTGCAGAACTATTATACAATAAGAATATCCTGGGGCTTCCCTGGTGGCTCAGTGGTTAAGAATCCGCCTGCCAGTGCAGGGGACACGGGTTCGAGCCCTGGCCCAGGAAGATCCCACACGCTGTGGAGCAACTAAGCCCGTGCGCCACCACTACTGAGCCTGCGCTCTAGAGCCCACATGCTGCAACTACTGAAGCCCAAGGGCCTAGAGCCTGTGCTCCAAAATAAGAGAAGCCACTGCAATGAGAAGCCCGCTCACCGCAACTAGAGAAAGCCCACGTGCAGCAACGAAGACCCAACGCAGCCAAAAATAAATAAATAAATAAATAATTTTAAAGTGTATATTGGAAAAAAAAGAATATTCTGTAATAGATAAAAAGAATGAAAGAAATCTTTATGCACTAACCTAAATAAACCTCTAAAATATATGGCTGAATGAAACAAAGTTACTGATGTTTACGTTATGATAT
Organism: Mesoplodon densirostris; assembly: GCF_025265405.1. Lineage (NCBI taxonomy): Eukaryota > Metazoa > Chordata > Mammalia > Artiodactyla > Ziphiidae > Mesoplodon > Mesoplodon densirostris. The sequence continues at coordinate 39,315,608 of NC_082669.1, forward strand.
ATACTACAGACACTATATATTTCCTACAATGATTTTCACAGCTAATACATAAATTGAAAAAAGTCTGAAAGGATATGGAACAAACTGATTAACAGTGCTTACTTCTAAAAGGGGGTCTGAGAGACTGGAATGTAGTCAGCAGGAGTGTTAGCCTGCACTTTTTTTTTAACAAGGAAAATGTTTCCATGTATTACTAGCATATTAAAGATTAATTTTAAAAGGAAAAAACCTGCTGGTAATTAACAGACCCAATATGGAAGTTTATTATTGCTTTTATCTGCATTTATCTGATTCCTAATAGAATTGAACATGTTCTTCAAATATGTGTTGGCCATCTGAATACCTTTTCTGAACTGTGTGTTCAAATCCTTTGCCATTTATCTACTATGGCTTAGGTCTTTTCTTTTGTGTAGCTCTATTTATTAAGGACACTTTGTCTTGTTTAAAATATTTTCTATGATGTATAAGCTTTAACCACATATATTAAAACCAAAGGAAATATGGCTAGGTCAAGCCCTGCAAAGTCAGCTATAAATGACATTTTAAAAACTCTGATGCCTTCACAACATTTAAATACAATGGGAATACAAGGGGAGAAGTAGAAATAATAAAAGATGAAGATACAACCTTATTGTCCATTTCCTTTGACTGTACTGATTTGATCCTCTTAGCATTTCACACCAACCCTTTGAGGGAAGTAGGACAGTTAATATTTTCATTTTATAAATAAGAGAATATAATCCAACTGGTCCTTATTTATTCTTATGGAAAAAAAACATGACTTGCAAGATTTGAATGACAGGTAACATTACTGTGTACGTAAAATAGGCCTATACATTTGAAAAATAAAAGAAACCCCAACTATCTATCGGTAAAAAAATTAACCCAACTACCAATTCACTGAAAATGATCTATTTAATAATAGTGAAGCACAGGTTCAAAATACTATGTTAAGTACATGTTTCATAATTGTGTTTTTTACACTTAGTCTAGGATATAAGATTATCTACTAGATTTGAACAGGAAAAACAAAAACTGTTGACTTCCATAATATAAAACTTCCTGTGGAGGGCTAGAGGGACTTCTTACTCTTCTGAAAACATTAAAATGATTCTTAAATCAGCCTATTTTGGTTTATTTATTTCCTCTACAGATTTGCCTGGGAGTCTGTCTATACAAAGGCCTCTGAAGGAAAGAATATATGTCTCCTTACTTTGATGCAAATAATTTTCAATAACTATACTCTGAAATAGGATTTGGTTGCCTTATAATCTAACTTAAAACAGACAAGAAGGCTGTGTATTCCTAAACATAAAAAGATAACCAGGTATGTCTAGGGCTGGGGGGCAGGGCGAGTAGGGAGAAGAAATGGGAAGTGACTGCTAATGTCCCTGGGGTTTCTTTATGAGGTTATGAAAATGTCCTAAAATTATATCATGGTGATGGATACACAATTCTGTGAATACACTAAAAGCCACTGAATGTAAACTTTAGATGGCTGTATCGTATGGTATATGAATCACACCTCAATAAAGCTGTTCAAAAAAAAAATTTAACTAAAAATTCTACTCTTGTTGGCTCTAAGTCTCTTTAAACTAGTGATTCTCACCTGGAGGTATTTTTGTCTTCCAGGGGATATTTGGCAATATCTAGAGACATTTTTGGTTTTCACAACTTGGACAGTATTACTGGTATTTAGTGGATAGACGCCAGGGATGCTCTTAAACATCTTACAGTGTACAGGACAGGCCCTCAAAACAAAGAATTATTTGGTCTAAAATGTCAATAGTGCTGAGGTTAAGCAACCCTACTTAAACTGAGCTTCCATAACTCAACTAATGTTCATGGCCCTAATTTATTCATTATAAACAACCAGAACCAAAATCAAATATATGAAAAATTAAAACATGGTACATTTATATGCCTAGAAAAATGATAAACTATATGCGTCTCCATTAAAAAAAAAAAAAAAAAAAGCAACTACATGACTCTGAATTAAAGCCCTTACAAAGAGAGTAATATACATTTGGGAACAGACTTTGACAGATATATGACTTGGATAGATTCCATAGTACAGTGGTAGTAAAAAAAATAATACCTTGAGTTTGAAATTATGCTTATTCCAAAATACTTCTTTACCTATTGAAGAGCTGCCAACTCTGTGTTTTTCTACAGATGAACTATAACCTGAGAACATTAAGAAATAACTGAGTCTTCTCTGCACTTCTTAAATGAAAGTGAACTATATATTAGCAAATGATTTCCATGACCTACCATGGGTCATGTACAAGTTGTAAACCTATACTGAGTCCCTGAGTAGGTACAACAGACAGTTTAGCAATACCTATAGATTAAACAGAGCTTTGAAGTCAGGCAGATCTATCTTTGAGTTCTAAATCCCTGTAGTTTCTTCCTTGGAGTGGCAGGAAGTAACTGAGATAACGCATGTAATACAGTTAGCACAATGTCTGGAGTACAATAAACACTCAATGTTAACTCCAATACATCTGAAATTGCATAACTGGTTAAGTACAAATACTTAATAACAGCCGCTCAGATTTCTATAAGTCTTAGATCTTTGCATAAGAACCTAGTGTACAAGTGAGATTTATTCATTCGACAAACATTTCCTGAGTATCTGCTACATGCTTAACACTGCTGGAGAAATAAACAGAGTCTGACTTGAAACTCGAACGTGTGGGGAAGACAAGTTTAAACAAATAATTATAATATGTGCTACAACAAAAATATACATAAGATGCCTAAGTAGTACAGAGGAAGATGATTTACTGGAAAGGAGAAACAATGAAGGTTTCATGGAGGAGATAAAATCACTGCCAGGTAGAAAGAATAAAGGTAAACAGGAAGGCAATGGGAATGGGTATATTTACAGGCATGTCTCTGAGACAGCATATTGCTGGAGATTACAGTTCCAGGAAACGAGGGGCTACAGGTAGTGCTGGAGGGATAGATCAGGAAGGGCCTTATTCAGTTTCTTAAACAAGTGACTTTCTAGGGTGGGGGTGCAAGGGGTGGATCCTTGTTAAAATATCATGGCCACCCCTCCCTTCCCCAACCAGAGAATAGCTGCCATATAATAATCACCTACATTTACTGAATTTATTAAATGGCCAGAATACATAATCAACTACTTTATACTTTATCACCTAATGCCCTCTCTGAAGGCTCTGAGAGGTTATGTAAATTTCCCAAGGTTATACAGCTGCTATCAAGTACAGCTGCTATCAAGTTACAAAGCCAGGGTGTGAACCTTGTTCAGCCTGAATCCAGAGCCCTGCACTCTTTTCCAGGTGGCTATGGTATCTCCTTGGGAACCAGGGATATTATTTGGGCTTTGGAGGCAACAGAGAGTTATCAATGGTCTTAAACAGAAAATTAATGGATTCACGGTCACACTTTAGATACAACATTGCCAAACAATCAATGGAATGGAGTGTGGAAGTTCTATTCATAATTTTCAAATAAGACCTGTAGAAGACCCATCATTAAATCCTCCGTATTACATTATGGACATGACTTTATCAGTGTTCTAACATGACCTTTACATAGATTAGATAGGAAAGCTGCCTAAACCAGCCCTATGCATCAATTTAAGATTTTGCTTTTCAGGGCTTCCCTGGTGGCGCAGTGGTTGAGAGTCCGCCTGCCGATGCAGGGGACACGGGTTCGTGCCCCTATCCCGGAAGATCCCACATGCCGCGGAGCGGCTGGGCCCGCGAGCCATGGCCGCGGAGCCTGTGCTCCGCAACGGGAGAGGCCACAGCAGTGAGAGGCCCGCGTACAGCAAAAAAAAAAAAAAAAAAAGATTTTGCTTTTCATTACCATTTATTGAAAAAAACAAAAAAAAACTCCACACACAACAAGGTCAAGCTTCGTTTACAAGCTGTACATCTCTTAAAATGGGTCAGAAATTCAACAACACCTAATAGACACTAGGCTGTATTTCAAGAGCAGGTATCTCAGAGGTATACATAAGTAAAACCTGCCAACCAATTTTCATGCTTGAAGGTGTTGCTCTTTTGAACCTCCTTGAACTAGGAAGGAAAGGCAACTCCAATCACTTAGGATCTGCTATATTGATGAGGCATGGCAGGTGGTAATTAAGCTTTTTCACTCTCATTTTAAGTCCTAAAGTGGTTGCCATTATTCATGAAAAGCAGATGTCGACCATGAACAGCAGATTTGGGCAACGTTTTAAAAATGAACACTAAACTTCACTAATGATCTGATACCTGAATTCGAGAAAGTGAAAGGAAGAACTATCCTATTTTTACAGAATGAATACACTTAGAAGGGACATCTAAGCAGAATTAAGAAGCAAGCAGTGACAATGCTGATTGTAAGAAAACCAACACTAGTAATCTCCAAAGTTTCTTTACGATATAACCCTACCAGTAAAAATATCTTAACTTCGTAACCCAAAATATTTCTTTAGGGCTTCCCTGGTGGCACAGTGGTTAAGAATCCTCCTGCCAATGCAGGGGACACAGGTTCGAGCCCTAGTGCGGGAAGATCCCACATGGCGTGGAGCAACTAAGGCCACGCGCCACAACTGCTGAGCTTGCGCTCCAGAGTCCGCGAGCCACAACTCCTGAAGCCCGGGAGCCTAGAGCCCGTGTTCTGCAACAGGGGAGGCCACCGCAGTGAGAAGCCTGTGCACCACAGCGAAGAGTGGCCCCCGCTCACCACAACTAGAGAAAGCACACGTGCAGCAACAAAGACTCAACACAGCCAAAAAAATTTTTTTAATTAAAAAAAAGCATTAATAACTTGAAAAGTCTGCAACTGGAAACCTATGAAGGCTCTGACGAAGGGAAAAGGAGTACACAATCAAACCTGGGTTTTAGGAAAACTCTGCAATGTCAAGTATGTGACAGAAAAGCTAGAGGCAGAGAAGCCAGTTAAGAAGAAGCTATTTTACCTTCCAGATGATGAGTCCCTGAAAAAGAACACTGACAATAGAAAGGAAGAACTCAATAAAAGAAAAATAATTATAATAACAAAAATTGGTTGCTAGCACTTAGTGAAAACTTTTCTGTGCTCTAAACACTGTGCCAAAGACTTTACATATATTATTCCACTAAAGTAACACTATTATTGCCATTTTACAGATGAGGACACTAACATCTAGAAAAACACTTAACTGAGATTTAAGTGGTAAAACCAAGACTTGAATCAAGGTCTAATTCCAAGGTTCAGGCACAGAACCACAAACTCTGGCTAAAATCACTGCTAATCCCAAAACTTCTGAACTTCATCCTCATCCTCACCTTGCTCTCTAGTTATCTGACTGCAAACACACTCTCAATTCAGCAACCTCTTCTGGCTTCATCTGGCACCCTTTGCTAATAGTCCCTTGCCTCTTTGAACTTCTGCCATATCCAGTGGTAATTCCCCTCAGAAAACAAACTGATTTCGTCTTCTAATACTGCCTCAGAAAACATATTTCTTCTCTCTCTCCAGTCCTTCCCTCTCCACTAGTTCTACATTCCTATCGAACCAATCTCCTTGAAATCAGATTAGCCCCCTCCCATCCAAGTCCATATTATGCAACCTAAAATGTAAGTTTGACCATGATATTCCACTTCTTAAGGTCCCTGAGGGCTCCTCTTAGCTTTCAGGATACCTTTTCAATTCTTATCATGACAAGGGAAGCATCTCCATGACCTGGCCCTTGCCACCACAACTAGAGCATATAAACTCTTGGTCTGAACACATGAAACTATCTGTGGTTCCCTGCTCACATCGTGACATGACTCTGACCTTTTGGCTGGAATATCCTTTCTCTGCCAACCTGGCTAATTTTTTGCCATCCTATCTGAGCTATCCTGTATCACCTCCTTAAGAATCCTTCCTCACAAATTCCCTCATTTGATTACAGTACTGTATCCTCAGGGGACTGGTTCCAGGACCCTCTGTGTTTACCAAAACCGGCTCAAGTTCCATAGTCAGCCCTCCATATCCACAGGTTCCGCATCCATGGATCCAACCAACCACCGAAGTGTTTACCTGTCCTTTGTCTATGTTCTGCAGTTGGGTGAATCCACAGATGTGGAACACGCAAATATGGAGGGCGGGGCCAACTATGCACTTTTATGTCCCCACACAAGACAGTTCCTTCTATTTAAAGCATTATCACACTACATCATAACTAATCTGATTTCTAATCAACCACCCACATCCCTGTTCCAGTTAAATATTTATGTACTCTTTAATGCCTTCTTTATTAGCATTGTGGTCTCTATACCTAGCATAGTACTTAGCAACTAATAGGACCGCAATAAATTTTTACCAAATGAATGAACATAATCAGTCCTAAAAAGCCTTCCTCTACTAGCCCCCAATATAGTGTCCTCTTCCCGTTTTAATCAAACTTATCCAAAGTGTATCCTACACTTGCTAGGTCATAGTTTCACCACTCACTCATCCATTTAAATGCTTTCACAGTTTTGCTGTAACATTCCCTAAGCTTTACAACGTAGTACTGTCCTATAGATCTTTCTGCAATAATGAAGAAATTCTGTATCAGGGCTCTCCAGTATGGCAGCCTCTAGCCACATGTGGCTATTAGCTATCGAAATGCAGTCCAAGTAAGAAAATAAGTTTTCAATTTTAATTAGTTTTACCTTAAATAGTCACATGTGGCTTGTGGCTTTCATATTGAACAGCACAGTTCTAGGATCTCATCAAGTTTCAAACACAAAATTCAATGAACTTTTCTCAACACTCACTCTCCAAGTCATCTTTTCAATGTTTAACACTCTTGAGATTCCTCTTAGTTGTTGACATACAACCCTGTCCTCCTCCTATCTCCCTGACTGCTCTCACTTCTCTAGATTCAACCCTCCCTTTGTCCCCAGAAGACTGAGTGTAACCCTAAGGCTAGTTGTCACTCTACTGCACTTCAAACTCAAAACTGTCTCCCTCATCAATCTCACATACTGCCATAATTTCAACTACTAGCTCTATGCAGAAGACTTCCAAATCCGGAACGTCAACTCTGATCCCTCTTCTCAGATACAATCTCCAAATACAAACTGGACATATCCAAAGAAATGTTTTACTATTAACTCAAACTTTAAAAATATCAAAATTCAGGTTCATCACTTTGCTTTTCTCAATGTTGTTTCTTTTAACAGTGCAATCATTCTCATGGCCACCTGGGCTCAAACTCTTAAGGATTACCTTTACCTTATTCTTTCCTCTCTATAGTCATGCATCAAATCCTGTCAATTGTTTTCTTAAAGTCTCTTGAGTCACACTTTACACCCAAGTTCTGATTTCCCATCACTGATATCTGAGCTAACTCTACGGTCCCAAAATTGGCTTTCCTGTTTCTCCTGTATCTTTGGCTTTCCTGTTTCTCCTATGTCTGCTAGATAATAGAACTAAAATACCACTTCATAAATGAAACTTCCCTTCCTCTATCCCTCCAAAAATTAACACATTCACATACTCCTTCAGGGACTTGTGCCCTGTCTTTGGTCTGACACTCTCAGTCTATAACCAAATTTCTACCAATCTTGCCAACTACATCTTCTACCATTGCCCTCAAAGTCTCCACTTTGATTTCACAGTACTGTACCCACAGGGGACTGGTTCTAACTAAAAGGATCTACCAATTCTTTCTTAAATATGTAAAGCACATTCCAGCTTCCTCTCTTTTGTACCTGTTGTTTCTTTGGCCAATAATGCGTTCCTTCTTACACTTCATGCTTTTTGGGGGTCTTCCCCTTCCTTCAAGAATCAGTTCAAGCCTCCTAGGCATCATAAAGCCTTTCATTTCTATCCTGGCTCTCAGTGGCATCTTCCTGCTTTTAATTTCAATATAACTACCTTTTATCATTCAGCTTGCTTTTACTATATTATTTCTATGTACTGTCTTTAATTTTAATGAATATCCTGTCTCCTCATAGAACAGAACCTTTTTTGAAGGCCGGGACTATGTCTTATACCATCTTTATGTTCTAGGAATTTAGCTCTGTGCCTACACTTAGTAGGAACTTAAGGACTAATCACAAAAAAAGATATGTAGTTGAGAGTTTACAAGTAATAAGAAAAAGAGAAAATCAGCAACCAGGGACACTAACAACTCAATGATAGGAAATAATAGGGGAAAAAAGCAGTCTGACATGACAGCAGAGAATTGGCAAAGGCAATCACGGAATCAGGAAATAGTGTACTGGCATCTGAAAACAGCAAAATCTTTTAACAATGATCATCAAATGACGGGATTTTTCTCTTGTATAGACAGTTCACCCAAACAAGCAGTGCTCAAAATAAACAGGTAAAATATAGGGTTTCTGTTTTAATTATCTTTCTTTCCCCCCACAATGGTATTTATTTTAATGAAATCTGATACATCAAGGCAAGCTAGCTTGTGTAGTTTGGTATGAGGATTCCTAAAACATTAGAATGATAGTCTTAATTGCATAGAAGTTTACAGCTGATCTGTCCAGCCCTGGAAACACAGAAGTGGCACTCAGTGCTACCAGGGTACAGTATGCTCTGTCAGTTCTTAGGCTCACAGCTTAAAATAGTTGTGCAGTTCAGGGCCAAGAGAGGCTGAGCCAACACTGTTAGGCTGTCATGGATCAGTCTAACCCCATAGATGGCTATTTTAAGATTCATCTCTAAACAGCAAACTGAACAACCAGGAAAGACTAGCTTTCTACTTCCAAGTGTACATGAACCAGGCACAGATTTTCTCTAAAACCATAGAAGGAATCATTCTAACCATATAAGAACCATCCTACATCCTCTACCATGCAATCCAGACCCATCTTCAGTTGTGGGGAATTCAGTTCTAGTCACCTCTTTTCAGTTCCAATTAAGATGAGTATGAGCACATTTTGGGGGGTGGGGGGGAGAATTTTTAAAATTATATTGACTTTCTTGAACAGAAATAACATTTGGCATATTTGGGGGGGGGTTTAGAACACAGACAAAGAAAAGGTTCTGTTCACTTACATAAATTCACAGATTAATTTAAAATCTCATTTTCAGAAATAAACCTTAGAAGACAGAACTGTTTGTGCATTTGATGGAAGAGACTAACTCAAATAATTTAAAGATGTGTGCAGACAAGGAAATGAATGAACTCCACTGTAAAATTATAATCAAAGTCTAATTCTTAACAAATGATCTCTACATTTCCTCTTAAATAGTTCTAAGAACTCCTAAGTTTAACTATTTTGTCCTTTTAATTTCTTCATCACAATAAAGCACCAAAAGACCATGAATGAATTTACAATACACCTGTATTAATATTTTATTTCATTAATTACTCACAGCTAAGGTATCTCAAGATTATTTCTACATATGTACATTTAACCATGATATATAACAATAGCTGGGAAATAAATCATATAAAGTAGAAGAACTAATTAAAAAAAAAACCAGTGGATCACACTCATATCCCTATCCCCTTTGTCACATTAGGGAGTTTAGTTATTATTTTCTATTTCTATTTTGCTGTCCCTCGGAAAAATTCAATGTGCTTTATCAGCTTGGGCAGACGATGATCTATTCATTATCAAGGAAGACTCCTGCCTGCTTACCCTTGATGATTTTGAAAAGGAAAGGAACATGCAAGTGTTCTTATTTCTCAACCTAGTAAATCCTCTATAAACTTAGAGAATAGCCTGAAAACAAAATAAAATTACATTTAGTTATATTTCTTACAAACCCTAACAACTTACTAACTTAAGTTCAAAGGCCACCAGTAGACCTGTATCACATAAAAATTTTAGTTTTAATTAGTAAACAAAGAATTACGAATGATTTTAAAATCCTAAACAACAAGGTGTAAAATTTGGCCAGATTTACAGTATCTGAACTATGGCTGTCCAATGAGTATCTAACATTTCAGTACAAAAAGGAACTACAATGCTAAAACACAAGAAAAAACTTAATTGTTTAATGCAACTTTTATTAGCAGTTACAATACACAAACTCAATATAGAACTAATACATCATTAAATAAAATCAGAAGATTTTATACTAATATAAAATATAGAGATTTTGGGCTTCCCTGGTGGCGCAGTGTTTGAGAGTCCGCCTGCTGATGCAGGGGACACGGCTTCATGCCTCAGTCCGGGAAGATCCCACATGAGCGGAGCGGCTGGGCCTGTGAGCCATGGCCGCTGAGCCTGCGCATCCGGAGCCTGTGCTCCGCAACGGAAGAGGCCACAACAGTGAGAGGCCCGTGTACCGCCAAAAAAAAAAAAAAAAAAAAAATAGAGATTTCCATGCTACCATGGGATTAATAAGATGATCATATCTTATTCAATTAACAAAAAAGGCAAAGCATTCTAAAAGGTGAAATCCAAAGTTTCTGTATGCTTATTATTGCTACAGTTAAAATGAATATCAGTCCTTAAAATAACTGACAAGTTTTGAAAAATGCCCACATACTATGGAAAATGGAATCAAGTATTTTAAATACAAATTTTTTTTCAATAGAGCTGCATCTCCTGAGTCATATATTTATTAAGCACCAACTAGATGCAAGGCACTGTCTCTGCAGACTGTAGGAAGCCAAGATAATCAGGCTACTATTAGAAGAAGCAGAGCGGACCATTACTCACCTCCCATTTATAGCTGTTCATTTTCAACTACAAAAGCTGAATGCTTTTGTAATAAGAGTGTCTCTGGGCCTCTAGCAGACCAGGTATAAGAGGTGGCAGATGGGAAATCTGGCAGGAAGTAGCCAAATTTATTCTATAATCAAAAAACTTAATTTCTCTTATTTATTTATGATCAAAAAACTTAATTTCTCTTATTTAGAAAATTAGAGGATTCCTGGTGAGCAGCTGACATGCAATTCTAGAACAATCCAAAAGGTAGTTAATACATAAAAGATTTTCAAGGGTAGAGATTTAAATCCTCCCTCAATAAGTTATGCCCTATTTAATTACTTACATTATTAAGAATATACTTCTTTAGTTCAACCTAAATTTTTCCTTCCAATGTAATTATATTACATTTTATTCAGTTTTCTGAGGAAATGGAGAACTATCACTAGTATCTGTGTGGAGGACCAATTTAAAGCCAACTGTCCTTTCTAATCCTTAAGATGCTACCAGAAAACTACTAGAGTTCATTGATGAACCTGGTAAAGTTGCAGGATACAAAATTAATACACAGAAATCTCTTGCATTTCTATACAATAACAATGAAAGATCAGAAAGAGAAATGAAGGAAATAATCCCATCTACCACTGCATCAAAAAGAATAAAATCCTAGGAGTAAACCTACCTAAAGAGGCAAAAGACCTGTACTCTGAAAAATATAAGACATTGATGAAAGAAATCGAAGATGACAGAAACAGATAAAGATATACCATGTTCTTGGATTGGAAGAATCAATACTGTCAAAGTGACTACACTACCCCAGGCAATCTACAGATTCAATGCAATCCTTAACAAATTACCAATGGCATTTTTCACAGAACTAGAACAAAAAAATTCAGAATTTGTATGGAAACAAAGAAGACCCCAAATAGCAAAAGCAATCCTGAGAAAGAAAAACAGAGCTAGAGGAATCACACTTCCTGACTTCAGACTATACTACAAAGCTACAGTAATCAAGACAGTATGGTATTGGCACAAAAACAGAAATATAGATCAATGGCACAGGATAGAAAGCCCAGAAATAAACCCATGCACCTACGGTCAATTAATCTACGACAAAGGAGGCAAGAATATACAATGGAGAAAAGACGGTCTCTTCAGTAAGTGGTGCTGGGAAAACTGGACAGCTACATGGAAAACAAAGGCAGAACACTCGCTGACATAAACTGCAGCACTATCTTTTTGGATCCACCTCCTAATGAAAATAAAAACAAAAATAAACAAATGGAACCTAATTAAACTTAAAAGCTTTTGCACAGCAAAGGAAACCATAAACAAAATGAAAAGACAACTCACAGAACGGGAGAAAATATTTGCAAAGAAGCGAACAGGCGATTAATCTCCAAAATAAACAAACAGCTCATGCCACTCAATACCAAAAACAAGCAGAAAGAAAACAAACAACCCCATCTAAAAATGGGCAGAAGATATAAATAGACATTTTTCCAAAGAAGACACACAGATAGCCAAAAAGCACATGAAAAGATGCTCAACATGCTAATTATTAGAGAAATGCAAATCAAGACTACAATGAGGTATCACCTCACATCAGCCAGAATGCCCATCATCAAAAGGTCTACAAACAATAAATGCTGGAGAGGTTGCGGAGAAAAGGGAACCTTCCTACACTGTTGGTGGGCATGTAAATTGGTACAACCATTATGGAGAACAGTATGGAGGTTCCTTAAAAAGGTAAAAGGAGAATAAGGAGAATTACAGTATGATCCAGCAATCCCACTCCTGGGCATATATCTGGAGAAAACCACTATTTGAAAAAATACATGCACCCCAATGTTCACGGCAGCACTATTTACAATAGCCAAAACATGGAAGCAACCAAAATGTCCATCAACAGAGGAATGAATAAAGAAGATATATACAATGGAATATTACTCAGCCATAAAAAAGAATGAAATTTTGCCATTTGCAGCAACATGGATGGACCTAGAGATTATCATCCTAAGTGAAGTAAGTCAGACAAAGAAAGACAAATATCGTAATATATAAATTACATGTGGAATCTAAAAAAGTGATACAAATGAACTTATTTACAAAACAGAAAGAGACTCACAGACTTCAAAAACAAACTTATGATTACCAAAGGGGAAAGGCTGGGGGAGGGATAAATTAGGAGTATGGGATTAACATATATGCACCACTATATATAAAATAGATAATCAACAAGAACCTACTGTGTAGTACTGGGAACTCTATTCAATATTCTGTAATAAGTTTTATGGGAAAAAAATCTAAAAAAGAATGGATATATGTATCCTAATCACTTTGCTGTACACCTTAAACTAACACAACATTGTATATCAACTATAATATAAAATAAAAATTAAATTTAAGAAAAGCCACCTCCCCTTTCTATTTCTTCAAATGTGGAAAAGCCAAACTTGATCCAATATTTATATAAAGACCCAGCAATACAGAACACAGCAGAAAGCTATTTCACCCCACATCTTGTATTATGTACCTCTTAAGATTATGTCTACCAAAAAAATAAAAAACAAACCAAAAAACTCACTGAGAAAACCCACGAAAACTCCTAACTCATTTTTTTGTCCACTATAATTCACTGATCTCTCAACAACTTCTCCCCATATTATCTCAGTTCACAAAATGATTATTTGGCCCAGTCAAATTTACCATAAAAGTACAAACACTGAAGAATGTTTACAACGAAGTGTCTAGCATAAAGGCTGCTACAAGTTTCTAAGTTTGAAAATCTAACATCAAAAACAAAAATAAGAAAAAAAATGAAGAGCTGAGATACAAAATGGGTGAACTGTGCACTTAAAATATCTGGATTCTAGAATTAAAAATAGTTTATGAAATAAAATTTAATAACTATATCAAATTTTAGTTTTGCTAAATGAAAAAATTATAACAATTGGAACAATTATTTAGCAACCAAAATACTGCCACTTGGGACAGGAGAAAACAAAATTAACTTTAAGATCTTATTCCTTTGAGAAAGAGAAGCAGCAAGAAAAACTTACCTACAATTTTCTTCCTAATAAAGATGCTTATGACATTTGCATGTCTATTTAAGCCTCAGGGAGTTGGATCTGGGTTATCCTGACTTTGCCAATAACTAAAGATGTGATTTGGGTAAACTACATATCCACTTTGGGGTTTTCACTTATAAACAAACTTTAGTTTTTTCACTTATAAACAAAAAGAGCTGAACCAAAGATGGTGTGTAAAGGTAGCTTACAAATGACAATTTCTGTCATCTTCCAATATGGTTAAAAATTTTTTTATATACATGAACATATGTATATATTCACCTGCACACAAACATACATATCTCAATACCACTCTGAATCTCTATTTTAGTTAGTTCTGAAGAAAACTTTAAACTTAGCAATATTAAGTACTATTTCTTTGTAATAAGACTCTTTGCCATAAAAATTAGAAAATAAATCAGCAGTCCACTGTTTTAAAATATAATGTATTAACAGAAAATCTGAGGTATAGTAAGCTGAGAAGATTGCCAATGAAAAGACAGCTTGTTATTCAGTTACCCAGAGGAGGGTAAGAGTTACCATGCCCCAGCAGGCCACACTGGGAGGCACCAGGGTGGATCAGGAAGCAGAGGGCCGGAGAGGAATTGTGGACAGGAGCCTTTATTGTGGTTTCCACAAAAAGGAAAAGGCACGAGGCAGGAGGAACAGAGGCAGGGGAAACAGGCTTAGGATTGGCCAGTGTGAATAATTTCAAAGGGCTCTGGAGCATGAGGGCTGTCCTTTGGTGTCTGTCTGGTACCTGGCCCTGTGATTAGAGCAGGTAGATAGTGGCCTGCAGTATGAGGGCCATAAAGGATGTGGTTGGGGGGTGGGCTCTGGAGTGGTTTGTATTTGTATTTGTATTTGAAAAGTACACTCAAGGTGGAGTTGTTTACTATCTCTAGGAACTTGTTAACCCTGGAAAGGGCAGTCCCTCCAGGGTCACTGAGGCCCCAGATGTCAAAGCATCAGAAAACAGAAAATAAAACCCATAGTTAACACATCCAATTAAGCTAAGTAACAGAGAAGTCTCACTTCTTTCTATTGGATATTTATTGAATGTTTAATACATTACCAGAATGGCACTGTATGTTGCAACAAAATGAACATGTGATAGAAAATGAGACTGCAAAATACTAAACACATACACGTATTAATTTAGAAAAAAAGAGTACGGGTAAATTTATAATAATAATAGTTTACACCCATTCAGTGCTTTGTTATTTACAAAACATTTTCACATGCTACTCCATTTAATCCTCAGAAAAACCCAGTTTAGTAGGCATTTTGTTATCTTCATTTTACAGGTGATTACAACTAAGGCTCAAGAACACTAAAGGCCATCCCCACATCATAGACAGTACCTGGCAGACCAGGGGACTGAGGGCAGGTCTTGATTCCTGTCCACCTCTATTTCACCAGCACCACAATGTCTCCTTAGTTTTAAGTTAAGCCTACAGTATTATGCAGAAACAAATAGCTATTCCTAACCAATGAGAACTGAGTGCTCGATTGCCTTTACTATAACAACTGGGCTAACATACTGAAAAGCATGTAGGATTCTTAATAACATAAATAAATAAATAAATAAATAAATCCTTTACTAGGGGTGCTTTTAAGGGATATTTGAAGGCACAATTTTCTTTATGTTTTTTTTAAACTTCTGTATAACAGTTGAGTGCTAGATCTCACATAACCTTTTTAAGACATGATTCCCAAAACAACTCTTTTGTTTCTCAGTAATCATGGGGAATCAAATATATACTTTTAAAAGTGTTTCTATAAATTAAAATTAACTTTACCAAATGAAATCCAAGCAAGTATTATATTAAAAATTGCTTTTGAAACTCATTTGTTTAAAAAAATCCTGTTTTATCATTATTTAATTTAAAAAAAAATCCCTCATAGAAGTCCCTCTACGAACTCATCTTGACATCAGCACAATCCAGCATTTAAAGAAGTACTTTCTTCCCAAGGTAGCAGCTGGAATCTATATTAAACTCCCCTTTGCCAGTAGTTGTGAGGCTGAAAATGGAGTTTTCCCTGCTTTAATACCCCAAGCAGAAAATTCTAAAGTTTAAACAGATGAAAATACAGCTGCTCTTATGAGACCTCTTTGGACTACAAATCAGCTGTCATATTCCTCACCTTCTAGAATAAGAAGTAAGACAGTTTCTCCTTTGAAACTGAGATACAGAGATCCATCTAACTCTTCTACTTCTAAATTTGTAGATTTTACACTATCATCCGTGGAGCAGGCTGACTAGAAATCTAAGTCATGAGGAGGTGCTAAGGTAATAAAATGGTTAGGTGGATTGAAATGGTTACTGTAAAGTTGGAAAGCAGGAAGGCAGCAAAGACAAGAGTAAAATCTCTGGTCTGAAGATCAGGACCTAGCTTTTGGAAAGGTTAGAAGGTAATACTGCATAAGAGAGTTCTCTGGCTACTGCGGCAGTATTTGTTCTCACAGGGCTATCGATGCTTCTTCTCGGCTAGAGAAGCTCAGGCCTAGGCAAGCATACTCCCTGGCTTAAAGGGCAGCTGGTCTCTGACCAGGGATCTCCAACGCCTATATTCACCGGCAAGGGCATTCTGAGTAGTCAGATGAGGTCCCAGATGGCGATCTGAATGCCCAAGTGTTTAGGGCCCTGGTCCTCATCTTTGCTGTTGCTGATGGCTGGGCATACGTCTAGTTTAAAAGGATGGCGGCGGGCTTCCCTGGTGGCGCGGTGGAGAGTCCGCCTGCCGATGCAGGGGACATGGGTTCGTGCCCTGGTCCGGGAAGATCCCACATGCCACGGAGCGGCTGGGCCCGTGAGCCATGACCGCTGAGCTCGCGCGTCCGGAGCCTGTGCTCCGCAACGGGAGAGGCCACAACAGTGAGAGGCCCGCGTACCACAAAAAAAATAATAAATAAAAAAAATAATAAAAGGATGGCAGCAAATCATTTTCTAAAAAAATTCTGCAAATCCTTACTTAGTAATGACTCAAAACTAGATGAATGACCTTCTTTAAAGGGCAACAGCATTAGATTCAATACCAAATTTGGCTTCAAAGGTTTGCCAAAACAAAACCTGACATTTTTGAAATACTGACATATCTCTTACAAAGTTTTACTCCAAAAAGTAACCGATTTGATTTAAACACTAGAAATATTGTTAAATGATATTTTTCCTGAGTTTTCCTCTTGGCTCAAATGGGCTTGAAATAAAATGTAAGCGCAATTTGGTTTCTACACATTTGTGCTTAAAATTATAGAATTTTTAACACTAAACAAAATTACCTCAAATATTTCATTTTACAGAATACACACAAACACAAATATTTCATTGTAACAACAGGAAAAAAACCAAGACCTCCATTCCCAGAGGTAACACAACTATTTAATGGAAGAGACAACATGTTACCAGCACAGAGCTCTTTTCTTAAATATGTCAGTTACCTCTGCTCATCACAAACTGCTCATAGAATGAAACATGTTTGTCTTCCAGTTTGCAAATTATACATAGTTATCATTGCCAGCTCAGATAGCTGCCAAAGAATCCTTTAAAAAGCACTGAGAGCTGTCTGAATACTTTGATTTCAACAATCAAGTTTTCTCTGTGACTTGGGGTGTGGGTATAGTGTGAAGAGGTGTGCTAATTTTTTAGGATTACCCCAAAATGGGTTGGTATACTTAATTATAGGGTAGGGTTAGGAGAACAAGGATGGTGATGAATAGGTCCACAGATGTAGAATATAATCCCCTTAACTTTTTACTCAATATGCTTATAATGAGTAAATGTATATATGTAAATGTGTACACACACACAAACTTACAGAGAGACAAAATGAACTCAATCACATCTTTTGAAAATACAGACTAAATTTACTCCGTCCTCATATACTATAAATTTACTCTGGTGTATCAATCTCTTAGAAAATGTAGATTGGTCTTTAACTCTTTGGTATTTTGTTACTTTAAAATTGAGGGGGAAAAAAAAAACCTTTAAAAACTTTTCATGGAAGCAACTTCCTTGGCCCCAAGGACTTATGATAAAACAGCAAAAATAATTTTGAGTCTAGGTGGAATGTGGATTCTTTCCCCAACTTTCCCATGTGTTAATTCTGTAACACTGGGCAAATTATTTAACTTTTCTGGGCCTTGATTTTTCTCATCTACTAAAAATAGCAATAACCTAACACTGATATAAAACAAAACTCACGTAGAACAAAGTAGAGGCCCCATGAGTAGAGAGGAAATATCTACTCTACAATGTATGGTATACATTGTATGGTATATAGTGGCAGATACTCAAATATTGATGTATCTTGCTTCTTATTTATCCAGTAAAGAACAATAATAAAGTTATAGCACCATCCCTGTCAAATGAGTTAATGCTACATAAAAATGACATGCAGGATTATCTGAAGAACACAAATTCTATACATGTAATTTTTATGATCTTTGGATTTTCTTTAAGTCATTTTGTGGTGATATTTCCTTCAGATAGTAGAAAGTTTATATCTATACTGACATGTCACATCCTGATCAAGAAGCAAAGTGATGAAAATACAGGCCTCAGGAAGTATATATTTTTTGGTATACTTGATAATTTTATTCATTTTATATTAATACAATTAAATATCAGTGTGTATAAATTAATATAACACAGACATTAATTATCAATATATGCTGATATTTAATAATATTGCTTAATACAAATTAACATATTAAATACTAATATTAACAGTTTACAAATATTAATAAAACAAAATATAAGACTCCTCTGTGCCTTACGTCCTTAGAATCTGTTTTTCAAAACTCATTCAAAATTGGTTTATGGTACACATGTATTTAGTAAAGGAAATATTCTTATTAGCCTCAAATTCCCTATCAACACAGGATACCACAAAGTAATAAAACCTTTTTTTTTTCCTAATTCTCTCTGTGGTACATATGCCCTGTGCCCCAAAGGGCGATAAACAGTCAGAGTGCTCACCTAAAGAACTTATTGAACATACTACAACAATTACAGTAAGGTAACTTAAAATCATATTGCTTAGCTGTAAAGGTAGTCCTGTTCACCTAGACCAGACTTATAAAATATTTTCACTTACTAGCTGCCTAACATACTGGCTGTATGCCCTTGGCCAAGATACTAACCTCTGATAGCCTTGGTTTCCTGTTCGAAAAACTGAGGTCACCGTCACTACCTTCTTCATAGGACTGCCAAAATTAACTGAGTTAACATATATATAATGCTTACGCACAAAGTCTGACACATAAGAGACAATGAATTGTTTCCACAACTGGTCACAGGAAACACACTGCAGTACATAGGGAGTATACGGTGAGAGACCGTAAGTGGTGATGGTGCCAGGGTTCTAGAGACAGAATGTGTTTGGATTAGGTGGCCTTGAGCAAATTATTTACCACTCTAGGCCTCAGTTTTTGCACCTGACAGTACTTAACTTTATAGGGTGTTCTAAAGAGTAAATTAGTCAATATACCAAGTGCTGCACACAGTATCTGGCATACTATAAACATGCAGTAAATGTGAGCTTAAATATAAAACAAACATTAAGGGTTAAATTAAAGCACACTTGCTTCTTGTTTCATTCATGAAAGAAAACTGAACGACTTCTTTCCCTATTGGAACATTATGGAAGTGGGAGTTCAGCCCCAGGTTATTCAACCACAATACAGATGCTGGGTACCTATTTGCTGACTGAATTTATGGATGCAGTCTGCTAGCAGGGAGTCCATGAAATGGAAGAAAGTCTATCAAGAGGTTACTAAAACTATTACCTGCCCTATCACTAAAATCAATTTAAGTACCGACATCCTACCAATGAGGACAAAAGGTGAGAGAAATTCTAGAAATAAAAATACAATGTGCTTTAACTTTATAAAACTAAAAAACAAATAATTAATATGATTATTTATGAAATAATCAAATTACTCCTTCAACAAGCGTATCATCATAGTCTGTCCTATTTATGACAAATACCTGTCAAATGTCAGTTTCTCAAATTGGTTTGTATGTAGATTTAAATATATGGGAAAATGCGTAGGATTTACAAACCACTTTAAGTGTAATTATTTGTGTGTGTGTGTGTGTGTGTGTGTGGTACGCGGGCCTCTCACTGTTGTGGCCTCTCCCGTCGTGGAGCACAGGCTCCGGACGTGCAGGCTCAGTGGCCATGGCTCACGGGCCCAGCCGCTCCGTGGCATGTGGGATCTTCCCAGACCGGGGCACGAACCCATGTCCCCTGCATCGGCAGGCGGACTCTCAACCACTGCGCCACCAGGGAAGCCCCTAAGTGTAATTATTTACCTTACATAAATCCAGTTAGTACTCATCATCATATGCATCTAGTGTCTTCCTCTTCCCTCTTCTCCCTCAAGTCCCTGGCTTAGACACCCTCAACTACAACAAGGACTTTCCACCCTCTCCCCCAACCCCACACCAGGCACAGGTACCCACTTACCACAGCACAGATCACTATCTGGTTCCTATACTTCTGTGCAAAAGCAGCTCCGCTTCTGTGAACAAAAAGCTGTGGTGACTTGACTCATTATTACAGAACTGTACTAAACCCTCTATGACTGGCCACATTATGAGGCACCTACATGATAACTTCTGAGGGACAGAAACAACCTGGAGACTTTAAACACCTTTGATTTCTCCTCAAAACTTCCCCCACTGCTAAGATTCTCACAGCAACTGTCTCTCAAAACTTATGAAGCAATCAGATGTGTAAGTTCCTCTGTTATTTAATTTTACTACTCATTTTTCCTTTTATAATCATAAACTCTCATTCCTTTTGAAGTATTTGTCTTGAATCTATCCCAAGGATCTACCCATCCCATTCTCCTATGCAATCAACATTCTCCACCTGTGGGCCTTCCCCTAGTTCAGCATCAGGATTATTTATATTGAGCAATGTTCACTGATGTGTGAAATAGAAAAAACATACACATAAGACCCAGCTCCTGCCTATAGGAGGTTTACAATTCAACTTTAATGTATACTAATATTCCTTGATCTAAGCCTGAATTTTGCATTGTTTATAGAAGACTCCTTAACTGAATTTCTGACATGTAAAATCCAACATAACCTGAAATAGCCCTCTTCATCCCAACCTTGCAAACTTTTTAGTCATCCTTTTAAGGCCCAGCTCAGTTATCACCCTCTCCATGAAAATATCCCCAGAATTCTACAAGCAGAACGAGTTTTTCCTTCCTTTGGGCTTCTATTACACCTCATTCACAGCCTTTATAAACCAAATGCCACGTTGTACTTTAACCGATTATATAGTCATCGTATTCCATTAAGTCTAAGATGCAAGTGATCATAAGAAAAAATATTCTAATTAAACTATGACATGCCTTTGCTTATAAGGTGGATTTCAATTTCCAAGATGATAAAATGTTCAAAAAAAAGTATGTTTTAGAAGCAAAGAGATATGGTTATGTCTCTGCAACAGGTAATATATTCTGTGAGAGAGGCAAATTTGTCTCACTTCATTTTCAGTTTCTCAATGCCTATTACTATACTTGATACAGAGGAAAGGAACCAGCAAACCTGATGTTTTTACCTAATTCCTTAATACTTATTTCATGTCACCATTCTGTGTACTAAAGAGAGGTTCAGGGCTTCCCTGGTGGCGCAGTGGTTGAGAGTCCGCCTGCCAACGCAGGGGACACGGGTTTGTGCCCTGGTCCGGGAGGATCCCACATGCCGCGGAGCGGCTGGGCCCGTGAGCCATGGCCGCTGAGCCTGCGCGTCCGGAGCCTGTGCTCCGGAACGGGAGAGGCCACAGCGGTGAGAGGCCCGCATACCGCAAAAAAAATAATAATAATAATAAAGAGAGGTTCAACAACCTGTCTTTTGTATTAAGCAACTTCACTGCCATAGCCTTTCTCAAGACCACTGTGAATTCGTGGCTAAATTATTCCAACAACATCCTTTCCACTGGGCTCCTGATTTCTAACTTCTCCACACTTTTATCTATAGAGAAACGCTCTAACAATATCATTTGCAAAACTTTCTATTCAATCTCTTCCATCCACTAGATTCATGTTTTTCAAACTTATTATTTTGGCAGAATCTCTTCTTCAAACAAAATGTAAGCTCACAGTCCAATAAACACACAACTTCTCTGGCTGAAGCAGGGGTGGCAGGCTGTCCACTGGGCATGCCCTGAGCTACTCTGTGAGACCACTATGCCTCTATGGAGCACACAGATGAGAGAACACAACTCCCTGTGTTAACTATAAGCTTCCACGCAAGGGCTCTACCCTTTTCATTCCAAGTTCAACTGCTTGGCTCAAGACATCCTCTCTTTACCTCTCTACCCTCAAAGTTTCAAATTCCCACTTCCCAAACCAACCTTCACCTCAGAAAGCCCTCCCTGTTTACTGCAAACCACAGATCTCACTTGTCTTTGAGCTCTCCTAGTCATTTTCCATAGCTCAAAACCCAGCACTTAAGTATAAACTCTCATATGCAATTGCAGCAAGCCATATAATTGATTCATGTATGTAAGTCTTACCTCCCCAACATAAGTATCCTTTTTAGACAGGTGAGTACTTTCAGAGCTTACACAGACAGTACACAGCAGACATTTAGGTCTTACTATACTGAAACACACTGCTTCTTTTCCACCTGTAGATACACCCCTCCCCATATCCTTAGCTGCACTTCACCAAAGCTTTCTGACATTCCTTTTATACAGATCTCTCTTTTACTTCTGATCTTTAACTCAAGCTAATACCCATATCGAAAACTACTCATTCTCCCACTTTACTACTTCACATTCTTCTAGTGGGCGAGAGTCGCCATGTAGAGAGTTTTACCAGGTTACCAACTTCCATATATAGTTTTCTTTACAATATCCAAAGCCTTTTTATACATATCATCTCATCTCATCTTTGCAGCTCTATGAGGTAAAAAGAGAAGGAAATAATAGCACTATTTTACAAATGAAAAAGGACTGAAGCTCCAATTATAATATGTTTGCCCAGGATGGACTAGCTAATGGAGAGCAGTACCCTAACAAAAATATAGGAGTTCTAATTCCTAATCCTGTTGTATTATATATTTTAAAACGTTATTTTCCCCTGCTGCCTCAGCATCCCCACAAGCAGGCTGTAAGCACCCAGCCCAGGCAACCAGGTGCACCAGTGTGATAAGGGTTGCTCCTGCCACAAGGTTCCCTTCCTACCTTCCCCTGACTGTGGCCAAGCAGCATTTAAACACACCAACGAAATCCCCTCACACACTGATCCCTCAATAAAGGCACCTGCCCATGGATTCTTGCTCTCTCTGCTCCCCACCTGCTAGGTTGAGCCAGATCCCTTGGCATCACCTCCCATGTGTGCACCTCCCCTCGCAGTGCACACTGACTGTTTCTCTAGGATCTGTGTGTATAATAAACTTTTTTTCCTGGGCCTCTCCTGTGTCTCCTCTTCTGGTTGCACCTGACTGATGATCACCTAAAAGAACACAAAATACCTGTGATCTAGGAAGCTTCTCAGAGTACATACATCTGCAGTAATAACAAACCTGCCACCTGAACTACACCGCTGATCAAGCCCAGACAGTCCCTACTCCTAACTTTATTACCATACCTAAGGCAAAAAGAACTTCATATATCGGAATTATTACTTTTTCTATTCAAAAGGGTCTCGGGCCTCAAATATTTTTTTTAAAGCGCCTATGTGCTAGATATTCTGAGTCAAAAAGAAAGACCTACTTGATTTGTTTACTCCACAGGATAAATTAACAAATTTGAAGCTCTGAGCGCTTCCCACAGTTTGAACTCCATCAGTATACTGGATTTTCCAACTGCTAAGTCTACTGAAGAAAAAGTAATCACATTGTTCATACTAAAGTGTCATTATCAGAAATATGACTATGGTTAAAGAGCTACTGAGATAAAATATCCTAACTACAAATTCAATGTTGGGCACTTTAGTGTGTTTTTAAAATACTAATGCTTTGGTAGTCACCTAATAGAAGTGCAAATGACATAGAAAAATAGCATCTAAGAGCACAATCAGTAAGTCTAACAAATAACGAAGAACAGAAATCTATTAATTTATGAAGTATTGCATTTATTTCTTAATAGAATTTATCTCAATTATACTGCCTTTGTAATAAGAAAAATGGTAAATGTGACCCTCAAACCTCCCCTCCACCCCCACCAAATCCCTACTTAGTCAATCATGTAAGTTTAACACAACTTACGAGGAACTCTCACCATATGTTGGATGGAAGTACCCAGAATAGAACTACGTACTCAAATATTCATAGAATACTAAATTTTAGAATTAGAAGACTCACAGATTATCTAATCAAACCTTCTATATAACACAGGAAATTCTATATTTTAGTGTCTCTGATAGATGGACACCCAGCATCTAACAACAGGAAGATCACTACTTCATGAAACAAACCATTCCATTACCGCACAGCATTAGCTCATGTGTGTGTACATATACTCATTGTATTGGTTTCCCAAGGCCAAAACATAACAGAACTTTATTAAAAAACAAAAACAACAAAAAATAGCTCTTCACATATCCAAAGAAGCTGTCACACTTTCTCTTATTTTCTTTTAATAACAACCCCCCTCTCTCTGATTATTGCTAGTGTGAAATGTTTTCCACACGTTTCATCCTGGGAAGCCTTCTTGATATGCTCGCCAGTTTGTCACTGTCCCATTTAAAATGTGCCACACCCAGTATTGTACGCAGTATTGCAGAAACGGTCTGACAAGCATAAAGTACAGGAGCTTTATTCTACTCTTAGTTCATATTAAGCCAATAAATCCCAAATCATCTTCACATGTCCTGCTGCCAAACCATGTTTTCCATCTTGTAGGTGAACAATCCTGCCCCCCACCCCTCAACTTTAAATAGAGGATCTTACCTGTTATATTTATGTTGCTAATTCCGGCCCAGCATTCTGGTCTATTAAGATCACTGGGCATCTCAATTCTATGCCCTATCATAATTGTTAGCAACATCTCCCAGCTTTGTCTCATCTTTGAATTCAGTAAATAGGTCACCCTTCAGTATAAAATTTGAAAAAAATGTTCAACAGGACTGTATCAAGGATAGAACCCTATGCCATAATACCAGAGACCTCTACCTCTACTGAGGTAGACAATCAACATTTTTCATATAATAGAGCAACCAGGTATGAGCCTTTAAAGAAATCATGACTATCAAGGCTGAAATCAAGATACATTGTACTGACGTTACTTTGTATACTCATCTGGAAACTCTAAAGAAAGAATTTATGGACCTCGTTCCTTAGTGAACCCATACTGGTTCCCAACGATCCCTGAATTCTTTTAAACGCTCAGAGGCCAACTACTCCATAATTCATTCAAGGACTTTGCTAAGGACGGTTATCAAGCTCATTTGTCTGTAGTGTGGGATGTTTTCAAAAAGTGAAGTGCTTATTCATACTCAATTCTTCCATGCTGCATAATTTTTAAGTTACTGATATGGCCTGAAATGAAACCTGAAAGTTCCTTCTGACTTTAGGATAGCATTCGTCTAGATCATCCTGACTTCCAAAGAGCAACTAAACATCCCCTACCTCCTCACTTACCTTGAATAAATATCTCAGCATGAGTTACAGCTCTAGTCATTTCAGCCAGAATTGCATTTTCCTCGCTGGTTAACAGAAGCAGAGTGGAGGAGTTCTGCCTTTTCTTGATATTACACCATTTTGCTCAAACAATGATCATCTCTTTCTTTGATTTAAAGCCTTATAAGTTGTTTGAATTTTAAAAGCCTGACTTTATTATGAGCTTCTGTTTAACTGACATTATTCTTAAAACGTCATGTTGCTTTTTGTTTTCATCCTTAATCCTATGCCCCTCCTCCTATCTTCCACATACACTATTTTGAAATCTGAGTTTAACACAGAAGTCTCCATGCAACCATACTAGTTTCTTTCATTACTTTCTATCATAATTGTCTGTCAATGCCACATTGTCAGGGCTAGTCAGCCTATTTCAATTTTCAAAACTGCTTACCCTTTAAGGGATTCAATTATACATCAGATACAAAAGGGTGAAAAATAGCCTGTATCTGTAGACTTATCCTTTTACTTTATGTCTTGTGAACACCTTGGAATCAGAGATGACTTTAAACCATGGCTCTACCACTTACTGGAGGGCAAATTTTCTTTTCCTTTTTAAAAAAAAAATTTATTAGAATATAGTTGATTTACAACGTTGTGTTAGTTTCAGGTGTACAACAAGGTGAATCAGTTATACATATATCCACTCTTTTTTAGATTCTTTTCCCATATAAGCCATTACAGAATATTGAGTAGAGTTCCCTGTGCTATAGAGTAGGTCCTTATTAGTTATCTATTTTATACATAGTAGTGTGCATATGTCAATCCTAATCTCCCAATTTATTCTGCCCTGCTTCCCTTTACCCCCTGGTAACCATAAGTTTGTTTCCTACATCTGCAACTCTATTTCTGTTTTGTAGGTAAGTTCGTTTGTACCCTTTTTTTAGATTCCACATATAAGCAAAGCTCAGTGAGGTTATCTGTAAAACAGACACAGTAATCCCAAGGATACTGTAGGATATACTAAGATAGTATAAATACCTGGCCCAGCACATAACACACTCTAGGAAAACAATAAATGTTTGTTTTCTTCCTCGAATCTCATTTTAAAAAATCCATTTCTAACTACTGTTTGGGAAAAGATGCAGTATCTCAACAGCCCTAGAACTTGCTTACCTACATACAGAATTTACTAATCTCTTCAAGTTCTGAATTTGCTCTTTCAAAAAGGACAAAATTATACCACTGAGATTTCACCATTATATTCAGTAACAAGGAGGCAGATAGAATTGTGTTTTCCACCAATATTATATTCAATATATTAATGCTAAATATCCAGGAATAACAGACACAGTCTATCTGGGAGAAGACAACTCAAGCTGGATACTCTCCCTCTCTGATCCCTAAACCTCAGCTACATTTACTCACAACCTAGCAAAAGATTTGAATAACAAAGGCAGAAATACAGGAGAAAGACAACTGGAGCAGAAGCCAAGATTCTAGTCCTCACCTTGCCACAAAGTACAAGTCCTTCAACCTTTCTGGCTTCAGTTTCTTTAGTTCTAAACTACCACTAAGGGATGTGGGAGGGGGAAGGATGCTCAATTATCTTTAAGTTACCTTAGTTAACTACAATTTCAGTAAGTCTTTATCTCACCACACACACTTATATAAGTGATAGGTTTCCTTTGCCACAGTTTGCTCATTCACTAGGTAATAAAATGACAAGCATTAGGAACATACAATCTTATCTCATACCTAGATCAGAAGGGTACAGGACAGCCCACATATACGTAGGCATATGGTCCGGTATCAGGCCAGGTTCCCCCTTTTACTGTCAATCCGTACTATGTCATCCCCAAGTACCTAATGTAGCACTGCTGAACCTCTGACCCATATTTCTCCTTTCACTTATAACAGTAAAAACACAAAATTCCTTTACAGACTTTATCAGCACTAACAGAAGGCTACAACTGATGAGCAATAATCTCAAAGATCCTTTCAAATTAAAATTCTCTCATTTTGTAAATCTGTGTTATTTGTACAAGATCTATGTAGAGCAAATTTTCCCTATCTTCCTTCTTGATCAAGCTTCCTTTCTTCCTCTTCAACTTGCTTTTATGCCTGCTCCAATATTTCTTAAGTATTACTTGTTATATATTCCTTGATTTAGATTTGAAAAGCAGATGATTAACAGTTTTGCTTCACTCTTCTTATCCTGAAATCCGTCCCAAAGATGCCCTTTTAAAAAACTAATGTGGCTCTACAATGAGTACTTTACCTTCCAAGAAAAACTTAGAACTACGCAACAATATTGTTATGTCATCATCAACAAATCTTAAAGGTCATGCTATACATTTTCTAATGTGTAAAACCAACTTGGTAGTTCAGAACCCAAAACTTGTACAGGGCACAAGATATAAGTTCCTTATGATGAATTCCAATCTGTAACAAAGAGTAGCAGAAGATATTACAGGGGGCCTCCCTGGTGGCGCAGTGGTTGAGGGTCCGCCTGCCGATGCAGGGGACGCGGGTTCGTGCCCCGATCCCGGAGGATCCCACGTGCCGCGGAGCGGCTGGGCCCGCGAGCCATGGCCGCGGGGCCTGTGTGTCCGGAGCCTGTGCTCCGCAACGGGAGAGGCCACAGCAGTGAGAGGCCCGCGTACAGCAAAAAAATTAAAAAAAAAAAAAAAAAAAAAAAAAAAAAAAAAAAGAAGATATTACAGGAAAAAAATTACAGGAGTAAAGGTGACTTCTCTGAAAAAAGAACCAAACACAGGAGACATATGCATATGTATACACAAAAATAGACGTGTATATATTTATATATGTATATATACATATGTGTATATATGTGTATAACATATATGTATATGTTATTTTAAGATGCCTACTAGAGAAATCCAAATTAATACAACATATGGCAAAGGAAAACCATATTTGTATTAAACTTCTAGTCAATTTCCTACTTTTAGTAGCTCTGGAAAAAAGTTTGGTGCAAGAGGTTGATTCTACTGGATTAAGTTAGGTTTTTAAATTAAATATAAATGTCAACTATTTCCTTTGGTCTCCATTTTCACCAATAATGAAGAACTGGCTCTCCCATTCCTGGTTCTGTTAATCCCCAAAGAAGTAAAGGAAGGTAAGAGAGAAAGTTCTTGAAGAACCAGCAACATCTTCTCAAGTCTGAACTACCTTTATGTAAGAATTTGCACAGGAATGTTAATTTCCATTAAAACTGACAAAGAAAAATCCATCCATCAAGCAATAACATGATCTATTACCATATGTGATTAGGGCCAAAAATAAATCAAACTGCTGGCCAATGCAAGTTAAAATTTAGAAATCAATGGTCCCTACATATTCGAAATCCTTTAACTAAAGAGAAATAACTCCTAAAGTTCATTTTAACTACGGCACTTTGGCTACCAGAACACATCGTGAAAACAGGTAGTTCTTTTTGAGGAAAACATCATCCCCTCTCCTCACTTAGTTAAAACAAAGGCAGCATGATTAGTTATTACCTTCGCTCTTAACTTAAAATAGGATTTCTGCTTTTTCTTCAAACTCCGAATCCCAAAAAGGAAACAAACAATATGTAGCAGGAGTACATGTATTCAGTTCCTACTACAATTCTAACTAACTAAATGCTAGATGCTCAGCCTGGAACACAGGATTTCAAGCTGAGACCAAACCACAGAAACACATTATGCTGAATACATTCTCAAGGAAAGAGGTTCCCCGTAGAATGTCATTAACATTCTTATTTCATAAAGTCAAGTATGAAGCGTCCCAGCTTCAAAAACTAGTTTCATTTGATTTCCCCTGTATGATTTTTTTCCCTTTTTCTGTCCATATCATCCAGAGCCTTTCCTATACTTCCTGAAGTAATATGAGGATGGATGGTGGAGAACTCTTAGTCCCTTGTCCTTGAGCAAGCCATTACATTCTGTCAAAGCTGATAATTTTTTCAAGCCCTGGTAATAGTTGTTATGAATATTCAGAGCAAAAATTTTCCCATAACTCAATACCATTCTCCTGGGGGGGAACCAGGAAATAATCAAAAAGTACTAAAAAGTGAATGGGAACAAAAAGTAAAAATCTCAAATTCCAGGGCTCATTTATAAAAGGGATATAGGCACTTGTTGCTCACTCTCTCCCTTTCAGAGATGGTAAAGTACCTGGTGTACCACTCTCAA
This sequence comes from Mesoplodon densirostris, assembly GCF_025265405.1. NCBI lineage: Eukaryota > Metazoa > Chordata > Mammalia > Artiodactyla > Ziphiidae > Mesoplodon > Mesoplodon densirostris. The sequence continues at coordinate 39,345,064 of NC_082669.1, forward strand.
TGTCTTAAAAGCTCAAAACCAAAAGAAATTAATGAAAACAGAGTTAATTCCTTAGCTTCATTAAAACCACTCCAGGGGTGCTGCTCCCAATTCCAAATTGCTATCTTCTCCATCACCATTTATACCTTAATCCAGCAAACATTTGTCAAACACCTATTATGCCAGGAAGTAAAGTAAAATCTGCAAACAACCAGACCCAGATTAACTGCACAGAGTTGTTGAAATCAGGGTACATTTCTGGTCTTTGTAACATGGCTATCTTCTTAAACGATAAAGCATATGTATTAGAACATCAATAAAATTTATAAACTTTGGTTTCAGGAGAAAACCAACTACATAAAGTTCAAATTTCCTCATACACATAAGTGCCCCCCAAACCATATAAACTCTTTAAATAAAAAAATTATCCTTGAAATGCAAGACTAAACACACCTATTGGGAGTGCTCAACACATAGCTAGTCAATATATATTTGTGGAATAAAAACTATAAATGGTACTTGTCAGAGAAATCCACCCTCTGAGGCACTTATGAACTAGGCTCGAAATCCATCACTTCCGAATTTTGCCTTATAGTTCATTGCGGACGACTTGATCCTTGGTTCTCAAACTTAAACGAGATTTACAATCACCTGGACAGTTTGTTGGAAAGGCAGATTCCTTGACCACACCGCCCAAAAACTACAGTTCCAGAAAATGGATCCTGCATTTACCATAATGTATCATTCAAGTGATTCTGAGGCGGTCAGAAGATCATGCTCTCAGTTACACCGGCTTACCCTCACAACAGGCAAAGGAAAAACTCTGGGTCATAATTGGTGTCAATTAAAGTACAGAAAAACTGACTATTTCTAACCTAAATTATAAATTATTCAATTCTCTTCATCATAATTCACTAACTAATGCTTAAAAGGCAAGATGAAGTATAAATGAAATAAATTTTGCTTTGACAATACAAATTGTCATTCAACCCATCCAAAACAGACATTTTTCTGAAATACTTAATTTATTATCAATGTTTAGAAAAAGAGTAGAAACAAAGCAAGGTAAGGACTATAATCCACAGAAACACACATATAATTGTGCTGTAATAGTCTTAAGGGAAAACGTACCACACTCAAAAGGCTCTTTGACTATGTTACTGTGCTGTCAATACAAGAGCCACTAGCCACATGTGGCTATTTAAATTAAAATTAAAGAAAATCAAGTAAAATTAAAAATTCAATTCCTCTGTTGCATTAGTCACAATTTAAGTGCTTAATAACCACACGTGGCTAGTGGCTAACATACGGGATAGAACAAATATAGATCATTTCCATCATCACAGAAAATTCTGTTGGATACCTCTGGTTTATAATCAACGGGTATCTAAATAAAACATGTTACCTTTGTTCTTCTTAATCAGAGAGCTCAATCTGACAACTTCCAAATTTTAAATATGTACATCTACATTAGGTAGTAACTGTAAAACAAGAACCCTAGCATAATTTATCTGAAACTTGTTTCAAGAAAGGTCATTCAAAAGTGATATGCTTATTCATTTCAGATTATCAAAACAGAAATAATTTAACTAAAGAGGTCTTAAAGTATCAAGGACACCAAAACCACAACTAGGTTTTCATAATCAAATTAAAAGTATTTAATTACTATAAAACAAAAGGCATTAGATGAAAAAAGACTGGTCCAAAATGATTAAAATACTTAATAAGACTGGTTTTCCAAATGCTTCAGAAGTATCTATTTACATGCATTAACAAATACCTCCTTTATAACTGATTTTAAAACAACCTTACTACAACAAATTCAAACTACTGACAGTTTACTGTCTATATTTTTAATTGCCTTCCACCAACTTCACACTAAAAACACCTATAAATAACATAACCATCACAGATTTTACTTAAATGTAATTTTATAAGTGAAGGACTATTCACTCAAATCCTGGTTTTGGCAGAAAAGTAGACATAGAAGTTAAAGAAACAATTTGCAACTCAAAATTATCTCTCTCAATTGCATCAATATCTAGTTTAAAACAACACCGTGTAATAAAACGCAAAAGCACAGGCAACAAGATGCGGAAGCATGAGGAGTAACATACAGTCGCATTAAAACTGTAACAGACTCATAACTGTATTCTTTCAGTTTTAAACCTACTTTCCCTTAAAGAAGATATAAACATCATTTTGACTAGGGTTCTTTCAGAAAAGTTCAAGTGTACACAAATTTGGTCTCTGAATTACAAAAACTTATGTTTCTAATCAGGACGTTTTGCTCCGCAGAAGAATAATTTTATAAAACTCTCCAACGAATTTAACACATAAAACCTAATGCTGAATAGTATGAATGTGAATGGGTCACACTGATGATTACAGAGTCACAGTACTGAGTGTAATACTCCCAGGTATGTTAGTTTCCTTATGATTATGTTTACCTCAGAGGTTTACATCAAATCTGAGTTAGCAAAGAAAAACAATAACCAACCGTTATTAACAACCAGTGAGAAAAGATCGCAGTTGACTTACCTGCAACACTGGTGATTGTAACTGGAACTCCTTGCACTTGAACGCCTGCAGCACCCAGGTTGGCAACACTCACTGTCTGAAGATTAGGCACTGATGCAAGCTGGGCAGTATTCAAAGTTATTGGGGCGCCAGCAACAGCCACGGGAGCAATCTGAGCAAGAGTTGTGCCACCACTTGAAGACACTGGGGTGATGGTTAATTGTTGGGACAACCCAGCATTCTGAACTTGCAAATTTGAAAGACTCTGAATATTCTGAACCTGTACAGTTTGCCAGCTGATTTGCCCTGAAGGTGTTAAAGTTGGAGCCCTGATAAGCACCTGAGTCGGATTTACTGCTTGAAGTTGAACATTCTGCAAAGGCTGCTGCTGGATGGTCTGAATCGTCTGCCCGGACTGGAGTTGAAATGACTGTGGTGGAATAGCCTGAATTATCTGTTGCTGAGGCTGTTGGATTTGGATCTGTTGCAAGATAGGCTGGCCTACAATTTGCACCTGCTGAAGAGAATTTGATTGATCCTGTGTATTCTGTATTCCATTAGACTGAAGCTGACTGGAGCTCTGGGCTTCAGACTCAGTAGCAGCAGGTGTTTGAGAATCTTCAATGGTGCGTTCAGAACTACTGGCTGATGTGCTTGCATACTGGCCCGTATCTGCTGAGCTCACTAACGTGTCACTGCTGCTCAGAGATGCTGATGCAGTGGTGGTGCAGGCAGTGGAGGAGGGCGATTCTGGCATAGTACTGGCAGAAGCAGTGGTGGTGGGTGTGGGAACTAACTGACTCCCATTGGAAGTCCCGCCATCAGTAGTAGGAGCAGACTGACCGACCTGTCCAGTCCCTCCTCCAGTGGCCACACTGTTTATCACTGGTAAAGCTAAAGTCACTCCTCCAATGTTAATTGGTAGGGTTGTTACAACTTGAGCCTGAGTACCAGGAAGGGTCTGTAATTGCAGTGGTATTGAGACACCAGGTCTAATTTGGACTGGAACTGTCTGATTTGCCAGGTTTTGAGCAAGAATATTCCCAGAAGCTGTCCTGTTAGCAGCTGTGAGTATAGCTTGATTATTACCTGCAGAAATGAGCTGAATTTGACCTTGCAAATCCTGTAGAGATGAACTACTAGTTGGATTGATTTGAATTTGCTGGCCTTCCACTGTTTGAAGTTGTGGAATCACTTGGTACTGTACACTACCACTTGGATTTTGTACTTGTATGACTTGAAACTGACCAGGGGAGGAAGAATTACCTGATTTAGTTTTTGTGGGAGATGCACTCCCGTTATTACTGCTGGAAGAAATAGATGAACTAGATGAACTAGAAGCTGGTTGAGAAACGTTATTTTCTTTTGAAGCGGGAGGAGTGGAGGCAACAAGTTGCCAAGCGTTTCCAGCAAGTTGTGTTGTTACCAGTTCTAGCTGTTGTGGTTGATTTTGAAGTTGCACCAATCCTTGGCTTGGGTCTATAATGATTTGTTGTTGTCCAGTTGCTTGATTTTCACCAGGAGTCCCTATTTTGCTGCAAGTAGCTGCCAGTAAAGCCAGAGGAGAGGGCTGAGAGTCCTACCCAAAATGGGATGGTAAAGGAGAGGGGGGGGAAAAAAAAGTGGGCGGATTTAGTGAAGGCCAGTAGCTGGGAGGAGTTTATTTATTTATTTATTTATTTATTTATTTTGACAGCTCTACATTTCAGAACTTACTCAGGAAGTGGCAAAAATCAAAATAAATATTAACAAAAGCAGTAAGATACAGGAATAAGGAAGCAGATCCCAACCTACAAAGTTTAAATAGAAGGACATTTCTAACAAACTTTCTTGAAGTGTTATTTTCCTAAACTCAAAATGCCCTTGGGAGAATACACACCTTTTTCTTATAGTCTGAGTTCGTTCCTGGTGGAATTTTAAACAGCGATATCCCAAACATGTGAAATCTTTATGAATTTACAATTTAACTTCCTCACTCTCAGAAAGATGCTTTGAGTGGATAAAACATTTTTATTCTGTTCTTCACTTCTGGGCATTTAAAGGGCATAACTCCCCTTTCCCCTTATGTTTCGTGATGAATTTTTTTTTATATGTTTGCTTTTACCTGGGAGCCTGAGGTTTTGGGTTTTTTATTGTTATTCTCTGGCTCAGAGGTTTTCCCTCCTTCTGTAGCCATCGCCGCTGCCGCTGCCGCCGCCGCCGCCGCCGCCGCCGCCGCCGCCGCCTCCTCCTCCTCCTCCTTCTTCTGATCTGCAACAAACACCCCCATACACGACAACAGGTTATTAGGATTATTATTATTCGCCTTCCCCCTCTCCTCTCCTCCCCCTCCCCCCGAACATTAATCTCCATAAACCCGCGATCCACGCACACCGGCAAGGGGTGGGGGAGAAGGAGGGAAGGGAGGAGGGGGATATCACAAAACGTGGTTTGAAACCCGACCCATCGGCTCCAGAGCAACACCCAGAAGGTTGTTCTCTCTCAGACATTTAGACAAAACACAACCCTCCTTCCCTCCCCCTGATTCCCTCCCTCCCTCTCCTCCTCCCCTTAAAGCATCTCAGCGGCCCCGGGGGAGGGGGGAGAACCGAGCAGGGTCTGGGGAGGGAGGGAGGGAGGGAGGCGGTGAAGGAGACCGAGGGGGGTGGAGAATACGTACCGCTCATCCCGCATTAACAGGACAAACCCTCAGACGGAGACACAGGGATAGAGGTGGGTGGGGGTGGGGGCGAGGCGGGAGGAGAGGCCGGTCCCGCCCGCCCGCGGTGGCTCGGAGGAGGCTGTAGCTGGCACAGGCTCTGCCTCTTTTTCCGCGAATGGCCGCCGCTGGGCTGTGGCGTAGCAGCTCCTCTCTCCGCCCGAGCCCTGCTGACTCGCCCTTGATTGACAGCGGCGGCGCGCCGCGCGGGCGGCGGCGCGGGCCAGGGGCGGGGCCAGGGCGGTGCGAGCCCGGCCGACTCCCCACCCCCCTCGGCCTCTCTCTGCCGGAGCCGCCGACTCTCCACCCCTTCCCCCAGCGGATTGGCCGCCGACCTGCCGGGGGCCGAGGCGCTGGGGCCGCCTCCTCTCCACCCCCTTTCTCGGGGTTATTCTTTCAGCAGCTTTTCTTTTCCTCCCGTGGCTACTCCGGCGCTCGCTCTCTCGGCGTTCTAGCTCAGGCGCGCTGCCGGTAGGCCCTCCATACAGCCAAACTTGTTGTCTCAGGATATCCCGCCCCCTACTCATTTCCCAGCGCCCTCCCCTCAAAAGCCGGCTCCAGCATCCCTTGGAATTGCCACGGAAAAAAAAAGCAGGACTCTCGTTCAAGGGAAGCGAGAGGAGCGGACGAGGCAGCGTGCGAGCCACCGACGACTCGGCGAACCCGGTGAACTGCCCGCTGCCCCCGCGCAGGGAGCATGGCTTTCCTGAGGCGCATCCGGACCCGGGCGCCCTTTTTCCCTGGTTCGGTCCCCATTGGTTGAGCGCCTAGGTGACGCGCGCTGAGTGGTGGGAGAAAGAGGGCGGGGCGCTGCTGCAAAGGCTGTCGGCCCTTGTAGTTTGCTGTGGCCGCAGCGGCCCCCTCCAAGGCACCGCCTTCCCTCCCGCCCCCGACCGAGGCCTGGCAGCCGAACGGAAAGCTGCCCGAGGGGGCGGTGGCGGCAGGGCGTGGCCCGGGCCGAGTGGGAGTTGAACTGAGCGAGGGGGAGGGGGAATGGGTGTTGTTTGCCTGGGCCTATCCGCCGCGCAGAGCTGCCCAAACCACCTCTACCACCGCCTCCTCTGCTCCAAGCCGCTCCCCGCAGGGCGAGCTCACACCCGGAGCGCTCGGCGATTGAGCGGGTGGCGGCGTGGGGAGGCGGGGTTTGCTGTCCTCCGGGTTTGAATGAACCCGGCTTCTTGGAGCGGCGCCTTCGCCTTGCCTTTCTTTGCTCACCTCCCTCCCTCAGGCCCCGTGTTTCAGATCCGAGGCCTGCTTTCCCTCAGAGAAAGATCTTCCATTTTATTTTTTGTCTCTGGCTGGCTGCTGGAGCAGAGCAATGACGCGCCCTCTAAGGTTACGTTGGGTTTTGCCGAATAGCCCGCGTGCTTGTCGGACTTCTCACTCTATGGGTCTCATAAGATTCTCGAGTGGAAGAAAAGCGCAGCTCCATTTGGGCCAGCCCTGATCACGGTTCAGCATAAGCTTCTGGGCAGGTGGAATTCACATCTGGCTGCACAAAGCATTTGAACAATCTCCTGACCCAGCTTTCCTCCGAAGTCCTGAAGTCAGGATGATGCCATGCAATGTAATGATCGCCTGATTAAACGTACCAAAGGTGGAAGTGAATTGCTAATGTAAACACTGGCCTTGGGGACTAGGCGCCCTTACACACCGAGGCTCACAGCCATCCGCTCCCTTTTTACATGGGCTCCACACACAGCCTTGAGCGTTTTTCTCTCATGCCAGAGGCCTTATATGTTGCAAGGGTGAGGAGGTCCCAGGTGCTGCACTTGACTGGCATTTCCTTTGCTTGTTAAAGTAATTGCAACGTTGGCTGATGACAAAGCCAGCAGTGCAGCAAGACAAAGCAGTTCGAATAAAGAATTAAATAGTATTGTCTACCCCTTAAAAAATGAGCCTACGATCCGTAATAACCTGCTTTTTCACCATCATATACAATATAGAAAGCTCAAAGAGCTTCTTGCATTTACAGATATACTGTCTATCCTCCAGTCCTTTTTTTTTTTTTTTTTCCCAGTTCACTATGATGAATGAAGGAAGACATTTTGCAGTCTTATGAATTGGGGCATTCCTTGTAGTTTTTCTTATCTTACAAAACCTGCCTCAGAGGGGCAATGTCACTGGCTCTGAACATGGGTTAAAAAAAGAATGTGTATCCATTCAGTGTGGATCTAAAAAGTGTCCTAAATATTCTGCACCCTATAGGTAAGTGGTAATACTGGTAATTCCTGAAACATAGTGTAGGGGAGGAAAAATCATTTTTCCTCTACCCTTTTGAGTTTTTAGCTGAGATGCCCCTCCCCCCAGTAAATCAAATATTAACAAGAGAAAAAACCATGTTATAAACATGTATGCCTCAAGTATACATGTTAGATACCCACAGTAAAATGAATAACTCCTTAAGGTGTCTTAGAATTCAGACTTAAATATCATCTTAGTAGGGAAAGCGGAGAGGTAATGTAGCCCTCTTAGGGGAGAATAAATAATTTTTAGGAAGGATGAATGGGCCCATAGTGAAACAGTTTGTGACAAAGTTGTCTGGGTGTGGTATAGACTTCAAGTCCCTGTGTTAAGAGTCAGTCTATCCTGGTTGATGAAACCTGGGGCAGGTGACCTAAATTAATCACTTCTCAGGCACCATCATTTTATCTATTTAATAGAAGGTTTGGCTAGATAAGATAGTTCCAAAATTACAGTCATTCTTACCCTACCTTCCTAAGTTAAGCTATATACCATCTATACTATGATTTACTTAATGTTTTTCTTTAAACCAATTTACCTTATTTCTAACATAATTAATTTAAGAAGTTGATATCACCATGGAAATAGAAAGCCAGTGTCATTTGCTGTAGAGGTAAGTGTAAATATAAATTCAATAAAATTCTCAGCCTCAAGTCTTCGAGGGTGGTTTCTTCCCAGAGGATTCCTTCCTACATGCATATTGGCCACAGAACAGTGGCTTTCAAACTTTTTAAATCATAACCCACAGGAATATAGTTTATATCATTACCTGATATGTATACACACACACACACACACACAGAGGAAATGAGCATTTTTATTTAAACTATTTAACAACAACATTGAGCACTGACAGATCAAACTCTGCCTCGATGCTTTAACAGTATCCTAGAGGCCCCCAGCATTGCCCTGGTAGATGCTGTGGAGAGCTCCAGAGGGTGAGGAAACAATGTTGGGTGTAGGGAGGGGACTTGGACACTAGTTATTCGTTCAGCAGTGACAGCTTTTAGAGACATATCAATATGTATTAGTTGAATATCAACGAATTATGTTAACTGAAACAAAGCTTCAAGAAAAAATCGTCTTCCTACTCTTGCCTCTCTCCTCCCTTTAAAAAAAAAAAACTGTAGGAGCAACCCAAAGTTTGGGATTTTTTTTTCTCCCTCCCACCTTTGTGGAGCAGAAAGTTCTTATTTCTAATTACACTGTAGAACAAGTCTAGAATCTAGGTAGATTTCCTGTGTATTGCTCTGCATACCTAAATTAACTCCCAGTCTACATTTGGAAGAATGCTGCTGGAATTTTTCACAGGTTTCTTCCAGATATAAGCTATCTCCTGGTCCCCACTTTCTAGGACCTGGCATTTTTCAATTGACCATTCATTCATTCAGTCAACAAGTCTTGAAAGCTCAGGTAATCATACTGAAACCAAAATGCCCCCCCCACCCCCCGCTCCCCTGCACCAGTGCAAGCCCTTAGCCCTTTGAGGGCAAAAGCCAGGGCTTTTTTTTTTTTTTTTTTTTTTTTTTTCTGTACGCGGGCCTCTCACTGCTGTGGTCTCTCCCGTTGCGGAGCACAGGCTCTGGACGCACAGGCTCCGCGGCCATGGCTCGCGGGCCCAGCCGCTTCACGGCATGTGGGATCTTCCGGGATCGGGGCATGAACCCGTGTCCCCTGCATCGGCAGGCGGACTCTCAACCACTGCGCCACCAGGGAAGCCCAAGGCCAGGGCTTTTAATCCCCCACAATGCTAAGGATACACTTAGTAAGACTTTATTAAATATGTTTATGAATGAATGTAATAGAAGCAGTTCCAGAGAATACTTAATAGTTTAGAAGAAACTAGGCCCAGACATAACAGGTGACTTGAATGGAAAAAGGGACCAATTTTGAGTGTCTCCATCAGCAAGCTACTTGTTGAAATAATTGTGAAATGGCTTCGTTTTGGCTTTAGGAAGCAGAACACAGAAGTTCTGGAGAAGCCACAAAACAGAGGAAGATCAAAGTTTAACATCCACCTCTGCTCCAGACTGTATTAACTGAGGGTATAGCCAACCAGGAATTAGATACAAGCTCAGTGAACATACTTCATTTAGGACAGTAGCTTCATTTGTATATCTAGGAGACCATGCATAATTCCTATCATAATAAAACCCTGGTAGTTTACTAAATTATACTAAAAAAAATAAATTCCTTAAATACCAACAATAATTGTTTTCAAAAAGCAGAGAAAGTTTTAGAAATTTAATTGTAATGTAATTGGGACCCAGATATAAAGCATTTTATACTGAAATAGGTAAAAGAGGTGACTGTACATGTGTAGGCCTTTTAAGAGTTACTAATAATGTTTGTAACCGACACTGTCAAGTAGTAAAGATAGACCGTCAGATTGCTTATATTTCTCCAGCAAGAGTTGATAGCATTGCTGTTCCTCATATGCACTTAGGTCTTTCATGGATTGTTCATGTACTTCAGAAGATTTATTGATAATTCACAATTTTTAAATGGATAAAGTTTATGATTTTAACCCACTAACATTTATTGTTAATTCATAGAAAATAATTAATAGCTATTGGCAGTTAATGGGACATAGTATAAACACCTATTCAAAATTTAAATCAATTTATGTAAGTAAAGGAATATTATGAGGCTCATTGTGGCCACAGAACAAAAGGTATTTGGTCAGTGTAGAAGTTGAGACATAAATTAATTTTCTTAAGACTATAGGTAAAATTAGTGATTAAACATCTTTAAATATAGAGCACAAATGCCTAGGGTGTTTGCAGTTGTAACTTTCCAAAACATGCCGATTCCATATGCTCAATTTATTATGTTTTTTATTAGTAAAGGAATCTCACATTAGATTTTTGTTTAAAGAGTATAAGCACTGGAATCCAACACTTGGATTTAAATTTTGGTCTGCTACTAGAAGTGCAGCCCTGTAAAAGTGACTTTATCCCCTGTGAACCTCATTCCTTCAACTATAAATTGGCAAAGATGATAAAATTACCATCTCATTCTTTGTCAAGAATCAAATGAGATTATAAGTTCTTAGGATAGCGGGGAGACCTTCAAGATGGCAGAGGGGTAAGACGTGGAGATCACCTTCCTCGCCAAAAATACATCAGAAATACATCTACATGTGGAACAACTCCTACAGAACACCTACTGAATGCTGGCAGAAGACCTCAGACTTCCCAAAAGGCAAGAAACTTCCCACATACATGGGTAGGGTAAAAGAAAAAACAGAGACAAAGGAATGGGGACGGGACCTGCACCAGTGGGAGGGAGCTGTGAAGAAGGAAAGGTGTCCACACACTAGGAAGCCCCTTCGTGGGCGGAGACTGCGGGTGGCAGAGGGGAAGCTTCGTAGCCACAGAGGAGAGCACAGCCACAGGGGTGCGGAGGGCAAAGCAGAGAGATTCCTGCACAGAGGATCGGTGCCGACCGGCACTCACCAGACTCAGAGACTTGTCTGCTCACCTGCCAGGGCATGTGGGGGCTGGGAGCTGAGGCTTGGGCTTCGGAGTTCAGATCCCAGGGAGAGGACTGGGGTTGGCTCCGTGAACACAGCCTGAAGGGGGCTAGTGTGCCAGTTACCGGGAGGGATTCTGGGAAAAGTCTGGACCTGCCTAAGAGGCAAGAGACCGTTGTTTCGGCATGCGTGAGGAGAGGGGATTCACAGCACTGCCTAAACGAGCTCCAGAGACGGGCGCAAGCTGCGGCCATCAGTATGGACGCCAGAGACGGGCATGAAACGCTAAGGCTGCTGCTGCAGCCACCAAGAAGCCTGTGGGCAAGCACAGGTCACTCTCCACACCTCCCCTCCTGGGAGCCTGTGCAGCCCGCCACTGCCAGCGTCCCATGATCCAGGGACAACTTCCCCGGGAGAACACATGGCGTGCCTCACGCTGGTGTAACGTCACGCCAGCCTCTGCCACTGCAGGCTCAGCCTGCATTCCGTACCCCTCCATCGCCCCGGCCTGAGTGAGCCAGAGCCCCCATAATCAGCTGCTCCTTTAACCCTGTCCTGTCTGGGCGGGAACAGATGCCCTCAGGTGACCTACACGCAGAGGCGGGGCCAAATCCAAAGCTGAACCCCAGGAGCTATGCGAACAAAGAAGAGAAAGGGAAATCTCTCCCAGCAGCCTCAGGAGCAGCGGATTAAATCTCCACCATCAACTTGATGTAGCCTGAATCTATGGAATACCTGAATAGACAATGAAAAATCATCCCAAAATTGAGGCGGTGGACTTGGGAAGCAACTGTACACTTGGGGTTTGCTGTATGCAACAGCCTGGTTTCTGGTTTTATGTTTATCTTAGTTTGGGAATTAGAGTTTATTATCATTGGTAGATTTGTTTATTGATTTGGTTGATCTCTCTTTTTTATATATATATAGATAGATCTTTTTTTCCTTTTTCTCTTTTTCTGAGTGCGTATGTGTATGCTTCTTTGTGTGATTTTTGTCTTATAGCTTTGCTTTTACCATTTGTGCTTTTTTGTTTGTTTTTTTGTTAGTATAGTTTTTAGTGCTTGTTATCATTGGTGGATTTGTTTTTTGGTCTGGTTGCTCTCCTCTTTTTCTTTTTTTTAATTACTTTTTAAGTTTTAAAATTTTTAATAATTTTTAAATTTTTTATTTAATAATTTTATTTATATTTTCTTCCTTCCTTCCTTCCTTCCTTCCTTCCTTTCTCTCTCTCTCTCTCTCTCTCTCTCTCTCTCTCTCTCTCTCTCTCTCTCTCTTTCTCCTTTTTTTTTTCCCCTCCCTTTTCTTCTGAGCCATGTGGCTAACAGGGTTTTGGTGCTCTGGCCGGGTGTCAGACCTGTGCCTCTGAGGTGGGAGAGCCGAGTTCAGGACACTGGTCCACCAGAGATCTCCCAGCTCCACATAATATTAAACAGCAAAAACTCTCTCAGATATCTCCATCTTAATGCTAAGACCCAGCTCCACTCAACAACCAGCAAGCTACACTGCTGGACACCCTATGACAACCAAATAGCAAGACAGGAACACAACCCCACCTATTAGCAGAGAGGCTGCATAAAATCATAATAAGATCGTAGAGGGCTTCGCTGGTAGCGCAGTGGTTGAGAGTCTGCCTGCCGACGCAGGGGACACGAGTTCGTGCCCCGGTCCGGGAAGATCCCACATGCCGCGGAGCGGCTGGGCCCGTGAGCCATGGTCACTGGGCCTGCGCGCCCGGAGCCTGTGCTCCACAACGGGAGAGGCCACAAAAGTAAGAGGCCCGCGTACCGCAAAAAAACCCAAAAAAAACCCCTTCAGAATGGCCATCATCAAGAAATCTAGAAACAATAAATGCTGGAGAGGGTGTGGAGAAAAGGGAACACTCTTGCACTGCTGGTGGGAATGTGAATTGGTACAGCCACTATGGAGAACACTATGGAGTTTCCTTAAAAAACTAAAAATAGAACTACCATACGACCCAGCAATCCCACTACTAGGCATATACCCTGAGAAAACCATAATTCAAAAAGAGACGTACCAAAATGTTCATTGCAGCTCTATTCACAATAGCCCGGAGCTGGAAACAACCTAGGTGTCCATCATCGGATGAATGGATAAAGAAGATGTGGCACATATATACAATGGAATATTACTCAGCCATAAAAAGAAACGAAACTGAGCTATTTGTAATGAGGTAGATAGACCTAGAGTCTGTCATACAGAGTGAAGTAAGTCAGAAAGAGAAAGACAAATACCGTATGCTAACACATATATATGGAATTAAAAAAAAAATGTCATGAAGAACCTAGGGGTAAAACGGGAATAAAGACACAGACCTACTTGAGAATGCACTTGAGGATATGGGGAGGGGGAAGGGTAAGCTGTGACAAAGTGAAAGAGAGGCATGGACATATATACAGTACCAAACGTAAGGTAGATAGATAGTGGGAAGCAGCCGCATAGCACAGGGAGATCAGCTCGGTGCTTTGTGACCGCCTGGAGGGGTGGGATGGGGAGGGTGGGAGGGAGGGAGATGCATGAGGGAAGGGATGTGGGAACAGATGTATATGTATGACTGATTCACTTTGTTACAAAGCAGAAACTAATTAAAAAAAAAAAAAGATCATAGACACCCCAAAACACACCACCAGACGTGGTCCTGCCCACCAGAAAGATAAGACCCAGTCTCATCCACCAGAACAAGGCACTAGTCCCCTCCACCAGGAAGCCTACACAACCCACTGAATCAACCTTACCCACTGAGGGCAGACACCAAAAACAACGGGAACTATGAACGTGCAGCCTGCGAAAAGGAGACCCCAAACACAGTAAGTTAAGCAAAATGAGATGACAGAGAAGCACAAAGCAGATGAAGAAGCAAGGGAAAACCCCACCAGACCAAAGAAATGAAGAGGAAATAGGCAGTCTACCTGAAAAAGAATTCAGAGTAACGATGGTAAAGATGACACAAAATCTTGGAAATACAATGGAGAAAATACAAGAAACATTTAACAAGGACATAGAAGAACTAAAGAGCAAACAAACAGTGATGAACAACACAATAAATGAAATTAAAAATTCTCTAGAAGGAATCAGTAGCAGAATAACTGAGGCAGAAGAACAGATAAGTGACCTGGAAGATAAAATAGCGAAAATAACTACTGCAGAGCAGAAAAAGAATGAAAAGAATTGAGGACAGTCTTAGAGACCTCTGGGACAAAATTAAATGCACCAACATACAAATTATAGGGGTTCCAGAAGAAAAAGAGAAAAAGAGGAACTGAGAAAATATTTGACGAGATTATAGATGTCACAAAGAAAGAAAACTACAGGCCAATATCACTGATGAACATAAATGCAAAAATCCTCAACAAAATACTAGCAAACAGAATCCAACAGCACATTAAAAGGATCATACACCATGATCAAGTGGGATTTATCCCAGAAATGCAAAGATTCTTCAATACATGCAAATCAATCAATGTGATAAACCATATTAACAAATTGAAGGAGAAAAACCATATGATCATCTCAATAGATGCAGAAAAAGCTTTCAACAAAATTTAACACCCATTTATGATAAAAGCCCTCCAGAAAGTAGGCATAGAGGGAAATTTCCTCAACATAATAAAGGCTATATATGACAAACCCACAGCCAACATCATTTTCAATGGTGAAACACTGAAACCATTTCCTCTAAAATCAGGAACAAGACAAGGTTTTCCACTCTCACCACTATTATTCAACATAGTTTTGGAAGCTTTAGCCACAGCAATTGGAGAAGAAAAAGAAATAAAATGAATCTAAATTGGAAACGAAGTAAAGCTGTCACTGTTTGCAGATGACATGATACTATAAATAGAGTATCCTAAAGATGTTACCTGAAAACTACTAGAGCTAATCAATGAATTTGGTAACGTAGCAGGATACAAAATTAATGCACAGAAATCTCTTGCATTACTATACACTAATGATGAAAAACCTGACAGAGAAATTAAGGAAACACTCCCATTTACCACTGCAACAAAAGGAATAATATACCTAGGAATTAACCTACATAAGGAGACGAAAGACCTGTATGCAGAAAACTATAAGACACTGATGAAAGAAATTAAAGATGATACAAATAGATGGAGATACATACCATGTTCTTGGATTGGAAGAATCAACATTGTGAAAATGACTCTACTGTCCAAAGCAATCTACAGATTCAATGCAATCCCTATCAAACTACCACTGGCATTTTTCACAGAACTAGAACAAAAGATTTTACAACTTGTATGGAAACACAAAAGACCCTAAATAGCCCAAGCAGTCTTTAGAAAGAAACACGGAGCTGGAGGAAACACCCTCCCTGACTTCAGACTATACTACAAAGCTACAGTAATCAAGACAGTATGGTACTAGCACAAAAACAGAAATATAGATCAATGGAACAGGATAGAAAGCCCAGAGATAAACCCATGCACATATGATCACCTTATTTTGATAAAGGAGGCAAGATTATACAATGGAGAAAGACAGCCTCTTCAAAAAGTGGTGCTGGGAAAACTGGACAGCTACATGTAAAAGAATGAAATTAGAACACTCCCTAACACCATACACAAAAATAAACTCAAAATGGATTAAACACCTAAATGTAAGGCCAGACACTATCAATCTCTTAGAGGAAAACATAGGCAGAACACACTATGACATAAATCACAGCAATATCCTTTTTGACCCACCACCTAGAGAAATGAAAATAAAAACAAAAATAAACCAATCTTTTAAAAGCTTTTGCATAGCTAAGGAAACTATAAACAAGACAAAAAGACAACCCTCAGAATGGGAGAAAATATTTACAAATGAAGCAACTGACTAAGGATTAATCTCTAAAATTTACAAGCAGCTCATGCAGCTCAATATCAAAAAAACAAACAACCCAGTCCAAAAATGGGCAGAAGACCTAAACAGACATTTCTTCAAAGAAGGTATACAGATTGCCAACAAACACATGAAAGGATGCTCAACATCACTAATCATTAGAGGAATGCTTATCAAAACTACAATGAGGTATCACCTCACACTGTTTAGAATGTCCATCATCAAGAAATCTACAAACAATAAATGCTGGAGAGGGTGTGGAGAAAAGGGAACCCTTTTGCACTGTTGGTGGGAATGTAAATTGATAAAACCACTATGGAGAACAGTATGGAGGTTCCTTAAGAAGCTAAAAATAGAAGTACCATAGGACCCAGCAATCCCACTATTGGGCATATACCCTAAGAAAACCATAATTCAAAAAGTGTCATGTACCACAATGTTCACTGCAGCTCTATTTACAGTAGCCAGGACATGGAACCAACCTAAGTGTCCATCAACAGATGAATGGATAAAGAAGATGTGGCACATAGATACAATGGAATATTACTCAGCCATAAAAAGAAATGAAATTGAGTTATTTGTAGTGAGGTGGATGGACCTAGAGTCTGTCATACAGAGTAAAGTAAGTCAGAAAGAGAAAAACAAATACCATATGCTAACACATATATATGGAATCTAAAAAAAAAAAAAAAAAAGGTTCTGAAGAGCCTAGGGTGAGGACAGGAATAAAGATGCAGACATAGAGAATGGACTTGAGGATACAGGGAGTGGGAAGGGTATGCTGGGACAAAGTGAGAGATTGGCATGGACTTACATATACTACCACATGTAAAATAGATAGCTAGTGGGAAGCAGCCACATAGCACAGGGAGGTCAGCTCAGTGCTTTGTGATCAGCTAGAATGGTGGGATAGGGAGGATGGGAGGGAGACGCAAGAGGAAGGAGATATGGGGATATATGTATATGTATAGCTGATTCACTTTGTTATACAGTAGAAACCAACACATCACTGTAAAGCAATTATAGTGCAATAAGAATTAAAAAAAAAAGACAAAAGAAAAGTTCTTAGGGTAGTCTCTGGCATGTGGTAAACTCTCATCAAATGCTACCTATGATTTTTATCATTATTATTAATATTATTGCTAAGATACATTAGTTGCAACAAGCCAAACCAGAGGTATATAAATAACTGAAAATTCTCTTTTAACCTACCTCTATTCCAAACATTAAATTTACTACTAATAACTGATTGGCAAGTACCTTCTCATTTTTGTCTGGCTTACACAAATTTATAATGTGTTTTATAATTTGTTAATGTAAAATTTGGTACACACACGCACACATACTTGAACATACAGATGTATTTATGCAAACTTGCTGTTTTAAGCCATAACATATAATGGCCATATCTCCAGATCAAAAAATATAAATCAAAATCACTATTTTTGTATAATTTAATACTCCATGGTATGGATATATTTTATTCATAAAATTATCCCTCTTAATAGTCACTCAAGTTTGTACTGTTTTCACCCTACCATAAATAATTTGCAATAAACTTACTTGTACTGCTACTTGCAAATATATTCTTTTATGTTAGCATTTTTATTTTAGTGGAAAGATTTCCAACAGTGGGATTACTGACACTAAGTGCATGCATATTTAAAAGTTTAATACACGGGCCTCCCTGGTGGCGCAAGTGGTTGAGAGTCTGCCTGCCGATGCAGGGGATACGGGTTCGTGCCCCGGTCTGGGAGGATCCCATATGCCGCGGAGCGGCTGGGCCCGTGAGCCATGGCCGCTGAGCCTGCGCGTCCGGAGCCTGCGCGTCCGGAGCCTGTGCTCCGCAACGGGAGAGGCCACAACAGTGAGAGGCCCGCATACCGCAAAAAAAAAAAAAAAAAAAAAAAAGTTTAATACATACAGTAAGATTACTGGACAAAAAAGTAATTTTATTTCACATATTTCCCTGGTAAGTATGAGTGCTCATTTCCCTATAATTTCACCAGCACTGATTATTCCTGACCTTGTAAATTATTGCAGATCTGATGGGTGAAGAGTGTATTTATCTGACTGCTAGCTTGAGCCTCTTTGCATTTGCTTAGTGGCATGTGATTTTTTACTGCAGCAAATTGCTCACTCTCACCCTTGCCTCTAATTTCCTATAGTGTTGTTTGCCTTTCTCTTATCAATCAAGGAGCTCAGTGTATATGATAATATTAAGCCTTTGTTTGTCATTTGTATAGCTAAAATATTTTTTCCAATCTATCCTCTTTGGTATTTTTCCATGTATTCTGTATAATATACCCTGAACTCTATTTCATAAAGGATAATATCAACCTAAATGAATGCTTTTCAGAGTTCATTAAAATATCGTTATATACAGGAGTAAGGTACGTTTTGTACTGTAGAGGTAGAATTGTTTTCTCCACTAGAATAGGACTAGATTATTGTCTCCCCACCCACACCCTACTCCTCCACACCCCACCCCTCCCCTGTCCCTTTACACCCATAATCCTAAATGCCTGGAAGAGTGCTTGGACCATGGTAAGCATTCAATACATATTTATTGAGTCAATGAATTTTAGAGTTTCAGTACATGATCTATACAAATAAAATAACCCTGTCACAGCACAATTGCTGGAATAATTTTTTTCTTATCAAATTTGGAAGATACTTGGAATGGTTTGAAATAAAACACAGACTATCAAATTCATCAGCAGTGAGAGTAGAGGCATGTATACCTGCGGGAGCACTCCACATAATATAAAGAGTTATTCTCCCTAGCAGCTGCAGGCATTGATTTTTAATGATGTTTGTAGATTCTCTCAAATATCCTGAGGGCAGGTAGTAATAAAATTATTCAGATCTATTTCCTTATTTAACTGATAACAATTTTCACAAGGACCTGAATCATATATAATAAAATAGTGAAATTTAAATTTAAAAATGAAAAGGGGAAAACAAATATGACCACCAATGGTGTCAACAGATTATGTTTCATCTGAGTTTTAATTCTGACTCCAAGCTTTCTAGCACAAGAGCAAATAAAGAAACACGATTGGCTCTATACTTCTCATTATTAGAAAGTTGAAAAATGCCAGTTTCTCAGAGAAAGCAAAGCTCCTCCTAACTCCAAAAACTAATAGCTATTTTGTAAATATCACTTTCATATTAGGTCTGTAATTTGCCATTTCAGGCATTTTAAATGTTTGGAAAAATGAATTATATTAAATTTAAAATATGGTTTGAAATATTTAATGTATTTAAATTAATTTCCTATATGAGATTTTAAGAAAATTTTCATATGTTTACTTTGAGATTAATAGAGCATGAATCAAAGATCAGGTAAAAGTAATTTTCTTATTTTATTCAAATACTTCTAGAGTTAAAAATTGACCATGAAGATATGAAAACTGGATATGAAGCCATGATAAAAAAAAATTGTGAGTTTAATTAATTCAATGTTAATTAAAATTCCAAAAATCTATAAATTTATTGTTCCAAACTGTCCAAAAGGCTCCCTTGGACATTTAAAACACTCATACTAACACTCTTAAGATAACTAAATGAATCAACTCAAAACCAGATATCTAAGAATTTCTCTCAACGCCAAAGATTTTAGTTTTTAGATTTTAGTTTCAGTCCTTCTTTCTAATATCAGAGCAATTACCTACTGAGGCTACTCTGTTTTGTGATAACACCAAATCCTGAGTCTAAGTATATTAGCCAAACAGGGCCCAGGAGAACAAATGGCCATTTTATCTAAGAGTGAGGGGCCTCCCTGGTGGCGCAAGTGGTTGAGAGTCCGCCTGCCGATGCAGGGGATGCGGGTTCGTGCCCCGGTCTGGGAGGATCCCATATGCCGCGGAGCGGCTGGGCCCGTGAGCCATGGCCGCTGAGCCTGCGCGTCCGGAGCCTGCGCGTCCGGAGCCTGTGCTCCGCGACGGGGGAGGCCACAACAGTGAGAGGCCCGCATATCGCAAAAAAAAAAAAAAAAAAAAAAAAAAAAATATCTAAGAGTGAATTCAAAGTTTAAAGATATGGTATTGGATTGGAAGACTTAATATTGTTAAAACAGCCATACTTCCCAAGGCAATCTATAGATTCAGTGCAATCCCTATCAAAATACCAAGGGCATTTTTCACAGAACTAGAACAAATAATTTAAAAATTTGTATGGAAACACAAAAAGATATTAATAGCCAAAATAATCTTGAGAAGGAAGAACAGAGCTTGAGGAATAACACTCCCTGACTTCAGACTATACTACAAAACTACAGTCATCAAAACAGTATGGTACTGGCACAAAAACAGATACATAGATCAATAGAACAGGATAGAGAGCCCAGAAATAAGCCTATGCACATATGGTCAATTAATCTATGACAAAGGAGGCAAGAATATACACTGGAGAAAAGACAGTCTCTTCAATAAGTGGTGCTGGAAAAACAGGACAGCTAACGTAAAAGAATGAAAGTAGAACATTCTCTAATACCACATACGAATATAAACTCAAAATGGATTAAAGACACAAATGTAAGACCAGACACTGTAAAACTCCTAGAGGAAAACAAAGGCAGAACACTCTTTGACATAAATCGCAGCACTATTTTTTTAATCCATCTCCTAAAGTAAAGGAAATCAAAGCAAAAATAAACAAATAGGACCTAAATAAACTTAAAAGCTTTTGCACAGCAAAGGAAACCATCGACAACATGAAAAGACAACCTACTGAATGGGAGAAAGTATTTGCAAATTATATGACTGCTAAAAGTTTAATATCCAACATATATAAACAGCACACACAACTCAACATCAAAAAACAAACTGATTAAAAAAATGGGCAGAAGACCTGATTAGACATGTTTCCAAAGAGGAAATGTGGATGGCCAACAGGTACATGAAAAAATGCTCAACATGGTTAATCATCAGGGAAATGCATATTAAAACCACAATGAGATATCACCTCACATCTGTTAGAATGGCTGTCATCAAAAAGAACACAAATAACAACTGTTGGCAAGGATGTGGAGAAAAGGAAACCTTCGTACACTGGTGGTGTGAATGTAAATTGGTGCAGCCATTGTGGAAAACAGTATGGAGGCTTCTCAAAAAAACTAAAAATAGAGTTACCATATAAGCCAGCAATTCTACTCCTGGGTATATATCCAAAAAAAACCAAAACCAAAAACATTAATTCAAAAAGATGTTCACAGCAGCATTATTTACAATTGCCAAGATATAGAAGGAACCTAAGTATCCGTCAACAGGTGTATGGATAAAGAAGAAGTGGAATACTGCTCCACCATAAAACATAGTGAAATTTTGCCATCCTGCAGCAATATGGATGGACTTGGAAGGCATTATGGTAAGTGAAATAAGTCAGACAGAGAAAGACAAATACTGTATGATATCACTTATGTGTTGAATCTAAAAGATAAAACAAACTAGTGAAAGTAACAAAAAGAAACAGGCTCACAGATACACAAAATAAACTATACCAGTGGGGAGAGGGAAGGGGGAGGGGCAAGATGGGGGTAGGGGGCTAAAACGTACAAACTATTAGGCATAAAATGAGCTATAAGAATACACTGTCACATATATACAATGGACTATTACTCAGCCATAAAAATGAATGAAACTGAGTTATTTGTAGTGATGTGGATGGACCTAGAGACTGTCATACAGAGTGAAGTAAGTCGAAATTGAGTTATTTGTAGTGAGGTGGATGGACCTAGAGTCTGTCATACAGAGTGAAGTAAGTCAGAAAGAGAAAAATAAACACCGCATGCTAACACATATATATGGAATCTAAGAAAAAAAAAAAAAACTCATGAAGAACCTAGGGGTAAGACAGGAATAAAGACACAGACCTACTAGAGAATGGACTTGAGGATATGGGGAGGGGGAAGGGTAAGCTGCGATAAAGTGAGAGAGTGGCATGGACATATATACACTACCAAACGTAAAATAGATAGCTAGTGGGAAGCAGCCTCATAGCACAGGGAGATCAGCTCGGTGCTTTGTGACCACCTAGAGGGGTGGGATAGGGAGGGTGGGAGGGAGGAAGATGCAAGAGGGAAGAGATATGGGAACATATGTATATGTATAACTGATTCACTTTGTTATAAAGCAGAAACTAACACACCACTGTAAAGCAATTATACTCCAATAAAGATGTTAAAAAAAAAAAGAAAGAGAAAAACAAATACCGTATGCTAACACATATATATGGAATTAAAAAAATAAAAACAAAAAAAAGTCATGAAGAACCTAGGGGCAAGATGGGAATAAAGATGCAGACCTACTAGGGAATGGACTTGAGGATATGGGGAGGGGGAAGGGTAAGCTGGGATGAAGTGAGAGAGTGGCGTGGACACATATACACTACCAAACATAAAATCGATAGCTACTGGGAAGCTGCTGCATAGCACAGGGAGATCAGCTTGGTGCTCTGCGACCACCTAGAGGGGTGGGATAGGGAGGGTGGGAGGGAGGGAGACGCAAGAGGGAAGAGATATGGGGACATATGTATATGTATAACTGATTCACTTTGTTATAAAGCAGAAACTAACACACCATTGTAAAGCAATTATACTCCAATAAAGATGTTAAAAAAAAGTATATATTGTACAAGGGGAATATAGCAAATATTTTATAATAACTATAAATGGTGTATAAACTTTAAAATTGTGCACCTCTATGTTGTACACCTGTAATTTATATAATATTATACATCAACTATGCTTCAATAAAAAAATAAAGATATGGTATAAAGAAGAGGGGAGGGATGTGGAACCCAGCACATGTTTTAAATTGTTTAGGGCTGCTTTCTTGTTGATCAAGCCACCACTCTTCCTGCTTACCCAGATTCTTGTGGAGCTATAAAAATGCAAATTGATGAAGAAGATCAATAATGGAGTTCATGCAGCTTGGCTGATAGCCATTCTAGAGTGAGTGAGGTCAAGTAGGATGAGCACTGTGTGCTTTGGAACCTGGCAAACAAGTGTTCCCATCTTAGCTCCCAGGCAAGTTACTTAACCTCTCTGAGTTTCCTCATCTTTATGTAAAATCTTCATAATAATTCTTACCATATAGGATTTTAGGAAGGTTACATGAGGTAATCTACATGGTAGGTATTTAATAATTAATTTGGATTTATTTCCTCTCTGGTTCACAGTGTTTTTATTATCTTTCATGAAAATTAAGTCTTCATTTTGCTAGGCTCCTAGTTCTAACATGTAGTGAACAACCTAGGGAGTGAAAGGTGCTTTTCATGAGCAAATAATAGCTTCTGGGGTCATCAGTGGCCCTTCTGGGTCTCAGAATCTGTATTTAATTTCTTACAGCAATTTGCTATGAAACTCACAGAAAGCAATTTAATTAAAATTTAATGGGGAAGAAAGCCTCCAACTTATCTCCAAAAGAATCTGAACCCCAAAGTTTACTAACTTCTCTACCTAAAAGATTGAATGAGGAGTTTGCCCAACAAAAGGAAAGGGCATAAGGGAGATGTGAGGGACTCTCTGGTAGATATAAGATGATGTGGAAGATGAGTCTGGGGAGAGGTGGGGCAAAGAGAGTAGCAAGCTGAAACCTGCAGGGAACACACTGTCTGGCTTCCCTCCAAAGGGGATGTGCTCCCTCAGCATGGAAGATGCATGGGCTTGGGGTGCTTCTCTATCCCTACATCATCAGAGAAGATGATGAACTTCTAGACAGGACCAAGGGAATACTAGGGGGAAAAAAAAAAAGGACAAAGCAAAAAGGTTGAGAGGAATTCATGTAGAAAAGAGTATAAATAGCAAACGTGATGAAAAAGAAAAACATCATAATTATGCTGTTCAATGAGCTCTTCCTATAAAGATTTTTTCCCAAGCATGATAAGTGGCTTGAGAAAACTTAGATTAAGAGTGCGATCATGGAGCAGGTAACACCTGCCAAGGGGTATAGACATGGCGGTATTATATGCAAGGACAGCTGTAGGTGTGCTATCTTTCTGTAGCACTTGTCTGCAATGTGCCAGGAAGCCTTCTTGCTAAGTCCTGCCAAATCCACCCCGACAGATCGTGTGATGTGAATGACATCACCACATGAAGAATAGGAAGCATCTCTCCAGACACTGACATCTGGGGCAGGAAGCAAAATATGAGCACAACACAATTGGGCAAGCTGCAACACTGAGCCAAATATAATGGCAATGATCATTTCCCACAGAGATAAATGCAACGTCCTCAACAAATAAATAGAGCAAGCGGTTGCTTTGCTCTCTGTCAGTCAAGCCAAACATGGAATGCTCTTTAAGAAAGGACATCAACAACTGGAGGAGAAGGTGGGCCAGGATGGAAGAACTGAGGAACAGTTGTAAGCACTGAGGATGATTTGGGAAAAGGTCCTGTAACAGCCTTCAGATACTTTCAGACGCATGAGATGGAGAGGGATTAGGTTTACTTTATGTGGTTTCAGAGGGCTGAACTATAATCAATAAGTGCCTGCTGTCAGGAGGTAGATTTTGGCACAGTGTAAAAAGAACTTCTGAAGAATTAGAACTATCTGTAATGAAACAAACTCTCTGTGGGGTGGTGAGCTCCTCTTAATTGGAGATTTTCAAGCACAGGCTAAACTACTCCTTACTGGGAATGTTGGAAAAGAGGATTTACATATCTGACAGCAACAGAAGCAGATCCAGATTTTGCGAAGCCCAGAGTTTTCAGATTTGGGGAGCTCTTTTAAAGAACAAAGAATATAAAATTATGAATAAAAATCAGAGAGCCTTTGGAAGGCATTTTTACAAATGAGGAATCTTTGAAACTTAACTTTCATTAGCTTTGTCGTAAATCCACGGCAAGGGAGTCAGTTGATATCAAATAAATGTGAGATTTGAATTTGTTTTTAAATAATAAATAATTTTTCTAAGTTTTAGAATAATCATTTTGCTGAGTATGGGACAGCATGGAGGGAGTAGAAAGAGAGAAGAAGTGAAATTAGATTCACCTGGGTTCCTAGCTGGCCTCTGTGTTTTCATAGCTGGGTAACCTTGGGCAAATGACTTCACCTCTCTGAGCCTTAATTCCTTCATCTGTAAAATGGAGGTGATGATCTCTACACTGTTTGGGAAAATCTAAATGAAAATGTGTATAAAGCACTGGTATATAGAAGTTGTGTAATTAATGACAGCTAAATTGAAGGACTAATAAGATTTGAGTAGTCATAAGGAAGAGGTTTTAAAAATGCCATTTGGAGTTATCATCTGTCATTATCTGAAGATAATGAATGACATTGTTCCCCATCCCCCAATTTAACGCATAAGCCAACAGTTCATGAAATGTTTCTAATATTCACATTAGGTTTATTTCAAACAATTCTTGCTGTGAACGGATTAGAAAACTCCCTCACACAACTGACTGACCAAGATAAACACCTTTGTCCCCCTTGCCCCTGCTTCACTCTCACAAAGTTTGGGGTCAGAAGCAAGGACTAGGACATTTCTTGTCACCCCACTTCCAAGAAGCAGGTTGGCCTGGCCCAAGTGTACTCAGACGGACCACATTATCTGGAGGGTAGTAACGTAGCAGGAGTTCCTGGGCATCACACAACGCTTGGTCACCATTTGTCTAGAAGACTCTTGCTGCTCTAAGTGAGGTCCTTAGCCAGCAGCAATGGCATCGCCTGAAAGCTTGTTAGAAATGCAGAATCGCAGGCCTACCCTTGTATTTTAACAAGATCATCATGTCATCTTATGCACAGCAAAGCTTGAGAAATGCTGATCGGATTACAATGTAATTGACTTTCCCACCTGGCGCCATGCAGTTGAAGTCCCCTCCTTTGGGCTCTTGGAACACATTTTCTCTTATGAGAAAGGTGAGGAGTGAGAGATCTGCCTGCTATTCCTTGAGAGAGTGCCCAGTCCATCTGACTCTCATTGACCTTTCATTCTTTGGATTCTTTTCCTTTCACATAACTCATGAGGACACTTCAAATTTGAGATGGCAAGTTAAACTTATCAGAAGGTCCAGCCATCTTTCTCCGGCTACCACATTTCTTTCTAAGAGGTGGAAGAGAAAAGATGGGACCAGGGTTTGTCTCCCACTCCAGAGAGAGGCCTAGTCTCTCTAAACTACTTCTCTCGTTCCCCTTTTCCTTTTCCTTCCCCTCTCCCCCACCCTGCTTCCCTTCTCCTCCTGTCTGCCCTTGCCTCCCCATCCCTATCCTGTATTCCCTGGGCAAAATACACCAGGGGGCAAATTTTATGGGAATGACTCCTCTAACACTAGGAAGACCCAGGCCCAACCAGCACTGGGACTCACTCTTTGTATTTTTTTCTAACTGATTGGTGTGTTCTGAATCCACCTTTCCTACCTTTGTCTGTAGCCTTATAGAAAAGGGAAAACAAGAGGAGAAACCTATTAGACCTATATTACTTCTAAACCTCTAGCCTAGACGAAATGAGTCCTCCATCCATCCCAGCACAGCTTCCCAGGGGTGCACTGGCATTTGGGAAGGCTTATCTAGTACCTAACGACATGGCTTTGCTAGTGTTGACTCTATGCATATATTAATAGTAAATACTTATTTAGCACTCTCTATGCTGCATATAAGCACTTTATGTGTATCAACTCATTTAATCCCCTGGTAACCCTATAAAGTACATACTATAGCTATTCTCATTTTATAGATGTGGAATCAGAGGTGAAGTAATTTGCAAGGCTGCCCAGAAAATAAGTGGTAAAGCTGGGGTTCGAACCCAGGCCACTCCCGCCAGAGACCTTGCTCTTAACCTGCCCCTGGCACATTTCTTCAGGAACCCTGTAGGGAGGGGTGTGTGTCTGGTTTGGTTGTTCCCACTCCCCCAGCCAGTTACCATCCTAATCGTATTACCAGTCCCTACAGAGCTCCTTTGTCAAAGCCCAGCAACAGATTTTAAACCACAAAATGTGTCTGACTGCCGTTGTTTGTTTAGTAGACCAACCAGATTTACAAATGAGAAAAGGAAGCATATCCTGGGCTCAGGAAGACTTCCCACAGCACTAGGAGTTTAAAAAAAAAAAAAAAAAAAAAAGGCCACATAAGATGATCAGATAATCCAATCAAAGTGAGACAAAGAGTTACTCTTTTCCTGAAGTGAATTTTCTAGGGGTAAGATTTTCAAAACCAATGAAATTTGTTTTCTGTTCTCAACCACAGTTCCTTGCTTTGGGTAAAGCAAGAATACTGTTTACAAAGTATTTTCACAGATGTTTACCCTCTGATCTTTACAGCACCCCAAAGAGTTGAGTGTCTTGCCTAAAATAGCACATAAACTAAGTGGTAGAGTTTAGCCTGCAGCCTGCTCTCCTGATGTAGACAGCAGACCACCATAGCCTCACTGCCTGCCCTCTGTTCTTCAGTGAACAGAGTGAAAAGAGTTGTGAGAACCTCATACTTTAGATCTGGAAATTTCTAGTCACCCAGAAATAGCAGCTAGCAAGCACTGAGGGCTTTATCATGCACCCAAAGAATGTCACATGGTATAATTCAGTTAATCCCCACAACAAATCAATGAGAAGCATGTTACTATAATCTCCATTTTGCAGATGAAGAAACAGAGGTGTGGAAGAGTTACATAACTTACTCAGACTCACCCTTCTAGGAAGTGGCAGAGCTTGTATCTAAACCCAGACATCTGATTCCAGAAGCTGTTCTTTAATCCACCAATTTCTCTGGCCTCTGCTGAAAAATTAAGATCGAATTATCCAACAGGGGACCACAACAGTATCAGTGCTTAGAAGAATCTGAATAGAAAAGGGAAAGTATACAACATGCTTATGGTAAAGATAAATATTACAGTATTCTCATTATGTTAAATAATCATTAGAAGGTAAACAGAACTATCATCTGGGTGTCGGCATGGAATATTAATGATTAATAAATTAAACTATATCAATTTATATGATCTGAATACCTTCTCTGGGTAAGGGTCTATGTCAGGTAGTGTGGAAGCTCCAAAGACAAACAAGCCTGCCCCTGCCTTCATGAGGCCTACAGGGAAGCTAGACAGACAGCAAGGCACCATCATACACAAAAGTTATACAACCCAGAACGTAAAAGTAAGAGTTCAATGCAATCATTGAACAAGGCAGTAGGTGATTAATGGCTAAATGAATTCTGCAGTCAATAACTGCGATAGGAGTTCAAGGTAAGGAGCCATCCCTCCAAGCTGGGGTTGTAAAGGAAACCGCTGTCGAGGATACAGCTGGATCTGAAAGAATGCCTAAACTCGGAATAGTTCTAGGGGAGGGGAAGGGCATTCCAGACGAGGGGAACAGTGTGAGCATAGGTACGGAGGCAAGAAAATGCTGGAAGAGCACACGAGGTGAGGACAGTAAACACGAAGTCTGAGAGGACCTCACGTTATTTCAAGGCCAGCCTCTCACCCTCAGGGTTCCTGCTGTGGAGAACTCTTGGTAAAGTGCCCTGGTAGTAACCGGGATCTAACGATCCACCCGTGCCCTGCCTGCCAGGGAGCACTTAGCAGCACACCTGCCCACGGGACGGGCAACTCCTTCCAACAAACCGTGTGTTCCTCCCGCACCCCAGTGACCGCTATTGTCTCTCATGTGGATTCCTTCAGAAGTATCATCAACCCAGAAGTACAATACAAGCGACGTTGGCTCTAAGTTTTTTGGAAAATTTAAAGCCAGCAAATGTCATCACACCTCCCATCCCTGCCATTGTCTTTGGAGACTTCCTGAAATGTAAGTTCCTCCAATCGCCCACACTTGCTGTCTTTGTGTCCCCAGACTGCTCTGGGCTTCTTACCAATGACCTATGCCCACTGCTCCACCAACACTTCCCAGAGTGTCCACTGGAATGTCATCGCCTGGCAACAACTCCTCAACATGCACCCACACTTCCCTTCCTACCTTTCCCTGCAGTTCCTCACAAACTCCAAATGGTTAGGGTCAAGGTTTTTCTCACAACCCACTGCTACTGCTACTGCCTTCATGCAAAAAAAATTTTAACTATGCCTCCTATAGAATATAGCAGTGAGCAGTGGTCAAAAATCCTGCCCTCAGGTAGCTTCCACTCTTGGGAGATGGATGCTAGGGAAAAGAAAGCAAACATATGTAAAGTTAGATGGTGATAAATGCAATGTAGGAAAGGAAGCAGAGGTGGAGAATAGGGACTTCCTATAGGAAAGGGCACAGGAGGAGATGAGGAAGGTGACAGTTAAGCAGAAATCAGAAAGAGATGAGGGAGGCCCCTGGGGGAAGAGCTTTCCAGGCATAGGAAAAAGCAAGTGCAAAGGCCCGGAGTTGGGGACAAGTTTGGTCATGCTGGGGACACGAAGAATTTGGCGTGGCTGGAGCAAGTAGTCAAGTGGTAAGAGATGAAGCCAAAGAGAAAGGTAGGCAGGCCAGATAGTGAAGGCCAGGGTGTAAATATTGGCGTTACTCAGGGGGAAGTGGGAAGCCATGGGAGGGTTTTAAATAGAATAACATAGATAGGAAATACATTTAAAAAATGAACCCAACTGCTGTATGAAGAATAGACAATGGAAACAGGGAGATAGCTTCCAGGTCAATCTTCCATTCTTTTGAAGAAATTCTGCATCTTAAAGGGTCACACCATCCAGTTGTAGCAGCCTCCTCACTTGACCATCACGTTTATAGCTCTACTTCCTCCCCATCATTCCCTGAAGACTTTAGCCCTTCTTTCACGGTCTTCATCTCCATAACACTTGCCATTGACTAGGGGAATTTAGCGCATACTTGGATGCTCCATTCAACTCATTGGCTTCTCAGTTCATTGACTCCCTTGCCTCAAATGACCTTCACATCATTTTCCCAATTAGCCACTCAGTCCCATGGCTAGGTTCTGATCTTATCATCACCTGGGATCCATCTGCTTCTGAAACCACAGAATAGGTTCCATGCTCAAATCCCAGTCTCCTATCTTTGCAGTTTTCTTATTTACCCCTAGTTGAGCTGGTCCCAAATTCATGGAAAATACTAGTCCATTTGCTGTTCACTCAATCCTTCTACAGTCATTATGGCTATTTCGAACATTCTTTATACTCTGCAAACCATCTACCCTCCTATTTGCCCTGTCATTGACTTTGAAAATGAAACCCATCAAATTCCTGCCAATCTCTCCTCCACACCCATCTTTGCTTCTTCCTTCTAATCCCACAGAATGAGGCTAACACCTTCACCTTGTTCAACTTCTCAGTCTTTCCCACATTAGACACCTTGCTCCACAGCATTTCCTTCCAACTTGTCCTGGCTCTGGCTTCTTCCCTTCACCGTTTAAACTTGCTCACATCTCTCTTATCTTGGAAACACACACACACAACAACTCTAAACACTCCCCCTAGCATACACCCCCTTCAGCCTCTTGCCTTATCTTTCTCTCCCTCTTGACAGCCAAGTTTATGGGGAAAATGTTCTACCCCTCTCTTGTGTCCACTTCTTCACTTCCCATTTAATGTGGCTCCTACCTTACTCACTCAAATCTCTCTGTCTACATTCACCAGATTCCCTCTCCAATCCTCATCTCTCTGAACCCAACCTTATGGATCCACAGGTAGGTCAAGTTCACACCTGGGATACTCTTCTCTCCACTACACTTCTACTCATTCTATTTGTTTCAGGAACTCTTCTGGCCTCAGGAAAGCCATTTCTAACACATTCCACCTTCCTATCCCCAAATTACTGGGTAAGATGCCCTACGTGCCAGCATAGCACCTTTTGCTTAATCTACATTTACATTATCACACTGTTTGAAAATTTCTTGTTCACTCATGAGCCTCCTTTGCTAGACCATAATCACTTGAGGTCAAGGTCTATATCTATATCACAATTTCTCATATGTTTACTACACACTCTTTTAAATTAAATTCAAGAGAAAGTTGAATTTTGAGTAACAGCATGTAGAATTTGGGTTTTCATCTTTGCACTCTAAAGAATAATTGAAAGTTGTCAACCAAAGGTGTGACTTGATCAAGGGGGTAGTTTTTAAGAGACTCTTTCACTTCCCTGTTCTGTTTGCATTTATAAACCATCTCATTTCATTGGGCCCTAGGAAAGTACTAGTCTACTGTATGCAAAACTAAACTATCAAAGGCTTTCTTTCCATTTTCCAAGATAGGGAGTAGAGGATGATAAGCCAGATGGAGAAGGAGTGATGTTGGAGATGAATTGGGGACATGTGTGGGACAATCAGGTAGAAATGTCTAGTGGGCAGCTGAATAACTGGGGTTGATGCTCAGGCAAGGTCTGAGCTGTGAACATGTCTTTTGGGCTCAGCAGAATACACATGGCAGTTGAAACATGAGAGAGTGTGCACTCACCAAGAGACAGCATGTAGAGCAAGAAGAATAGAGGGTTGCCATGTGGAGAACCTGAGGACACAAACATTTGAAGGATGGACAATGGAAGAAGGATGGCGAAAGAAAGAAGACCATGAAGGAATGGTCAGATAAGAAAGAACCCCAGGAAGACCATATGGTGACCAAGGTCTGCACCTTGACCTTCAGCCCCCGTGTGCAAGTCTTTCAGCCTGTTCACTCCAGACTCTGAGCTGAAGATTTCTGTTCTTGCAGGCTTGATACTCCTGCACATGGTCACAACCCAGTTTTAATCAGTTTCTCACCACTTGACAGAAATAGTTGGCCAGTTCCTACCATATTTACTCCACCAGCTATCCTAAACCATCACCCTTCCAAGGACTCTAATCATTCGCTACTCTCACTCTTTTTTTTTCAGTAACAGCTTTATTGAAATATACCCACTCAATTCACCCATCTAAAGTGTATAATTCAATTTAAAAAACATGTATTCACAAACTTGTGCAACCATCACCAGAATCCATTTTAGAACATTTTCTCACTCCCAGAAGAAATACTGTACCCTTCAACCAACACCACACAAACCCTGTCCCCTAGCACTCCAGCCCTAAGCAACCACTGATCGATTTTCTATCTCTATAAATTTGCCTGTTCTGAACATTACATATAAATGGAACTACATAATATATGTTGTTGTGTGACTGGCTTCTTTCACTTAGCATAATGTTTTCCAAGTTCCTCCATGTCGTAGTAGGAATCAGAACTTGATTCCTTTTTATGAAGATATATATCTGAATAATACTCCATTGTGTGGATATACTACAGTTTTAAACTCACTCATCCGTTGATAGACATTTGGGTGTTTCTACTTTCTGGCTATTGTGAATAATGCTGTTACGAACATTTGTGTATAAGTTTTTGTGTGGATATATGTTTTATTTCTCTTAGGTATATACCTAAGTGTGGAATTGCTAGGTTATTTGATAACTCTATGTTTAATCATTTGAGGAACTGCCAGACTATTTGTCAAAGTGACTACCCCATCTTAAATTCTCACCACTAGTGTAGGATATGAGGGTTCCAATTCTCTACATCTTGTTTTCTGTCTTTTTGATTTTAGACATTCTAATATATACAAAGAGGTATTTCATTGTGACTTTGATTTTTCAGATGACTAATGATATTGGACATCTTTCATGTGTTTCATTTGTACATCTTCTTTGGAAGACACAAGTCCCTTATCAGATGTATGATTTTAAAATATTTTCTCCCATTCAGTGGGTTATTTTTTCACTTTCTTGATGATGTTCTTTGAAGCACATTTTTAATTTCTATAAAGTCCAGTTTATTTAGTTTTTTTTTTTTGGTTGTTGTGCTTTTGGTGTCATATTTAAGAAATCATTATCTAATCCAAGGTCATGAAGATTACTCCTTTCTTCTGAGTTGTTTTACTGTCATATTTTGGTACTTAGGAACACCTGCTTCAAAGTACTGAAGCACTGGGTTTGAGCCATGAGTTCTCATTTTCCAGTTGTCTAACCTTAGGCAAACTGTATTTAACTTTTCTAAGCCTTGTTTCCTCTTCTATGAAGTGGAATGAGTTAGTAAAAGCAACCTACTGCATAGGAAAGTTTTCAGGCTCCAATGAATTAGTGTTTGTCCAATCTCCTAGCATAATGCCTGGTGCCTATAAGTGTTCTATAAATGTTAACTGTTAGAGACCATCAACTGTAGCTTTTCAATGTTTACTCACCTGCATCTTAAACATCTCTGTGTTTTTCCTTCACTTCTATATCAGAGCAAGGGTGTAATTGACTTTCAAGTTATTTACTGTTAATACTATGTAATCACAATTGTATTGTTTAGTGTACATTCTATTATCTAAAACTGTGATTAACACTTTCCAAGATCTAACTTTCGGGTGCATTCTTATATTTGTGTTATGCAGGATGTCACATTATATTGATCATTTTAGCATTGCCATACAAGCTGTGTTTTTCATGAAATGTAATTATGGCAATTTTACATTGCATTATATAAATCAGAATGTATTACAACTATTAATTTGGATAATAACAACAGCCTATTTATACAGAATAGATGGAAAAGAAAAAAATCCACCAAAACATTTTGTTTCCATATAATTATAGAGTCTATTTATTTATGGAATAAAGGACAAGCTAACAGTATAATCTACACTAAAGCCATGGTTAATTCTTCATGAACTTAGTTGGGACTTATCCAAAGCTCTTCTGGGAGTTATTCTGAAAAGCAACTCCATTATCTTCTGACAGATCAATAATGTGAACCATCATAAAGGGTGTTTCAAGAGTCTGGCTAGTGAACTTCGTTTCCATTTTGCTCTGGATCAGTGGTTCTCAAACTTCAGTTGCATTAGAATTACTTGGAGAGTTTGTTAAAACACAGATGCTGGGACTCATCCCCAGAGTTTCTGCTTTAGGAGTCATGGGGTGGGGCCTAAGAATCTCCAGTTCTATTAAGTTCCCAGATGTTGCTGCTGCTGTTGGTTGAGGTCGACACTTTGAGAAACTTTGTTCTAGTGCACAGTTAACATGCATCGAAGATACCTAGTCTACATTTCTAAGTTGGCCAGCATCCAGGGAATTTCAGGGGTCTTCCAAATGCCATCAACTCTACTGAAGCTCTCTAGAGAACCCATGAAGCTCCAGAGATCTCACAAACCCTTTGGACTTCTAGATAAAGATGTAAACAGGTGAAAAACCCAGAGGTGGGGGGGATTACACTTCTTAAATTTCTAGGAAAGCTTCAGGCCCTTGGAGGCTCTGCTGACTTTTGAGTCCAGATCATAGGGTTATCCTGCAGCCTACTTAATTATATACTTGGTCCAGTTGATTTTGTTTTGACTTAATTCTCGCCAGCAGACCAGACCCTGTAATACTTTAACATCTCACCCCTGCCCAATTATGCCATTCTAATATTACAGGTCTATTACATACACTCCTAAATTCACAGCCGTTTCAGTGAGTTTTATGATGATTATAATTTGCTTTCCGGTCCCTTTCATACCAACATTTTTGGCTGACTAGCAAGGTTTTCTTCCTTTCCCCTCCTTCAGTAGCTGGTTTTATTTTTTCTGCCAACAGCGGTAGGCGTGTGCTTGAGACTTGGGCAATTCCCTTGGTCATGCTTTGGAGTTGGAGTACAGCCATCCCAATGAAAAATTTGTGGGGCAAGTTTATCTTTCATATGGATGACAATGTGGAAAGGTATAAATCTGGGATCACCATTAACCATTATCTCTGCAACATGGAGAAGACAATGCCAACATCCAAAGAGAAACAGAACCAAGAGAAGAGAACTTGATAATATTGTCTGAACCTGGATTAAGGCATGTCTGATAACAGAAATACAAGTCCTTCTGAATTATTTGAGCCGACAAATTTCTACTTTAAGTAAGCTAGTTTAAGTTGGGTTTCTATCGTTGCTAAAAAGTCCTGATTACATTGTTCCTGAAGTTAACTGCTCCATAGGGAAAAAACATCCCTGTACCTCGCCTCTGTGGAATACTTCACTTCTGGCCCTTCTGTTCACAAAATGTGTGTGGACTTTTTTCCCATACCAAACAATGCTCTGATTCTCCAGACACCAGCTGGTGTCTTACAATTTAACTCAAATTCTGACACTATCTACCTGGAGTTAACATCAGATCCCATAGATTATGGCTTCAGTCCCACAGGACTGTTCCTTAACCCCATGTCAGATGTCAAACACAAGGCCAGGTTGTCACCCGGGCTTCTGACCTTCTGACTGGCTATAACACAGAGATTTCCATGACCCGCTCCTCAGGTTCAACTATTTCCTAGAATGGGCTGGCCGCAGAACTCGGGGAAACACTTTACTTACCACTGCCTATTTTTACAGAAGATATTTCAAAGGCTACAGAAGAAGATCCTGATGCAAGAGATGCACAGGGCAAAGTACAGGGGAAGGGGTTTAAAAGGTTCTTTACCTGGCCAAACTTTAGTCAGGCTCCCCTAAATTCTCTCTCCATCAAGGCCCATCCCTGTACTTCCCTATAGAATCCAGTTTTAGCAAGAATTCTGCTAAATCAGTTTAGCAAGAATTCTCTACCCTTAAAATCCCATTAAACTTCTCATCCCCACCATCCCCCCAGGTGATATCTGATCAGCTTGCCCTCAGCAAGAGTCCTGTTAAGTCATTTCAGCCAGACTCCCCCAGACTTGATGTCTCCTCTTAGTAATTTTCCATCTACCAATGCCCCGTCCCCAAACTTGCTCCTTGGTTATAAATCTACACTTGTTCTGGTTATATTATTTGGAATTAATTCCAGCTCTATACTGGAATCTCTCTTTTCCTACTGAAATAGTTTCTTGGTTTTATTTTTTTTTTAACTTTTTGTTATTTATTTATTTATTTTAAATGAATTTTTATTGGAGTATAGTTGATTTACAATATTGTGTTAGTTTCTGCTGTACAGCAAAATCAATGTTATATGTATACATATATCCACTCTTTTTAAAATTCTTTTCCCATATAGGTCATTACAGAGTACTGAGTAGAGTTTCCTGTGCTATAGAGTGGGTCCTTATTAGTTATCTACTTTATATATAGTAGTATGATAAATTGGGAGATTGGGATTGACAAAGACATATGCAATTGTTTTTTGAATAAAATCTATTTTACTGCTTTAACTTACTGTCTGGTCCCGATTCTCTGTAACAGCACATGGAGCCCCCGTGGCCTGTCCAGGCAAACCACCTGCCCAGTACCTTTTATGTGTTCAGCATTCCAGAAGATCTGTGAACCCATTCTTTTGCATTTTTATGGAGGCTTCATTATAGAGGCATGATTGATTAAACCTTCGCCAGTAAATATCAATTCAAACTCATTTCTTCTGCCTCCTCAGAGGTGAGAGGGTAGGGACAAAGTTACGGCCGTCTAATTACATGATTGATTCCCACTAGTAACCATATCCCATCCTTGGGAGGGGATTTCTGAAAGTTACCTCATTTAAAAAAATTTCCTGACAAACAAAATTCTCTTTTTAAAAAACTGAAGTACAGCTGATATATTGGGTTGGTGAAAAAGTTCATTTGGGTTTTTCTGTAAGATGGTATGGAAAAACCCGAATGAACATTTTGGCCAACCCATACAATATAAGATACAGGTGTATAACATAGTGATTCAAAAATTTTAAAGCTTATAGTCCATTTATAGTTATTATAAAATATTGGCTATATTTCCTGTGCTGTAGAATATATCCTTGTGGCTTATTTTATACATAACAGTTTATACGTCTTAATCCTCTACCCCTATCTTGCCCCTCCCCCTACTGGTAATCCCCAGTTTGTTTCCTATATCTGTGAGTTTGTTTCTTTTTGTTATATTCACTAGTTTATTTTATTTTTTAGATTCCACATATAAGTGATATCATACACTATTTGTCTTCCTATGTCTGACTTATTTCACGTAGCATAATACCCTCCAAATCCATCCATGTTGTTGCAAATGGCTGAGTAGTATTCCATTGTATGCATATATATTACTTCTTTATCCATTCATCTGCTGATGGACACTTAGGTTGTTTCCATATCTTGACAATTGTAAATAATGCTGCTATCAACACTGGGGTGCATGGATCATTTCAAATTAGTGTTTTTGTTTTTCTCAGATATATACCCAGGAGTGGAATTTCTAGATCATATGGTAGTTCTATTTTTAGTTTTTTGAGAAGCCTCCATATTATTTTCCGTATTGGCTACACCAACTTACATTCCCATTAACAGTATATAAGGGTTTCCTTTTCTCCACACTCTTGCCAACATTTGTTATTTATGTTCTTTTTGAAGATAGCCATTCTGACAGATGTGAGGTGATATCTCACTGTGATTTTAATTTGCATTGATGCATCCTCAACAATGTTGAGGATCTTTTCATGTGCCTGTAGGCCATCTGAATGTCCTCTTTGGAAAAATGTCTATTAGAGTAAGATAATAACTCCATAATCACAACACTTAAAATGGCATGGTTAAAGATCTGTGTAGAATGCAACTGTCAAAGAAATTTGGGTTATTTTTGTGACATTCACTATTAAAATAATAACTAGAATTATGACCGATAACTTTACACCAGTACATACTCATATTTTAGAAATTTCACATAATTTCTAGAACATCAATAATAATGATATTTACCCATACAATATACTCTAAAAACGTTGATCACTGCTCATTTGACAATGCTTCCCATGTAATTTAACATACCAAATAAGACTAATTAGTTTAATATCTCTCTTTGAGATATTTCAGGGGCCCTCTGATGCATCCCAAAGTTAGCTAGAGGTCAAAAGAACCTCATTTAGAATTTGATTTGGGGAAATTTGTTGAAGACGTCAAAAGGTTTTAAAACACTTGGTCAAATAGGAACATAGGATATTGTGAAACAATACTTATTCACTAAATCAAAGTGACAATAAAAGATTTCAGGGCTTCCCTGGTGGCACAGTGGTTGAGAGTCCGCCTGCCGATGCAGGGGACACGGGTTCGTGCCCCGGTCTGTGAAGATCCCACATGCCGCAGAGCGGCTAGGCCTGTGAGCCATGGCCGCTGAGCCTGCACGTCTGGAGCCTGTGCTCCGAAACGGAAGAGGCCACAACAGTGAGAGGCCAGAGTACCGCAAAAAAAAAAAAAAAAAAAAAAAAAATTTCAAAAAGCAAATATAGATGGTTATAACAGATTGCTTAAAAGGTAAAGACACCTTACAATCTGTTATCAAAAGCAGATCAGTACTTCAAGAAAACTGTCCTCTTAACAGAGAGAAAACCAAATTCTGATTTTGCACCATCTTACCTTTAATATTAAAATTTATTTATCAATTAAACTTGTTCAAATCTTAGTTCTGATCATGCACAAAACTCTTTCCTCAGAGTTCCTTTTCCATAAACCTCCTATAACTTCTTTTTGCCTTCAAATTTTGTCCTATGCTTTCCTTTTCTCTCTCTCTTTAGGACAAAATTATTCTCTTTTCCCTTGGTAAAATGCATGTACTTCCCTTATACCTTCTTTTTCCCTTGCATATAAAGATATTTTTCTTATTAATTTTTAGTAGTTTTAATTACATATTTTAATTCAAATCCTCAACCTTTAAAAACCTTAATTTCTAGTGAAAATTAAGAAGTAAGCAATTATGAACTATGTTTTACATTAGTATTCTGTAGAACAGCAAACTTAGAAATACTACTAATAATTTCTAAAAACATTTGCTTTCTTTTTTTAACATTTGCTTCCTTATAGAAAATATTACAGTATGGCACCAAACTTATTTATTTATTTTTATGTTATTTTTAAAAACATTTATTTATTTATTTATTTGTTTGTTTTTGGCTGCGTCAGGTCTTAGTTACAGAATGCAGGATCTTCGTTGTGGCTCAGGCTTCTCTGTAGTTGTGGCGTGCAGGTTTTTCTCTCTCTAGTTGTGGCACACAGGCTCCAGGGCACGTGGGCTTCTGTAGTTGTGGTGCGTGGGTTCCAGAGCACGTGGGCTCTGTAGTTCATGTTATGCAGGCTCTCTTATTGAGGCGCACGAGCTCAGTAGTTGTGGTGTGCAGGCTTAGTTGCCCCACAGCATGTGGGATCTTAGCTCCTGACCAGGGATAGAACCTATGTGCCCTGTATTGTAAGGAGGATTCTTTACCACTGGACCACCAGGGAAGTCCCCATATTTATTAATAGTTCAAATATCTTTAATTTCTCTGTAAAAGAAGTCTATGTTCAGGAGTTAATGTTTCAGGATCTTAGTTTATTTGGGAATGATCTAGATATTCAAGAAACATCCATAATTTAGCAAAACTCTGAAGTTCCAAGTTACCAAAAATATGGAGAAACAATTTTTAAGTAGACATATCATAAAACATAATTATGCTTGAGGGGCTTGCCTAAAAACTCTTACCTCATTTACATTTAATTTACTTATGAAAATTTCATCAAACCAAGTTATTTTTCTTGCTGACAAATTTTGTACATAGATAATAAGATCTTACTTAACTTTTATTAAACCTAGATTAAACAATAGTATTATACTTAATGCTGATGACTGTAAAGACATGTCTGTATTAATTAAACCAACAATCTTAATCTAACTTTAATACCGAATATTAATTTAATACTGCATATTTCCCAAATCATGTGAACCTGAAATTCATTTGGGTCAGTTTCTATAATATACTTGAGAATTTATATAAGTGCTTAATTTCCTTTAAGCCAGTTAAATATAGCTCATTTACAAATTAATTTTGGCAGTACCATCCAAAGGTAAAGACATGTCTTATCTACCATGTACACACAGACATATGGACAGACAACTAATGTCTCATAGCTTCATTTTAAAACTTAGTCATGAATCAGGTATTACAATATACAACTCATTAGTTTATAACACTTGGAAGTTAAGTTTATTTGTTTGAGTTTAAATAGGCCTCTGTTCCCTTTTTTCCCCCCAGCCTCAGGAATAGGAGATGATATAGACAAGAGTTCCCTGACCTAGTAGAACATTTACATATCAAAGACACAGGGAGAGAAATACAAGCTCCTCCTAGAACAACTTCTGTTCCTTTTCGGTCAAAATTTTGGAAAGATACTTTATCAGGCTGGCTCTCTCTAACTGTGCATGCAAAAGCTGGTTTTGGAACATGAAAAAGAGTTCCGTGTTGGCCATTTTAGAGGAGGGTTTCCTTTAGTTCCAAATTAAGTAAGTATGTGCAAGTATAAGTTCCTTATGTACCTAAATCCAGTTGAGGTGTTAGTTAGAGGTTATCTAGTGCTCCTTTTTGTTCTCATTTAGAGGCCATTTCCCAGTTGAAAGGTGCTTTGTCAGGATAAAATTACTATTGAAAACTATGTGGCTCAACTCCTCTAGGCATCACTCTAGAGTCCTCTCAGAGTTTTTACATGTCTCGGTTTCTCTCTCCAGAGTCTGAAACTGCCATGGGCGCTCAGAACACTGGATGGTTCATCCTCATACGTGCAGCTCCATATGAGTGAGTTTTTCTTTTATTTATTCATTTAATATTATTTTTTTATTTTATTTTTTCTAATATCTTTATTGGAGTATAATTGTTTTACAATGTTGTGTTACTTTTTGCTGTATAACAAAGTGATTCAGCTATATGTATACTTATGTCCACATATCCCCTCCCTCTTACGCCTCCCTCCCACCCTCCCTATCCCACCCCTCTAGGTGGTCACAAAGCACCGAGCTGACCTCCCTGTGCTATGCGGCTGCTTCCCACTAGCTATCTATTTTACATTTGGTAGTATATATAAGTCCATGCCACTTTCTTACTTTGTCCCAGCTTACCCTCCCCCTTCCCTGTGTCCTCAAGTCCATTCTCTAGTAGGTCTGCGTCTTTATTCCCGTCCTGACCCTAGGTTCTTCATAACCATTTTTTTTTTTTAGATTCCATATATATGTGTTAGCATATGGTATTTGTGTTTCTCTTTCTGACTTACTTCACTCTGTATGACAGACTCTAGGTCCATCTACCTCACTACATATAACTCAATTTCGTTTCTTTTTATGGCTGGGTAATATTTCACTGTATCTATGTGTCACATCTTCTTTATCCATTCATCTGTCAGTGGACACTTAGGTTGCTTCCATGTCCTGGCTATTGTAAATAGAGCTGC
This sequence comes from Mesoplodon densirostris, assembly GCF_025265405.1. Classification (NCBI taxonomy): domain Eukaryota; kingdom Metazoa; phylum Chordata; class Mammalia; order Artiodactyla; family Ziphiidae; genus Mesoplodon; species Mesoplodon densirostris. The sequence goes on from NC_082669.1 coordinate 39,385,859, forward strand.
AATGAACATTGTGGTCCATGACTCTTTTTGAATTACAGTTTTCTTAGGGTATATGCCCAGTAGTGGCATCGCTGGGTCATATGGTAGTTCTATTTTTAGCTTCTTAAGGAACCTCCATACTGTTCTCCATAGTGGCTGTATCAATTTACATTCCCACCAATAGTGCAAGAGGGTTCCCTTTTCTCCACACCCCCTCCAGCATTTATTGTTTGTAGACTTTTTGATGGTCATTCTGACCAGTGTGAGGTGATACCTCACTGTGGTTTTGATTTGCATTTCTCTAATGATTAGTGATGTTGAGCATCCTTTCATGTGTTTGTTGGCAATCTGCATGTCTTTTTTGGATAAATGTCTGTTAAGGTCTTCTGCCCATTTTTGAATTGGGTTGTTTGTTTTTGTGATATTGAGCTGCATGAGCTGCTTATAAATTTTGGAGATTAATCCTTTGTCAGTTGCTTCATTTGTAAATATTTTCTCCCATTGTGAGGATTGTCTTTTTGTCTTGTTTATGGTTTCCTTTGATGTGCAAAAGCTTTTAAGTTTCATTAGGTTCCATTTGTTTATTTTTGTTTTTATTTCTATTTCTCTAGGAGGTGGGTCAAAAAGGATTTTGTGATTTATGTCATAGAGTGTTCTACATATGTTTTCCTCTAAGAGTTTTATAGTGTCTGGCCTTACATTTAGGTCTATAATCTATTTTGAGTTTATTTTTGTGTATGGTGTTAGGAAGTGTTCTAATTTCATTCTTTTACATGTAGCTAGTCCATGATTTAGTTTTTTTTTTTTTTTTTTTTCTGTACGTGGGCCTCTCACCATTGTGGCCTCTCCCATTGTGGAGCACAGGCTCCGGACGTGCAGGTTCAGCGGCCATGGCTCACGGGCCCAGCCGCTCCGCGGCATGTGGGATCTTCCCGGACCGGGGCACAAACCCGTGTCCCCTGCATCGGCAGGCGGACTCTCAACCACTGCACCACCAGAGAAGCCCCATGAGTTAGTTTTTAAATTAATGAGTGGGTTTCCCTATGGGACTGCTACACAGGATGAGGACTTGCCTTCATCACTCCTGTAAAATTTCTCAGTAGCCTGAGAAAGCCATAACCAGCATCACCAGCTGGGAGGAGTTGTGTACCTTATCTTTGGAGCTAAGGGCTCTCTTATGGTATCTTCACTTTTATTCTGACAAACTCTGTTAAAGGAGTTAATTCAAGGAAATGCAGCTCCTTACCTAATCACCCAATTCAAACCTTCCCAGGGTCTTTCAACTGAGCACCTTCTCAGTATATTCCAACTGAGAAGTCAGGTACCTTTTTAACTACCACTGAATAAAACTCAGGATCATCCACCAAGACAGGAGATCTGAGATCAGGAAAGACTCACCCAATTAGTCTGGACTTGCCAAGGAGGTGGATAGACACAAGGGGCCCTTGTTGGTACCAAGGCTTTGGATCCTTGTAGAGTTCAAGTGAAGGACAGAAATCTGCTCTGGTTCCCTTTGTGGTAGCCAAAACTGCCAACTGAAATTGAAACACACACACACACACACACACACACACACACACACATAATGTGAGAGCTGTGAATTTCAGTTTTATTTGGGGACCTCACTGAGGATTACGGCCCAGGACACAGCCTTTCAGAGAGCTCTGAGGAACTGCTCTGAAGAGGCAGGAGGAGAGGCCAGTATACATGTGATTTTAGTCAAGGAGTAAGTGCAATCCAGCTTATATCTCAGTAGAATGTTACTGCTAGTCATGAGAAACATATATTTCCATTCATGATCTTCGTAATTTTATAAGTATGGGAAGATGCAAGAATCCGAGATCATAAAACATTTTCCTGAAATAGATATACCTACCTAAGGGCCTGTTTATCGTGTTTTCCCAAAGCACAGAGTGCCTCATCCAGGTCTTCATCCTGATTACCCTTCAGGGTATACTGTAGGTCAGTGACCATAGTGGCTAATGACTTGTTCCTTGTAGAACTGGATGATGGTCAACATGCTTTGTTTTACAATGTTCTGGTCCAGTTAATTGAGGCTGGCAGCATATTTTAAAATAAGCTTCCACAGAACTACCTAGGGCAATGAGAAGATAAGCAATTTTGGAGTATGAAATTTTGCCTATGAAAGCACTTTACCGGCAATAGATGAATGAAATAAGGCATACCATTGCTGTAGTAGAGATACATTGCACATGTTTAAATTATAGGAGAAAGATTTAAAAGAGGTAGTGTTCTAAAATAGGGAATGAGGAACTCCCCTTTCAATTAACATTTTAAATTATTTTTGCAAGGGAATAAGAAGGGCATAAAAATTTTCATGGTGAATTCTTTGTGAAAAACAAAAGATCAAATGGAATATTTATACTCTTGAATAGGAACCTCTTTATAAGCACTGGGTGATTCCTGAAGAGAGACACTCCCTATAGCAGGTCAGGATGCCTTGATCTGCCTAAAACAACTTATATACTAGACTGAGAGTTACCTAAGACATAGATAAAATTGAATCTTCTAGAAGAAAATTTAAGATTTTTGACCTACACTCCACCAGTGTGATGGTACACAAGAGTAGCTAAATTGGTGTTTTATTGTTATTTTTATTGTTGTGGTTTTAAAGAATCAGTAAGGCTTTATTGAAATTTTCAGGTAAACTACAGATGGAGATGATAATTTCTATGTGAAATCATCACTGGTATGCCCTCCACTTAATTTCTTCCTTTATTAAATTTTTCAATAGTGTCCACTGAGTGAATTCTTTTTCTCTCACAAATACATATTTAAACAAATAATTTAAATAAAGGGAATAAATTCATTATATGAAATATTACCTGCAAAGGGCTTATCACAAATATATTCATTTCCTAAATTGAAAGACCCTCTGTAATGTTTTGTAAATATAACTCTGATTGTATTTAATTATTTTAATAGCTCTGCAAAATATTTTAGAACTTAATACCATTTATTGTTTGATAATATAGTTAGTTCCTAGGTAATTTCTTTCTTGCATTTACTAAGACTGGGCTGCTAACTATAATTTTGGCTTATTGTTATTAATTTAAAAAAATCATAACATGTGTCTAGGTGGCTACTGCTTCCTTTTTGATAATATTCATAATTTTCCCATTTGCCTTAATTCTAATCCCTTAATTTTTGGTCACAAAATAGGAATAATTAATTGAAACATCAGTCAGAAGAGAAAAATGTAATAATTTTAGTCATTTAAATTTCTATTTAAGAAATACCATAATAAAAAATGGTTCTGAAGAACCTAGGGGCAGGACAGGAATAAAGACGCAGATGTACACAATGCATTTGAGGACACGGGGAGGGGGCAAGGTAAGCTGGGACAAAGTGAGAGAGCCGCACGGACTTACATATACTACCAAATGTAAAACAGATAGCTAGTGGGAAGCAGCCGCATAGCACAGGGAGAGCAGCTCAGGTGCTTTGTGACCACCTAGAGGGGTGGGGTAGGGAGGGTGGGAGGGAGATGCAAGAGGGAGGAGATATGGGGATATATGTATATGTATAGCTGATTCACTCTGTTATAAAGCAGAAACTAACACACCATTGTAAAGCAATTATACTCCAATAAAGATGTTAAAGAAAAAAAAAAGAAATACAGTGCTAATTTGGTACTCTTATGACTGTATCTAGCTGTTAGTAATACCATCATTTAAACTGAACATTTGAATTCTCTTTGTTTCAGGCTGATGATTTGCTTAGTTCAACTGAATTTATCCAAGCTAGTTTGTGTATTATTTGTTTAAAAAGTGGGTGAGTTAAAGGTAAAAGAAAGAAAGCAATCCATTCGCTCATAGGTACAATAAAACCATAAAATCATTAAGATAAATAAAGTAGGTACAACGTAAGTAACAACTGAGGTGACCAAAGAATAATTAGGTGTTAGGAAACCTGGTATAATGGAAACTATTTAAATTCAGTGCTAAATTTGACTCTTTGCTTTGGGGACATCCAATGGAAAATGAAATTGATATGTTATGGATCATATCTGTGTAACAAGAGGAACAAACTTCCTTACCTTTTACTTTGGGAGGTATATATTCCATAGGGTTCTAATTTGGTATAATAAAAGACATTCGAAAGTTTCTTTAAGGGGAGGACAATTTTATCCCACTAAATTTTAATCCCACTAATGAAGTGCATAAAATGTTAACTTGTGGCTCTGTGAAATTTCTTTGGGGAACTAGTTTTATCCAGGTTGACAAATTACCAATGAATTGCTTTGTACAGGCAAAAAGCTTAGAGAACCTAGGGCACTGGTCTTTAGACATTTTTGTTCATGTACATCCTAAAATAATTTGGAAAAATCATATGTCCCTTGAACATTTAAAAACGAATACCTAAGAATTTCCATGAGAAGTTTAAAAATTTTTAAAGCATGTAATTTTTAGCATACTTTAACTATGGCATTTTAAAATTAAAATGTTTACAGCACATTTAAAAGTATAAAAGATTATTTAAATACCACACAGATTTGATACCATCATTATCCATTTAAAATACATGAACAAGATTTTCTTCAGTAGCCAGCAATTTTACATTGTTCCTTATTCTCTTTGGACTCATATTTCCGTTCTATTTTCACTATAGAATTCTCTTTGGGGATGAATTATCATTGATAGAACTGCTGGCATTTGGTTGCTCCCAACAATCCACTTGTATAAATATCCAGAAATTATTTTAATTATAATTGGTCAATATGGCTGTCTCTTTCCACTCAGACTTCCCTTCTTCACACTTGCTGTTTTATTGCATATTTTTGGAGTGGTTGTGAGCATTTTGGGGGAACCTGCTAAAAGGAAGTTGAGTTGGGGACACATTTGGTATGTGTCTAATGGGTTATATATATATATGAGGTTGATAATTACTTCTGTGTATAGTTAAGTAAATTAAAGATGTGTGAGACACTGGTACAGTCTAAATATTTGCATCTCCTCTAAATTCATATGTGAAATCCTAAGGTCCACTGTTATGGTATTAAGAGGTGGGCCTTTGTGTGCTGATTATGTCATGAGGGTGGAGCCCTTGTGAATGGATTACTATTCCTGTGAAAGAAACCCTACAGAGTTCTCTAGCCCCTTCTACCATGTGAGGACACAGTCAGGAAGTGCTGGCTATGAACCAGTAAGAGGGCTCTCACCAGAAGTCCACCATGATGACATCTTGATCTTGGACTTCCCAGCCTCTAAAACTGTTAGAAATAATTTCTGCTGTTTATAAGCTACCCAGTCTGTGGTATTTTAATATAGAGCAGCCCAAACTGAATAAGATCATCACTTAATTAAAATATTATAATATTTTTAGATTTAGAAATATTTGTATTATCTCTTAGCATCATAAAATTTGTAAGGTTTTATAATTTTTCATGATATTTACATTCATGTGTAAATTTGTATACCTTTCCTTAAAGTGCCCCTCCCCTCTCCACAAATTATATAAGCCTCAAGCCTCATAAAAGCTGCCTACACTTTATTTTGATTTTGTGGGCCTCTGGCACAGTGGTGATCTACTATTTTTTCTTTGCTTTTAATTATTTTTTTAATTCGTTACATTCACATAATACAAAAGCATCAAGGAGGTGATAGTGTTTTATAGCTACTCAATTTCCTTCTCTGGAGGCAAGACCAATACCAGCTTCTTTTTACTCTTCCAAGGCTATTCTACGTATAAGTATACATGTTTGCACATTTGACTGATTTTTATTTACATAATAAGAAAGTTATGAGTATTTACTTTGCATTTGCTCATATTTGACCTAATTGTGTGCACTGTACTTGAAATTTTGTGTTTTCTGAAAAAAGGGCAAAAATAATCTATGGTTTTTGTATTCACAAAAGTGTGATTGAGGACTTCCCTGGTGGTGCAGTGGTTAAAACTCTGCGCTCCCAGTGCAGGGGGCTTGAGTTCGATACCTGGTCAGGAAACTACATCCCACATGCATGCCACAACTAAGAGTTTGCATGCCACAACTAAGGAGCCCATGTGCCACAACTAAGGAGCCAGTGAGTGGCAACTAAGGAGCCTGCCTGCCACAACTAAGACCCAGTGCAAACAAACAAATAAAAAAAAAAAAAAAAAAAAAGCTCAATTGGAATTTTCTGTTAAAATCTGGATCCACTCTAAAAAGTAACCAGGCTACAGTTAGAGGCTCCTGCCCCATTCTACAGTACATGCCAATCACAAAGTGCACCAAAATAGCCTGTTCTAATATACAACGTGCCCTCAATGGAAATATGATTAAGTCAAAGAATAAAGCATCACAGAACCTTGATTAGGGATGTTTAACAGACACCAATCGTTTTGAGCTCATGAGTTTTTTTCTCAACTTTTTAATTTGAAAAATTAAGAAGTATGTGAAAGTCACAAGTAAAGTACAATGAATAACCATTTAATCTTCACCTAGATTAACCAATTGTTAACATGCTACTATATTGGCTTTCTCTAATAATAATAATAGTAATAATAATAGTAGGTGTATATTATTGCTGAAAAAATTGAGAGTAAGTTGCAGAGTTATACCACATCAACAAAACCTTTAAAATCACAGAAATGGGCTTTACTTGTTTTGTCGTCACAAGCAAAGCTTATTATCTCATCTCTAATGTCCTCTCAAAAGCCAGTGTACTCAAATGTAAAAAAGCAGAGCCTTGAAATTGCTATCCATCTCTTTGCTCAGCATGCTGAAAACAGGCTAAACTTTGATCCCATTCACAATTTTCATTATTTCCCTTAACTATGAATTAAGATCTGGAGACATACCTTCCAGCTCTTCTTTATTGAGAAAGCAGCCTAGGGACTGGCACTTGGGTGAACATTTTATTTATGTACCGATATCCTTTCTTGTTGCACATGTCATGGGTGCCCATCAAACACTTTCCAGTCCATATCATGGTTTTCAAATAAATAATTAAAATAAAAAAAAACACAGCTCTCTTTTCCATTAGCATGGTGAGCCAGGGGATCTTTTGGTAACTCTGCCTTGCAATGACCATTTGCCATTGACTGATCCTCATTTCTTCTGGAAGAAGATGAATATGACAAACCCAAGAAGGAAAAGGTGGAACCACAGGGCTGAGTCATTTCCTTGCTAAGACATCATTTATGTATGTTACATACATAATGAGGATGGAATAAATGTATGAAGTGTTCTTCAGGCTATATATCTTTTTCCATATCATGAGAAATTTTGCATACTAACTGTTTTGTAATATTTCTGTTAAAGAACATAAAGGAACTGTCTCCCAGTGCCCCAAATGGGAAAGTAAAAGTTGTAATGGTTGTAATTGGTTGTCATCTCTTTCAGTCACCTCAGATATAAATAAAAGAGGGAGGTAGGTTACTAAATTTGGTGAAGAAGATCTAATTAAGTCCATGAAGCTTGACACAAACTACTTTCTGTTTTTTCCTTCTAAGAAAAGGCAACTCTATTAACGGAAACATGAGTGATTCAAATCAAGGGAACTTAGAGCAGACAGCTGAGAAACCAGGGTGGGTAAAAACTGATTAATGACTTAAAATTATTTTGAGTAGATAAAAGGTTACTTTGAAAATGCTTCTGATGATGTCTACCTTGTAAAGTTCTGAATTTTTATCCTATCTATTGATTAATTAGGACTATTAAGGAGAACAGTGTCCAGACTAATCTTGGGGAAAAAATTCTAAACAGAATGCCAAGGCACCTAATGATAAAAAACAACAAAAAACTGTCAAGCACATCTCCTCCATAGATGTATCAGGCAATTATCAAGAAATGATTCATACTCTATATAGTAGAAAAGTAAAATATCTGCTAGGATGCAAGCTAACACACATCAGTAGTTCTGTATCACTTGCTTATAGCTGGCATCTGTTCTGATGGGTTTTGTCTGCTTTATCAGTTAAATACTTTGTATTCTGTACCTGGCTACTTCACCAAGTTATAATGCTTTTCAAAATTTTATGCTGTATATGCTGCCTATAAGATGTTTACTTCAGATCTAAAGACACACACAGACTGAAAGTGAGGTGATGGAAAAGGTATTTCATGCCAATGGAAATCAAAAGAAAGCTGGGGTAGCTATAATTATACCAGACAAAATAGATTTTAAAACAAAGACTGTAACAAGAGACAAAGAAGCACATTACATAATGATCAAGGGATCAATCTAAGAAGAAGATATATCAATTGTAAATACATATGCACCCAACAAAGGTGCACCTAAATGTACAAAGGAAATATTAATGGACATAATGGGAGAAACTGACAGTAACACAATAATAGTAGCAGACTTTAACATCCCACTTGCATCAACGGACAGATCATTCAGACAGAAAATCAATAAAGAAACCCTGGCCTTAAAGGACACAGTAGAGCAGATGAACTTAATAGATACATACAGAACATTCCACCCCAAAGCAGCAGAATACACATTCTTTTCAAGTGCACATGGAACATTCTCCAGGACAGATCACATGCTAGGCCAAAAAAACAGGCCTCAGTAAATTTAAGAAAACTGAAGTCATATCAAGCATCTTCTCCAAGCACAGCACTAAGAGATTAGAAGTAAATCACAGGAAACAAATGTAAAAAACACAAACATGGAGGCTAAACAAAATGCTACTAAACAACCAATGTGTCACTGATGAAATCAAGGAAGAAATTAAAAAAAAAACCCCAAAACTGGAGACAAATGAAAATGAAAACATAATGACCCCAAATCTTTGGGACATAGCAAAAGCAGTTCTAAGAATGACATTTATAGCAACACATGCCTATGTCAGGAAGCAAGAAAAATCTCAAGAAAACCCACAACCAACCAACCAACCTAACCTTACACCTAAAGGAACGAGAAAAATAAGAACAAACAAAACACAAAGTTAGTAGAAGGAATGAAATTATAAACATCAGAGCAGAAACAAATGAAACAGAGACTAAAAAATAATTTAAAAATCAATAAAACTAAAAGCTGCTTCTATGAAAAGATAAACAAAATTGATAAACCTTTAGTCAGACTGATCAAGAAAAAAAGAAAGAGGATCCAAATCAAAAGAATCAGAAATGAAAAAGGAGTTACGATCACCACAGAAATACAAAATACCATAAGAGACTACTATGAACAAATATATGCAAATAAAATGGAAGACCTAGAAGAAAAAGAAAAATTCTTAGAAATGCAATATCCCAAGACTGAATCAGGAAGAAAGTATGAACAGACCAATTACCAGTAACGAAATCAAATTAGTAATAAAAAACTCCCTACAAACAAAAGCCCAGGACCAGATGACTTCACAGGTGAATTCTCCCAAACATTTAGAGGAGAATTAACGCTATCCTTCTCAAACTATGCCAAAGTTTGCAGAGGTAGGACTGCTTCCAAACTCATTCTAAAAGGCCAGCATCACCCTCATACCAAAACCAGGCAAAAATATCACAAAAATATCACTCAATATCACTGTTGAGAGTTAAAAAACTCTCAACAAAATATTAGCAAACTTAATCCGACAATACATTAAAAAGATCATACACCATGATCAAGTGGGATTTATCCCAGGGATGAAAGGATGGTTCAATAACAACAAATCAATCAATGTGATGCACCACAGTAACAAATTGAAGAATAAAAACCATATGACCATCTTAATAGATGTGGAAAAAGGGTTTGACAAAATTCAACATCCATTTATGATTAAAAAAAAAAACTCTCCACTAAGTGGGTATAGAAGGAACACACCTCAACATAATAAAGGCCATATATGACAAACCCACAGCTAACACCATACTCAGCGGTGAAAATCTGAAAACATTTCCTCTAACATGTAAGATAAGGATGCCCACTCTTACCACTTTTATTCAACATAGCATTGGAAGTCTTAGTCATAGTAATCAGACAAGAAAAAGAAATAAAAGGAATCCAAATTGGAAAGGAAGAAGTAAAACTGTCACTGTTTCCAGATGACATGACACTATACATAGAAAACCCTAAAGATGCCACCAAAAATCTATGACAGCTCATAAATGAATTTGGTAAACGTACAAGATACAAAATTAATATACAGCAATTGGTTGCCATCTATACACTAACAACAAGCTATCAGAAAGAGAAATTAAGGAAATGACCTCATTTACAATCACATCAAAAAGAACAAAATTCTTAGGAATAAATCTAACTAAGGAGGTAAAAGACCTGTACTTGGAAAACTATAAGACACTGCTGAAAGAAATTGAAGACAACATAGATGGGAAAATATGCTGTGTTCATGGACTGAAATATGCTATGTTCATGTTCATTTTAATATTGTTAAAATGACCATACTACCCAGGGCAATCTACAGATCCAATGCAATCCTTATCAAAATACCAATGGCATTTTTCTCAGAACTAGAACAAATAATTTTAAAATTTGTATGGAAACACAAAAGACCCTGAATAGCCAAAACAATCTTGAGAAACAAGAACAGAGCTGGAAGAATCAGGCTCCCTGACTTCAGCCTATACTACAAAGTTACAGTCATCAAAACAGTATGGTACTGGCACAAAAACAGAAACAGATAAATGGAGCAGAATAGAGAGCCCAGAAATAAATCTACACACTTATGGTCAATTAACCTACAACAGAGGAGGTAAGAATATACAGTGTGCAAAAGACAGTCTCTTCAATAAGTAATGCTGGAAAAACTGGACAAAAGAATGAAATTAGAACATTTTCTCACACCATTCACAAAAATAAACTCAAAATGGATTAAAGACCTAAATATAAGACCAGAAACCATAAACTCCTAGAAGAAAACATAGGGTGAACACTCTTTAACATATATTACAGCAGTATTTTTTTGGATCTGTCTCCTAAGGCAAAGAAAACAAAAGAAAAATAAACAAATGGGACCTAATTAAACTTAAAAGCTTTTGCACAGCAAAGGAAACCACTGACAAAATGAAGACAACCCATGAAATAAGAGTAAATATTGGCAAATGATATGACTAATAAGGGGTTAATATCTAACATATATAAACAGCTCATACAACTCAACATCAAAAGAACACAGAACCCAACGAAAAAATTGGCAGAAGTCCTGAATAGACATTTTTCCAAATACTACATAGAGATGGCCAAAAGGCACATGAAAAGATGCTCAACATGGTTAATAATCAGAGAAATGGAAATCAAAACCACAATGAGATATCTCCTCACATCTGACAGTATGGCTATCATCAAAGAGGTCACAAATAATAAATATTGGTGAGGATGTGGAGAAAGGGGAACCCTTGTACCCTGTTCTGAGCATGGAAATTTGTGCAGTCACTGTGGAAAACAGTATTGAGTTTCCTCAAAAGGCTAAAAATAGAACTACCATATGATCCAGCAATTCCTCTCCTGGTTATATAGTTGAAGAAAATGAAAACACTAATTTGAAAAGATACATGCACCCCAATGTTCATAGCAGCATTATTTATAATCGCCAAGATATGGAAGTAACCTAAGTGTACTTCAACAGATGAATGGATAAAGAAGTGGTATATATATATATATATATACACATACATACATACACACACACATTGGAGTACTACTCAGCAATAAAAAAATTAATGAAATTTTGCCATTTTCAACAATACAGATGGACCAGGTGGTTATTATGCTTACTGAAGTAATTCAGACAGAGAAAGACAAATACTGCATATTATCATTTATATGTGGAATCTAAAAAAAAATAAAACAAATGAATAAATGTAACAAAATAGTAACAGACTCACAGAACAAAGTAGTGGTTACTGGTGGGGAGAGGGAGGGGTGGAAGGGTAAGATTAGGGTAAGGGATTAAGAGGCACAAACTATTATGTATAAAATAAATAAGCTACAAATGTATGTTATACAACACAGGGAATATAGCCAATATTTTATAATAATGTTAAATGTAGTAAAATCTATAAAAATTTTGAATCACTATATTGTAAAGCTGAAACTAATATAATATTATAAATCAACTATACCTCAATAAAAAAATTATGCTATTTATGTTGGACAACATCCATTATTCTCACGTAGCAAAGATTTCTGATGAAACTTGTTTTGTTTTGTTGCTAAGCAAGATGTATATTATTAATTTTTGTGGCTAGTTTTACTAGCCTGTTAGCAACAGTATGACTTGTGCCTGTTTTTGCTGTAAAGTCTGCCATGTTGAAGGATGTCTTGTTAGTTTTGGTTTAAGTGATACAATTTATCAGTTTTATATTGCAAAATATTATTCAATTGTTCTGGAAAAACTAAATTGGCTTACTTGAGGAAAACTGTACTTTTTTTAGAAAATGAAGCAAAAGTATAGAGGAATTCATGTTATTTTTTGTCAAAGCTTCATTATAGAGGATGAGGTAAATGGAATGCCTGTACAATAAAATGCAACATTCAGTTATCCATAATGGCATATCCCAAATGCACTTTTCTTTTTCAGTTCCTTATGTGAAACCACTCCACTCTGTATTCATTTTCCTCTGCCCAGAAAGACTCATATTTAGATTTCACTGGAGGGCTATGTTATTTATCTTTCTTTATTAAATTATTCTGAGTTGTTGGATTTGTTGCTATTGCCATCTTTTATGCTTCAATGAGGCACTACTGGATTATTTTTGAGATGGGGATAAAGCACCACAGTACTGATTAAAATGCAAAATAATAGATATTAAAAAATAACATGAAAATATTTTCAGAGATAAACTTACTAATGCAGTTTTTATAAAATATGCAAAAACAGCAGTTATCAAACATGTAATAGAATTTCTGTGAGAATAATGCTCAGTCTTTAAACATTTATTTTATTGTAGTTGATTTCCAATGTTGTATTAATATCTGCTGTACAGAAAAGTGATTCAGTTATACATATATACACATTCTTTTTTAATACTCTTTTCCATTACGGTTTATCAGAGGACACTGAATATAGTTCCCTGTGCTATGCAGTAGGACCTTGTTGTTTATCCATTCCATATATAACAGCTTATGTCTGCTAACCCCAACCTCCCACTCCATTCATCCCCTAACCCCCTCCCCCTTGGCAACCACAAGTCTGTTTTCTATGTTGATGAGTCTGTTTCTGTTTTGTAGATAGGTTCATTTGTGTCATATTTTAGAATCCACATATAAGTGATATCATACGGTATTTGTCCATCTCTTTCTGACTTACATCACTTAGTATGCTAACCTCTAGTTGCATCCATGTTGCTGCAAATGGCATTATTTTGTTCTTTTTTATGGCTGAGTAGTATTCCATTGTATATATGTACCACTTCTTCTTTATCCATTCATCTGTCACTGGACATTTAGGTTGTTTCCATGCCTTGGCTATTGTGAATAGTGCTGCTATGAACATAGGGGTCCAGGTATCTTTTTGAATTAGAGTTTTGTCTGGATATATGCCCAGGAGTGGGATTGCTAGATCATAAGGTAATTCTATTTTTAGTTTTCTGAGGAACCTCCATACTGTTTTCCATAGTGGTTGCACCAAGTTACATTCCCACCAACAATGTATGAGGTTTCCCTTTTCTCCATACCCTCTCCAGCATTTGCTGTTTGTAGACTTTTTAATGATGGCCATTCTGACTGGTGTGAAGTGGTACCTCATTGTAGTTTTAATTTGCATTTCTCTAATAATTAGTGATGTTGAGCAGCTTTTCATGTGCCTATTGGCCACCTGTATGCCTTCTTTGGAGAAATGTCTATTTAGGTCTTCGGCCCATTTTCCAATTGGGTTGTTTGTTTTTTCTTTATTGAGCTGTATGAGCTGTCTGTATATTTTGGACATTAAGCCCTTGTTTGTTGCAACATTTGTAAATATTTTCTCCCATTCTGTAGGTTGTCTTTTCATCTTGTTTATGGTTTCCTTTGTTGTGCAAAAGCTTGTAAATTTGATTAGGTCCCATTTGTTTATTTTTGTTTTTATTTCTATTGCCTTGGGAGAACAACCTAAAAAAAATTGGTATGATTTATGTCAGAGAACGTTTTGCCTGTGATCTCTTTTAGGAGTTGTATGGTGTCATGTTTTATGTTAAGTCTTTAATCCATTTTGAGTTTATTTTTTGTGTATGGTGAGAGGGTGTGTTCTAACTTCATTGATCTACACGTCACTGTCCAACTTTCTCAACACGACTTGCTGAAGAGACTGTCTTTGTCCCATTGTACTAATATATTCTTGCCTCCTTTGTCGAAGGTTAATCAACCATAGGTGTGTGGGTTTATTTCTGGGCTCTCTATTCTGTTTCATTGATCCATATGTCTGTTTTTGTGCCAATACCACACCGTTTTGATTACTGTAGATTTGTAGTATTGTCTGAAGTCTGGGAGGCTTATGCCTCCTGCTTTGTTCTTTTTCATCAGGATTGCTTTGGCAATTCTGGGTCTTTTATGGTTCCATATAAATTTTATGATTATTTGTTCTAGTTCTGTGAAAAATGACCTGGGTAATTTGATAAGGATCACATTAAATCTGTAGATTGCTTCGGGTAGTATGGCCATTTTAACAGTATTAAGTTTTCCAATCCAAGAGCACAGGATATCTTTCCATTTCTTTGAATTATCTTTAATTTATTAATGTTTTATAGTTCTCAGTGTGTAAGTCTTTCACCTCCTTGGTCAGGTTTATACCTAAGTATTTTATTTTTGGGGGTGCAATTTTAAAAGGTACTGTTTTTTACATTCCCTCCTGATATTTCACTGTTAGCGTAAAGAAATGCAACTGATTTCTGTATGTTAATCTTGTATCCTGCTATCTTGCTGAATTCGTTTACCAGTTCTAGTAGTTTGTGTGTGGAGTCTTTAGGGTTTTCTGTATATAGGATCATAAACGAATATTTTAAATAATTAATCTTATGCCTCAATTTTGTGAGATGCATGTGAATAGAGTTTTCTTCTGTTTGTCCTTTCATATGGACAGACTCACTGCAAACCACTGTAGGTCAAGTAGAGGTATCAGGATTACACTTTAAAAACCACTGTTCTAGGGCCTCCCTGGTGGCGCAAGTGGTTGAGAGTCCGCCTGCCGATGCAGGGGATACGGGTTCGTGCCCCGGTCTGGGAGGATCCCATATGCCGCGGAGCGGCTGGGCCCGTGAGCCATGGCCGCTGAGCCTGCGCGTCCGGAGCCTGCGCGTCCGGAGCCTGTGCTCCGCAACGGGGGAGGCCACAACAGTGAGAGGCCCGCATACCGCAAAAAAAAAAAAAAAAAAAACCACTGTTCTAGATAAAAATCTGACCCATAGTTTCCAATTCCACTCATGAGCCATAATTTCCAAATATGCATTTCAATCTCTCTCTTGATTAAGACAGTGTATCTTTCTGTACATCTCTTTTTGGATGTTGATATGTGAAGGAATCTCAAAACTGCATCAAAATTTTCAATGTCCTAAACATGCTCAACCAATTTGTTTTTGGCAACTATTCAGAAAATTGAGAATAACTTGAGAAATTCTTCCCTTTCCTTCATGCTTCACTTACAATCAGCTGCCAGACTTTGTCAGTTCTATCCTCAAAATATATTGAACCTGACTTTTTCTCTCAATTCTACTGATACTGCTTTTCTTTAGGATTTTGTAATTTCCTGCCTGTCTTACTGTAGTCCCTTCCATATTGGGCTAGCTCTCTTGTTCTTCTCCAATTTATATTCAATTTTGATTACAGGGCAATCTTTTTAAAAATGCAAAGATTATTATGTCTTAGCTCTACTTAAAGTTCTTCAAAAGCTCCACATTGTTTTCAGGAAAAAAATCAAAGTCCATAGCACCACATGCAATTTTCATCATGATCTGGCCTTGGTCCGCCTCCCTGTCACTTTCTCAACACTAACATAATCAACTTTTGACATCTGTGTATCGTGATATTCAAAGTCATCATAGCTTTTGCACACACTATTCCCCCAAGCACCCTCCTGCCTTTCTCCCAAATCTGCTTTTACTTGGCTGACTTCATTATACAAGATACAGTTCAAAACCGACACCTCATCCAAACAGCCTTCCCTGAGATTCCCCTACTTCCACCATATTTCAGGTAGATACCTCCCTCCATAAATAATTCTCTATATAACTCGATCATAACACTTTAAATAAATTTGTTTTCAGGAAAATATGCTCAATTTTATAAGAAATCAGGAAAATGTTCAACAAAATTCTAAGATACAGTTTTACACAAAGAAGACTGGTGAGAATTAAAGACCTGTCCGTACGGAGCATTGCAAGTGATGGTAATGGGAACTCTCATACACTGCAGGTGAGAGAGATGAATTACTCTGGCAAATAGTATACATTACCAGCAATTCCCTTCCTAAAGCTTAATCTCTTACACATATACAGCATTCATAATAGTATTTGTTTCCAGGGACCAAAATTTAGAAATATCTCAAATATTCTTTAACAACAGAATGGACAAATTGAGAATATTCATAGAATGAAATGCTTACTAAATGGCAGTGAAAAGAACTGAACTACAGTGACATGAATTGTCACGAATGAATCTAAAAAGAAAGTGTTCAATCAAAAAAGCAAGTTGAAGAAGAATACATGAAAAATCTAAAAAACATACAGTTTAGTGAAAAATATGTGCAAAAAACTATAAAGAAAAGATTAACAGAAAACTCAGGATAATGGTTACAGCGAGATAGTTATCTAAAACTACTGGATTTCAGAAGTTCAAGAAGCTAAGTTGATGAGAGTTCCAAGTGAGTAACAAGTCTAAACCTGAGATTTCAGGATTAATATAATACTATAACTTAAAATATTCTGACTAATAACTTCTTCTAGTTAATTCTAGGTGATCTGGGCTTCCAAAAGAACCCAATATACAGATCCTAGCATGAAACCTAATGTCTCAAAATAATTTGGAAACAATAGGTCCATCCCTTTGGGTGAGATTAGTTCCCAAACATACAATAGGTGCTTGTAAGGTAAAGTGTCCCTTTAAGATCATTTCTCTAGTATGGAAAGACTGTAGATATGACAGATATGGAAACTATGAATATGACTGAAAATATTCAATTACACATTGTTTATACTTTTTCCTCTACATCTGAACTGACAGATAGGGACCAAATGTATGTAGGTGTTTAATTAAGCCATGAAATTTTTGTTGAAAGACTTAAGATCACTCAATCTATCCTTCAATTTTTAGACAACATGGTATTTAAATTAATAACTATTACAGATAAGTATCTGTACCATGCTTTCAAATTTCATGATAAAGGTTATATAACATCCCTAACAAACATCTAGTAAGACACAATCAGGGCTAATTTTTTCCTCAGAAAGAAATGTGAATGACAGTACTGCACGATACACAACAGTAGCCCACAAAGTCCTTGATAGGAACTTATTTTTGAATGGGGATGAAATTCTGTCTCTGTCTCTGTAAAAATAACAAAAACAGCAATCTGAAATGGATCAGCCCTAAAGGGAACATCCTCCTACACCAGTCTCAGGTGGATTCAATTTACTGATGCTTTAACAAGGGTATTAATTGTGGTGGCAATTTATGAAGTATGGAACATATTTCTATTAGAAACTAAACTATGATGATTTATTTCCCATAAGCAACTGCACAATACTTAGATGGCAACTGTCCATTCACTAATAGTGTTCATAAGACAAATCAGTCTCAAAAATGAAAGGTCTCATATCTTGTTACCAGTTTGCTCGCCACAGAGCTGGTCTTCATCTGACAAGGCTTCCTTCCATAAGCAGAAGAATCCACTCCAGTTAAAATCCCTGGTAATAACTTCAACTAATGAGTTCAGGATATCAATTAGTTCATTGAGTAGCTATTTTTAGCCCACACTTTACATAACTTTTATAATATCTAAGCAGTTCTTAATCCAATTCATCTTCTTCACTTTTTGATTTTGTTAGTTCAGTTACGTTTTCAAGTTATGGAAAGACAGAAATCAGTTGGTTTATATTTGTGCGCCTCTTTTTAAAACTTAAATTTCAGTATTTAATGATTTTAAGAAAAGGCAGTTAAATAAGGAGATTAACTAGATTTGTAATATTTTCTCCTAACCCTAGGATTCCCATTTTCAGGGCCTTTATTAAGACAAAGATTTCTATTTGTTACAATGTAAGTTAGTAAATAGAAACTGGAGGCACCAAACTCTTCTTTGTTGCATAACGTTACTTACTTACCCTGAGGTGTTATCAGGCTTCAAATCTAAATTTTAGACATTCTAATACATAGTTTTTAGGGCAGAAGATAATAAAAATAAGTTGGCATTTCTTGTGGCGAGAGACTTCCCCAAGAGAGACAGCTTGGTTTTTATATATTAGAAAGGGTATTCAGATGAATTATTTTATAGGCAATACCTTGATATGACAGAATCAAAGTGTTTTAAAAATTGTCTTTATGTTATTGATCCCTGAAAAGGTGAAACATAAACTATTAAAAAAAAACAGAAGAAAGCTTGTAGAGTGACAAGTAGATCATCCATTAGAAAGTTTCAATTCCACAAGAAAGAAGAGAGGTAGAAAGATGATAACATACACAGTGTAATCTGGAAGCAAAATTGCATGAGCAGAAGAGGCACATAGAAACTTAACAATATGTGTCTAATACACTCTGTTTTGTGAGGTCTTGTTAATAAGTGTTTGAATTAACATTAACACAAGAAAGGTCATCTATTCCTATTGTGATGAAAGAAAAGTGATTGAGTCCAGAGCTAAATGTGGACCCAATTCTCATTAGAAAACTGCTGAGTTATTATTAGCCTTGGTTCTCTTTTGAAGTGCTAGCAGGCATCTCTTGACAATAACTTTGGAAAGAAAGCCACAGGTTTAGGGAAAATTTTTTACTTCTTGATTTAATAAACGTAAATCAGGCTATATTCCCAAAAGGATCAATGAATATTAAATAATGTTTACCTCCAGGGTGTTGAAATTTGTTTAAAAATGAGAGAATTTTGATTAGTATTTGAATAGTATATCTTTAAACCAGATGTCTTTATAGTTAAAACGAGTGCCTTACAGAAAGACAGCATTGGGTCTTGCTATTTTGTCTAACCTACAATCTCTGTCCTCCACTGTATTTAGACTATTTACTTGTAAAGTATTGATATGGTTAAGTTAAAATCTATCATCTTGCTAATTGTTCTCTATTTGTTCCATGCATTTTTTTGTTTCCTTTTTTTCCCCTGTGTTTAGATTAGTAGAATTTTTTTTTTCTTTTTTTTTGCAGTATGCAGGCCTCTCACTATTGTGGCCTCTCCCATTGCGGAGCACAGGCTCCGGACGCGCAGGCTCAGCGGCCATGGCTCACGGGCCCAGCTGCTCCGCGGCATGTGGGATCTTCCCCGACTGGGGCACGAACCCGTGTCCTCTGCATCGGCAGGTGGACTCAACCACTGTGCCACCAGGGAAGCCCTAGATTAGTAGAATATTTTTTATATTCCATTTTTATCTCCACTCTTGACTTATTATTTATAGATCCTTAAACTATTTCTTAGTATTCTTCCTAGAATTTATAACATATGCCTTTAATTAATGACAATCTACTTTCAAATAATATTATACTGCTTTGTGTGTGATATAAGAACTTTGCAACCATAAGCTCCGACATCTTCCTCCCATCTTTTGTGATACTATTGTCATTTTACTTTCATATATGCTATAAACTCCAAATACATTGTTGCTACTATTTTTCTTTATGATGATCTTTTAGAGTGATCAAAAATAAGAAAAATATAACTTTTATGTTTACCTTTAACTGTTCCAGGAGATCTTTCTTTCTTTATGTAGATCCACATTTCTGTCTGATCTCATATTCTTTCTGCCTTAAGAATCTTCTCAAACATTTCCCATAATACAGATCCGTTGGCATTGAATGTTCTAAAAAAGAATGTTCATCCTTCATTCTTGAAAGACAACTTTTTTTTCTGGGCATAGAAACTAGGCTAACAGGTTTTTTTGTTGTTCTTGCTGTTGTTGTTTTCTGGTCCTTTGGTTTGCATAGTAGCCAAAGATAAAGAAGATATGTCTGCTGTAATTTTTATCTTTTTTCCTGTGCATGAGTTATGGACTGAATGTGTCCTGCCGCCAGTTTATATATTGAAATCTTAATCCCCCATATAACAGTATTAGGAACTGGAGGCCTTTGGGGGGGGATTAAGTCATGAGTGAGGAACCCTCATGAATGGGAATGGTGCTCTAATAAGAGACAGGAGAGCTTGCCCTCACTGTCTCTGCCACATGAGGATACAACAAGAAGACAGCCAGTTGCAAACTAGGAAGTGGGATCTCACCAGATACCAGATCTGCCTCCAGAACTTTTGAGATATAAATGTTTAAGTTACTCGGTCTATGGTATTCTATTATAGAAGCCCAAACTGACCAAGGGTATGTTATGTAATGTGTCTTTTTTCTCTGGCTGCCTTCGGGCTTTCCTTTACCTCTGGTGTTTAGAAGTTTTAATGTGAAGTTTCTAGGGGTGTGTCTGTGTGTGTGTGTTTTGTTTCAATTTATTGATTTATTATTTATTTGGCTTGGGGTTTTCTAATCCCTTTAGATTAAGACTTCTGTCAGTAGAAAAGCAGAGTCTTAGCAGGGTTTCCTGTCCTTCCGGCAGTGGTGATCAGTCCCCTCCTCTATACCTGCATCAAAAGTGAAGCTTTCACTGGTTTCCTGCCATGGCTCTAACTTTTCTCATGAGCATCAAAGGAAGATCTGTGAAGAAGAGCCTATGAAATGGGTGTGGATTTCCCTGTATCTGCTGTTTCCATGGGGTTTATGATAACATGGTAGCCAATGCTCAGACTCCAGTATTTTGTTAAAAATTGGATATGAATTCTTTTTACCCATTATATGGCAGCCATATTTCTTTTTTTTTTTTTACATAACCACAATTCCATTATCACAAATACAAGTATATAACGTAAACATTTTTTACATTTTAAAAATACAAATTTATACAAGTAATATGGTCATTTTAAAAATATAGAAGTATATAAAATAAAAAATGAGAGTTTGCTATCCCTACCCCAAAACCTGACTCTTAAAATGTGTTCACTGTTAAAAATCTGGTGTGTGTTCTTCCCGACCTTTTTCTATGTGCGCTAGATGCGCATGGTGTGTGTGTGTACATGGTGTGTGGGTGCATGCATGTGTGTGTGTACATACTCTGCTTCCCAAATGGTTTCTCTCATTGAGTTATACATCCTGCACATCTCCCTGTGTGTTGATTTAGCTCTGCTTCACTCTCCTCCACAGCTGCATCACATTCCAAAGCATGGAGGTGATGTAAATTATCTGGTCCCCTGAAGGTACAGTTTTGTGTGTGTGTGTGTGAACATATAAACCAATTATTGTTCTTTTTGTTTAAATATCTTTAAAATATAATCGACAGGTTTAAGCAACAGTAATACCATGCAGAGTGGGATTTATAATATATGCAATACTGAAATGCATACACCAAAGATACAATAATACAAATAAGTTACTGGTGCAAGGTTCTTATTCTAGAGTTTACGTTATATAATTAATTGAAGGTAAACTGAACAGTTTAAGGTGCTGGGGTAGACAAAATTTCAGGAGGGCCCCCAAGTTTCCTACCCTTTGTTGTATGTGCCATATAAAATCCCTTTTTAAAAAAAAATCTTTATTGGAGTATAATTGCTTTACAATGGTGTGTTAGTTTCTGCTTTATGACAAAGTGAATCAGTTATACATATACATATGTTCCCATATCTCTTCCCTCTTGCATCTCCCTCCCTCCCACCCTCCCTATCCCACCCCTCTAGGTGGTCACAAACCACTGAGCTGATCTCCCTGTGCTATGCGGCTGCTTCCCACCAGCTATTTTACGTTTGGTAGTCTATATATGTCCATGCCACTCTCTCCCTTTGTCACAGCTTACCCTTCCCCCTCCTCATATCCTCAAGTCCATTCTCTAGTAGGTCTGTGTCTTTATTCCCGTCTTACACCTAGGTTCTTCATAACTTTTTTTTTTTTTAGATTCCATATATATGTGTTAGCATACAGTATTTGTTTTTCTCTTTCTGACTTACTTCACTCTGTATGACAGACGCTAGGTACATCCACCTCACTACAAATAACTCAATTTCGTTTCTTTTTATGGCTGAGTAATATTCCTTTGTATATATGTGCCACATCTTCTTTATCCATTCATCTGTTGATGGACACTTAGGTTGCTTCCATGTCCTGGCCATTGTAAACAGAGCTGCAATGAACATTTTGGTACATGACTCTTTTTGAATTATGGTTTTCTCAGGGTATATGCCCAGTAGTGGGATTGCTGGGATGTATGGTAGTTCTATTTGTAGTTTTTCAAGGAACCTCCATACTGTTCTCCATAGTGGCTGTACCAATTCACATTCCCACCAACAGTACAAGAGTGTTCCCCTTTCTCTACACGCTTTCCAGCATTTATTGTTTGTAGATTTTTTTTTTTATATAAATTTATTTACTTATTTATTTTTGGCTGCATTGGGCCTTTGTTGCTGCATGTGGGCTTTCTCTAGTTACGGTGAGCGGGGGCCACTCCTCGTTGTGGTGCGCGGGCCTCTCACTATCGCGGCTTCTCTTGTTGCGGAGCACAGGCTCCAGACGCGCAGGCTCAGTAGTTGTGGCTCACGGGCCTAGTTGCTCTGCGGCATGTGGGACCTTCCCGGACAAGGGCTCGAACCCGTATCCCCTGCATCGGCAGGCAGATTCTCAACCACTGCGCCACCAGGGAAGCCCTATTGTTGGTAGATTTTTTGATGATGGCCATTCTGACCAGTGTGAGATGATATCTCATTGTAGTTTTGATGTGTATTTCTCTAATGATTAATGATGTTGAGCATTCTTTCATGTGTTTGTTGGCACTCTGTATATCATATTTGGAGAAATGTTTATTTAGGTCTTCTGCCCATTTTTGGATTGGGTTGTTTGTTTTTTTAATATTGAGCTGCATGAGCTGCTTGTAAATTTTGTAGATTAATCCTTTGTCAGTTGCTTCATTTGAAAATATTTTCTCCCATTCTGAGTGTTGTCTTTTGGTCTTGTTTATGGTTTCCTTTGCCGTGCAAAAGCTTTTAAGTTTCATTAGGTTCCATGTGTTTATTTTTGTTTTTATTTCCATTTCTCTAGGAGATGGGTCAAAAAGGATCTTGCTGTGATTTATGTCATAGAGTGTTCTGCCTATGTTTTCCTCTAAGAGTTTGATAGTTTCTGGCCTTACATTTAGGTCTTTAATCCATTTTGAGCTTAGTTTTGTGTATGGTGTTAGGGAGTGATCTAATCTCATACTTTTACATGTACCTGTCCAGTTTTCCCAGCACCACTTATTGAAGAGGTTGTCTTTTCTCCACTGTATATTCTTGCCTCCTTTATCAAAGATAAGGTGACCATATGTGTGTGGGTTTATCTCTGGGCTTTCTATCCTGTTCCATTGATCTATATTTCTGTTTTTGTGCCAGCACCATACTGTCTAGAATAATGTAGCTTTGTAGTATAGTCCGAAGTCAGGGAGCCTGATTCCTCCAGCTCCATTTTTCGTTCTGAAGATTGCTTTGGTTATTCAGGGTCTTTTGTGTTTCCATACAAATTGTGAAATTTTTTGTTCTAGTTCTGTGAAAAATGCCAGTGGTAGTTTGATAGGGATTGCATTGAATCTGTAGATTGCTTTGGGTAGTAGAGTCATTTTCACAATGTTGATTCTTCCAATCCAAGAACATGGTACCTCTCTCCATCTATTTGTATCATCTTTAATTTCTTTCATCAGTGTCTTATAATTTTCTGCATACAGGTCTTTTGTCTCCTTAGGTAGGTTTATTCCTAGATATTTTATTCTTTTTGTTGCAATGGTAAATGGGAGTGTTTTCTTGATTTCACTTTCCGATTTTTCATCATTAGTGTATAGGAATGCCAGAGATTTCTGTGCATTAATTTTGTATCCTGCTACTTTACCAAATTCATTGATTAGCTTTAGTAGTTTTCTGGTAGCATCTTGAGGATTCTCTATTTATAGTATCATGTCATATGCAAACAGTGACAGCTTTACTCCTTCTTTTCCGATTTGGATTCCTTTTATTTCCTTTTCTTCTCTGATTGTTTTGGCTAAAACATCCAAAACTATATTGAATAAGAGTGGTGAGAGTGGGCAACCTTGTCTTGTTCCTGATCTTAGTGGAAATGGTTTCAGTTTTTCACCATTGAGGACGATGTTGGCTGTGGGTTTGTCATATATGGCCTTTATTATGTTGAGGAAAGTTCCCTCTATGCCTACTTTCTGCAGGGTTTTTAATCACAAATGGGTGTTGAATTTTGTCGAAAGCTTTCTCTGCATCTATTGAGATGATCATATGGTTTTTCTCCTTCAATTTGTTAATATGGTGTATCACGTTGATTGATTTGCGTATATTGAAGAATCCTTGCATTCCTGGGGTAAACCCCACTTGATCATGGTGTATGATCCTTTTAATGTGCTGTTGGATTCTGTTTGCTAGTATTTTGCTGAGGATTTTTGCATCTATGTTCATCAGTGATATTGGCCTATAGTTTTCTTTCTTTGTGACATCCTTGTCTGGTTTTGGTATCAAGGTGATGGTGGCCTCGTAGAATGAGTTTGGGAGTGTTCCTCCCTCTGCTATATTTTGGAAGAGTTTGAGAAGGATAGGTGTTAGCTCTTCTCTAAATGTTTGATAGAATTCGCCTGTGAAGCCATCTGGTCCTGGGCTTTTGTTTGTTGGAAGATTTTTAATCACAGTCTCAATTTCAGTGCTTGTGATTGGTCTGTTCATATTTTCTTTTTCTTCCTGGTTCAGTCTTGGAAGGTTGTGCATTTCTAAGAATTTGTCCATTTCTTCCAGGTTGTCCATTTTATTGGCATAGAGTTGCTTGTAGTAATCTCTCATGATCTTTTGTATTTCTTCAGTGTCAGTTGTTACTTCTCCTTTTTCATTTCTAATTCTATTGGTTTGAGTCTTCTCCTTTTTTTTCTTGATGAGTCTGGCTAATGGTTTATCAATTTTGTTTATCTTCTCAAAGAAACAGCTTTTAGTTTTATTGATCTTTGCTATCGTTTCTTTCATTTCTTTTTCATTTATTTCTGATCTGATCTTTATGATTTCTTTCCTTCTGCTAACTTTGGGATGTTTTTGTTCTTCTTTCTCTAATTGCTTTAGGTGCAAGGTTAGGTTGTTTATTCGAGATGTTTCCTGTTTCTTAAGGTAGGATTGTATTGCTATAAACTTCCTTCTTAGAACTGCTTTTGCTGCATCCCATAGGTTTTAGGTCGTCGTTTCTCCATTGTCATTTGTTTCTAGGTATTTTTTTGATTTCCCCTTTGATTTCTTCAGTGATCACTTGGTTATTAAGTAGTGTATTGTTTAGCTTCCCTGTGTTTGTATGTTTTACAGATCTTTTCCTGTAATTGATATGTAGTCTTATAGCATTGTGGTCAGAAAAGATACTTGAAACGATTTCAATTTCCTTAAATTTACTGAGGCTTGATTTGTGACCCAAGATCTGATCTAACCTGGAGAATGTTCCATGCGCACTGGAGAAGAAAGTGTAATCTTCTGTTTTTGGATGGAATGTCCTATAAGTATCAATTAGATCTATCTGGTCTATTGTGTCATTTAAAGCTTGTGTTTCCTTATTTATTTTCATTTTGGATGATCTGTCCATTGGTGTAAGTGAGGTGCTAAAGTCCCCCTCTATTACTGCCTTACTGTCGATTTCCTCTTTTATAGCTGTTAGCAGTTGCCTTATGTATTCAGGTGCTCCTATGTTGGGTGCATATATATTTATAATTGTTATATCTTCTTCTTGGATTGATCCCTTGATCATTATGTAGTGTCCTTCCTTGTCTCTTGTAACATTCTTTATTTTAAAATCTATTTTATCTGATATGAGTATTGCTACTTCAGTTTTCTTTTGATTTCCATTTGCATGGAATATCTTTTTCCATCTCCTCACTTTCAGTCTGTATATGTCCCTAGGTCTGAATTGGGTCTCTTGTAGATAGCATATATATGGGTC
Source organism: Mesoplodon densirostris (assembly GCF_025265405.1). Lineage (NCBI taxonomy): Eukaryota > Metazoa > Chordata > Mammalia > Artiodactyla > Ziphiidae > Mesoplodon > Mesoplodon densirostris. Next base: position 39,411,861 of record NC_082669.1, read on the forward strand.
TTGTTTTTGTAACCATTCAGCGAGCCTGTGTTTTTTGGTTGGAGCATTTAATCCATTCACGTTTAAGGTAATTATCAATATGTATGTTCCTATGACCATTTTCTTAATTGTTTTGGGTTTGTTTTTGTAGGTCCTTTTCTTCTCTTGTGTTTCCCACTTAGAGAAGTTCCTTTAGCATTTGTTGTAGAGCTGGTTTGGTGGTGCTGAATTTTCTTAGCTTTTGCTTGTCTGTAAACCTTTTGATTTCTCCATCGAACCTGAATGAGATCCTTGCCGTGTACAGTAATCTTGGTCGTAGGTTCTTCCCTTTCATCAGTTTAAATATGTCATGCCACTCCCTTCTGGCTTATAGAGTTTCTGCTGAGAAATCAGCTGTTAACCTTATGGGAGTTCCCTTGTATGTTATTTGTTGTTTTTCCCTTGTTGCTTTCAATAATTTTTCTTTGTCTTTAATTTTCACCAATTTGATTACTGTGTGTCTCAGCATGTTTTTCCTTGGGTTTATCCTGTATGGGACTCTCTGTGCTTCCTGGACTTGGGTGGCTATTTCCTTTCCCATGTTAGGGAAGTTTTCGACTATAATCTCTTCAAATATTTTCTTGGGTCCTTTCTCTCTCTCTTCTCCTTCTGGGACCCTTATAATGTGAATGCTGTTGCGTTAAATGTTGTCCCAGAGGTCTCTTAGGCTGTCTTCATTTCTTTTCATTCTTTTTTCTTTATTCTGTTCTGCAGCAATGAATTCCACCATTCTGTCTTCCAGGTCACTTATCCATTCTTCTGCCTCAGTTATTCTGCTATTGATTCCTTCTAGTGTAGTTTTCATTTCAGTTATTGTATTGTTCATCTCTGTTTGTTTGTTCTTTAATTATTCTATGTCTTTGTTAAACATTTCTTGCATCTTCTTGATCTTTGCCTCCATTCTTTTTCTGAGGTCCTGGATCATCTTCACTATCATTATTCTGAATTCTTTTTCTGGAAGGTTGCTTATCTCCACTTCATTTAGTTGTTTTTCTGGGGTTTTATCCTTTTCTTCATCTGGTACATAGCCCTCTGCCTTTTAATCTTGTCTATCTTTCTGTGAATGTGGTTTTTGCTCCATAGGCTGCAGGACTGTAGCTCTCCTTGCTTCTGCTGTCTGCCCTCTAGGCAGCCACATGTTTCTTTTGTGCTCTGCCTCAGGTGAGTCAATGCTCACATCCTGTCTCTTCTTGGATTTTCTTGTCTTTCCCTTAGAGTGCACGCTAAGTGGTTGTACTGAGAAAAGTTATGACTATTCAGGATTTTCAGCTTTTTGTGTGTCTGTGTAAGAGTGATACTCCTTCCACCTTTCAACATTCATAGCAGAAGCTGGAAGCCCAATAACCAATATATTCTGCACAGAGAAATTATGTATTTCAAACAGAAAAGAATTTAGTAATTTAGCTAGTATATTATTCATTGAATAGAAGAAATAAATGTTTTACTTCAAAAGTGTTGACCTGGGCCTCCCTGGTGGCGCAAGTGGTTGAGAGTCCGCCTGCCGATGCAGGGGATACGGGTTCGTGCCCCGGTCTGGGAGGATCCCATATGCCGCGGAGCGGCTGGGCCCGTGAGCCATGGCCGCTGAGCCTGCGCGTCCGGAGCCTGCGCGTCCGGAGCCTGTGCTCCGCAACGGGGGAGGCCACAACAGTGAGAGGCCCGCATACCGCAAAAAAAAAAAAAAAAAAAAGTGTTGACCTTACAAAAGTTCTATAAATTTAATTCGTAATGTATTTCTAAAGAAAAATCAAAATGTTTATTAATTGTAATTTTTTATTTTAAGATTTCTATTAAAAATATTATCATTTAACACTTTTAGAATCAAATATCCAGTTTCAATTGTTCATAATCTGACTGATCTGATTATAGTATTTTTGTAGGTATTGGTGTGGTTTTAAATAAATATCTGCAAATCATATACCAAAGGTAATAGTCAATACAAATTGTGAGGGAAAATATGTAAAAAAAAATACCTCATAAGAATAGAACTTTCTTTCTAGTATTACTCTTAGCTATTTTATTAAACTTTTTTTCCCACTAGAGTCATTGCAATATTTTCTATGTGAATATCTATCTTGAATATTTTTATTTATAAATAAATTAGTTAAATGAATATTCTATGACATTAACATATAATTTCTGAAGTCTATTTTATTGGACATTTGTTCTGTGATGCTACTCAATGAACATTCTATGGTTAAATAAAAGTGTATTCTTTTGGGTTAAAGAAAGTTAAATAGGTTTTTTGTTTTTTTTTAAATAACCAGACTACTCAGAGCCTTTAACATGGTAATATGCATTATAAATCTCAGAAAGTAGACTGTAATTTTCAGTGTTTCCTAAATTTATTTAATTGCCAAACACTTTGGGAAACTCTGTATATTTTTGGATAGAAAAAATGAAAAATTGATGGGTACCCACTGTGTGCCAGGATGTTTGTTAGATTATGGAAATTCTTGTGGATAAAATAGGCATGGTCCTTGCACTCACAGAGCAAACATATATTTTAAAATAGATTCTATTTCTTAAAAGAAAGCTAGAAAATCATTATTCAAAGATTGCTAGATTCATTGCCATATAAATTAAAATAAATCATTTTAATATAAGTATAAAATATAATAAAACTAAAATTAATAGGAAAACAGTTTCTAGAAAATGTGAACACCACTAGGTTAATATCATAATATATAAAGAATTAACATGAAGTAACAGGATAAACGTCAAGCCCTAGTAGTAAATGAACAAAGACTATAAACAGATAAACCACATAAGTAAAAATGCAAATAGAAAACAAATATTATTTAAAAAATCTATTCACCCTAGTAATCAAAGTGACATTTTAGTATCACTTAATATCTATCAATTTGCCCAAATTAAAGGACATCCAAACAAAACAAATAAATACAATACTGACACAATTGTAATCAAACAAACTTTTTGGAAAACATTAAACATAGTACCTATTAATATCCAAAACTAAGTCCATCTGTTCACTGAGTAATATCACTATTGGAAATTTTTTCTAAGGAAAAAAATCCCACAGAATAAAACTACATTCATGATCAAATACATGTTCACTGTGATTTTATTTATGATTCTAAAAATTGGAAACAGCCTCAATTATCATTATAGCCAATGGTAAATTAAATAATGTTATGCTAATTTGGTGGATGACCATAGTTTCTATTATGCATCTAATTCAGACTTCCGAAAATAATAAAAATGAAGTTAATTAGGTGTGCTGCAGTGAGTTTACAAAATCCTACATTCATTATGAGTAATACTTTATGCTTATGTGGCAAAGATTGTTATTGGATGATTAATTTGGGTGGGTCATAGCTGGCCTTAGGGGTTGGTGGCTGGATGAACTAGCTGCCCCTAAACTGCAACCTAAATAAAATTTTAATAAATTAACAAGGAAACGATGTTTTCCTGTGCTGGAATACAGATCTAAAGCAAGTTATAAACATTTTGCGTATATCTATATAATCTACAAGTAACCTATTATGTTGTTAATAGAATGACTATCAAATAGTGCTCAAGGAGCTAGATAATGAGTAACATATAAAAAGGATGCTATAAACATGAAGAGGGTACAAAACTCAATTAATTTTAATTGAAGGCAATTAGCAGGATTCCATGTGGGTGGTGCAGAATTCAATCTATTTAAATCAGTTAAGAAAAAGTTGGAAAAAAAATCTGTGCGATGGTGAAATTTGAAATATTCCCAGGGAATATGTTTTAGGGGGTGTAAAATGACATGACAGCTAAAAGCATGTGTTTGAGCTCCCCTGTTGACACGGCAAGCAACCCAGGATTGGGGAAAGAAGCACAGATCTGATCTCACATTCTAGTCCCCAGATTCAGACCAGTTACCCAGATCTGTAGCTGTATTCGTTTTGAACCTTTACCCAAGGAATCTGACACTGCTGGAGATAGTAATTTCCACTCTTTACTTGGAGAAATGACTTTGCAAACCCAGAACGTTGTACACATAAGTGTAGCGATAATGAAATAAATCTACAGAAAGTGTTAATCTTGCAGCAGTCAGTTTATGCGGAATATATTTTAAGTCACAATGATAATTTATGTTCCTTATATGCAGTTTTGAAATGTCCAAGAAAAGCATGTTAGAGAATGCCTGATGTGTCAGATAATCTAATTATTTGCCTTGTTCTTTTTTATTTTATTTTATTTTATTTTATTTTTTTTATTTTTTTTTTGCGGTACGCGGGCCTCTCACCATTGCGGCCTCTCCTGTAGCGGAGCACAGGCTCCGGACACGCAGGCCCAGCGGCCATGGCTCACGGGCCTGGCTGCTCCAAGGCATGTGGGATCTTCCCAGACCGGGGCATGAACCCGTGTCCCCTGCATCGGCAGGCGGACTCTCAACCACTGCGCCACCAGGGAAGCCCTGCCTTGTTCTTTTCATTAGAAATACGTGATTGGGGCCTCCCTGGTGGCGCAGTGGTTGAGAGTCCGCCTGCCGATGCAGGGGATACGGGTTTGTGCCCCGATCTGGGAGGATCCCATATGCCGCGGAGCGGCTGGGCCCGTGAGCCATGGCCGCTGGGCCTGCGCGTCCGGAGCCTGTGCTCCGCAACGGGAGAGGCCACAACAGTGAGAGGCCCGCATACCGCAAAAAGAAAAAAAAAAAAAAAAAAAAAAAGAAATACCTGATTGATATTTGTGACTTAAATTTGACATGATTAGAGAATGGAATTAATTAAGCTTATTAACAGTGTTTGAATGCTTACAAAGTTGTACATTCAATTTGTTATATTTTTAAAAGCTGCTTAAGAACTAATAAAGATTGCTTTAGTTTGTAAACTGGCCTTATTATGAATGTGATGTGTTTGAGAAAAAAAATTAAATTTGCATATGCAAGTTAAAATGTTTGAGGGAATTTAGTGAAATAAGTTTTTTGGATGGGTTTTAATAATGACATGAGATCATCTAATACATTAAACTTAGTTAAAATTGATCAAGAAATAAGTAAAAGTGATCTACTTATTTCTAATAAAATTATTTAATTCATAAATCAACTAGCAAGAATTATAAGTTGAACTTAGAGGTTTAAGAAAAATTCAGTCTTTTAATTAACTACAGTTACAAATTGCATATTTAGACAGCTCTAAGTGGTTCATTTTGCATATAAAAGCCCTCCCTTGGACGTTAAAATGTTCACTGACATGCGAAGCCCAATGATAATTGTCAACTGAACATGACAAATGACAAATGTGTAAGGCACTCTTGAAAACCCAGTCCATTATACCATTTGCATTTAAATAGTGACATTTCTTGCATTTTAAATAAGTATTATATTTTAAAGTATCATATTTATTATAGAAAATTTGTAAGATAAAGAGAAGTATAAGAAGAAAATACACATTACCAGTAATTGGCCAAAAGATAACCAGTGCCAATATTGTGGTGTATTAGCTCTCAGTCTTTTATATATTTTAAGCATTAATTAAAGTACATTAGCAGTGTACCATACAACCTGTACATGTGTTTTTTGCTATGTTGCTTTTTAAATTTTTACTTTTTACCATGATGATGTTTGCAGATTTTACACATCAAGAAGAGAGAACCAAGAGGCTTTGGGGACATTTGACGCCGGGTTATGGAGGGAGCATGAAATTCGGTGTTAGAAATGAGGTTAACTCCTGATTTCAATGCTTACTAGCCAGGAAGACCTCAGACAAGTTTCTTAACATCCCCTAGCCACAGTTTCCGTACTTCTGAAGTGGACATAATAATAACTACCTACTTTGCTTTTTGAGGAAATACAATATCTATATTTGAAGTACAGCATAAGGCAACATCTGATACTCAACAGTAATAGTTATTTTTATGCTTAGAATCCTAGACATTGGTTTCAGTAGTGTATTTTGGGTAAATCTGTGATCTCAGGTGCCTCTGAGGCTAAGGAATGTCAGAGACATGGAAGGATTCTTTGTTCTCTCCTTTGCACATATAACTAGTCAGGACTGTCCGGTGTGACTGCCAGAAGAGTTTGGTGTGTGCTGAGAATACAAGCTAACTCATGGTAAGAAATTCAAAATCAAGAAACAAACCAAAGAAAAAAGGTTAGGTAGGGTAGTAACACCTGGGCTTAAGTAGAGGTATTTGTTCTAACCGATTTTATGCATAGTCAGAGAGAATAAATGAAAAGGACAAAAACAGGTACTTTGGAACAGGTACTTTGGAAAGCTCAGCAAGCATTTAGGGCCCTGGAGAGTAATAATTATGAAGGGAAAATACTAGCAGGGTGGTCCACAAATTTCAAAAGGGAAATTGGAGGCTATATTTGTGTGAGTCCAATCAGTGCAGCTAGTCAAATCTTGTCAAACTGCAGAATTATAAGTCAGTTCTTAGGAAGGAATTATTTATGTAATCCTAACAATTCTCCATGTTGTGTTGTGTCTGGGAACAACCCTTTCCATGAATGTTTCTTCTCAGAAGAGAAACATTTCACTTTCTGTATGGGACATTCTGCCTTTTTTAAAGGAAAATGAGCCTCACAAAAAGATCTCCTAGAAATGATCAGGAGAAGCCAACTTATTCTCCACATATACATTCTGATTTCCAAGTATTCACAGCCACCACTTTTTTACCTGAGGCTAAGCTTGTTGCCAAACTTTTCTGACAAGCTTTTTGCTCTTACTTATCGCTGTGCTGATATCCAGTGTCAGAACATGGTGGATTGTGCTGCAAACACTATGTAATTATATGGGTTTTTCTGAGATCAAAGTTACCGCACCTATTTCATCACTACACTTTTTCTTACGGGGGAAAGAAACCCAAGATATAAGACATCAGTGGGAAATTGGCACCATGGATATTGGAGGACCAATGACACTATATTAAACTTCAAAATGAAAGAAGAATACTGATGGCAAAATTCACTTGCTTCCACTTTCAAAGGTCAACAGGTAACATCCCGGAAGCTAGAGTGATTTTTCAAGTAATCTGTAAATACTTCATGTGCTTAGAAATGAATGTTGTTACCTAATCATTTTGGTAACTATAAATTTTCAGACATCATTGCTCTCTGTCTTCCCCCTTATATCTAAGCATCTGCACAATATATAGGCTTACAGCTGAAGTTGACTATCAAAGTGATACTTCTGTGTTGTTGGTTTTTTTTTTTTTTTTTTTTGCGGTACGCGGGCCTCTCACTGTTGTGGCCTCTCCCGTTGCGGAGCACAGGCTCCGGACGCGCAGGCTCAGTGGCCATGGCTCACGCGCCCAGCCGCTCCGCGGCATGTGGGATCTTCCCAGACTGGGGCACGAACCCGCGTCCCCTGCATCGGCAGGCAGACTCTTAACCACTGCGCCACCAGGGAAGCCCACTTCTGTGTTTTTATCTTCTCAAATATTTTAACACAATTTTTATCATATGCAGGTTAAAGGGATTTTAAAAAATGGAGTTTTGAATACAAATATATTTCTCACTTTTATTTGAAAACAATATTTATCCTTAAAAAGTCTAATAAGTTGTTTTCAACCAGTGTCTTATTTGTAGCAGGGCCAAGTGTTGAAAGAAAAAAGCAGAAATGGCATTAAAAATTTTAAACAATTTATTTTGGTATCAAATGATATTGTTGAGGTTATCTGATATCTGCACTTTTGAAACATCTAGATTCAATGTCTTTTCTACTTTGACATGCAAAGATTCAAGATAGAAATTAGGGAAAAAATAAAAACACTAATAATTATTGAAGTGTGTAAGTCATATGATTTAGTCTTTTAAGCAGGTACTAAGGATGCTTTAAAAATGTAGCATGATTAGTAACATTCGAGTAACATGACAAAAGTAACAGAGTTTTTTTCTTTTCTTTAGGTAAAAATCCATTTGAAATCAAGAGCCTTGTCTTCTCTTGGATCAGCAAAATAATTTTCATTTCATTAGTTAAAGACAGAGAATTTATTATTATTACTATTATGGCTCTGTCAAAGGTAGCTTACCCTGGTCAACTCTTAGGTCATCAGTTTTGGTGGACTAGACTCTGAAGTAAATTAGGGATTCTAATCTTTAAGAGGTCTCAATAGACTGAGTTAGTCAACTTAAATGTACCTTCCAATACTAATATATACTTGCAAATAAGTTCCCTTTTAAAATATCAGCTTTTTGTTTGCCTGAGTCTCTATTTTGAGGAATCAGGTTTGTCCTCAGAGGTTAAGCACTCATCATTGTCTTCCGAAAATGATTAACTCAAGGTCAGTTGACCTAATTGGTTAGGCAAGAGCTATAAATCAAGGCCAATGGTTCACCCTTGTGCAAGAGCCAATAATCTTCATGAAAAGAATAGCTCTAGGGCTTCCCTGGTGGCGCAGTGATTGAGAGACCGCCTGCCGTTGCAGGGGACGCGGGTTCGTGCCCGGGTCCGGGAAGATCCCACATGCCACGGAGCGGCTGGGCCAGTGAGCCATGGCCGCTGAGCCTGCGCGTCTGGAGCCTGTGCTCCGCAACGGGAGAGGCTACAACAGTGAGAGGCCCGCGTACTGCAAAAAAAAAAAAAAAAAAAAAGAATAGCTCTACTGAAAGTCATAGCCTGAGTGCCCTAACGCTAGCACCCTCATCTATGCTGCTAGCCACTGGGAAACCAGGAAAAGGAAAGTGAAAGCTTCGTAGATCCCAGCAGAAAAAGTAGAAACCAGCCCAAGTTTATCCCCTAATGTTTTGGGGCCACTATGGTCATTTTCATATGCACAGAACAGCACACTCATATTTATAGTTCTAGATCTGCATCTAAAGCTGTGGGCTTCAGAATGGACTATGTCTAGAAAGAACTGCCCCCCGTGAATGCAAATGGTTTTCTTTTCCCTTGCGCACAAGGCAACATTTGACTGCACAGCTTAGTCAAGGAATGAAATAAAGAGCAGCTGCAGCAGCAGCAGAAACAACAGCAAAGATGTAGGAAGCAAAGAAAGGAGCACAGTCAGCAGGACAAAGGATAGTTTAGCTCAGGGGTCAGAAAACTAAGGTTTGAGGGCCAACTGCCTGTTATTGCAAAATAAAGTTTTTAAAAACTTGTGGTAAAATGTACATAAAATGTATCATTTTCATCATTTTTAAGTGTACAACTAAGTGGCATTAAGTACAGGCACAGTGTTGTACAATCATTACCACTAACCATTTCGAGAGCTTTTTCATCATCCCAAACTTAAACTCTGTACCCATTCTCCCCTCCCCAGAACCCTGGTAACCACTATTCTCATTTCTGTCTCCATGAATTGGCCCATTTTAGATCCCTCATATAAGTGGAACCATACAGTATTTGTTTTTTTGTGTCTGGCTTATTTAACTTGCCAAAATGTTTTCGCATTTCATCCATGTTGTGTAAATAAAGTTGAATTGGAATTGGGCCAGGCCCATTTGTTTGCATATTATCTATGGCCACGTTTACATTACAATGGCAGAGTTGCGTAGTTGTGGCAGAGACTTTTTGGTCTGCAAGGCCTAAGATATTTAACTGACCCTTTACAGAAAAAGTCTAAACCCTTGGATTAGATTAAAGAATCATAAACACTCCCTGATTTTTAAAAGACCATTTATATTGTTACTTGTTGATGGCAATTTTGGCTTATTTCACAGTTTGATAAACAGGATTAATGAACTATTTGTCACACTGTTGTCATTAATAAACAGTCCCAAATGTCAAGATTTAAAATTCTTCTTTCCTCAGGCCTGGTTACAGTGAGGAGGGCTCATTTTCACATTTTACTGATACACATTTTACATCATGATGCTGCGTGAGAGAGGGTCAATTAGTGAATCGTGGTGCAAAAAGTTCTAAAGCGGGCTTCCCTGGTGGCGCAGTGGTTTAGAGTCCACCTGCCAATGCAGGGGACGTGGGTTCATGCCCCAGTCTGGGAAGACCCCACATGCTGCGGAGCGGCTGGGCCCGTGAGCCATGGCCGCTGAGCCTGCACGTCCGGAGCCTGTGCTCCGCAACAGGAGAGGCCACAACAGTGAGAGGCCCGTGTACCGCAAAAAAAAAAAAAAAAAAAAAAGTTCTAAAGCATGATGGACAGTTACAGACTGTAAAATGCTTAAAAATGTTTTCTTGCCTTTGTCCTCTTTGTGAATTTGAATGAAGGATTACAATGTTTATGCAATGTGTGTTGATAAAAAGCATATGTTTTTGCTTGGAAGTCTGACAAATCATCTTCCACCCAAACCATTTAGTATAGTTCATTATTTCATTGTATTAAAATTTTTTTGCAGTCTCCTAATTACTGCCACTAAACTCTACGTTAACAAGTACAGGCTAACCTGAGAAAAACATTTTTTCTCTGTTATCAAAGTAACCAAAGTAACCAGGAAGGAAATTTATATTGTAGTTGTAAAATGCAAATGAAATGAAAGATAATGCTATTTCCCATGAGGTCAGGTTTCGATGATCAGTCCCAGGTTAACAAAATGTATTGTTCTTGGGCAAACATTCGTGATATGACAACACCCAGTTTTATCACATATGATAAAAATGCAAAGAACTGAGGGACACTTTATAGAAACCATCAAGGTAATAATAGCAAACATTTATACGGTGTTGACTGGGTCAGGCACTATTTGAAGGACTTTATATGTATTAACTCATTTGGTCCTGAGGCGAACCTATGAAATAGGAACTATGATTATTACCTCTATTTTACAGGTGAGGTATTTGAGGTAGCAATGAATATGTCTAATTTTGCTGCTTGGTAGGGGCAGAGGATGGATATTGACTGTGTTTATTCTGTTTCAGCAGTCACTTTATCCAGAAACCCAAAGGACACAGTTCTTCCGGGGAGGGGCATGTAATGAGGAAAGATCCTGACTAAAGTGACAGGCGGTGACCCTTCCCTCTTCCTGAGTGCCTCCATTCCTGTGTCTTTGCCTCTAGGGTTGTCTCCATCACCTTACAAGGTGTCTTCAGAATGGAGACTGATTCCTCCTTGGCCTCGGTCTTTGCCGTTCTTTCCCTCCCCCAACACATACACCTCAATGCACTCACTGCAAGTAACTTGGAGTTCCTGAAAAGTGTCTTTCTAACATGACTTCAAAACCACCTTTTACTTGATGTGCTGTACAGTCCTCAGCAAGTTACTCAGCTTTTCTCTTTTTTACCACCTGTTTTCCCCCCTTTTAAAATATTTTGGTAAAATACACACAAAAATCACCATTCGTGACATTTAGTACATTCATTATGTTGTACAACCACCACTATCTAGTTACAGACATTTTCATCACCACAGAAAGGAAAGTCCATGCCCACTAAGCGATCATTTCTCATTCCCACTCCCTGCAGCCCTTGGCAACCACTAATCTGCTTTCCAGCTCTATGGATGTGCCAACTCTGGATATGTCATACTGATGGGATCCTACAATATGTGGCCTTTTGTGTCTGGGGTCTTTTACTTAGCATTATATTTTCAAGGTTCATCCATGTTGTAGCACGCATCAGTTCTTCATTCCTTTTTATGGCTGAATAATGTTCCGGGACCACACTTTGTTTATCCATTCATCAGGTGATAGACATTTGGGTTGTTTCCACTTTTTAGCTATTGTGAGTGGTGCTGCTGTTAATATTCATGTGCAAGTTTTTGTTTGAACACTTGTTTTCAATTCTTTTGGGTATATACCCAAGAGTGGAATTGGTGGGTCCTATGGTAATTCTATGTTTAACTTATTGAGGATCTACCAAAACTGTCTTCTGGGGCTTCCTTGGTGGCGCAGTGGTTGAGGGTCCGCCTGCCGATGCAGGGGACACAGGTTCATGCCCCGGTCCGGGAAGATCCCACATGCCGCGGAGCAGCTAGGCCCGTGAGCCACGGCCTCTGAGCATGCGCGTCCGGAGCCTGTGCTCCGCAACGGGAGAGGCCACATCAGTGAGAGGCCCGCGTACCGCAAAAAACAAAACTGTTTTCCACAGTGGCTGTAGCAGTTTACATTCCCACCAATAAGGTATGAGGATTCCAATTTCTCCACAGCCCCAGCATATTTGTAATTTTCTGTTCTTTTTTTTTTTTAATAGCCATCCTAGTGGGTGTGAAGTCATACCTCATATGGTGACTCAGCTCTTTCAAGCCTTTAAATCTACATCTGTAATGATAAGGCAAATAACAGCACTTAATCACAGGATGATCTGAGAGATTAAAGAAGTCACCCGGGCTGGGGACTTTACAAAGTGCTCAGCAAATGTAAGATTTATTCTTCTTACTGTTATCCCTGAGGCTGTGTTATCTCTGCTGGAAAAGACAGAACAAGCAGGGCTCGGATGCTTGGACACGAAATCTGACTCTGCATTTACCAGCTGTGTGACTTCAGGCAAGTAATTTAACCTCCGTGTGCTGCGGTTTCCTTGTCTGTATGTTCTAATAGTACTTGCATATCCAGGCTCTTATGAAGATTAAATGAGTTACTGTATGTAAAAAACCGTACCTGATCCAGAAGGAGGTACTGTCAGTGTTAACTATCATTAATTCCTCCCTCTACTTCCCAGGGTAATTCCTGCTCAGTCTCCAAGCCTCAGCTTTGTTTTTTTTCCTCTAGGAATATTTTCTTAACCAACACCCTACTTCCCCCACCCCACCCCAGCGTGCGTGCATACACACACACACACACACACACACACACACACACACACACACACCCAAGGAAGTTAGCTGACCCTCCTATTTACTTCCTGAGTTTATCGCTTTTGTGGCACTGAACAGATTGCTGTTTGTCTCTTGTCTTTTTGAACCTTTGTGTGCTCAGTACCCAGCACAGTACTGGGCCCAGAGTCGGTGCTCAATTATCAGCTGAATAAATACATGGGATGAATGTTAATCAATTAGTATGATGGTGTAGTATGATGGATTCATTCATCCATAAGAAACTAATATTCTCAAGGTCTAAGGTTGGGATTAAACATGCTGGGAGAAATTTGCTCAATACCATGAACTCAAAGTATTAAAGAATTTAAAATGAAGGCTTTCTGGAATTTCAGAAATGAAATTGTACATAAAAAATTAATGCATCTCTAAAGACTTCACTAGAAAACTCATTATTGTCTTATTTGAATGTACTGTTTTCTCTTCTCCTAGGAATCAGTGGGAAAAAAATTGTGTCATTCTTCACATTTCTTTCTTCATTGACTCCAAGGTGATATTTCCAAGACAATTTACCATGAAAGCATTTTACTGTTCTTTTGGTATTTTTTTTCTTTTTCCTTCCTCTGGTAGCACTGAAGCAGGTTGCATTGTATTATTTTTATTTTGAGCTTATTTCTACTGGGCAAAGAGGAGGAAATTTAACTCCCTCTACCTGGAATAGAACAATCAACAGCCGGTATTGTTCCACTAAGGGCTACTTCAAGTTGTCCTTTAGGTTCACCTTGGGTATAAAGCATAAAGGCAATGACAAAAAGTATCTAAGGATGACAATGGAAAATTTTCTCTTCCCTGTTCAAAGAGACCTGACTATAAGAAATCTCAACCATCTAATCCTATTGAAACTTGTCACTCCAACTGGTCAAAATGATACATGTCAGTTACTTCCATTTAACTATGTCCCTTCTTTGATCAAGTTTTTCACTTTTAATAAAGTGACTTGTGGCAGAATTTAATGATTTTATGAATCTCTTTTTGGCTTTAAGGAAAGGACTGCCATTTTATGCTGGTCATATTTCCCTGTCTGCTTCTTCAGCGATCAAGTGATGGTTAGTGTTTAGAGAGAGTTGTTATTTTGAGCGCAGCATGGATACTGCAATAATTCGCTCGTGATGTGTTTAAACAAGGCAGCTGATAAATCACAAAATTCCTCCCTTTCCCCCAGGGATTAGCTCTTGAAACTCATGTGGGAACTGAGGAAGTTACTTTCTGATATCTCTTGGAATTATGTGGCATCCTAAGGCTTTGCTCCTCAGGGGAGAAAAACAAAGTTCAACATCTTCTGTGGGGAAAACAGCAGATCTATGAGCAATCTAGCTAGGAATACCCTTGATTTACAACTGAATATATATCTATATTTTAAAAACTTCATAGCACATATATCTAGTTGCCTGACATGCAAGTTTTTCTAGGTGCCAATTTACTATACTTTTCAGGCCCCAGTAACTTCACTTTGCTTCAAGCAGTCCCACAGAAGTGCACAAAATGAATCTGACACCTACTAACCCAGATATCTCAGCCTTCCACCGAAGAGCTGCTGAAGTGTTTCCACGTCAAGGCTGAGTCTCTTGCAACGGTGGTTAACGACTCTGTGCCCTAACTAGATATGGCCATGGGTTACTGCTGCTCTGAGTGCAAGAAGGAAACCATAATTCATCTGATGTGGCTTTTCTGCTGAGGCGCATGCTAGCATTGACAAGTGGCAAACCATTGTGTGAAAGTAAGTTTCATGTAACTAGAGAGCCATCACTTCCACTGTCACATATTCCTCTTGCACTGTTGAAAGCAGAATGTGGCAAAACACTGAAAATTAGGATCAGATGATTGATTTGTTTACAAATGGAGAAAGGTCACTGTATAAACCCCTTAATGAATGAATGAATGAATTTAAACTACAGTTGAGTGTGGCCAATTTGATTAACTACATTCAAATGATAGGTACCATAACTCTTTACTCTTAAGGCTTCCTAATTTATTCATACATTTGGGCATGCACACAACTAGTATATATTAAATCCCTACTATGTGTGAATCATTGCACAGGGAAATTTGCAGGGTATAAAGATGAATCAGATATAGTCCCTGACCTAAAGAACTTGGCAAGAGGTTGAGGCAAGAGCTAAAAAACATATATACCAAAAATTATAACACAAGAGAGGATGTGCTAAGTGCTGTAACAGAGCTTTGGAGGTTATCAGGGATGAAGACCTTGCTCCTGACTAGGGTGGTGAAGGAAAGCCTGTAGAAGAATCTGTGGTAGGGGTATGGACCCTGTAGAGAAAGTATAACTTTGAGAGTCAGAAATGATTTCAGCAGAGAAAGGAATGTGAACAAATGTACAGAGGTGGGCCATGCACTTTGGGGGGCAAGTAAGAGACCAGCTTGACCAGAAAATATAAAATCTATATAAACTGAAAGCTAGCTTGGTTTCAGAATGTGGAGGGCCCCAACTGTTAGAAATGTGTTATTTTTTAAACAATGAAAAACTGCTTAGGTTTCTAAGTTGGAAAGTGACATGATTAAAGAAATGTGTCAGGAAGACTAATTTGGTGGTGGTATGTAGGGTGGATTACACATCTCCATCTTCTAGATGAACATGCTAAAGAAGGCCCTGAGGTCATTATCTCCTATTGTCTTTTTTTTCCAATCTAATGCTCTTCTCTTTAGTTTGAAAAATCAGATGTGACTATGCTACTCATAAATAACAATTCATATTTATCATCCATATTTTTCATTCTTAGAGATTTAATAAGGTTTTCTCTCCTTCATAGTGTTTGCCCTCCCTCCTTTCCCATTCTTAGAATTATCAGTGATTCTCAAAATTTTTTGAGTTGAGTACCTTACTATTGTTTGATTTCATATACTGCCTCCTGACACTCAAAGGAGATCTGGAATTAAGTTTTATTTTAAAACTTTTACAATGACTTCTAGAAGCCTGATGATAAGCGCTGGTAATCACTGTTCTCTGTTTAACCTAAAGTATGGTGAGGAGAGTGACGTTACTGTCAAAGTCCTTTAGATCAGTGGCTACGCTAAGCTTAGAAGACCTGGACCATCCTTCCTCAGTCATTGTCTTGACAGAGGAAGCATGGAGAGTGTTCTCATACCACATGAAGCAGCACTTCTACCATGCACTGTGGTTGGCTGTATAATAACAGTTCTCCTCTCATAGTCAGTTTCTAAGGGTTGATATGTATTATAACCATTAGAGATTGGCATATTCCACACCCTTTCACACCCAGTTCCACTTGCCCTTCTGTACTATGAAGACCGGAAAGCCCATAAAAACTACATTTCCCACACTCCCCTGGCAACTAGGCTTCTATTTGTGATCATAGGTTTTGTGGAGAAAAAACTTGAAAGCAGAAGACGGCAATATGAAGGGGCAGCCACATTGGGGGGAAGCTGGATCTTCAGACAAGCTCTATGGCAGAGGAGTTTAGTTCTTCTGGGACAACTGCTGTGAACAGTTTTCTCTCCAGTTGCAAGCATCATAGGTGCTGAGCATCTGTGGGTTTTGCTAGGACAGCTTCATTGAATGGTTGACCATTTCTCCTGGCTTCATCCAAACTTAGTTTTCCTCCTACAAGTTTTGCTCTACCTATGGCCCTGTAATAAACCTTTTTCTGCTTAAAGAGCCAGAGTGAATCCTGTTGTCTGTGACTAAGAACCCTAAATGATATAGCATGAACTCTATCTGACCACTGAGCTTTTCCATGGGAGCAGAATGGCCCAGCAAGCCAAAAAATGGGCTGCTGAATCAGAGTTATGTTGTGTACTTACTGTAAATCTTCTATAGGCTAATTTGCTTTCTTTCTCTGTAATATGCAGTTGGTAAGAAACAAGTATAGGATGACTGCTTTTGTGATATTCTTTGGATTGCAAGAAACAACTACTCAAACTCAGTCACAGAAGGTGGATGGTACAGGGGAGGATATGGCAAGCATACATGAGAAACAGTGGCAGCTGAAGTGTCAAGGGATTCCAGAAACAGGAAATGTATTCAGGTTGAGTGTTACAAGAGTTGACACTTGATCTACAGCTTCTTTAGGGGCCCTACCAGAAGGAGTTTGAAGAGTTTCTCTCTGGTACTCTACCATTAACACGACCTAGCTACTCTTGGATGTCACTAGTATCCTCCTCTTGTTGAATTGCATATTCATCAAGGTTACTGATTATTCATAGTTCTGCTTCCTCAGAACTTGGGTTTCTCATAATTGTTCATGGTCGTGACCCTACCTATGGCTCTCTGAGTACATCCTGTCAGCATTAGCTCCTCTGATAAGTGCTTGATTCTTTCTGAGGTTCTAAAACAAAATTCCCAAGAATGAGAATCTGATGAATCAAGCTCATTGTTTTTGCCAAGTATGAGGTCA
The DNA here is from genome assembly GCF_025265405.1 of Mesoplodon densirostris. Taxonomy (NCBI): domain Eukaryota; kingdom Metazoa; phylum Chordata; class Mammalia; order Artiodactyla; family Ziphiidae; genus Mesoplodon; species Mesoplodon densirostris. The sequence continues at coordinate 39,428,900 of NC_082669.1, forward strand.
CTGCTCCAACTGGCCAAATCTACTGAGGTTGGGAGGTCAATGGGGCAGAGATGGCAAACTGTCCAGCAAAATTTGTGTTCCCTTCCCACAATATAGCATTGCCGTTCAAAAGCATCTGTATTTACTCTTTTATCTAGCGTAGCCATGTCACCAGTTCTTGCCAAAAGACTGTGAACAGAAACGAGTGTCGCTTAAGGCAATTAAAAAGTGGATATGTGTTCTAAACTCTCTCCCTTTCCACAGGCAAAAAGGGCCTGGGACACTGAATCACCATGTGGAGGACAGCCACCAATACACCTGGAACATCTACAGTAGACTCTAACTCCTGTCTCAAACTTCTATTAATAAGATGCTGAAATTTTGAGGTTTATTTGTCAGAGCACTTAGCACTATCTTGACTCCATGTAGTTATAGAAAAGGTTATTATTTTTGTTTCCTAAGAGTGCCATAACAGTAGCATAAACTAGATGGTTTAAAAGAACAGAAATTCATTCGCTTATACTTGTGGAGTCCAGAAGTCTGAAATCAAGGGGGCTGTAGGCCACTCTGTTTCCAGAGGCTCTAGGGAAGAATCTTTCCTTGCCTCTTCCTGCTTCTGGTGGTGGCCAGCAATCCTTGGTGTTCCTTGGCGGGCAGCTGCATCACTCCTATCTCTGCCTCTGTTGTCACATGGCCTCTTTCCTCCTATGTCTACTCTGTCTCTGTATCTGAATCTCTCTCCCCTTTCTCCTATATAGACACCAGTCACTGAGTTTGAGGGCCTACCTTAATCAACTATGACCTCGTCTTAACCAATTATACCTGCAAAGACCCTATTTTCAAATAAAGTCACATTCTAAGTTTCCAAGTGGACATGAATATTTGCAGGACACTGTTCAATTCAGTATAGTCACCTAGTAAAAAATGTGGCTGTGTGGAGTGCCCCTTCACCAGATAATAAAGACATGTTAAGCATTATGATCAACATATGCATAAAATTTCAAAAAATGTTATTCATTTAACATGCCGTAGAAAAAAATGAACAATGTAAGAGTTAAGGTTTAGAGTGCTAGTGTGCTATTCTTTGAGTTTCACATCCTTCTGTGCTTCAGTCCCAGGCACCACCACTAAATTACAGTGAAATGAGCTTTGTTTTGAACTCACGTAAATCTTTTTGAACAAATAAATGAGACAGAAATGGATTGAAGGCAGATGAAATTCCTCCCTTTACTGAACTTACAGTTTAGCAGGGAAGTCAGATACCAAACATTAATTATGCAAATAACTATTTAAGTAGACTTGTAATAGACGCTTTGAAGGAGACTACAGATGCAATATGAGTGGAGATCTAACCAAGCCCTCCACTCTGGGGAATAACACCTAAGCCGAAACTTAAGAGAGGTTTGCCATATGTGTTTGTACAACGCCAGGGGGCAACTTTTACACTGGAATCCACGTGAATAGTGCTCCTGGATCTTTTGCAGAGCACATCTGTAAAGCTGAACGTGGCAGCCCTGCTTAATGGGAAGGACTTAGATGAAGCACATTAAGCAGATGTGGGAGGGGGTGTGGTGACAGTGCTGAGAAAGAAGACAGATAATCATGGTAGAGGGAATAGCATAGTACAAGACCCTGATGTGGGAAGGTGCTTCACCTGACGTGGGGGAAATTATCTACACTCTCAAAACCTCAGTTATTTTATTGGTAAAACTGGGGTAATAGTACTCCACTGGCAGAGTTATTTTGAGGCATCGGTGCTCTGTAAGGAAGCCCAGTGGCCAGCACAGAGGAGGGTTCAGTCTCTGTGTTTCCTCCTTTATTTCCTAGAAACAAGGTGAACTTGGCGTCACCAATGTGACATTTAACAAATAGCAGCTAACTTAATTCACACCTCTACCACCAACACTCAAGGTTCTAGGACTACCAATGATTGCTAAGTAAGGCTTGTTTTCCAGGCAGCCTGCGTGAGAAAGGCCATATCTGGACAAAATGAACACGTTACTCTAAGCTTGAGATGATCAAAAAGAGAACTGAAATTATGCCACTACCCCTCCTTACCACACAGGACACACCCTTCTCCCCACCCACACTCGTGTGATCTTATCCCCTGCCCCGTCTGACACTTTGATGTTTCAGGAAGCAGTTTATGCTGTTCTTTTCCTATGTCCCTACTCTATTTTTTTTTTTTAATATTTATTTATTTGGCTGCATTGGGACTTAGTTGTGGGATCTTTGTTGCAGCATGTGGGATCTTGCATCGTGGTGCACTGGTTCCTCTCTAGTTGTGGTGTGCGGGCTCTAGGACGCACGGGCTCAGTAGCTGCAGCATGCAGGCTCTCTAGTTGTGGTTCGTGGGCTCTAGAGCGTGCAGGCTTAGCTGCTCTGCGGCATGTGGGATCTTAGTTCCCTGAGCAGGGATCAAACCTGTGTCCTCTGCATTGGAAGGCAGATTCTTAACCACTGAACCACCAGGGAAGTCCCGGTCCCTACTCTATTTTTTTAAACATTTTAATTTTCTTTTATTGTGGGAAAATATATATAACATGAAATTTAAACTACTTTTAAGTGTACAATTCAGTGCAATTAAGTACTTTTAACAATGCTGTGCATTTCCAGAATGTTTTCATCATCCCAAACAGAAACTCTGTACCATTAAACAATATCCCCCTCTTTCTTCCTTCCCTCAGCCCCTGGTAACCTCTATTCTTTCTGTCTCTATGAATTTGCCTATTCTGGTACCTCATAAGTAGAATCATACAATATTTGTCCTTTTGTGTCTGGCTATTTTCACTTACATAATGCCTTCAACATTTATCCATGTTGTAGCATGTATCAGATTTTTTTTACTTTTTATGACTGAATAATAGTCCATTGTATATACATACCACATTTTCTTTATCCCACTCTCTTTTGTACAGTTATTATAATATGTAATTTGCCTGTTCCCACTAGATTGTGAGCACCTTGATGGTAGATGCAGTAGGCAGAATGTCTGCAATGGATCCCCATAAAAGTCCTGCCTGAGTCCCTGAGATCTGTGAATATGATGAGCTATCACTCCTGAGATTATGTTTTGTTACATAGGAAGAGTAATCTGGACTAGTCAGGGAGGCCTAGTAAAAGCAGAGAGTTTTTTCTGACTGGTGACTGAAGAGGAAGGCAGAGAGATACAGTGCAGGAGGGGTATTCAACACACTGTTGCTGGCTCAAAGATGGAGGGGTCATGTGAAAAGAAAAGTGGGTGACTTTAAGAGCTGAGAGAGTCCCTGGATGACAGACAGCAAAGAAACCGGGACCTCAGTTTTATGACTGCAAGGAACTGAATTCTGCCCATAACATGAATGAACTTGGAAATGCATTTGTCCTCAGAACCCTATACCTGAGATCCCAGCATGGCTGACATCTTGATTTTGGCCGTGTGAAACCCTGAGCAGAGATTCTTCCAGGCCGGACTTCTGACATACAAAGTTGGGAGCTAATGAATGGGTGTTAGGTTAAGCCACTAAATTGGTGGTAATTTGTTACTGAGCAAGAGAAAACTGCTACAGCAGGCACTCTGCCTTTTCATGTTTAATCCCCAGTGTTTAGCCCAGTGCCAGGAACTGATTAGCTTCCCAGTAAATACTAACCAAATAAATTGAAGGAGGAGGTGGGAGGAAAGGATGATGGAAGGAAGAGAAAAGGGAGGAAAAATGAAAAAAGAATGGAAAGTGGAGGGCGATGAAATAAAAAAAGAGATCAAGTGTAGGGGAGAGCATCTGAAAGGTGATCTTCATTGGTAAGTGCATGATGGAAATGTGTCTAAAATACACCTGGATTATCCTTCACCTCCTCCAGAAATTCAGACTTGTCAATGTTTTTATTTTTATTAGATGTTTTGATTATTTAATTGTGTAAATCAGCCATTTGTTTAGTGTCCTTTTGTCATGGCTTGTGACTTGAATAGAAATCATAAACATGATTTCATTTTAATTAAGAACAGTTCAGATTTAAGGCTTGTGCATTCATTTTCTGATCTCTCATGCACCCAGATGGTAAAGAATGACCTGTTAACAAAGATGTTAAAAAAAAAAAAAAAAAAAAAAAGAATGAGTTTCTGGTAAAAGTCCCTGAGGGCACTAAGTCAAAGGGAACTGGGATATTAATGTGTCTGGATTTTGAAGGAATTTGGCATAAATAGTTGTAAATTATTCTTGTGAAATTATATGCCTTATTCTATTCTAAGAAACAAACTATGGGGCTTCCCTGGTGGCACAGTGGTTGAGAGTCCGCCTGCCGATGCAGGGAACACGGGTTCGTGCCGCGGTCCAGGAAGATCCCACATGCCATGGAGTGGCTGGGCCCGTGAGCCATGGCCACTGAGCCTGCGCGTCCGGAGTCTGTGCTCCGCAACGGGAGAGGCCACAATAGTGAGAGGCCCATGTACCACAAAAAAAAAAAAAAAAAAAGAAAAGAAACAAACTATGAGTTGATCCCTTGCATGACCACTCATCTGGATTTTGAATAATGTAAAGAGATGCCCAAGCTTTTTTTTTTTTTTTTCGGTATGCGGGCCTCTCACTGTTGTGGCCTCTCCCGTTGCGGAGCACAGGCTCCGGACGCGCAGGCTCCGGACGCGCAGGCTCAGCGGCCATGGCTCACGGGCCCAGCCGCTCCGCGGCATATGGGATCCTCCCAGACCGGGGCACGAACCCGTATCCCCTGCATCGGCAGGCGGACTCTCAACCACTGCGCCACCAGGGAGGCCCGATGCCCAAGCTTTTGATATCTAAAATGTCACTTTTACAGTTCCTCACATAAAAAGGAGAATAATTTCCCTGACACAAAGTATCTTCCTCATCCATGTGCCACAGCCCTTGTAATTTCACAATTAGACATTCATGTCTTTAGATTAATCATTGATGCTAACCCTTATGAAATACAGTCATATTACTAGAATGAGTAAAATGTAAGTTCATTAACTTTACATATTAATAAATGTATCAGATTATTTTCTCTCCTTTGCACATGAGTAATGAAAATCTGTTTGTATGGGGCTACACTGAAGAGAAACTAGCATCAAAGGCAACTTTACTTTTTTGGAATTCTCTGTAGTGCAAGCCCTGGTTGAAAGACTGTGATTGAGTACAAATTTAGATTTCATAACCTGATCTACTGCATGGTCAGAGGCATGTTGAAATGTCAAGGAAGGTTGCCATAGAGCTTAGATGCTTCCCTTATCTGATTAGACACACAAAGTGATCATGCTCATCAAGATATTTATTAATTTTTTTTACCATCAATGCTATTCCTTTATTTCATAATTCAAAAATTATAAATCATATCCCCCCCAGCTTTACTGAGGTATAACTGACAAAGAAGATGTTTATTTTTCACTGTGACAGAATGACAACCTCATCTCGCTGAAGAAAAATAGGAATGTTTTTGGGCATGTAACTGAAGAGTATAGAAGAGTGCAGACTTCAAACAGAGATGGAGGGCTCTTAGGTCAAATGTTCACAGAAACCTTGGCCTCTCTGTCCTGCTCTCTTTCTTCCTCACTGTCTCTACCTTTCTCTCTTCTTTCTTTCGTTCTTTATCCACTCCCCACCCTCTCCAAACTTCTGTCCCCCCCCATCCCCATCCCCCTCTCCCTCTCTCTCCATGTGTCAAATCTGCTTTTCCCTGTTTTGGCTTTATTCTCTGGAAATTTCTTTTCCCTGCTAAAATAGATGGTGTCCTACAGTACTCTTGGGGGTATATTCTGCCCTATGGCTTATAATTTCAGAGAGAAAAGATGCAGTACTGGGAATGACCCTAATTGGCCAAGGTTTGATGACCTCCCATCCCTGAACAGGGAGATTGGTCCTCTGTTCTCCATATGAGAAAGAGGTTCTTTTACCAGAAGAAAAATGTTATATGCAGATGAATCTCAGCTTCCACAATCTAATTTCTAAGGTCTATTTGGATTGGTGGGATAAATCAATATTTGGCTTCCCTTCTTTACAACAGAGAGCAAAGTTTCTATTTCACATTGATGTTATATGCTTTCAACACTTCTATAGTAGAGGTGGAAGAGGAGAAAAAGGAGGAGGAGGAGGAGAGCAATACTGAAGTTTTTATTGTTATCTTTTACTGTTATTCTCTTCTAATAATACAACAGCTGAATCATTGCCCTTCAAATAATGAAAAAATATTTTCAAAACTAGAAACGTGCTGTTTAGATGAAGCTGGACTTCTAAATTCCAATTTGACTGCTGTAATTTGAGTTAAATGTAGTTACATCTCATCAAGAATTAAGTGCCGGAACAAGATATTTAAAACAAAATCAAGAGTCCTAGGTTTAGGGCTTCCCTGGTGGTGCAATGGTTAAGAATCCGCCTGCCAATGCAGGGGACGGGTTCAAGCCCTGGTCCAGGTAGATCCCACATGCTGCAGAGCACCTAAGCCTGTGCACCACAACTACTGAGCCTGCACTCTAGAGCCCACGAGTCACAACTACTGAGCCCATGCACCTAGGGCCCATGCTCCGCAACAAGCAAGAGAAGCCACCGCAATGAGAACGAAGCCCAAGCACCGCAACGAAGAGTAGCCCCCACTCGCCACAACTAAAGAAAGCCCGCGCACAGCAACGAAGACCCAACACAGCCAAAAAAAAAGAGTCCTAGATATATGTTTGACTCTTTTTTTTTTTGAGGTAAAATTGGTATATAACATTATATAAGTTTCCGGTGTACAGCATTATAATTCAATATCTGTACACACTACAAAGTGATCACCACCAAAAGTCTAGTTGCTGCCCATCACCATATAATTGATCTCCTTCACCTATTTCGCCCACCCGCCAATTCCCTTCCCCTCTGGTAAACCACCCATCTGTCCTCCGTACCTATGAGTTTGTTTTGTTTGTTCATTTATTTTGTTTTGTTTTGCTTTTAAGATTCCACATATGTGTGAAATCACAGGGTATTTGTCTTTGTCTGATTTATTTCAATTAATGTAATACCTTCAAGGTCTATTCACATTGCAAATGGTAAGATTTCATTTTTTAAGGCTGAGTAATATTCCATTTTGTGTATGTGCATTGTGTATATGTATATATGCATACATATATATCACATCACCTTATTCATTCAACTATCCATGGACACTTAGGTTGCTTTCATATCTTGGCTACTGTAAATAATGCAGTGACAGGGGTGCATATATATCTTTTTGGAGTTAGTGTTTTCATATTCTTCAGATAAATATCCAGAGGTGAAATAGCTGGATCTATTTTTAATTTTTTTAGGAATCTCCATACTGTTATCCATTGTGGCTGTACCAATTGACACTCCCACCAACAGTTCACAAGACCTTTTCTCTGCATCCTTGTCAACAACTGTTCTTTCTTATCTTCTTGATAATAGCCATTCTGACAGGTATGAGGCAATATCTTGCTGTGGTTTGATTTTCGTTTCCCTGATGATTAATGACATTGACCATTTTCACATACCTGTTGGCCATCTGTATGTCTTCTTTGGAAAAATGTATTTTCAGATCCTCTATTTTTTAATTGGCTTGTTTTTTGTTGTTGTTGAGTTGTATTAGTTCTTTATATATTTTGGATATTAACCCCTTATTGGATACATGATTTGAAAATATCTTCTCCCATTCAGTAGGTTGCCTTTTCATTTTGATGATGGCTTCCTTTGCTGTGCAGAAGTTTTTGGTTTGATGTAGTTCCATTTGTTTATTTTTGCTTATATTTCCATTGCCTTTGGAGTCAGATGCACCAAAACATTGCTAAAACTGATTCCAAGTAGCTCACCACCCATGTTTTCTTCTAGCAATTTTATGGTTTGGGGTCTTACATTCAAGTCTTTAATCCATTTTGAGTTAATTTTTTTCTAGATGTAAGACAGTGGTCTAGTTTTATTCTTTTACATCTGGGTGTCCAGTTTTCCTAAAAACCAGTTATTAAAAAGATTGTCTTTCCCCCATAATACAGTCTTGCCTCCTTTGTGGTAGATTAATTGATCATATTAACATGAATTTACTTCTGGGCTCTCTATTCTGTTCTGTTGATCTATGTGTCGGTTTCATGCCAGTACCATACTCTTTTGATTACCATAGCTTTGTAATATAGTCTGAAGTCAGGGAGTGTAATACTTCCAGCTTTGTTCTTCTTTCTCAAGATTGCTTTGGCTATTTGGGATCTTTTGCAGCTCCATACAAATTTTATAGTTATTTGTTCTAGCTCTGTGAAAAATGCCATTTGATAGAGACTGCATTGAATCTGTAGATTGCTTTTGGCAGTACGGACATTTTAACAATATTAATTTTTCTAATCCATGAGTTTAGTATATCTTTCCATTTACTTATATCTTCTTCAATTTCTTTTAATAGTGTCATCATTTTTAGTGTACAGGTCTTTTACCTCCTTGGTTAAATTTATTCCTAGGAATTTCATTCTTTTTGATACAGTTGTAAATGGAATTCTTTTATTAATTTCTTTCTGATAGTTCATTATTAGTGTATCAAAATGCCACAGATTTCTGTGTATTTGTTTTATATCTTGCAACTATACTGAATTCATTTATTAGTTCTAACTAATGTTGTCCAAGTTGTTGGCATATAATTGTTTGTAGTAGTGGCTTATGATCCTTTGTATTTCTGTAGTATTAGTTGTAACTTCTCTTTCACTTCTGATTTTATTTTTTGAACTCCTTTTTTTTTTTCCCTTGGTTAGTCTATCTAAAGGTTGTCAATTTTTTCTTTTCAAAAAACTAGCTCTTAGTTTCACTGATCTTCTCTATTATCTTTTTAGTCTGTATTTCATTTACTTCCTCTCTATTGTTTTCTTCTTTCCATTAATTTTGGGCTTTGTTTGTTCTTTTTTCTGATGCTTAATGTAAAGAAAGACTGTTTATTTGATATTTTTCTTATTTCTAAGGTGGACCTGTATTGCTATAACTTCCCTCTTGAAACCGCTTTTGCTGCATGCTAGGAAACTAGAGAGGTATGGAAAATGGGAGGGGAAGAGAGAAGGCTTTCCTGTCAGCTAAACACTTGAAGGCTTTACTAAATTTTAGGTTATACGTTAAAGCTGTCAAAAAGTATTTCATAGAAAATTGGCTCTTCCCCCCTCCAAAAAACACCAGAATATTTTAAAAGTTAATGTTATGATACAGAATAGAAACTAGTCTTAACAATGACTGCCTGTTTTACCTCAGCGTTTTGGAACTTGGGTTGTGTTTTTTTCCTAGTAGTAGAGAATAAATTCAGTCAAAGAAAAAGCTCAAGGTTGGCATCATACTCAGCCAGCAACTGAGAGCTGGGAGGTAAGTCCAGTGAACTGTGGACAAGTAGCTGGTAGCTGCACTGGCCAAAGGAAGGATGGTACCATTTATTGATTAAGCACCTAGGTACTAGTGCCAGGGTTTTACATATATATAGTCTGTCATCTACATGACAAAAGTGCATGACCATTATTATTATATTCATTTTGCAGAAGAGGAAGCTGAGGTCAGAGAAGCCAAGTTACTTGGCTAAGGTCACACGGTTTAAGCACTAGCACCACCCAGTGTGACTCAAGCCACAGTCAGCATGGGACATGGGTCATTCCTAGAAGAGGTTGTGTTCTCAACCAGGCAGAGAGATTTTGACAGTGGGGTAGATGGGCAGGCATTGTCATGGAGTCTTTGGAGCTGCTGGTGTTATCAGGAAAGTCTGCCTTCAGTTTATACCAGGCTGCGGTTCACGGTAAGGCTTTCAGCCTTTAAGGAGGTAACAAAGGCAGGAAATTATAACACGGTGGATAAAAGCTAGGGCACTCAGTGAGCCACATCTGGGCTAGAGATACAGAAGACAATGATCCGTGCCCATGGGCAAGGTACCTGAGCTCTCTAAACTGTGAAAGTCTTATGTGTCAAATGGGAATAATAGTCATATCTTTCTTACAGGGTTTTGTGAAAATTAAGTGAGATGATAATATATGTAAAAATATAAGTAAGCCCCATAATAATGCAAATTTCAGGTACAATGTTATTGTCATTTGTCTCCTGGGCCCTGGAACTCCAGCTGCCTGGCTATAAAACAGGCTGACTCAGAGCATTTCGTCATCCTTGCAATAAAGAAACTTGTATTTTATTTACATGGTTGAAGTTTTGGGACCCCACTTATAATCTTATGGTTGGGATTTACTCAATGGTACCTGAAACACTGCAAACCTTTATTAAATGTACAATCGTAATGACAATAACAATAAAAGGAAAAAGGAAGAGAAAAAAAATGTTTATCAGGAGCCCAGGCCTGAGTTCATAAATATGGGCCAAAATGTAAGGAAAAGCCCTCTCCTATTTTCCCTAAGCTAGAATTTTAATTCAAGGGAGCCACAGGGTCCCAGAAATCAGTATTGGCACACAAGGCTGTTTAAATCCTCTTTGCCTTGAGTCAAGAATGGCAGAGGAAGTGCAGCCAGCTGACCCTTCCAGGAGGGGAATCAGTGCCGCTGAGGGGGGTTGGAAAACAGACATAAGAGAAATGAGATGAAGATTGATAAATCCATCAGTGCTAAAGACATCTGAAACAGAGAGACAGGGACAGGGACAAAACTACTCCAAATATCACAGCACAACACGCTCCTGACAATATTTTTAAGGCTCCTTGGCAATTGGCCGATTAAAACTGATACTTGATTGTACATAATCTGCCTAATAAAATCTATTTAAATTGTGACAGATTAATATTATTTCTAGTACCTCAAGTAGCTTGGAAGGAGAGCTTTCTTCCATACAGCTAAGTCACAATTTTGGTTTTAAACTGAATGAAAGAGCACTGATTATCAATTAAGCCATGGGATTGATAAAAATGCAGCACGTGGCTATTTGTTTTCAAGCTTTTTCTCTCTTCCTGATCCTCCACATTTACTTCTATCAATCTAGTGATTAGAAAGACAAAGTTCTGGTAAAGGATGAAAATGCTGTTACAAATAAGAGCCATGGAGCAAAACCTGTATCGTGCCAAGTAGTGATGCTCTGTTCATTTCAATGTGTTTGTCAGCAAGTGCACATAGCAATTTTCATTATGAGCTTTTACTAGAAATAAAAACGGACCCAAATTTGCGGAAAAGCCGTTGCTTATTGCCTCTTCCCGGGAACCCCATTTGGCTGCATCTTCAAATATGTGACTTCTACATTCTGTTGATACTGTTAGAGCCAGAAACCTACAGAGTAATTAGTTGAGGTTTTGTCTACACAGCACAAACATAAGCAATTGGAAAGTGAAAAATTCAGCCAAATAATTGGGCTTTGTATGTGGAGGTTCCTACATGACTTTAAATAGCCAGTTAGCTCTGTTTTGTTCAGCAAAAAGAAAATGCATTTGGACTAATTGCCTCTTTCATCACCATGAGGACCACATTATCAGTAATTGGCCTAGGGGAGTTAAGTAAGTATGTTGGAGTGCTCCTTTGTGACGGAATGGGGACAAGAAGGAGGGAGAAGACAACGGCTGAGAAACAAGGGAAAGGATTAGCAGGTTAGCTCAGAAAGACCAGAGGGAGGGTAGGCTTGAAGGTAGAAAGGGGACAAGCAGAGTCTACTCAAGATCTCACACGTGTCAGCTGTACTGTCCTCACTTCATTACATTTGCATCTCTTTTCCTCATTGCATCAATTCTATAGAGCTGTGGTTCTTGACCTTTAGTATGACCACAGCCACCTGGGAGGCGTGGTCAGACACAGATTGCTGGGCCCACGCCTCAGAGTTTCTGATTCCACAGATCTGGGGTAGGGCTCAAGAAGTTGCATTTCTAATAGGTTTCCCTGTGATGCTGGTACTGCTGTCCTTGAAACTGCACTTTGACAACCACTAAAGCATTTTTAAACATCACAAAGAAGAACTGGTGGATGGGAGGCTGAGCCACTCATCCAACGCCACACATGTACTGAGTAGGGAGTGGAGCTAAGACTGAGACACACGTGTCTCTGATCCATATTCCATGCTGCCTCCTCAGATACACAGCTTAACAGGGACTTCATAACGAAGGCCAATGGGTCTGTAAAAATCTTTCTCACTGACTCCTTTACGGCACAGACGCTGCTATCTTGTTCCTGATACATTACCTCTCTGGTATTCAAGAGTTCATTCTTATTCCTTCTCTACTCCTTCTCCACCAGACCTTTAAATATTGATGTTTCGCAGGATTCTACCCTTGGCTTGTTTTCTTATTTTAGTAAGCTACTATTTTGGCATATGAGCAGATGTCATTTTTCTGGTCTTTGGTGAGTGACCATCCCTGTTGAGAGCTATACTTGAGGTACCTACTGCTTCATGGTGTGCTGGCACAGAAGAACCAAGAAAAAAGTAATCAAATCCTTGCTTATTGAATTTCAAAAGCCAAGGTTAAGGTGTGAAATTAAAAAAAAAAAAGTTTGAGGGCTTCCCTGGTGGCGCAGGGGTTGGGAGTCCACCTGCCGATGCAGGGGACACGGGTATGTGCCCCGGTCCGGGAGGATCCCACATGCCGTGGAGCAGCTGGGCCTGTGAGCCATGGCCACTGAGCCTGCATGTCTGGAGCCTGTGCTCTGCAACGGGAAAGGCCACAGCAGTGAGAGGCCCGCGTAACGCAAAAAAAAAAAAAAAAAAAAAAAGTTTGAAAATCTACATGACGGGTAGAATGCTTATTTTATGGTCCTTGCTACATGAAGGTAACAAAAATTTGTCAGATGATAGTAGGAGGAGGAGACAGGAGTGACAAGGTGAACTTAACTTGGGATGGAGCCAGGATTTGAAAGGATCAAATGCATTGAGTAGAGTCAATACCTAGAGACTCTCCAGCCTCTACTCCAGCAGGTCACAGTGGGGCCTGTGCCAGGGCCAGAAGCCAAGGGGAGTGAATGAGTGACGCGGACCACCTGGCATCCACTCAGCTGACAGGCTTGAGAAGGCTCCTGATGATCCTCATGCTAACTAGCAGAGACAGCACCTCCCATTGACAGGAGTGGCACGTCTCTCATTGGCTTCCCATACTGGATGTTGGTCCTCACACCTTGCTTAGTCCCTATCCTACCCTCTAGGGGGCCACTCCATTCGGTGGCCCAGGAAACTTTTAAAAAGCATAGTGAAAAGTATAATTTTGGGCACCCAAGGTATGAATGCTGCTGGACAGAAAGTTATTGATATGGACTCGTTAAGCAGAAATTCTGCATTTAATGTTGCAGCTTGAAGAGTCAGAAAGAGCTCTAATTGTTTGGTTGCTTGGCTGAAATATGGACCAAAAGGTGGCCTACGGTGAGCAAATTAGACATGCCAGACCTGCCTTGGTTTCGTGTAGAGGAAGAGATTCAGAGGCTTAGAAAGACTGGGGTGTTAGAGTGGATTTGTCATTTAAGACCAACTTACCCACCCTGGGAGGGTACAGAAGGCATACCTTTCACCATGACTTTGAGAAATAAATTTGTGAGGGGAGCACCATCATTCTCGAAGAGCTCTGTGATTGCTCTTCTCTGTAGGCCAGACCTTACAGTGGGAACTGCCATCACTGAATTGGGAAATCTAAACACAGAGGAAGATTGGATCCTGGGGTGCAGGGGCCTTAGTAGAGACTGAACACTTAACTATGGGCCACCATAGTTACCATGCAACCTGAGCTGTCCATCATGAATTGAGTATTATCTGACTGAGCAAACCATAAAGTTGGGTATGCACAGCAACATTCCATCATCAAATGGAAGTGCTATATATGTCATCAGGCCCTGAAGGCACAAGTAAGTTACATGATGAAGTGGTCCAAATGCCCACAGTCCTCACTCCTGATATATTGCCTTCTCTCTCCCACCATGCATCTATGGCCTCATGGAGAGTTTGCTATGATCAGTTGACAGAGGAAGAGAAAATCCAGGGCCTCATTCGCAGATGGTTCTGCATGACATGTAGGTACAACGTGAAGGTGGTACAGCACCATAGCCCCTTTCTGGGACATCCTTGAAGGGCAGTGGTGAAAAGAAATCCAAGCAGTGGGCACAACTTCAAGCAGGGCACCCGGTTGCTCACTTTGATGGGAAGGAGAGATGGCTGGACATGTAATTATATACTGATTCATGGGCTGTTACCTCTAGTGACCCAGGAGCAAAATTTTTGTTTCCTGTCCCTGTGATCCTATGCTCTACTGGCCTTGAGATCTTAATTCCAGGGGGAAGAATGATTCTACCAGGAGATACATAATGATTCCACTGAACTGGAAGTTAGGACAGCTGTCCCACCACTTTGGGCTCCTCAAGCTTATGTATCAACAGGCAAACAGGAGAGTTTCTGTGCTGGCTGGGGTGACTCAGCCTGACTACCAAAGGAAATTGGGCTACTAGTTCATAATGGAAGTAAAGAAAAGTATGTCTGGAATACAGATCTCCTAGGATATCTCAGTATTACCATACCCTGTGACTAAGAGTCATAGGAAAACTGCAAGAACCCAATCTAGATAGCACTATTAATGGCCCAGACCCTTCAGGAATGAAGGCTTGGGTCACGCCACCATGTGGGGTGAACTGCAACCAGCTGAGATCCTTGCTGAAAGCGAAGGAAATACAGAATGGGTAGTAAAAGAAGACAGTTATAAATACCAGCTACCTATGATCAGGTAACAGAAACCAAGGACAGTAACTGTCATGAGTATTTCCTCCTTATTTGTCATGGATATATTTGTATGTGTATTGGTTTTCTTCCTTTTCTTATCCCCTTATCATGTAATATAAGATGTACAGACTTATATCACAGTATGTAAATACAATTAACTTTACATCATGGTATTTAACCTGCATAATATCATGGGGAAGAGTCAATGTCCCTCAAGGACATTACCTCCTACTTTGGGGGAGGCATTAGTGTGTGTGTTTGGTTGATAGTTATATCATGTTAAGCAGAATTATGACCTTGTCATTGTCTTTGTTTGGAGATTAAGCACGGTTAAGGAGACGCATAGGAGTGCCAAACTGACAAGGGGTAGACTTGTACTGATTAATTTTATGTGTCAACTTGACGGCCATGGGATGCCCAAGTATTTGGTCAAACATTATTCTGGATGCTTTTGTGAGGATCTTTTAAATCAGCAGACTGAGTGAAGCAGATTGCCTTCCCTAGTGTGGGGCCATCCTGTGTCATTTCCCTTTAGCATGAAAATTTGCTTTAGCATTTGAAAAGGAGATCTGCTGGTGACGAATTCAGTTTTGTTTATTCAGTTTGTTTAATTCAGTTTTGTTTCAGTTTTTATCTGACAATATCTTTATTTTATCTTCATTATGGAAGTATTTTTGATGTAGCATTCTTAGTGGAAAGTGTTTTCCTTCAGCATTTTGAATATGTAATTTCATTGCCTTCTGGCTGAAATGGCTTCAGATGGTACATGAGCCATTGGTCTATCTAACTGTAATCTAATCTATTGTTTCCCTGATGGAATGGACTGTTTTACTCTGACTGCTTTCAAGATTTTCTTTTATGTTTGGCTTCTGGAAGTTTAACTATAATGTTTTTA
Source organism: Mesoplodon densirostris (assembly GCF_025265405.1). Classification (NCBI taxonomy): domain Eukaryota; kingdom Metazoa; phylum Chordata; class Mammalia; order Artiodactyla; family Ziphiidae; genus Mesoplodon; species Mesoplodon densirostris. The sequence continues at coordinate 39,444,368 of NC_082669.1, forward strand.
GGAGGGGTTCTCTGTTTATGTTTTGGTTGAGCTTCTTTGACCAATGAGTTAGTTTTTCCTATCCAATTTGGGAAGTTTTCAGCCATTATTTCACAAATATTTTCCCTTACCTCTCCCTATGGCATTTCAATTACTCATATGTTGCATCACTTGCTATCGTCTCACAGGTTCTAAGACTGTTAATTTTTCTTTGATCTCTTTTCTCTGTGTTCTTCAAATTACATAATTTCTATTATTGTCAGTGAATGGATTCTTTATTCTGTTTAATTTACTTTTTTTACAATTTTTATTTTTATTTTAAAATTATTTATTGCAGTATAGTTGATTTACAACATTATGTTAGTTTCAGGTGTACAGCAAAGTGATTCAGTAATATAAACATATATATATATTTTCAGATTATCTTCCATTATAGGTTATTACAAGATATTGAATATAGTTCCCTGTTCTATACAGTAAATCCTTGTTGCTTACTACTGTTTTTAATTTTTAATCTATTATTGATCCCAGGTAATGAATTTTTCCATTTGTTATAATTTTCAGCTATAGAATTTGTTTTCTGTTGAGATTCCTATCCGTTTATTCATTGATATTACACTTTTCTTTACTTCTTTGAACATATTTTACTTTAATTTTTGAATATATAAATGTAGACATTGCTGATAAATCTTCAACTGCTAAATCCAATACCTTGGCCTACTTGAAGTCACTTTCTATTGACTGCTTTTTTCTTAACTACATATCTCACATTGCTGTTTGCTTGACTATTAATTTTTGGTTGAAAACTGCACATTGTAGATGATATATTGTAGCAACTCTTAATTCTCTTATATTTTTCTAAAGACTGTTGATTTTTTGATTTAGTAAGCAGTTAACTTTCTGTGACACCAAGTGCAAAGCTTGTCTCTCCTATGGTATATACCAAGTGATGTCTCTGCCCTGTCCTTTTGGTTTTCCACCACTGCTTTTGCAGTTTGGCTTCATGGATTCTGCACTGTGTCTACATAATTTGGTAGTCAGCCAAGGAAGGGCAAAGATGGGCTCACCCTTGCTGTGGTTTCCTTGCTTCTAGGCAAGGAATTTCAAGCTGTTCATCTTGTCTTGTGCTCTGCCCTGTGACACTTCAAGACTGGAGGGTACACTTCAAATCTGTAAGGCTTCAGCTTTCTGTTCAGTTAAAAAAAAAGGGGGGGGGGCAGCAGACTCATAGGTAAAGCCCTGTGTGGATCTATTTTGCAAGAGTCAATTCTTCTTTGGTCTCTGTTTGGTTTTTGGTGCCCCCTTCCCCCCCAGGCCACTTGAGACACCCATGATACATAATTAAGCTGTCAGCCAGGGATTTTGGCAGTTCACAGTCAGAATTTGGGTATTTGTCCTTTTGTAGTTCTCTTGTTGTTTGGATTTTTCCTTTAACATTCCACCTGATTTTCCAGTCCTGAACTTTGACCTCTGACATTTTGAGCTGGTATGACTGCAATTTCCACTGCTTCTGTTTTCCACAGTCATTGCTTGTGGGTTGGTAAGTGCCCACAGGCCAGAAAGCTGCAAACTGAGAATTATTATCTTTCCCAAATGCAGTTTTTCAAAACTAAATTATCTAATGACTTCTGCTTTTTGATGTTTTCTAGTATCTTAATTTTTTTTAAATCCACTTAAAAATATTTTTAATGTGGGATAGTTTCCACAATCACCATTACTGGAAGTCTAGTGAGTTGGTTAATTTTTAAAAATATGTCTACCAGGATGCTCTAAATTCATTCTCTGCATGGAAAGCAGGTCATCTTTTATTTACAAAGAAATAAAAACAAACCAACAAATTCTGGCATTGCACAAGAGGACTCCTAGTATAAAATATTTTCTAAGTCATGTAGAGATATCTCAGAATTAACACTGGTGTTCATATGTACATTGGAGTCTGATGCTATAGGCCTTATAAGAATGCCTACTTTGGGACTTCCCTGGTGGTAGAGTGGTAAAGAATCTGCCTTCCAATGCAGGGGACGCAGGTTCGATCCCTGGTCAGGGAACTAAGATCTCACATGCCGCGGGGCAACTAAGCTCATGCACTTCAGTGAGAGAGCCCATGTGCCACAAACTACAGAGCCCACGTGTTCTGAAGCTCCCGTGCCACAACTAGAGAGAAAACCTGCACACCATAACTAGAGAGAAGCCTGTGCACCACAACTAGAAAGAAGCCTGTGTGTTGCAACAGAAGATCCCACATGCTGCAACTAAGACCTGACACAGCCAGCAATAAGAGAGAAAGAAAGAAAGGAAGGAAGGAAGGGAGAGAGGGAGGGAGGGAGGAAGAAAAAAAAAGAATGCCTTCTTTTAACACAAAAATTTCAGTGTGGAGTTTATCAAGAAAATCTACTATTGACCAAGTTCTGCACTACCTCCATTAAAGATAATTAGTTTTTAGATCATTAGTTTTTAGAAAATAAAACAATGTCTTCCTTTATAGGGATTATGTTTCCTTTTAAAGAGTTGGACTGTTTTTGACTATCACAACAAGAGTATAAGGTATGCTATTCTCTTTGGAATCCCTTGGTTTCTTGAGATTGTATTTTCTTTTTGTGTAGAAATCGACTGAGCTTTAGAAAACAGCCTTAAATAGGCAGATAGGACTAAAATAGGCAGATAGGACTGGTCATTCATAACTGAATGCTCTGAATGAACTGGCCAAAAAGGCAGATTATAACAGTCAAGAATGAATGCTTTTATAATAAGGAAAATTCTTCTGTATCATTTGAGTAAAATTTCCCAACATGTCAATCTACAACCATCTTAAACCACAGAATTTTCCAATGTTGCAATTACTTTATAGTTTTTCAATTTTCAGATGTTAAATCCAGCCTTGAATAGAACTAAGTATTTCATTTTCAACTTACTGCACTAAACATCTAGGTATCATCTACTTGAAGTACCTTTGAAACTACTGGTAAAATACTAACTCCATGCCCCATCCCACCTAGAGATGATGAAGTCAGTTTTACAAGTTACTGTCACTGGAGGCAGCACAAGATGTATCTAAAGCCAGGTTAGTTATATGGATGTTAGTTAACCAAGCAGTTGTGTTAATTGCAGTGTATGTCTCCTGGATTGTTTTAAAGATTGGAACCCCAAGTAACCTCAAATTTTCCAGACTTCAGAGGTCAATTTTCCCTTTAAGACTTTAACAACAATAATCAGAGGTCCTATTCTGCAGGTAATCAAGAAGTTGAGATGTGTCCCCAAATGTTTATGAGGATCCTCAGGAGGGGCACAGAAACACACCTGATGACACCAGTCTTGGAATATGACTGCACTAGAGATTCATTAAAGATGATTCAAACAACCATAGGATAGTGTGCACAAAGCTGTCACTGTCTTAGGTACAAAACCAACACAAGTTAGCTCCCGAGGCATGTCAACGGAAATACGGATGTTTATGTCTCGCTTACAAAAATATAAAGAAATGGTAGTAAATCAAAAATACCGGGCCTCCCTGGTGGCGCAAGTGGTTGAGAGTCCGCCTGCCGATGCAGGGGATACAGGTTCGTGCCCCGGTCTGGGAGGATCCCATATGCCGCGGAGCGGCTGGGCCCGTGAGCCATGGCCGCTGAGCCTGCGCGTCCGGAGCCTGTGCTCCGCGACGGGGGAGGCAACAACAGTGAGAGGCCCGCGTACAGCAAAAAAAAAAAAAAACCTACTTAATGAGATGATTGCCAAGAAAAAAGGCACTACTATGTGAGAAATAACTCTTAGCAGAGATGCAATCTGTCTCAATTGAACATTCAAGAATCTCAAAGAACTCTGCTTCACATCTCTGGGGAGAGAGGAGCCTCAATGACAGCAAGGTAAATATGAAGTAGTGATCTTCCCTACCAAAGAGTATGTTGCAGTCCCTTACTCCTAACTTCAATGAGTGTTTCTATGAGGAAATATTTTAATAGGTGTTGCAATAGCCTAACAGCCTTGTGTTTTTGATTCTCATGACCCCACATGACACTTGGATTCAGAAACCACTTTCTGTGGGGAAAGTAGCACAAGGCAAAACATCCATGTGTGGCGCAGACTGTGGCAGAGGCTATGTGACTCCCTAGCTGGCAACCACAGTGGCTTGTCCTTTGGGTGCAGTGGTTTCCCGATTGCAGCAGGCACATTTTAGGTAGGCTTGCTGTGGGATGTGACCCTGGGTATCATTCCTCAACATGAATCTCTAGTCTTTTTCTAGCACTTCTCCAGTGATTTTATATTCTACCTATATTCCACGATAAATCCCTTTACAGAAACTAAAAGGGAAGGAATTCTGTTATTTAAAACTGAGAATCCAGCTCATTACACTTGTCATCTCTTCGTATATCACCTGGATCTAATCTGTTACTCATTTATAACCTTGACAAATATTATTGGAAATCATATAACCAAGCTTCTCAAGGCAGTAAGCTTAATATACATCTGGGTATCAAGTTTAGTGAAGTGTCAGTGTTTCTCTCTTTCAGAGTAAAGTACATAGTTTTTTATATATTTTTGTACTTTACCCTGAAATCGATTATTACCTTAATAATAGTTCAGGGAAATGATGGTTAGAGATGTATAGAAAAGCAGTAATCACTTTATCCAAATATATTCTCCAGCTTGTAAAATCAAAATATAATTTAAAAATCTTTTCTCACAAAATATATTCTCTTTAAAGAGCATTATTTATACTATTTATCACACATCATGGCACTGCCCATAAGGGAAATTATTACATAAATTGGGATAAACACTATGGGGTCAATATTGAGATTTAATAGTCTGAAGATTCTAAATCCCAAATATACTGGCATCAGTAGCTCATTATAAAACTAGTGCTGTCTAGATTTCTAATTTCTGACTGAATTTGAAAGGCAAAGTAAACATGGAAAAACAGAGTATGTGGTCAATATTTAATAACCAATTTATAAACCTGATAAAGATTAGGTATGTGTATTAGTATTAAAAACAAAAGGGAACATATAAATAGAAAACTTTACTATATAGGATAAATAAAAACTTAGATAATTTTAAAAAAGAAATAAAGATTAATAATGATACTATGGAGAGTACACAACCAGCTATAGTTAACTCTGTGTATGTTTCATTCTAGTATTTATAGATAGCTTTTAACTGTTTATTTTGTTTTTCTATATAGAAATAAGTACGTGGGAATTCTATGAGCTGTTTCTTTCACTTAATTTTATAAGTACACTATTTTTTATTTTTACACAATTCATATAATTTTATAAGTGTATAATATTCCCAGTTACCATCCAATGGTTTGAGTTATTCCCCTATTAACTATCACAAAACTGGGTTGTTTTCAGTTTTATGGTAATATAAATAATTGCATAACAAACATCTTCATGCACTTAGCTATTTTTCAAATTCTCTCCTTAGGAGAGATTCACAGAATAGTAATTAGGGGAATCTCTTGATTAAAAGTAGCTAAAAGCTTTCTAAAACAAATATTCCAAATTATACTCCTCTTGAAGTACCAGGTCTCTTGATTAATAACCCTAAGGAGCAAACCAAACCACTAAGAGTGAAATAAGGTGGTGGAGGGGCAACTGTGTCTGATTTAACTTGAATTTTGTAATTAGTGAAATTGAACATTTTTCCATATATTAACTAGTTGAAGCATCTCCTTCACAAATTACGATATTTAAACATTTATTAATTGGGGTGTTGTTGGGGGTTTTTTAAAAACCAATTTCTAAGGAGATGAAATTTTAATTTGTGGCTTTAGACAAGGTCACAGGTAGTTGAGGGAGACACAGGTCCCAGAGTCCAAGTAACAGCCAGAGACATATGTGCTGACTAAACAGAAGTCAGAGCAGCAGCACAGACCAAAGAGATGAAGATGTAAGGAATGAAGGCCTATGTCCAAAGCTAGCTTATTGGTATTCTTGCAGGCGCATAAAGAAGTTAAACTGAGTAATATTTTTGGGTGCTTCATCCTGAAGTGGCACTGTAGTGTGATGGAAAAAGTTTGAAAGTTGAACGATAAAGTCCCAGTTTTATCTTTTAGACAAGGGTCTATACATGGTAGATAGCACAAATGGCCATAGATTCTTTCTACCTCTATATTCCCAATATATATTGCATATATTGCAATGTGCTTTTGCAGCTCCTTCCATCAAAGGGGGCTATTTTTCTAACACTTGAATTTGTGGTTTGTCACTTGACTTGCTTTGGCCAGTGGGTCATTAGTAAACATCAGCAAACAAATACGGGTGGTGGGCATCATTGCATGTTTTTGAGTGGAATAGAGATGTTTAGACTGTAGTTTTTAAGGCAACTCTGATACTTGTATAAAGGAGGAACTATGGAGAGGGAAGACTGGAGGCAGGGAGGCCCATCAGGAGATACTGGAGGTGTAGGTAAAAGATAAGGAGGATCTGCAAACAGGCAGTGTGGACGGCATGAACACCGAGGGGAGAGATACAAGTTACTTTGGAGGTAGGATTGATGGGAACTTAGAAATCCATTAGATAGTTGGGCTTAAGGAGAGAATTGAGTCAAAGACAGCAGCAATTTCTAAATGATGTACAGGCAGGATTTAGGTGCTGGCAGGTCATTCATCTGGAGATAATCAGCAGGCAGTGAAGATGCTGCTATGGACACATTATAGCCCCAAGTCACACACTTTCCCATTTTCCAGCTGGCTTGCCTGATTTTGCTATGTGTCTGCACTGTGACTCCATTCTAGGATTCAAATGCTCAAAGGACGTTTGTGGTAAAAGAAGCCATCATTATAATTCCAACTTATATTTTAATTTTTTCTATGGTTTTGATATTATGGCTAATCTACTTTTCTCATTACTGCATAATACTAATCTAATAATTATATGGCACAACAGAGTAAATAAAATGTATGCTATAGAACTTCTAACATTTTATTATTCACTGAGTACCTATGGAAAAGGAAAGACAGTAACCAGTAATGACCACAGTTAGGGTTGCCAAATTTAGCAAATAAAAATACAGGACATCAATTAAATTTGAACTTCAGATAAAAAGCCAAATAACTGTTCTGCTTAAGTATGCCCCATACAATATTTGGGACATACTTAAACTTCTTAAATTTTTTTTAAAATCTGAAATTCAAATTTAACTGAGAGACCTGTATTTCACTTGGTAGTGCTACATGAGATATCTTTTATGGAATATTTCTCTTTGAAATGTTGATGCATATTAAATGAAAAAATTGTTCTATGGACTAAAAATTAAGAAAATCCTGGAAAAAGCAAGATGAAATAGAGTTCCTGTCTTTCAGGACCTCTCAAAATTTTAAATCAGCTATTATACATAGTAAGTCTCCTAAAGCAAGAGAGTATAAAGCATTTCACCTTCTATTTGACCAGATGTTTCCTTGATGCTTTGCAGATATTATATGGAGGATGGTGGTTAATCTATTTGTGTCTCCACCAATGTAAGTAATAGGTGGTGTGATGTGGTCAACATGGTAGAAGATACATATTCAAAAATCTATATTCAAGTCCCAGGCCCATCAATCACTGGCTGTTTGAAACTGAACACATCACGAAACTTGACTGAGCTTCACTTCCTCCTCTAGGGATAACAAAACACCTAACTCATAGGATTCTTCTGAGGCTTAGAAGACACAGCACATGGGAGAGCACTTTGCATACCAAGAAGCACAATACAGATGCCAAAAACATTATAACAAGAGGAGAGAAACAAAATGAAGGATTAGACCCAAAGCGGAATTTCCCAACAGGGCCTGGAGCTACACATTTGGCAGTATACCTGTCCCTGAGGTCCCCTGGCCATAAGATTCAAGCTTTCTGGCTATCTGGTTCACTGTATTTTATTCAGACCAGAGAGCCTTGTCAACATCTGATACTGCTGGGTGTTTGCTGTCTGGGGGAGCTTCCATCTCATGACTGTGATTGAAAGTTGCTGTTTGGTACAGATTTCACCCAGTTCTGCCCCTGAACCCGTAGCTGCATCCTAGGAGGATTGATAAGAACACAAAGGAAGCAGTCCCTCTCATTCTCTGAAAGCCATTTTAATTTACTTGTTTCCATTAATTATTTAGTTTCAGCTGACTGCTCTTCATTGTCATAACAACGGTAGCTCTTTCTGTACAAAACTCATATTAGAATTTTGAGGGATGTTCATTTAGTCCTGCCCCAGCTTCTTATAGCAGCTGGCAACTGATGGGAAATGAAAAGGGAGACAGAGGGGCTTACTTGAATATGAGGGAACCTTATGAAATTTATTTTTCACTAATAAGTGATTATTTGTAAAGATTCTTCAAACCTAATATTGGTAAATCAGCCATTTGTTAATGTTTAGGAAATCGATCTAGAATCAAACAGAAATATTAACAAAGATTGTTGAGAGTTCTTTTGTTGGAAGTGTTTTCTTTTGTTGGAAAGCCATTGAGCCTTCCGTTTTGGCTTTGTTGAAGCTTGAACAAACTCTAGAGAGTGACCAGAGGAAGCTTCTTGGCCCCAAGATAGAGTAAGTGATATCAATTCATATGTGTGTACATTCTTAACATTTTATATCATTAGCCAACACCAAATCAAGAAAGTGACAAGGAAACATTGATTCCCAAGTACATTTCTAAAGAGAAATGAGGGGCTTTCAGGCTCCTTCTGATTGTTAGGGTTTACACAGCTTATTTCTTAAAACTTTTCACGCGGTGACTATACTGCCCTCCCATTATTATTATTATTATTATTATTATTGTTATTTTTGGCGGTACACGGGCCTCTCACTGTTGTGGCCTCTCCGGTTGCGGAGCACAGGCTCCAGACGCGCAGGCTCAGCGGCCATGGCTCACAGGCCCAGCCGCTCCGCGGCATGTGGGATCTTCCCGGACCGGGGCACAAACCCGTGTCCCCTGCATCGGCAGGCGGACTCTCAACCACTGTGCCACCAGGGAAGCCCTGCCCTCCCATTATCTAGTTTTGGTTCCCAGATGATTTGGGTCTCTGGTTCCACTGTCTGTGAAATGATCTCTAATGGTGATACTCAGAGGGGCTTTCTCCCTCTGAATGCTATTAGTGACCCAACAGAAAAGGGCGTGATTTAAATTGCCAGCTAAATGCATAACTGTAGCTGCGTAGAACAAATCAAGAGAGCATACGCTACAAACTGGTATTCATGTGACCTTTAACATTTTAGTGATATATGGCTGCTGTGAACATAACGGAACCACAACCAAGAGAAAAGAATTTATCCTCTCTCTTCAAAGTATCAGGCTCCTAAGAGCATTATCTCACCCAATTTGTTAACACTAAGAGCTTATAACAGTAAGAACTTGCAAAAGGATGACAGAATGAAAGAGTCTTAATGTATTTTGCCAAAGGGAAATTTACCATCTGGCTGTCTTCATGAATCACATATGCTGAGAATAATATTTTAGAAGATACTGACAACAAGACACAGTAATTTGTAAATGAATATGACTGATGCTGCCCTTTTTAAAGCAATCTACGGAATAAATCAGTACAGTAATCTATAGGATTACAAGCCAAAGACTTGAAACAGAATAATAGACTATATTATTGGCTTTTTGTAATTGTAATAAAGATCCCAAATCTTTAAAATGTAATTACTTTGATTCAAATTTCATTGTTCCCATATGCATCCTCTCACTGTGCCCCCAAGATAGGTAGGATAGGAAAATACATGTTTAAGCCAAGACTACAGTAAAGCCTTACTGGCAAACACTGCCAGACAAGCAACTAAGGATCATAGAAATACGTCATTGACTGGTCTGATTTTTCAGAAAGCATTCCCAATAGGACAAATCTTGAAGGTGTTATGAGAGGAAGACTTCAATTTTCAATGGGTACAGCTAACACCAAAGACATGATTTTAACTTTTGGAAAAAGTAGAACATAATTTAAAAGAACATAATTTAAAATTATGGAAATTCAGTTAGGAATTTGGGAATAACCAAATATTTTCCAGCAATGATCTGATAATGTTCTTGCTTTATAGATCATAAATTTAGAATGAAAACTATTCACAGTTGATGAAAATTATATTCTCTCTTCAAATTTTGTTTTGAAAGAGTATTAAAGAAAACAGAAGAAAAGAAGGGTCTTACAAACAGTGATCATTCTTCTATCATAAATCAGGTGATTTAAACCTAATTGTATGTGGGCTGAGAAACTAAATTTTAAATGACTTTCTCTGCATCAGGGTTGGTACTGATACTGCCACACTTTCTTGTTGGCTAGTAAAGGATCTTAAAGAAGTTTTTCTAATGGTAGAGGGATTACAAGATAGGCAAGTCTGTGGTCGTGAGGAGGAGAACCATGACAATTGCCATTTTCCAAAACAAGAAGTAAATGTCTTTCTTCTCTGAAAATTGAGTAAAGGGAAACCTTCCACAAAGGAAAAGATACATTCTGGCAATATTTGTGCATGTTTCTTCTTTTATTTCATTCTTTCATAAGGCTAAGTTTTTTTCAAAGAATAACAGTGTATTAGCTAAATATATTTATCTTGTGAATCTCGCAAAGTCCTGCAGTTTCATAATTATCACTATAATATATGGTGGACTATATGGTGCATATTTATCACATAGTATAAATAATTGTAGTTTCTTTCTGAAAGTAGACATTTGCATGACAATTAAGTGGTACTTTGGGAGATATTTTCTCTTTCCTTGATCCCTTGAGGTATAATCTCAAGTGGTAAAAAAAAAAAAAAGTACATTCTTATTTACCTCTATTTTTTTCACACAATCTATAAATATAAGAAGATACTTAGACTTCCGGGTAAGATGGCGGAAGAGTAAGACGCGGAGATCACCTTCCTCCCCACGGATACACCAGAAATACAGCTACACGTGGAACAACTCCTAGAGAACACCTCCTGAAGGTTGGCAGAAGACCCAAGACCTCCCAAAAGGCAAAAAACTCCCCACATACCTGGGTAGGGCAAAGCGGAGAGATTCCCACACAGAGGATCGGTGCCGACCGGCACTCACCAGCCCGAGAGGCTTGTCTGCTCGCCCGCCGGGGTGGGCGGCGCTGGAAGCTGAGGCTCGGGCTTCAGTCAGAGCCCAGGGAGAGGACTGGGGCTGGTGGCGAGAACTCAGCCTGAAGGGGGCTAATGTGCCACAGCTAGCCGGGAGGGAGTCCGGGAAAACTCTGGAGCTGCCGAAGAGGCAAGAGACTTTTTCTTCCCTCTTGGTTTCCTGGTGCACGAGGAGAGGGGATTAAGAGTGCTGCTTAAAGGAGCTCCACAGACGGGTGCAAGTTGCGGCTGAAAGCACGGAGCCCAGTGACGGGCGTGAGACGCTGGGGCTGCTGCTGCCGCTGCCAAGAAGCCTGTGTGCGAGTGCAGGTCACTGTCCACACCGCCCTTCCGGGAGCCTGTGCAGCCCGCCACTGCTGGGGTCCCGGGATCCAGGGGCGGCTTCCCTGGGAGAGCGCGCGGCGCGCCTCAGGCTAGTGCAACGTCACGCCGACCTCTGCCGCTGCAGGCTCGCCCCGCACTCCGTGCCCCTCCCTCCCGCCCGGCCTGAGTGAGCCAGAGTCCCCGAAGAGGCTGCTCCTTTAACCCTGTCCTGTCTGAGCAAAGAACAGACGCCCTCCGGCGACCTACGCGCAGAGGCGGGGCCAAATCCAAAGCTGAGACCCAGGAGCTGTGAGAACAAAGAAGAGAAAGGGAAACCTCTCCCAGCAGCCTCAGAAGCAGCGGATTAAAGCTCCACAATCAACTTCATGTACCCTGCATCTGTGGAATACATGAATAGACAACGAATCATCCCAAATTGAGGAGCCAGGAGTCAGTGCTGTGCCTCTGAGGTGGGAGAGCCAACTTCAGGACACTGGTCCACAAGAGACCTCCCAGCTCCACATAATATCAAGCAGCGAAAGTCTTCCAGAGATCTCCATCTCAACACCAGCACCCAGCTTCACTCAACGACCAGCAAGCTACAGTGCTGGACACCCTATGCCAAACAACCAGCAAGACAGGAACACAACGCCACCCATTAGCAGAGAGGTGGCCTAAAATCATAAAAAGTCCGCAGACACCCCAAAACACACCATCAGACGTGGACCTGCCCACCAGAAAGACAAGATCCAGCCTCATCCACCAGAACACAGGCACTAGTCCCCTCCACCAGGAAGCCTACACAACCCACTAAACCAACCTTAGCCACTAGGGACAGACACCAAAAACAACGGGAACTACGAACCTGCAGCCTGCAAAAAGGAGACCCCAAACACAGTAAGATAAGCAAAATGAGAAGACAGAAAAACACACAGCAGGAGAAGGAGCAAGATAAAAACCCACCAGACCTAACAAATGAAGAGGTAATAGGCAGTCTACCTGAAAAAGAATTCAGAATAATGATGGTAAAGATGATCCAAGATTCTATTTCCAAGATCCAAAATCTTGGAAATAGAATAGACAAAATGCAAGAAACAGTTAACAAGGACCTAGAAGAACTAAAGATGAATCAAGCATCGATTAAAAACACAATAAATGAAATAAAAAATACTCTAGATGGGATCAATAGCAGAATAACTGAGGCAGAAGAACGGATAAGTGAGGTGGAAGATAAAATAGTGTAAATAACTGCTGCAGAGCAAAATAAAGAAAAAAGGATGAAAAGAACAGAGGACAGTCTCAGAGACCTCTGGGACAACATTAAATGCACCAACATTCGAATTATAGGGGTTCCAGAAGAAGAAGAGAAAAAGAAAGGTACTGAGAAAATATTTGAAGAGATTATAGTTGAAAACTTCCCTAATATGGGAAAGGAAATAGTTAATCAAGTCCAGGAGGCACAGAGAGTCCCATACAGAATAAATCCAAGGAGAAATACGCCAAGACACATATTAATCAAACTGTCAAAAATTAAACACAAAGAAATCATATTAAAAGCAGCAAGGGAAAAACAACAAATAACACACAAGGGAATCCCCATTAGGATAACAGCTGATCTCTCAGCACAAACTCTAATAGCCAGAAGGGAGTGGCAGGACATAATTAAAGTGATGAAGGAGAAAAACCTACAACCAAGATTACTCTACCCAGCAAGGATCTCATTCAGATTTGATGGAGAAATTAAAACGTTTACAGACAAGCAAAAGCTGAGAGAGTTCAGCACCACCAAACCAGCTTTACAACAAATGCTAAAGGAACTTCTCTAAGCAAGAAACACAACAGAAGGAAAAGACCTACAATAATGAACCCAAAACAATTAAGAAAATGGGAATAGGAACATACATATCGATAATTACCTTAAATGTAAATAGACTAAATGCTCCCACCAAAAGACACAGATTGGCTGAATGGATACAAAAACAAGACCCATATATATGCTGTCTACAAGAGACCCACTTCAGACCTAGAGACACATACAGACTGAAAGTAAGGGGATGGAAAAAGATATTCCATGCAAATGGAAACCAAAAGAAAGCTGGAGTAGCAATTCTCATATCAGACAAAATAGACTTTAAAATAAAGACTACTAGAAGAGACAAAGAAGGACACTACATAATGATCAAGGGATCGATCCAAGAAGAAGATATAACAATTGTAAATATTTATGCACCAAACATAGGAGCACCTCAATACATAAGGAAAATACTAACAGCCATAAAAGGAGAAATCGACAGTAACACAATCATAGTAGGGGACTTTAACACCCCACTTTCACCAATGGACAGATCATCCAAAATGAAAATCAATAAGGAAACACAAGCTTTAAATGATACATTAAACAAGATGGACTTAATTGATATTTATAGGACATTCCATCCAAAAACAACAGAATACACATTTTTCTCAAGTGCTCATGGAACATTCTCCAGGATAGATCATATCTTGGGTCACAAATCAAGCCTTGGTAAATTTAAGAAAATTGAAATTGTATCAAGTACCTTTTCTGACCACAATGCTATGAGACTAGATATCAATTACAGGAAAAGATCTGTAAAAAATACAAACACCTGGAGGCTAAACAATACACTACTTAATAATGAAGTGATCACGGAAGAAATCAAAGAGGAAATCAAAAAATACCTAGAAACAAATGACAATGGAGACACGACGACCCAAAACCTATGGGATGCAGCAAAAGCAGTTCTAAGAGGGAAGTTTATAGCAATGCAATCCCTCCTTAAGAAACAGGAAACATCTCAAATAAACAACCTAACCTTGCACCTAAAGCAATTAGAGAAAGAAGAACAAAAACATCCCAAAGTTAGCAGAAGGAAAGAAATCATAAAAATCAGATCAGAAATAAATGAAGGAAACGACAGCAAAGATCAATAAAACTAAAAGCTGGTTCTTTGAGAAGATAAACAAAATTGATAAACCATTAGCCAGACTCATCAAGAAAAAAAGGGAGAAGACTCAAATCAGTAGAATTGGAAATGAAAAAGGAGAAGTAACAACTGACACTGCAGAAATACAAAAGATCATGAGAGATTACTACAAGCAACTCTATGCCAATAAAATGGACAACCTGGAAGAAATGGACAAATTCTTAGAAATGAACAACCTGCCAAGACTGAATCAGGAAGAAATAGAAAATATGAATAGACCAGTCACAAGCACTGAAATTGAAACTGTGATAAAAAATCTTCCAACAAACAAAAGCCCAGGAACAGATGGCTTCACAGGCGAATTCTATCAAGCATTTAGAGAAGAGCTAACACCTATCCTTCTCAAACTCTTCCAAAATATAGCAGAGGGAGGAACACTCCCAAACTCATTCTACGAGGCCACCATCACTTTGATACCAAAACCAGACAAGGATGTCACAAAGAAAGAAAACTACGGGCCAATATCACTGATGAACATAGATGCAAAAATCCTCAACAAAATACTAGCAAACAGAATCCAACAGCACATTAAAAGGATCATACACCATGATCAAGTGGGGTTTATTCCAGGAATGCAAAGATTCTTCAATATATGCAAATCAATCAACGTGATACACCATATTAACAAATTGAAGGAGAAAAACCATATGATCATCTCAATAGATGCAGAGAAAGCTTTCGACAAAATTCAACACCCATTTGTAATAAAAACCCTGCAGAAAGTAGGCATAGAGGGAACTTTCCTCAACATAATAAAGGCCATATATGACAAACCCATAGCCAGCATCGTCCTCAATGGTGAAAAACTGAAACCATTTCCACTAAGATCAGGAACAAGACAAGGTTGCCCACTCTCACCACTCTTATTCAACATAGTTTTGGAAGTTTTAGCCACAGCAATCAGAGAAGAAAAGGAAATAAAAGGAATCCAAATGGGAAAAGAAGAAGTAAAGCTGTCACTGTTTGCAGATGACATGATACTATACATAGAGAATCCTAAAGATGCTACCAGAAAACTACTAGAGCTAATCAATGAATTTGGTAAAGTTGCAGGATACAAAATTAATGCACAGAAATCTCTGGCATTCCTATATACTAATGATGAAAAATCTGAAAGTGAAATCAAGGAAACTCTCCCATTTACCATTGCAACAAATAGAATAAAATATCTAGGAATAAACCTACCTAAGGAGACAAAAGACCTGTATGCAGAAAATTATAAGACACTGATGAAAGAAATTAAAGATGATACAAATAGATGGAGAGATATACCATGTTCTTGGATTGGAAGAATCAACATTGTGAAAATGACTCTACTACCCAAAGCAAACTACAGATTCAATGCAATCCCTATCAAACTACCACTGGCATTTTTCACAGAACTACAACAAAAAATTTCACAATTTGTATGGAAACACAAAAGACCCCGAATAGCCAAAGCAATCTTGAGAACGAAAAATGGAGCTGGAGGAATCAGGCTCCCTCACTTCAGACTATACTACAAAGCTATAATAATCAAGACAGTATGGTACTGGCACATAAACAGAAAGATAGATCAATGGAACAGGATAGAAAGCCCAGAGATAAACCCACGGACATATGGTCACCTTATCTTTGATAAAGGAGGCAGGAATATACAGTGGAGAAAGGACAGTCTCTTCAATAAGCGGTGCTGGGAAAACTGGATAGGGACATGTAAAAGTAAGAGATTAGATCACTCCCTAACACCATACACAAAAATAAGCTCAAAATGGATTAAAGACCTAAATGTAAGGCCAGACACTATCAAACTCTTAGAGGAAAACATAGGCAGAACACTCTATGACATAAATCACAGCAAGATCCTTTTTGACCCACCTCCTAGAGAAATGGAAATAAAGACAAAAATAAACACATGGGACCTAATGAAACTTAAAAGCTTTTGCACGGCAAAGGAAACCATAAACAAGACCAAAAGACAACCCTCAGAATGGGAGAAAATATTTGCAAATGAAGCAACTGACAAAGGATTAATCTACAAAATTTATAAGCAGCTCATGCAGCTCAATAGCAAAAAAACAAACAACCCAATCCAAAAATGGGCAGAAGACCTAAATAGACATTTCTCCACAGAAGATATACAGACTGCCAACAAACACATGAAAGGATGCTCAATATCTTTACTCATTAGAGAAATGCAAATCAAAACTACAATGAGATATCATCTCACACCAGTCAGAATGGCCATCATCAAAAAATCTAGAAACAATAAATGCTGGAGAGGGTGTGGAAAAAAGGGAACACTCTTGCACTGCTGGTGGGAATGTGAATTGGTACAGCCACTATGGAGAACGGTATGGAGGTTCCTTAAAAAACTACAAATAGAACTACCATATGACCCAGCAATCCCACTACTGGGCATATACCCTGAGAAAACCATAATTCAAAAAGAGACATGTACCAAAATGTTCATAGCGGCCCTATTTACAATAGCCTGGAGATGGAAACAACCTAAGTGTCCATCATCGGATGAATGGGTAAAGAAGATGTGGCACATATATACAATGGAATATTACTCAGCCATAAAAAGAAACGAAATTGAGTTATTTGTAATGAGGTGGATGGACCTAGAGCCTGTCATATAGAGTGAAGTAAGTCAGAAAGAGAAAGACAAATACTGTATGCTGACACATATATATGGAATTTAAGAAAAAAAAATGTCATGAAGAACATAGGGGTAAGACAGGAATAAAGACACAGAACTACTAGAGAATGGACTTGAGGATATGGGGAGGGGGAAGGGTAAGCTGTGAGAAAGTGAAAGAGTGGCATGGACATATATACACTACCAAACGTAAGGTAGATAGCTAGCGGGAAGCAGCCGCATAGCACAGGGAGATCAGCTCGGTGCTTTGTGACTGCCTGGAGGGGTGGGATAGAGAGGGTGGGAGGGAGACGCAAAAGGGAGGGGACATGGGAACATATGTATATGTATAACTGATTAAATTTGTTATAAAGCAAAAAATAAAAATAAAAAATAAAAAATAAAAAAATAAATAAAAAAGAAGATACTTAGTAGCACCTGGATATGAAATTGAATCAATATGAATTCCAAGCTGTTAGAAATTCCAAAAGATGTCAAAGTATCTGTGGAAGATTTCTGCTTTTTTCAGAGATTTAAGAAATACTAGATAAATGTTCTGGCACCTTCCAGAAAAAAAATTGGGGGTGGGGAAGCACTGTGCTCAGAGAAGAGTGCAACTCACAAATTACTGTATGAAATGATAATTTAAAAACATATGATATGTAGACTAAGTCCTCAGCCTGGTGAATTATTTGTACTTATCTAAATCGGCAATGATGAGGAGTAAAGATTAAATAGATGAAACACTATTGGGGGGTTAATCTGGCATAATGACAAGTGTATGAAGAAACGATAAAGAAAGAGCAATATAAAAAAATTCTGACCTAATATGTTGTGGTAAATTACAAGCTATTTGTGATTTTGATGTTAGAAGACATGACAAGTTGTTCTTTTTTTTTTTTTGCGGTATGCAGGCCTCTCACTGTTGTGGCCTCTCCCGTTGCAGAGCACAGGCTCAGTGGCTATGGCTCACGGGCCCAGCCGCTACGCAGCATGTGGGGTCTTCCCGGACCGGGGCATGAACCCATGTCCCCTGCATCGGCAGGCGGACTCTCAACCACTGCGGCACCAGGGAAGCCCAAGTTGTTCTATTTTAAACTTTAAAAATATGCATAAATAGCAGTTTCAGGGTAAAAGATTGGATTCTTATTTGAGTCCATGTAATAATAAACTGTGTTTTCCCCAATATTACCATTGAACATAATATTTAAAGCTTATGGTAAGCATAAAGTAATATTTTGATGAAGCCATAATAAAACATGAAGGAAAATTAAGTGAATATTTGATTATTTTTATGACCTTGAGGGTGGAGAAGGCTACATATACATAAATATGAAGGAAGAAACCTCAAAAGAAAATACCAATGATTTGGCAACACAGAATCTCTTACAGGTCAGAAGACGCCATAAGTAAACTTAAAGACAAATGACTAACTGGGAGAGGGGGAGAAGAATATATAAATATGAGCTTATGATGATCTCCACTGATCCAACCTGGTTAATTTGTTTATAAACTCTCTTTGTAAGAAGAAGTTTGCCAGGTAAAGAAGTTGACATCATAGGGTGAGTCATATCTACCTGATTATTTGATTAATGACCTTCCTCCCTGCAGCTAGAATCACATGTGACACAAATATCCTTACATTGTGCCCATCATTCCTGTCACCAGTTCTTCAGTTGTGTTTTCTCTAGGTCTCTGGCTATTCATCTGAGCCATTAGCCACTACCAATGATGAATCCCATAAAGTTTGATATTTTGTGTTTTTATTTTCATCCAGTTTAAGATATTTTCTAACTTCCCTTGTGATTTCTTTTTTAACCCATGAGCTATTCAGGGGTGTTCTGTTTAATTTTCAATTATTTTGGGATTTCCCAAGTGTCTTTCTGTTATTGATTCCTAAGTTAACTCCATTGTGGTTGGAAAGAATACTTTGTATGGTTTCAACCATTTTAAATTTGAGACTTTTTTTTTTTACAGCATAGCACATGGTCTATTTATCCCAGAGAATGTCCCATATGTGCTTGAAAAGGTGTATTCTATTGCTGCATGAAATGTTCTAAACACAGCAGTAAGGTCAAACTGTTTGATAGCGTTATTTAAGTCTTTTATATTTTCACTGATTTTGTTTCTAGCTGTTCTCTCAAATTACTGGAGGTGAGTATTGAAATCTCCACCTACAGTTGTTGAATTTTCTAGTTCTCCTTTGAATTCTGTAAATTTTTTATTTATGTACTTTGGGGCTCTGTTGTTAGGTACATATACATTTAAAATTTTTATATCTTTCTGAGATTATTAACTGTTTATCATTGTGAAATGTCCCTCTTTGACTCTAGTAATATTATTTGTCTTAAAGTCTACTTTTATAACATTATAGCTACTTCTGTTCTTTTATGGTTACTGTTTGCATGGTAAAACTTTTTTCATTCTTTTCAACCTATTTGTATTTTTGAATCTACTAAAATGTCTTTTATAAATAGCATATAGTTGGATATCTCTTTTTAATCCAGTCT
This sequence comes from Mesoplodon densirostris, assembly GCF_025265405.1. Lineage (NCBI taxonomy): Eukaryota > Metazoa > Chordata > Mammalia > Artiodactyla > Ziphiidae > Mesoplodon > Mesoplodon densirostris. The sequence goes on from NC_082669.1 coordinate 39,463,843, forward strand.
ACAATATCTGCCTTTTTTTTTTTTTTTTTTTTTTTCAGTACGCGGGCCTCTCACTGTTGTGGCCTTTCCCATTGCGGAGCACAGGCTCCGGACACGCAGGCTCAGCAGCCGTGGCTCACAGGCCTAGCCACTCCGCGGCATGTGGGATCTTCCCGGACCGGGGCATGAACCCGTGTCCCCTGCATCGGCAGGCGGACTCTCAACCACTGCGCCACCAGGGAAGCCCAATATCTGCCTTTTGATTGAAGTATTTAGCCCATTCAAATTGAATACACTTATTTGATGTGGCTGGATTTATACCTGCAATTTTACTATTGTTTTCTATATATCTTATGTCTTTTTGTTTTTCTGTTCCTTCTTTACTCCCTTATGTTAACCAAATATTTTTATTGAACCGTTTTACTTCCTTTGCGAACTTTTTAACTATAATTTTTGTGTTATTTGTACGTGTGTGTGTATGGCTATCTTAGGCATTAACATGTATGACTTTATCTTAGCACAATCTATTTAAGGTTAGTTCCAATAATTATACTTAGTAAATATACTTAGTTAAGTAAATATAGTAAATTTATTCCAATATAGTTCCACTACTTTTTCTCACCTTTGTGTTACTACTGTCAAATATATTACATTAGTACATGTTATAAGCTGAAGAACATAGCCTTACACTTAAAAAATATTGATCCAGGGAAGAGATATGGGAACATATGTATATGTATAACTGATTCACTTTGTTATAAAGCAGAAACTAATACACCATTGTAAAGCAATTATACTCCAATAAAGATGTTAAAAAAAATATTGATCCACATATTTCCCATTTCTGGTGCTCTTCTGAGTTGCCATCTAGTGTCATTTCCCTTCAGCCTGAAGGTCTTCCTTGTAGGAAAGACCATTTCCTCTCAGTCTGAAGGTCTTTTCTCAAACGGAAGATCAATTATCAATAAATTCTCTCAGATTTTTCTATCTGGGGATGTTTTTATTTCACTTTCATTTCTGAAGGATAATTTTACAATAGAATTCTTTGTTGACACTGTGTTTTCTTTCAGTATTTTGAATATGGTATCTAACTATCTTCTGACTTCCATTGTTTCCAATGAAAAGTCACCTGTTGATTGCATTGTTTCTTATATGTGATGCACTATTTTTGTCTTGCTACTTTCAGCATTTTCTCTTTTCTTTCAGAAGTTTGAAATGATACGTCTGTGTTTAGGTCTCTATCCTTCTTGAGATTCACTGGGCTTCTGGGATCTGTAGGTTAATTTTTTTTTTTTTTTTTACCAAATTGAGGAGTTCTCAGCCATTATTTCTTCAAATATATTTTCAGAACTTATTTTCTTTTCTCTTTCTTGGACTTTTGTTATACATATGTTGGAATGTCCCAAAGATCTCTGAGCCTCTGTTTATTTTTCTTGTTTCTTTACATTGGATGACTCCTATTGATTTATCTTCAAGGTCACTTGTTCTTTCTTCTACCATCTCAAATCTGCTATGAAACTCGTCTAGTGAATTTTTTAGTACAGTTATTATATTTTTCAGCTCTTGAATTTTTATATGGTTCTTTAAAATTTTTTTCTCTAAAAAAATGTTTTCTTTTTGGATTTTTAGTCCAAGGTCAATGGAAACCTGCTGAAGGACTTTAAGCATGATAGTGACATAATCCAACTCACAGATTCCATCACCTTCTCCTCTTCCTTTTTTTTCTTCCTACTGGGCTATGAATATACTGCCAGCTCCTGCAGCATCTGTCTCGTTATAGGGAGTATATGGTTCTTTTTTGTAGTTTCTACTTATTGATAGTACCCATTCATAGATTTATTGCTATTGTATTTTTCTTTTATTCTTTGACCATATTCATAATAGCTGCCCTGATGTATATAGTATATTGCTGATAATTCCAGAATCTGGGTCCTCTCAAGGTCAATTTCTATTGACTCCCCACTCCCACCCCCAGGTATAGATTACATCTTATTTCTTTTCATGTCTAGCAATTTTGGGTTGAAAAGCAGACATTTTAGAAAATATATAGTAGTTACTCTGAGGTTTCTTTTTTTTTTTTTTTGGATGGGGTGTTGGTTATTTTTAGTAATGTGCCTGAACTTAAACTGAAGAATGTGTCTCTCCCATATCGTTCATCTGCTTATGCCTTTTTAGTGTTTCTATGTTTTCTTATAGCCTGACTTCCCAGTAGTCATCATTGTGTCAACATAATTTAGTGGTTAGTCACTGATGTGGGCAGAGCTGTGCCCAAACATCTCAAGACCATAATGCTTCTGTCCTGTGCTGAGTGATTTGTGTGGACTGGGAAATACTTAAAAAATTGCAGCTCAACTCCTCCTTTGCTTGCAATTTTTGCCATACACTGACAATATCCTAGAGATCCAGGAATATGTGGAGAGCTTATCTCAGGTTATCTATGGCTCTCTTATTTCTAGGACTTCCCTGTTAAGTTTTCTGACTAGTCAACCACTCACCCCAACTAGGAATGTAATTTTGGTCAAGCAGAGCTATGGGGTTTTCCCCCTCCATGCCCATGCCATAACACCACTTTTAGCTGAAAAGTAATGATATTTTGCCTTTCACTCTAAATCAAGTCCAGCACTCTCTGTAAGCAAAGTTTTCTGCCCAGGGCTGGTTATGCTGCATTCTTGCCAACCAAGTCAGTCACAAAAGACACTACATGACTCCATTCATATGAAAGTCCAGAATATGGAAACTAGTAAGAGACATAAAGTAGATTAGTGGTTGCTTAGGGATGGAAGGGGGCTGGAGTATGGAGATTTGGTGTGTGGTGATAGTTGAAAGATACAGGGTTTCTTTTTTGAGATGATGAAAGCGTTAAAAAATTGTGGTGATGGCTGTACATTTCTGTGAACATACTAAAAATTATTGAATTGTTCACTTTAAATGTGTGAATTCTACGATATGTAAATTATATCTCAATAAAGATGTTAAAAATAAAAAAGGATGAACATAGAGTTGTGGCCAAGAGCTATATTAGACAAAAATAGCATGATCAGAATACAGACTCCAATCAGGCAGGGAAGAAATTTGCATAATCCAAATAAGCACTGTAGGAAATTATCAGCAAACTGAATGGAAGTATAGAATTCTGTTAACAGATATCAGGTGCTAAAATTAAAAGAGATTATGAAGGAAGGAAGGAAGGAAGGAAGGGAGGAAGGAAGGGAGGGAGGGAGGGAAGGAGGAATGAATTATATGAATGGTATAAAAATTCAAGAGTCAGAAAATATTAAACTCAATTCCAGCTGTATGGTATAGACTTGGAGTCTCCTGTTGGCACAATGACCTTTAAAAACAGTTCACTGCATTCATGTGACTCAGATAAAAGCATCCTAAACTTAATCCTTGATCCCATGTTTCAGTCTTAAATCTCTCACCGATGAGTAACCATTACTAACCTTCTCCAAGTTCTATGGCAAATCTGTTTCCTTAATTAAATGATTCCATACAGGGAAGATAAATAAACAAGTACATAGATAATGGAATATAGTCTGACATCTTCGTATTAAAGTAAAAAGAATCTGGGTAGTTCTAATTTGAAGACGTTTGAAAAGTCTTATCCACTTGAAACAAAAAGGTATAAGAGAATTTTATTAAGCATATAAATAGTATCAGAATGTTCAAGACAACCTGAAATTTTTATTTGTAAATTTATCTTACATTAGAAGAGGAAGATTTGCTTAAGTTTTAAGTTTGTCTTGTCAGATATTTACTGTACTTAAAATGTTCAACAGAGTTTAAAATATTTAACTAATTAAATTAATTAAGTATATAAATGGGGCTACTATATAATGGGTTTTTGGACTGTTCAATTTGAGTTAATCAAACATTGACCAAAGAACCAATGGAAATAATTTTATACAAATTTTTACATACAATCTTTATATTTCATTACATATAAACTGGTGTGAATTTGCAGACTAAGACATTTAGAAAAGTAGGATTTGGCCAAGGTGGATATGTGGCCAAATTAGAGTTTTTCTTTCAATGGTGCTTTGGAGCACACTTTAATGCACAGAGGGCAAAAGGAGAATGTATAATATCAACACAGTTGCAATAGCAGCAATGATGTAAATAGGTAAGAAAGATCACGAGTTAGAGATGAGCTTATAATTAAAGGCAGAATGTCCATACATTTCATTAGTGGAATTTAGTGGGCAAGCTGCAGAGAGTATGAAGATTTGTTGCAGTTAGTATTTTAGTAATGATTCAGAAGAAAATCATCAATTAGAGTATTGGGAGGAGGCCACATTATGATACAGAGAAAGACAGCTCAACAAGAAAAGGGAGATGACTAAGACCAGGATAAATGTTACCTGAATTACTTACCCATGACTAAGAGCTATATCAATGTTCTGGGGAGGGAGTTAAATCTAACCTCACTATCCTTCCATATCACACATGCCTGTAGTATGACTGCATATGGTTCATAATAAGTTCTTATTAATTACTTTATTAGACCTTTAAGGGTCTGTATAAAAGAAAACCTTCAAACACCTAGGATACATCACTCTTTTGTGATTGGACAGAGCTTAGACAAGACAGCATATAGAATTCCTTCTCTATTGGGAGTAACTTTGCTATGGTGAGTCAGAGGAATATCTTTATAATCTTGATGAAATGAGATTTCACTTCAGCCCCAATGAATTGCTGGGTTATTGGATTACAGGGTCTTTTTTCTTTTTTAAAACTGTTTAGGGTATGCTGATTAACACTGTCACCAATGTTTTTTAACCTTGAGAAGAGAGAGGCAAGGATCAGATGTTTAAGAGTGTGGGCTCTGGAGGTTGCCTAGAAATCAGTTTTATGATCTTGGGCAAGTCAACTCGTTTCTCTAACTCTCAGAGTCTATATCTGCAAAATGATGGCAATAATATTCCCTGCCTCATGAGATTATTTTGATGACCAAATGGTCCAAGGCTTTTAGAGAATTTAGTAAAATACTTGCATACAGTAAATGCTAGATAAAGATTAGTTTTTATCATTAAAGTAAGAAAACAGAATTATGCATTAGTAAATGTTTGGAGGATCATTATTATATATGCTTATTTATATGGCTTTTTCATTTCTCTTATGTAATTTTCACGTTATTGTCCCTTCCTATTCTCAAAGGTATAAAAAGGAATACACTAGAATGTACGAAACTGACCTAAAGTACTGAACCAACAATAAAGTATTTACTTCCAGAGGAGGTTAAGGCAGGGGAAGGGTGTTCAAAAGTTGTCTTTCAATTGAGAAAAGCGCCATCCGAAATCTTTTAGATATTGCATGTGCTATGATTTAACATCCTGCCATACCTAACCCCCAACATATCCCAAAATTTTGGGCAGCATTACTGTTGAGTGGAGGCATTCTAATCCTTGCTGTACTACTTTCTAGTTATGTGACTGGTATGGATTGAATTGCATCCTCCCCCACTCCCCGCCCAAAGATATGTTGCAGTCCTAACCCTCAGTTCCACAAAATATGACCTAATTTGGAAATCTGGTCATTGCAGATATAGTTAGCTAAGATGAGGTCACAGTGGAGAAGGCTGGGCTCCTAATCCAATATGACTATTGTTCCTATAAGAAGACAGCCATGTGAAGACAGAAACACACAGGGAGAAGGCTATGTGATAATGTTGGGTTGAAAGAAGGACTGGAGTCATGCATCTACAAACCAAGGAACGCTGGGAGCTAGGAAGTGACAAGGAAGAATTCTCTTACAGGTTTCACATGAAGCACGGCCCTCCTGACACCTTGATTTCTGACTTTCAGCCTCCAGAACTGTGAGACAATACATTTCTGTTGTCTTAAGCCACTAAGCTTGTGGTACTTTGGTACAGCAGCCCTAGGAAACTAATACAGTGATCTTATCAATTTAGTTACCTCTCTGTGCCTCAGTTTTCTAACCTTTAAAATAGGAATAACTAGTCTACCTACCTTATAGGGTTGAAGTAACCCATGCAAACAAACACTTTAGCTATTTTTCTAAAACTGAGTATTTAGTGGTTCTTGGCCTACAAAAAAATCAACATGAAGGTGCGAATATACTTTTGAGTACAAGTTTGATGCCCAAAGACTTTAAAAGCTGGTAAAACAATATCCATAATAATAATAGAGTAAAATTCTGTGACCATGCAATTTAGGATATTATGCAATTGGTGACTGAATTTCATTCTCTGCCCAGCTTGCATTCTTGGATAAAGCAGGCAACTCAATATTGGGAAATGGCAGGAAAAAGGAGACCCTTGTACTCGAATATTTTTTTTTCTGCCCAGTCTCCCTAATCATACAAATGAATCGGGCACCAGCCAATGGGGAGATTCTTGGAATGATGCTTGAATCCTGGAAGTCCCAGGCAGCCACAGAAGCCAGAATGTTCTCACTGATATTTAAGCCAGATTAGACAACTGCCACCAGGTTAATGGCACAAAATTATAGCTGAGACCAGAACAGTGTTGATTCATGAAGTTGGACCCCTACAACTCTGGACCTTGCCCACTTATTCCCTTGAAATAATGCAACTCTGAATTTTATACAGTGTGAACTTTGGTATTCCTCTTGTCATTTAATGTTTAGCAAAATCCATGAGTTTATTAAAAGCCTTGAATAGATATCTGTAGGGTGTTAATCACTTTATCAAATGGGTGTTTGGAAATACCTCATGTGAGTCTTTTAGCTGATAGCTTTCTATTTCAAAACAGAAACCAATTATGCAGCTTAGGGTTATGAGTACCTGTACATGTGCAGCTCTTTTCTTTAAATATCAACAGATATGCATATTGCACTCACATTTAGAAAGACTGACACAGGACTTTTTTTCCCAAGGAAAATGGAATGCAAATAAATGGTCCATTAGCACACAGATTAGTGCTTCTGATTCATGCAGTGTTTCCACCTGCTTAGATATTGTGCTCTCTGAGATAAATCATCCAGGTATCTCATAGATTTCCTTCCCCACCCCAACTTATCTTGATATTTGAACATAACGTGGACCTAGGCTTAAAGGGAGATGTTTGACTTGGGATTTAATTCTTAAGGAACAAATTAGCCAGATTATATGTTTCTAAAATAAGACAAATTAATAGTGACTTGGATTTCCAGCCAAGTGGCAGAATTAGAGGAGGAATAAATAAGTGACCAAACTATTCTAGTTTCTAGAAGCAGAGACCATAAATGATTAGGTGGAGACTATCTAATCAGTAAGGAGGTCTCTATCCGCCCTCCTAATGCTCCCAGATTCATTTTATTTTCTAGAGTCATAGAAAGGCACACGTTCAGGAGCTCTAATTTTAGCCATGCTATTTGTATTAGAATCCTAATGACTGAGAGTCTATTCCCAAATGGTTGACAAATGGAAAGGATAAGCAAAATAAATCTCTAACAGCTGAAAACATCTGTGTGTGAGTGAGGGCTTGGAATCTCATTGAGAGCGTTCCTCATAGAAGGCTCAAATTGTTGAACTTCACACTGTCGCATACTAACATAAAAAGCCGTCTGCAAATTATATTTCACAGTGATACCAAGGGCTCGATCCTTCTCTTTGATATGCTATGAGCAAAAGCACATTCTCTAAGATTCACAGAGACTCAAGGAACAGAGGGCAAGACTGAGCCCTGGTAGGTCTGCTGCTTCTAGCCTGCCACACAAGCCAGACTGTTTAGAAAGGCATTTGAAGAGATGTGGAGAATCATTTTGTACCTTGATACAGCACTTGACTCTTCACTTACCCCTACATTACTGCGAACTGTCATTGTACAAGCAGAGCAAGACAATGGTACATTCTTTTAACTGCAAGTATATCTTCATGTAGAGAACGTTCAGTTTGGTTCATTACCATATTATTGACTCTAATCATGAAGGTATTTATTCTCCCTACTGCAACTAAAGAATTTGAAACCTTTATTCTGTTTTAGATGCATTTCTAATTCTTACCTAAATAAACAAACAATAAACCTGTTTTATAATACTGGCCTTCTCAGCCTTAGAATTGGTCATCTTTTCTTCTTGTTTTAGAGGCTCTTAACCACTCAGTGAAGGTACACCAATATGTCTGGAAAGAAATTCTCTACTTCCATCTACATATTAAACTGTTTTAATCAAATTTAAAAAGAAAGAAAAGCCAGATAATTTGTGCTCTTCTTTCCTCTCTGTAGCCCCTTCGGCCCTACAGGATATAAAAACTTGTATCTTTCTCAACTCTTTTAACTCAGCAAATGTCCTGTGGGTCAGGTGTGAAGAAGGAGGCTTTATCTTGCTAAAGGAATTACAAAGTTCTTCCTGGAGGTGACACCCACATTCATAATAAAAAAATGGTGTCTGCTATTTAAAGGACTCCTGTTAAGGATATATTTCTGGATTAAAAATTAAATTTCATCTAATCTTTCACTTAGCTCCATTCTCCCCAGAGACTGTCTCCAATAAAAAGTATTTGATTTGCTAAAGCTGTGTAGCATTTTTTTTTTTTTTTTGGCTGACAGCCAAAATTAGGACTTTCTGAGGGAAGTGAGGGGAAGCAAACAGGAGAGGAAAAAGAGATGAAATTTAAGATACCCTGTGGAAACAAGTTCCATTGGTTGCAATCTATCATATTTTTTTCTCTTTCTTTATTTCAAAATCAACTGGACTCAGAACCTAAATTTTTTTGTATTATTGTTTTTAACTAATTTCCATTTGTCTCTTCTTGCCAAAATGGAGATTCTGCTTATGGGAATGCTAACTTTGACGTTTTCAGTTGCAGCATAAGAAAAACAAAACTGAAATCTTAACTGGGTTTGATTTCTTTACTTTCCACATAATTAAAAAAAAATCATTCATTATTGAGGGATGATGGTATATACATATATATACATGTGTTGATGAATTTTCACAAACTGAATGCTCTTCCTTTGACATTCACACTATGTTCTTTCTCATCTCTTGGATCCTCAGTTAAATCTCATATCCTCAGAGAGAGCTCCTATAACCACCCAGTTCAAAGCATCAAGTTATTTTCCATCAGAGTGGTTCTCAAAGTATGGTCAGGGGATTACAAGGGTCCTCCAGATCTTGCAAGGGGCCTATGAGGTCAAAACTGTTTTCATAATAATACTAAGTCATTCTTTGTCTTTTCACTCTCATTCCCTTATGAGTGTACAGTGGAGTTTTCCAGAAGCTACATGATGGGTGATTACATCTCTCTGATGGCTACTAATGGAATGCGTCCTTAAGAGTTCTTGTGTTTTACAATTTTTTTAGTTTTTATTTCTAATACAGTAACTACTTATAGATATAACCCATTTTGGAGTCCTCAATAATTTTTTAAAGACTGTAAAGTGTTCCTGACACCAAAAACTTTAGAAACTTGGCTCTTTTGCTTCATCATATTACCCCTTTTAAATAAGTAGAATGCACAGCCCTTTACCATCACGTTTTTCTAATTTTTTAACCCATTTACTTCATGCCCTTTCCTTAGACTGTTAGCAAAGACATTCCCATCTTGTTTACTGCTATACTTTATAGTTCACATAGGGCCTGGTATGTAATAATTGCCCAAGAAATGTTTGTTAAATTAATTAATAGGTGAATGGATAAGGGACAAGAAAAGGAAAAAAATTTTAAGATATAAACAACCCCAAGGTGTATAACAATGTTAAATGTTGTTTGTAGCCAAATAAATAGAAATTAAAATTATTAAAAAGATTTAAATTATTAACAAAGATGTAAAAGTGATCATTAACAGTGCTGGTAAGAATGTGATGACGCCAGGTTCTCATTTCCTGCTGATAGGAGTGTCTATTGTTTCATTGTTTTTTGAAAGTAGTAAGAGCCTTGAAAACATGCTCACACTTTTTAAAGCAATAATTACATTTTTGGTGATATTTTTAAAGGAAATAACTTGAAATACCAAATGTATTATTTATAGTAGTGAAAAATGGGAAGAAACTAAATGTTCAAAAATGCTTGAATGGTTACATCAATTATAATACGCCCATATGATGAAATATTTTGCAGCCATTGAAAATAACATTTGTAAATCATGTTTAATAGCATGGAGACAGCGTTATATTTATAATTTAAATGGCAAAAGCATGATTAAAATGTATAAGCACTGATCTCAACTATTAAAAATATGTACTGAAAAATACTGGCATGAAATACATCAAAATTATAATATTGGTTATAATCAAGTGGTAGGATTATGGATTATTTTTATTTCCTTTATATTTATCAAGTTGGATCTTGCAATAAGCCTCCTTATTATAATAATAAGAAAGTTATTTTAAATCACAGTGCAAATGCTAACAATTTAATAGACAAAATGTTTAAAATTGCATCTCTATTGTTAAACCATCATGGAGAAAACTGAAAAGGCAAAATAGTACAAAACTCAGGAAAGGAGTATCACAAGCCAATCTATCTGTTTGACCTCTGGGCTAGGTGATTTACCAGCAAGGCATTTAAACCCAAAACCTCAGTGTCTTTACCTATAAGGAAAAATAATACTAGTACCAACCTCAGAGGGTGGTTGTCAGGATTCAATGTTCTATATATTCATATGTCTTAGCCCACTATTTGGCATCCGATAACACTCAAAACATTAACCATTATGAGTGTTAGTACAATGTTTAACTGCTCTTTCTTCATCTAGATATATTTCAGAAAAGAAATCTAAGATCTCTTGGCTTCAAGATTGCTCAGCCAATCAATATACACCAAAACCGTCACAGAGGTCTGTTTCTCATAGCTCTAGGGTCCCCATGTACCTTGAGAAAAAACACCAAAGATAAAAAGAAAAACTCAAAACACAAGTCTACGTGGAAACTGGTAAAATCTGATAAACACACACCAATGAAGTGTTACTGACCTTTAAACTTTAAGGCTTAGAGGTGGCTATAAAAGGCAGGCTCAGTGACAGAAAGCTCTGGCGGTCAGAGACCCCAGCTCTACTTGGGGCAGTTAGCAACTAGGAGAGAGTTTTCTCACTGCCCTGCCTAGGACATGGTGACAATTCTCTCTTGGGCTCTGCTTGCAGCTTCTGTGTCCTCCAGGGCTCAGTGCTAGGGAAGCCCAAGCCAACAACTTGGGTGCCAGCTTTGGCACCTCTCCCTCCCTCTTCCACAGTGTTTAGTTTACCTATAAATCCTGCCATTCTGACTCCCTAAACATCTCTCTTTAGCCTGTTCACATCTTTCTGTCCTCACTGTCATTACCCTAAAACTACAAGCTCCTCTATCGTCTGCCTTCTACCTTGCCCCTCTTCAATCTATTCTTGTTCCTGCAGCAAGGGTCTCTCAAGAATTCAGTCCCGAACTTTGGAGAGACTTCCGGGGAAGATGGCGGAAGAGTAAGACGCGGAGATCACCCTCCTCCCCACAGATACACCAGAAATACAGCTACACGTGGAACAACTCCTACTGAACACCTACTGAATGCTGGCAGAAGACCTCAGACCTCCCAAAAGGCAAGAAACTCCCCACGTACCTGGGTAGGGCAAAGGGGAGAGATTCCCGCACAGAGGATCGGTGCCGACCGGAACTCACCAGCCCGAGAGGCTTGCCTGCTCGCCCGCCGGGGCAGGCGGCGCTGGAAGCTGAGGCTCGGGCTTCGGTCAGAGCGCAGGGAGAGAACTGGGGCTGGCGGCGTGAACACAGCCTGAAGGGGCTAATGTGCCACAGCTAGCCGGGAGGGAGTCCGGGAAAAAGTCTGGACCTGCCAAAGAGGCAGGAGACTTTTTCTTCCCTCTTGGTTTCCTGGTGCGCGAGGAGAGGGGATTAAGAGCGCTGTTTAAAGGAGCACCAGAAACGGGAGCAAGTCGCGGCTGAAAGCGTGGACCCCAAAGACGGGCGTGGGACGCTGGGGCTACTGCTGCCGCCACCAAGAGGCCTGTGTGCGAGCGCAGGTCACTGTCCACGCCCCACTTCCGGGGAGCTTGTGCAGCCCGTCACTGCCGGGGTCCCGGGATCCAGTGACGGCTTCCCCGGGAGAGCGCACGGCGCGCCTCGGGCTGGTGCAACGTCACGTCGGCCCCGCACTCCGTGCCCCTCCCTCCCCCACGGCCTGAGTGAGCCAGAGTCCCCGAAACGGCTGCTCGTTTAACCCTGTCCTGTCTAAGCGAAGAACAGACGCCCTCTGGCGACCGACACGCAGAGGTGGGGTCAAATCCAAAGCTGAGGCCCGGGAGCTGTGAGAACAAAGAAGAGAAAGGGAAATCTCTCCCAGCAGCCTCAGGAGCAGCAGATTAAATCTCCACAATCAACTTGATGTACCCTGCATTTGTGGAATACATGAATAGACAACGAATCATCCCAAATTGAGGAGCCAGGAGTCAGTGCTGTGCCTCTGAGGTGGGAGAGCCAACTTCAGGACACTGGTCCACAAGAGACCTCCCAGCTCCACATAATATCAAACGGCGAAAATCTTCCAGAGGTCTCCATCTCAACACCAGCACCCAGCTTCACTCAACGACCAGCAAGCTACAGTGCTGGACACCCTATGCCAAACAACTAGCAAGACAGGAACGCAATGCCACCCATTAGCAGAGAGGCTGCCTAAAATCATAAAAAGTTCACAGACACCCCAAAACACACCACGAGACGTGGACCTGCCCACCAGAAAGACAAGATCCAGCCTCATCCACCAGAACACAGGCACTAGTCCCCTCCACCAGGAAGCCTACGCAACCCACTGAACCAAACATAGCCACTAGGGACAGACACCAAAAACAACGGGAACTACGAACCTGCAGCCTGCAAAAAGGAGACCCCAAACACAGTAAGATAAGCAAAATGAGAAGACAGAAAAACACAAAGCAGGAGAAGGAGCAAGATGATAACCCACCAGACCTAACAAATGAAGAGGAAATAGGCAGTCTACCTGAAAAAGAATTCAGAATAACGATAGTAAAGATGATCCAAAATCTTGGAAATAGAATAGACAAAATGCAAGAAACAGTTAACAAGGAACTAGAAGAACTAAAGATGAATCAAGCAACGATTAGAAACACAATAAATGAAATTAAAAATACTCTAGAAGGGATCAATAGCAGAATAACTGAGGCAGAAGAACGGAAAAGTGACCTGGAAGATAAAATAGTGGCAATAACTACTGCAGAGCAGAAGAAAGAAAAAAGAATGAAAAGAACAGAGGACAGTCTCAGAGACCTCTGGGACAACATTAAACGCACCAACATTCGAATTATAGGGGTTCCAGAAGAAGAAGAGAAAAAGAAAGGTACTGAGAAAATATTTGAAGAGATTATAGTTGAAAACTTCCCTAATATGGGAAAGGAAATAGTTAATCAAGTCCAGGAGGCACAGAGAGTCCCATACAGGATAAATCCAAGGAGAAATATGCCAGGACACATATTAATCACACTGTCAAAAATTAAACACAAAGAAAACATATTAAAAGCAGCAAGGGAAAAACAACAAATAACACACAAGGGAATCCCCATAAGGTTAACAGCTGATCTTTCAGCAGAAACTCTGCAAGCCAGAAGGGACTGGCAGGACATAATTAAAGTGATGAAGGAGAAAAACCTACAACCAAGATTACTCTGCCCTGCAAGGATCTCATTCAGATTTGATGGAGAAATTAAAATCTTTACAGACAAGCAAAAGCTGAGAGAGTTCAGCACCACCAAACCAGCTTTACAACAAATGCTAAAGGAACTTCTCTAGGCAAGAAACACAACAAAGGAAAAGACCTACAATAACGAACCCAAAACAATCAAGAAAATGGGAATAGGAACATACATATCAATAATTACCTTAAATGTAAATGAACTAAATGCTCCCACCAAAAGACACAGACTGGCTGAATGGATACAAATAAAGACCTATATATATGCTGTCTACAAGAGACCCACTTCAGACCTAGAGAAACATACAGATTGAAAGTAAGGGGATGGAAAAAGATATTCCATGCAAATGGAAACCAAAAGAAAGCTGGAGTAGCAATTCTCATATCAGACAAAATAGACTTTAAAATAAAGACTACTAGAAGAGACAAAGAAGGACACTACAAAATGATCAAGGGATCGATCCAAGTAGAAGATATAACAATTGTAAATATTTATGCACCCAACATAGGAGCACCTCAATACATAAGGAAAATACTAACAGCCATAAAAGGGGAAATCGACAGTAACACATTCATAGTAGGGGACTTTAACACCCCACTTTCACCAATGGACAGGTCATCCAAAATGAAAATAAATAAGGAAACACAAGCTTTAAATGATACATTAAACAAGATGGACTTAATTGATATTTATAGGACATTCCATCCAAAAACAACAGAATACACATTTTTCTCAAGTGCTCACGGATCATTCTCCAGGATAGATCATATCTTGGGTCACAAATCAAGCCTTGGTAAATTTAAGAAAATTGAAATTGTATCAAGTATCCTTTCTGACCACAATGCTATGAGACAAGATATCAATTACAGGAAAAGATCTGTAAAAAATACAAACACCTGGAGGCTAAACAATACACTACTTAATAACGAAGTGATCACTGAAGAAATCAAAGAGGAAATCAAAAAATACCTAGAAACAAATGACAATAGAGACACGACAACCCAAAACCTATGGGATGCAGCAAAAGCAGTTCTAAGAGGGAAGTTTATAGCAATACAATCCCTCCTTAAGAAACAGGAAACATGGGCCTCCCTGGTGGCGCAGTGTTTAAGAGTCCGCCTGCCGATGCAGGGGATACGGGTTCGTGCCCCGGTCTGGGAGGATCCCATATGCCGCGGAGCGGCTGGGCCCGTGAGCTATGGCCGCTGGGCCTGCGCATCCGGAGCCTGTGCTCCGCAACGGGAGAGGCCACAACAGTGAGAGGCCCGCATACCGCAAAAAAAAAAAAAAAAAAAAAAAAAAAAAAAAAAAAAAGAGAAACAGGAAACATCTCAAATAAACAACCTAACCTTGCACCTAAAGCAATTAGAGAAAGAAGAACAAAAACATCCCAAAGTTAGCAGAAGGAAAGAAATCATAAAAATCAGATCAGAAATAAATGAAAAAGAAATGAAGGAAATGATAGCAAAGATCAATAAAACTAAAAGCTGGTTCTTTGAGAAGATAAACAAAATTGATAAACCATTAGCCAGACTCATCAAGAAAAAAAGGGAGAAGACTCAAATCAATAGAATTGGAAATGAAAAAGGAGAAGTAACAACTGACACTGCAGAAATACAAAAGATCATGAGAGATTACTACAAGCAACTCTATGCCAATAAAATGGACAACCTGGAAGAAATGGACAAATTCTTAGAAATGAACAACCTGCCAAGACTGAATCAGGAAGAAATAGAAAATATGAACAGACCAATCACAAGCACTGAAATTGAAACTGTGATAAAAAATCTTCCAACAAACAAAAGCCCAGGACCAGATGGCTTCACAGGCGAATTCTATCAAACATTTAGAGAAGAGCTAACACCTGTCCCTCTCAAACTCTTCCAAAATATAGCAGAGGGAGGAACACTCCCAAACTCATTCTACGAGGCCACCATCACCTTGATACCAAAACCAGACAAGGATATCACAAAGAAAACTACGGGCCAATATCACTGATGAACATAGATGCAAAAATCCTCAACAAAATACTAGCAAACAGAATCCAACAGCACATTAAAAGGATCATACACCATGATCAAGTGGGGTTTATTCCAGGAATGCAAGGATTCTTCAGTATACGCAAATCAATCAATGTGATACACCATATTAACAAACTGAAGGAGAAAAACCATATGATCATCTCAATAGATGCAGAGAAAGCTTTCAACAAAATTCAACACCCATTTATGATAAAAACCCTGCAGAAAGTAGGCATAGAGGGAACTTTCCTCAACATAATAAAGGCCATATATGACAAACCCACAGCCAGCATCATCCTCAATGGTGAAAAACTGAAACCATTTCCACTAAGATCAGGAACAAGACAAGGTTGCCCACTCTCACCACTCTTATTCAACATAGTTTTGGAAGTTTTAGCCACAACAATCAGAGAAGAAAAGGAAATAAAAGGAATCCAAATCGGAAAAGAAGAAGTAAAGCTGTCACTGTTTGCAGATGACATGATATTATAAATAGAGAATCCTAAAGATGCTACCAGAAAACAACTAGAGCTAATCAATGAATCTGGTAAAGTAGCAGGATACAAAATTAATGCATAGAAATCTCTGGCATTCCTTTACACTAATGATGAAAAATCTGAAAGTGAAATCAAGAAAACACTCCCATTTACCATTGCAACAAAAAGAATAAAATATCTAGGAATAAACCTACCTAAGGAGACAAAAGACCTGTATGCAGAAAATTATAAGACATTGATGAAAGAAATTAAAAATGATACAAATAGATGGAGAGATATACCATGTGCTTGGATTGGAAGAATCAACATTGTGAAAATGACTCTACTACCCAAAGCAATCTACAGATTCAATGCAATCCCTTTCAAACTACCACTGGCATTTTCCACAGAACTACAACAAAAAATTTCACAATTTGTATGGAAACACAAAAGACCCCGAATAGCCAAAGCAATCTTGAGAACGAAAAATGGAGCTGGAGGAATCAGGCTCCCTGACTTCAGACTATACTACAAAGCTACAGTATTCAAGACAGTATGGTACTGGCACAAAAACAGAAAGATAGATCAATGGAACAGGATAGAAAGCCCAGAGATAAACCCATGCACATATGGTCACCTTATCTTTGATAAAGGAAGCAGGAATGTACAGTGGAGAAAGGACAGCCTCTTCAATAAGTGGTGCTGGGAAAACTGGACAGGGACATGTAAAAGTATGAGATTAGATCACTCCCTAACACACAAAACTAAGCTCAAAATGGATTAAAGACCTAAATGTAAGGCCAGACACTATCAAACTCTTAGAGGAAAACATAGGCAGAACACTCTATGACATAAATCACAGCAAGATCCTTTTTGACCCACCTCCTATAGAAATGGAAATAATGACAAAAATAAACAAATGGGACCTAATGAAACTTAAAAGCTTTTGCACAGCAAAGGAAACCATAAACAAGACCAAAAGACAACCCTCAGAATGCGAGAAAATATTTGCAAATGAAGCAACTGAGAAAGGATTAATCTACAAAATTTACAAGCAGCTTATGCAGCTCAATACCAAAAAACAAACAACCCAATCCAAAAATGGGCAGAAGACCTAAATAGACATTTCTCCACAGAAGATATACAGACTGCCAACAAACACATGAAAGAATGCTCAATATCTTTACTCATTAGAGAAATGCAAATCAAAACTACAATGCGATATTATCTCACACCAGTCAGAATGGCCATCATCAAAAAATCTAGAAACAATAAATGCTGGAGAGGGTGTGGAGAAAAGGGAACACTCTTGCACTGCTGGTGGGAATGTGAATTGGTACAGCCACTATGGAGAACAATATGGAGGTTCCTTGAAAAACTACAAATAGAACTACCATATGACCCAGCAATCCCACTACTGGGCATATACCCTGAGAAAACCATAATTCAAAAAGAGTCATGTACCAAAATGTTCATAGCAGCCCTATTTACAATAGCCCGGAGATGGAAACAACCTAAGTGTCCATCATCGGATGAATGGGTAAAGAAGATGTGGTACATATATACAATGGAATATTACTCAGCCAGAAAAAGAAATAAAATTGAGCTATTTGTAATGAGGTGGATGGACCTAGAGTCTGTCATACAGAGTGAAGTAAGTCGGAAAGAGAAAGACAAATACCATATGCTGACACATATATATGGAATTTAAGAAGAATAAAAATGTCATGAGGATCCTAGGGGTAGGACAGGAATAAAGATGCAGACCTACTACAGAATGGACTTGAGGATATGGGGAGGGGGAAGGGTAAGCTGTGACAAAGCGAAAGAGAGGCATGGACGTGTATACACTACCAAGCGTAGGGTAGATGGCTGGTGGGGGGGCAGCTGCATAGCACGGGGGGATCAGCTTGGTGCTTTGTGACCGCCTGGAGGGGTGGGATGGGGAGGGTGGGAGCGAGACGCAAGAGGGAGGGGATATGGGAACATATGTATATGTATAACTGATTGATTTTGTTATAAAGCAGAAACTAAGACACCATTGTAAAGCAATTAAACTCCAATAAAGATGTAAAAAAAAAAAAAAAGAATTCAGTCCCATCATATTTCTTTTGGGATGAAAGTCTTTCAGTGGTTTCTCATTGCTGTTGCTCATTGAATAAAGGGCACCAGCTTACCTTGGTACCATTCCCATCTCTAGTATTCAGACACCCGGATTATTAAATTATATTCAGATCCTTGAAAGCAACCAGGTCTCAGTTCTACATCTGCCTTCCTGAAACACTGTCCATACTCAAACCCTATCTTCCTTTCTCTCCCTACTTGTATGTTATGGACTGAATGTGTCTGCCTCCTCGCCTGGCCCTGCCCCCGACAAAGTCATATGGAAGCCTCAACCTCCAATGTGACTGTATGTGGAGATAGGGCTTTTAGGAGGTAATTAAGGTTAAATGAAGTCATAAGCGTGGGACTCTTATCTGATAGCAGTAGGGTCTTATAAGAGAGACAGCAGAATGCTCCCCGCCCCCCTTTCTCTTTCTCTCTCTTCACCTGCACTCCCACACCCCACGTGAGGACACAGTAAGAAGGCAGCCATCTGCAAACCAGGAAGAAAGCCCTCACTTGAAACTAAATTGGTTAGCACCTTGATCTTGGGCTTCCCAGCCTCCAGAACTGTGAGAAACCAATTTCTGTTGCTTGAGCCACTCAGTCAGCAGCTCGAGCTGACTGATACACCACACCCTGAACACCACCACTTCTCCTTTCATCTCATCTCTCAAAAGACCTCAACTGAGAAATTTTTCTGGGGGAAGCCTTCCCTAAGTGACCCATCTGGGAACGGTACCCACAGCCATGCTCTCAGAGCACCATGTGTTACCATCATCCTCTCTCTCATACAATATTATCACTTCATGTTTCACATGTGGATTCCCCACTGGACCAGACACCATAAAGTCAAATAACCCAATGCTGTGCAGCCTCAGGACCTGGCACATGTCTGATATAGTGATGTCTCTGTGGATATTTTGTTAAATTGATTTGACCATTTAAAAGGGTAGGCTATTTTCACTCCTCTTTCTCTTTCCTAGCCATGAAATATTTGTATTGAAATTTTTGAAAATATATTGAAAAAGGACCAAGAAATAACAACTTTAAGGGCAGTAAATTGATTTATAAGAGAATGGTCTTTTATACAGTTTATAAATCTCTATGAGACTAAAACCAAATAAAGAAAGGAATTGTAAAAGGATTTCTAAGTCCTTTATAAGTCCTTTATAAATCCTCTATAAGTCACTGCCATTTAGCAGGTATGTGACCTTAAAAAACTCAATTTCTTTGCCACCAATTTCCTCAGTTTTACACTGTGGATAATAAATAGTACCTGCCTCTTAGAACTATGGGGAAAATTAAACATATAAACAGGTAAAAGTTCTTAGACTAATATTCAGCACATACTAAGAACTTGATAAATGTCAGCTATTTTAACTTTTTAAATTAGTAAAACAGGTTCAAGAAAAGTCAGACTCTTGGTTTTGTTGCCTAGTAGGCCCGAGATTAAGGGCTGGGACTAGATTGTTTTAGGCTTTGTTAAGAATTATTGCTTTCCATGGGCTCTCCTTCTGAAGTTGCCATCTCCAACACATACTATTTTATTTTATTTATACCCCATTGTGTTCCAGAAAGGACTTTCAGGAGCTTACAGATGAACATAAAATACAAGTAACATGAGTTAAAGGCAGAATGAAAGAGAGACAAACAAGAACAAGGACAAAGTTGGGCGAGGAATAAATAATCTATTACTAAAAATTATGAGCACGTTAAGGCTTAAGATGAAAATCAGAAGAAGCTAGGGTAGAAATGTTATTTTAATTTCTCCTTCATTCCCCTACCCCTTTCTTCTTTCTTTCTCAAGATGATTTAAATGTTATTTTAACTTTAAAAAACCCAAACTATTTAAGTTACTTTCACATCAAATAATTATATGCTTGTGGATAAAAACTGGTATTCCATGTTTTGGTATGTGAAGCCATATTTCAACATGCAAATAGACTACATATTAATTAAGGGAGATGAAAGAGCTTATTAGTGATTAAGCACCTATGACCTGCTGGATATCAGTCCAAGCTTTCACCCAAGTTGTTTTTTGATACCACAACCCCATGAAGTAGTTAAATATCCATTTTACAGATGCGGTACAGAGAACTGTAGTGATTTGTTCAAATACAAAGTAAGAACTCAAACCTATGTTTCTGATGCCTGAATTGCTAAGATCACATAAAGATAAATTCTTAAGATAAATTCTTATCAAGAGATAGACACACCTTTTCCCATAGACATAAGAGCAGTTCTAAAAGGTCCTGAGAACACTCAGCTTTTCGGTTTCATTTTCTTACTGAGAGATTTTCTTCTTAAGGGGTGTATATCATTCCTTGGCTTTGTTTATGTAATCTGCCATACTGGTAGCAGAAGAGAAATTTAGGGGTGGTTGGAAAGAAAGTCTTAGCAGATATGCAGGGCAACAGGAGTCACTCAGAAGGTTCCAGATCATCTCAAGTGTAAAACAAACAAACAGAAAAAAACCATGTGTCAGAGAAGCTAATGGATGTTAAGATTCAGGAGTAAATATGATGGAGTTAAAAGCCTATATGGGGATATATGTATATGTAGAGCTGATTCACTTTGTTATAAAGCAGAAACTAACACACCATTGTAAAGCAATTATACTCCAATAAAGATGTTAAAAAATTAAAAATTAAAGCCTATGGCAGAATCAGAGAAGATCTTTAGAAATGTCCTTGGAGCCAAAGGGAAATGAGGATGTTAAAGTCTTTACGATCATTTCATTCACATCTGAACGCTGAGAAGTGACTAACTGAAAAAATGAACACTTTTTCCTGCCATAGGTAACTTAGACTCAAAAAGCACAGTGAAGGTGAAAGTTAAAATTGAGATATCTCTAGTCATTTCTTTTCATCCTTTTCCCCCTCCAGTAAATTGTCATTAATTTTATTATTACACAGGAGCTGTGTGATTTAGCTTGTGAAATACCAGGTCTAACAATATTAACTATGATTAGTTCTGTTCTCTGAATAGTCTGTGAATTGTTTGGTTAGTTAGTTTTTTGTTTTGTTTTGTTTTTTTCTTCTTTCTTTTTTGGCCACAGCATGCAGCTTGTGGGATCTTAGTTCCCCAACCAGGGATCAAACCTGTGGCTACTAGAGTGGAAACATGGAGTCCTAACCACTGGACTGCCCAGGAATTCCCTTTTGCTTTTTTCTTTTTTAGTTTTAATTTTTTTATGACTATAACTTTGCACGTGACTTTCGATCTGTCTTGAGTGTACTGTTCCTCCCTTGACCCATTCTGAAAAATTCTTAAGCATCCTTTAAGTTTTAAAGTAGAAAATAGAAAAAAAAATTGGACATGTACCACATTTTTTATTACAAATCGCTGGGGTTTGGGGTAAGGCAGGAGTTGACAGACTATAGCCAAATCCAGCTGGCTGCCTGTTTTTGTAAATAAGAATTAACTGGGCCACAGCCATGCTCTCATTCATTTGTGTATTGTCTGTGGCTGCTTTTGTGCTGCATTGGCATTGTTGAGTGACTGTGACAGGGTCTGTCTGGCCCACAAAGCCTAAAATATTTACTATCTGGTCTTTACAGAAAATGTTAGCCAAACCCTAGCGGTAAGAAGGAAGAGACTTTTATTTTTTATTTTCATGTGTCAAAGGACAAAACAAACCTACCAATATGTGAGTGATATTTTCTTTCCTTATGCTTTTCTGTGTTCTGTGAATTTTCTCTAAAAACAAATTTTTAATTAAAAAAAATTTTTTAAAGATTTAACTCAAATGGTATTTCACCTGTGAAGTCTTCTGTTAGTCCTGCTCCCTATATGTTTCCACAGAAGTGTTAGATTTTTCTGTATTAGTTGTTATCATACTGTCTGGCAATTCTTGTTTCTTCTTGCTTCTCAGACAAGCCTATGAACTTCATGACAGAGAGCTCGGCCTAAGCCTTTTTTTTAGGGCCTCACTCAGAACATGACAATTTTATAGAATGAGGAGAGAAAATGCTTCCTTACCTTTACAGCTGATGGAGTACAGCAGTCCCCCCTTAACCGTGGTTTCACTTTCCATGGTTTCAGTGCCACAGTCAACCGAGCTCTGAAAACATTAAATGGAAAATTCCAGAAATAAACAATTCATAAGTTTTCAATTGCGTGCTCTTCTAAGTAGCATTATAAAATCATATGCCATCCCACCCAGGACGTGAATCATGCCTTTGTCCAGAATATCCTGCCCGTGTTTCACTTAGTAGTGCTCTTGCTTATCAGATCCACTGTGGAGGCATAGCAGTGCTTGTGTTCAAGTCACCCTTACCTTAGGTAATAGTGGCCCCAAAGTGCCAGAGTAGTGATGCTAGAGATTCAGATGTATCAAAGAGAAGCCACAAAGTGCTTCTTTCAAGTGAAAAGGTGAAAGTTCTTGACTTGAGGAAAGAAAAAATTGTATGCTGAGGTTGCTAAGAGATACAGTAAGAATTAATCTTCTACCCATGAAATTGTGAAGACAGAAAAAGAAATTCATGCTAGTTTTGCTTTCACACCTCAGGCTGCAAAAGTTATGGCCACAGTGTATGATAAGTGCTTAGTTAAGATGGAAAAGGCATTAAATCTGTACAAAAAGATCCTGCAAGAGAGAGTCCACATTCACGTAATTTTTATATAGCATATTGTTATAATTGTTCTATTTTATTATTAGTTATTGTTGTTAATCTCTCACTGTGCATAATTTAAATTCAACTTTACCATAGGTATGTATGTATAGGAAAAAACATGTACATGTAAGATTTGGTACTATCCGAGGTTTCAGGCATCCACAGGGAGTCTTGGAACATACACCCCTTGAAAAAAGGGCGACCATGATATTTTCATAATGATTATTTGTCTTCCTACTTTTACTCAAATATTACCTATCAGAGAAGGCTTCCCTGAACACCCTATATAAAAAAAGTGACACACTACACACTAACCCCTTTATTCAACTTTATTACTTTTATAACACATATAACTACTTGATGTAGCAAATGTTTATTAGTTTATGGCTCCTCTCTCCCCACTCTTCTAGAATGTAAGCTCCCCATGGGTAAATCTGAAGTCTCTAAAGTTAACTGCTATATTCTCAGGGCCTAGGACATAAGATTGGTAGAGCTATTCCTGTTCTCATTTTACAGATACTAAGGAAACCAATATGGAACATGCTGGTTTGGGGTTTTATTTTTAAGTGGAAGAGGTTATATTTGATTTATATATATTGTCTTTTCTTTTTCCCCTTTGAAAATAAAGACTAGATTACATATTTGAAATTTCCTGTGTAAATGTCACTTTGGGGAACAATTCTTTTCCAAGTTATGGCCTCTTTTCTAAAAGATCATCTTTTTTTTCTTTTGCATTTAGTTAATATTTATTTATCTATTATGGTTTTTAAGCAAGGTTTTCCCCAGCTTTACTGAGGTATAATTGACAAATAAAATGATAAGATATTGAAAGTGCAAAATGGGATGATTTATATACGTGTACATTGTGAAAGGATCCCCCCCATCAAGTTTAATTAACACATCTATCACCTCACATATTTACCTTTTTTGAAGAAGTGTAAATTGATTGCCTATAGTCACACTGAATATAATCGTTGGATCAAGGAATAATACATAGGGACAACAAGATACAAGAAATGGGGACACAACAGTGAGAGGCCCGCGTACCACAAAAAAAAAAAAAAAGAAATGGGGAAAGGGGAGAAGAGAGAAGAAATACATTGATATTCTTTGAGGATCAAAAGTGTCAGGAGGAGCATTTGGCTAAAAGGAGAGAAAACAAAACCACCCATGTTGCAACAGTAAGGGCAGGGGTTATAATACTAGCAATACTGTTATTTCATAGAGTCTAAGTAGCTATTTGAATGTAAAATGCTTCTTTATTTTATGTAGCACTAAGAAAGAAAAATATTTCCAATGAGGCTATGATATGCCATTGATTAGTAGATGCATCCTAATTTCAGAGTTGCTAAAATGGGAAAAAATGTGTTAGAATCAGTGTAATAAAGTTAACCACCACCTCCTCCAACCCCCTGCCCTGCCAACAACAAAAACTACTATCTCTCAATTGATCATGGGCTTTCACAACTGTCCTGAGAGTTTTCAATCCCAATAACAATCTCTGCTTTATAGAAGAGAAAACTAAGTCTTGCAGCAGCTAAGTCATTTTCTCAAGATCACAGCATACTAAGCTGGGATTTGGAGTCCATGACCACCATGTCCATCTGATGGAAGTCCAGCAACAGGGTACTACCTTAACAATAGGGGCTTGCAATTAATTTTTTAAAAATTTACTCATAAGTAAGGTATCTTCATAAGACCTGTTTTAAAAACATTACCACAATATTGTTATCATACCCAAAATTGACAATTATCCCTTTATATCATCTGATATTCAACCAGATGTCAAGTCCTTGATTTAAAACATTTTTTTTTTTTTTGCGGTATGTGGGCCTCTCACTGTTGTGGCCTCTCCCGTTGCGGAGCACAGGCTCCGGATGCACAGGCCCAGCAGCCATGGCTCACGGGCCCAGCCGCTCCGCGGCACGTGGGATCTTCCCGGACTGGGGCACGAACCCGCGTCCCCTGCATCGGCAGGCGGACTCTCAACCACTGCGCCACCAGGGAAGCCCCCTAAAACATTTTTAACATAACAATTTTATTGAGATATAATTCACATACCATAAAATTCATCCTTTGAATTGTACAATCCAATGCTTTTTTTTAGTATATTCACAAAATTGTGCAATCATGACCACTATGTAATTTCAGTACATTTTTATCACCGTTAAAAGGAACATGCCATACCCATTGGCAGCCACTTCCCATTTACCCACAAGTCCTAGGCAAACATTAACATATATTTTTCATCTTTAAGGATTTCCTTATTCCAGACGTTTCATATAAATGGAGTCATATAATATCTGGCCTTTTGTATCTGTCTTCTCTCACTCAGCATGCTTTTAAGGTTCATCCATGGTATAGCATGTATCGGCACTTCATTCCTTTTTGTGGTTGAATATTATTCAATTGTATGGATATACCACATTTATTTATCCATTCATAAGTTAGACATTTGAGTGGTTTCTACTTTGGAGCTATTATGAACAATGCTGAATAATGAATAAATGTTATGAACGTTTGTGTATGAGTTTTGCATGGATACATGTTCTTAAATCTTTGGGGGTTATACATAGGCAAGGAAATCCTGGGTCATAGAGTAACACTATGTTTAACTTTTTGGGGAACTGTCAGACTGTTGTTTTACAGTGTACCATTTTACATTCTCAGCTGAAATGTACAAGGGCTCCAATTTCTCCACATCCTCACCAAGACTTGTTACTGTTTGTCTTTTTTATTATAGCCATCCTAACTGGTATGGAGCAGTCCCAGTGTGGTTCCATTAACTTTTTTTTAAGTATCAGTTTCTAAGTCTGCAATATTATAGATCAATTATGCACATATATTAATATATATATAAATAAATGATCATTATGATTGCAATCTCTGAAAATTTGGCAAATGGTCCTTAAAGCCATTTGTGTGCTCAGTCACTTCTATTAAATTCCCAGAGCTCAATCTGATGTATTTTAACAACACTCCTGTGGAGTAAGTTGGTAGGAAAATCATCATCTCCAAGAGCTACAAGCTGAGAAAGGCTGTCAGCCAAAAATAAATCATCCTATTCACAATTCAGTGCTTTATTACCAGGTCACTCTGCCCATGGATAAGGAATGGGAAAAATAAGTGACACAGAAAAGACTCACTGAATTGTACACTCCATTAGAATATCTAAATTTAAGGCAGAACCTGCACCTACAATATGTCTTTTTATGACTTGTCCCATTCGTTTTTAAAGCCAGGAAAGTGACAATAAAAAGACTCTGTATCACGTAAAGTGACACGTTTTATTTTTCATATTTGTTCCCCAAAGAGATAGCACTGCAAAGAAATAGCATCTCTCTGAAAGCCAAAGTACTTCCATCATTTATGAACTCTCCATGGCACTGGCAGAAAAGCAAATATTTCAGTTCTCAAAAATCAAGACACATTTAACTTTTAACACAGTCTTGTTATAAACTGCTTATGTACCTGTGTATAATACAGACCTGTTTCTTATTAGATAACTTAGCCATAAGAAATCTCTGCGTGTTTGTCAATCAGAATAAGACTGTAATGTTTATGAGTTCTTTTTGATGAAACAATGGACTGAAGCAAAAGAGAACAAAATATCACCCCCCACAAAAATCCAAGCTGATTGAACCAAGCACCCACATTCTAATCCTTCAAATACCTAACACATGATGTATCTCTCTGATACCTACTCTCAGAAAGAAGAAAGGAAATAAAAGATCGCTGCAGTGGAAGCACGGAGTCTTAACCACTGGACCACCAGGGAAGTCCCTTAAAGATCTTTTAAACTGTTCAGTTGCAACTCTTAAATATGCATTCTACCAAGAAGATATTACTAAATATTTAAATTTTTTTCCAAATCAATCTTTTGTCATGTTTATATATTGTTTGAATATCTACACAGAGTACCTGCTATATGTAAGGCACCGGGCAAGGCTAACCTTCTCTTGTTGGTCTAGCTAATATCAGCAATGAGAACGTCCTTGCTTTCCAGAATGATCTGACCAGATAATTGCATCACTCAATCCCTCACTTACTTCAAATCTTTCTTCAATGGCTACTTAATAGCTGAGGAACGCTCTACTTAAAAGTGAAAGCGTCCCTCCCGTACCTCTGGCTCCAACCATTCTCCTTCCCTATTTTAGTTTTCTTCAAAATAGTTATTACCTTCTCATCTCATTTAATTTAGTTGTTTATTTTATTTACTATTTGTTTTCCCCATTGTAATGTAAGCTCTATGAGGGCAGGGATTTTTACCTGTTTTCTTTTTTCCCCCATTACTTTACTTCCAGGGTCTGAATAGCCCTTGGTACCTAGTGCTCAATGAATATTTCTTGAATAAACAAATGAATAAATATGGCCACTATTTATTGGGTCTTCGTAGTCTCTGACTTCTCAGATGCCTTTGATTTTTTTTTAAGCTCATATTTATTAGCCCTTTCTTAACTTTGATTTTCATTTTAGATAAACTCCTCATACTTTGCTTCTCTTTTATGCCTGTTATTTATTTGAGTCTGTTCCAGAGCCACTTCTCATGTCTATGTCCTCCTCGTTGATGAGTCCCAGCGCTAAACCATTTCCTACCCTCCACTGACTACAGGCCATTTCTACAACTGAGTATGTCCCCAGTAGAAATTATCAGCTCCTCCCAAACCTGCTGTGGACTTGGAAGCTCCATGTTGGTTAATAACATCACTGGTACCCAGTCTCCTAAGCCAGCGATGTCCATATCCTCAGTTTCTGTGATGATCTTATGAGTGCTAATCTCTAACATCCTAGAGCCCAGTTTCTCCACATCCACACTGTCACTACTCGAGCCTAGGCCCTTACCCTCCTGCCCCAAGGCAACTCCAACCTTCTCCATACCTGTGATGGGAGAGGTCCAGGAAACCTCAGGGAACAACCACGCCTAAAGCCACATTTGGAGGAGAGAGGCTTAGGTCTTTCTGGGGTAAGTAACAATGGCTTGTGCAGCATCTGTGGGGTGGAAGTTGCCTCGCTACATGATTGATCTATGATCAGACAAAAGCGAAACCTAGGGCTTCCCTGGTGGCGCAGTGGTTGAGAGTCCGCCTGCCGATGCAGGGGACACGGGTTTGTGCCCCAGTCCAGGAAGATCCCACATGCCGCGCAGCAGCTGGTGAAAAGCAGAAAAGCAGCCCCTGACTTGGGGAACTGGCCTGACTCTGCCAGCTGGGTCTCCGTGTGGTTAGCAGCTGACCTGGCCTTCATGGTTAGGCCCTGGCATTCTCAGAATCTCCCAGAACTCTAGATCTGATAGGTCGCTCTTTGTGATAAAGTGACACCAAACAAACAAAATAGAACAAACTTCATAATCTTATCTAAGCCCAGATGAAAATAAGGTTACTGCATAAACCACAAAATACCAAAAGTCCCCTCTCCCAGCTGACAGGAGTGACTGCTGTTCTGAAACAATGACAGCCTTAGCCTCATTCTAGTCTTCCCTTAATCTAGTTATGATTAAGATATACAATCATGGGCCTCCCTGGTGGCGCAAGTGGTTGAGAGTCCGCCTGCCGATGCAGGGGATACGGGTTCGTGCCCCGGTCTGGGAGGATCCCATATGCCGCGGAGCGGCTGGGCCCGTGAGCCATGGCCGCTGAGCCTGCGCGTCCGGAGCCTGTGCTCCGCAACGGGGGAGGCCACAACAGTGAGAGGCCCACATACCGCAAAAAAAAAAAAAAAAAGATATACAATCATAAAATTACCCCCACTTCCTGAGAGCATCCAACCCAGAGCAAAGCCCTGCTTCCTCGAGCTCTCCCCCAAATCACTTAACACCAGCTCAAGTCCATAAGAAATCCTTTCTAACACTGCTTTACTGACATGCCTCCCAGGTCCCCATGGTGAGCTTCTCCCTTGCTGCAAAGTATAAGAGACACAGCTGGTCCAACTCGAGGTTTGTACCTGGCAGTCGTTGGCTGCAGGGTTTGGACCCTGGTATGGGAGCACTGCTCTATATTTGTTTGAACCAATTAAGCCATTTGGGGAGGCAATTTTAGATGCTGTGTAGGCAAAGATAAGCACTAACTTAAATGCTTGAGGATATCTGAATCACACAGTCTTGAGAATCCTATTACCAGAGTGAATGCAAGATTGAAGAAAAGATATTACTTTCCACTTCAGATCCCATGGATTATTGAAAAACCCTCAACTTATGCCTTTGGAGAATATGTTCTAAAGTGGAAAAGAGGATGCAGTAGCTGGCTACCTTTGACGCTGGCCTGATATTCTGGCTTTCTTCATTAATTTAAAAAATGTTTCCAGAATGCTCAAATGCTCTGAGCATTTTTCTAGGCATTGTAGACATAGTAGTAAACAAAATATACAAACTGTCTCCTTGCTCTCTTGGATTTATATTATAATTGGGCATGAAAGACAATAAAAATAAATGTATACATCTGAAAAAAGGAAAGTGTCAGAAAGTAAATATGTAATAAGTAGTTTGTTAAATTACGGAAACTTAGAGTGTGTCTTGACACTTCCTCTAGATTGGATGATATCAGCAAAGGCCTATCTCACGAGGTGATACTTAAACAGAGCTCTGAATATTGAGAAAGAGCCAGCCATGCATAGATCAGAGAGAGATGATTCTAGGCAGAGTGGCCATCTAAAGCAAAGGCTCTAAGAACTGTGAGGATTGTTTTAGTCAGCTCGGGCTGCTGTAACAAAATACCACAGACTGGGCAGCTTCAACAACAAATATTTCTCACAGTTCTGGAGGCTGGGAAGTCCAGGATCAAGGTACCAGCAGATCTGGTGTATTTTCCCTGATTATTAACTCGTTAACATTGCCAACATTGGAAACCTAAGAAATACAATCATAGCACACAAGAAAGACCCCTTTTCCTAGGAGAATGAATATGAAGTTATGTTTAAAGTCAGTGGACAGGGAGATCAGCTCGGTGCTCTGTGACCACCTAGAGGGGTGGGATAGGGAGAGTGGGAGGGAGGGAGATGCAAGAGGGAAGAGATATGGGAACATATGTATATGTATAACTGATTCACTTTGTTATAAAGCAGAAACTAACACACCATTGTAAAGCAATTATACTCCAATAAAGATGTTAAAAAAAAAAAGAAAAGAAGTCAGTGGAAGTAAGTGCTAGTAATAAAGCTGATTTTCATCACAGCTTAAGATATGAATACTTAATTTGTATAGATTTAAGTTTTTCAATTAAATGTCTTGAATTGCAGACCAGGAAAACTCTACCTTCTCAGTCTTAACTTTTGTACTTTCCCCAGGAGATGGACAGTGATGGTGGTGGCTGCCACTTAGGAGGCTAGCACTCTCATAGTGGTTTGTGACTGTCTCAGTCTTGCTGACAGTAATGAGCAAACAGAAAAATGGAATTTCAAGGCAATCAACTTGATTTTGGAATCAACAGCCCTATGTTTGTTCTACTTAAGTCCCCAACTCCACTTTACCAGAATACATTACCATCAGACTCTTCCATGCAAAGGGTTTGGATACTGCCATGTAGTCAGTAAGTGTACAAGAGTGCCACCAACTATTTGTGGAAAAACTTACGTGATGCATTGCTGATCAGTCAGAAGGGAACTGCAGTTGTGCTTTGATAGTAATAGTGTACCAAATGTGAAGTTTATTTCTCTTTACCAGATACCCCTGTGTCTGGAGGTGGACTAGCCACAGACACGGTCTGGTTTCTATAAGATCTCTCTCATGAGGTTAAGCTCGATTAAGTCCAGTTATTCTAAAGAAACAGCAAAACGAGTCCCTTAATGGAGAACAAAACCCCCATCAATACCAACTTAAACATTATTTTGTCTAAGTGTACAGCTTCCTAGAGGTTCTTGTGGTAATACGTGGATGGACACTTAGGCCTGACAATATAGAGGTTGTGGGAAGATATTCTGAGAAGACAGGTCTTAAAACCATGGACACCCTGAGAAGATGCCTACAGTTGTGTAAGAAGAGGTAAGAAATAAACTCCCCAGAAACAAACAATGGCAATGGCTATGTCTCTGTGGCAGCATTTCCTAGTGGATTCACTAGGAAAATTGCAGCCATCTAGCAATTTCTGAGTGGAAAAATTACTTGAGCAGAGAAAATTGTGGTTATAATCAAAGAAGTATCTTAGGACAAGGGTTCCTTCACCTAGCTTGATATCAGATTCCCTGAGGACCTTTAAAATTAATTAATTAATTAATACACTGTGGCAGGTTGAATTATGGCCCCCCAAAGATGTCGACATCCTAATCCCCCAACATCTAACTATGTTACCTTAGGGACTTTGTCGATATGATTAAGTAAAGGACCTTGCGATGAGGAGATTACCCTGGATTATCTGATGGACCCAATGTAACCAACAAGGGTCTGGACAAGAGCAAGGCGGGAAGGATGGAGTCACAGAAGAGGATGGAACTGAAGCAGAGGGTTGAGTGATATGGGGTCACGAGCTGAGAACGTGGACAGCTTCGAGAAGCTGGAAAAGGCAAGGAAATGGATTCTCCCCTGGAGCCTCCAGAAGGAGCACAGTCTTGCCTACTCATTTAGACTCCTGATCTCTAGGATCATAAGAGGATAAGTTTGTGTTGCTTTATCTCACTAAATTTGTGGTAATTTGTTCCAGAAACACTAGGAAACAAATAGATATGCTTTATTAGATTCCATTTTACAAATCATAAAGGTGATCAGTGTTTATTGCCACAATGAGGTAAGACAAAGATATAGAGAAAGAAACTCCCTCACCTTCTCCGTTCAGTACCTCCCCAAACCTCATCTCCTGGGCCACCTGAGTTTTTCTACCCACACCCAGTGCTGGTAGTTCTAGCTCTTCAGTCAGTTGCTTTTCAGTTTAAGTATGAAGGCCTTTGAATTAACTAAACTGTCCCACTAACATATTCTTTCACTAAAAATGGCAGGTTATACAAGTGGCCCTCAATCATTCCCCTCTCTCTATCCAGGACGCTTTGCAAAGTGATTTGTAGCAATTCTCTTCAAAATGTGGGTTCTATTTCCCATACTAACTCTGGACTTGGCCAGGTGACTTGGTTTGGCCAGTGGGACAATAGCAAATATAACTCAAACAGAGGCTGCTGGAATTGTTCTGCTTATGTGACTTAGGCCAAGCCCACCCAGGCTGGAAGAAATTCCCACCCAACTCACAGACTCATGTAAAATAATAACTGTTCCTTGTTTTAAGCCACTAAGTTTCAAGGTGATTTGTTATAATAAGTAACTGCTCCATCAGTTGAAGCTTTTGACACCTTCTCGGGTGCCTTTCAAAGGAGTTTGGTTTTCCTCTCTGGTCTGAATTTCTGAAAAGAATTGTCTACAGATATAATCCATATCAAGCAGAGGCATCATATGGTCCAATCTCACATTCAAAGATAAAATGATGAAACAAACAAGCAAGCAAATAAATAGGGAGATATAATTAAAAGCAGCTAAAATCTTTTCTGAAGTTTCTTTGATTAATGCACTGCAAAACTTAAAATCCTCCATCCCTGTTTTTTTTTCTTTCTCAGTATCTCTCACATATGCTAGCTAACCCCCCAATCCAAAATCTCTCTCTTCTCTAAGCTCTCCAAAATCTTTTCCAACACCATGTCCATGCCTCCATTTGACTCCACTTCTTTTCCCCCTTCTTTCTAGAATAACTCCCTGCCTTCTCCAATATAAATTAGCAAGCAAGTAAGCACTCCTTTATTTTTCAGCCTACCCATTATCCTGATGTCAACTTCATATCAACTCACATCAGGAATGAATTTGGAAAGATGGAATAATACTTTTAGGAGTGTGTGGGATTGGGGTGGGCAGGAGCCATGGGGAAGTCTGTGAATAGTCATATAAAAATAATAATATTTCTGGCTGTATCTCACAAGAATCTATGGTGAGTAAAGGCACTGGTAAAATTTATAGCTAAATTTGAAAAAAGGGGCTGGGAATATTATGGCAAATTAATTCTAAAGCTTTCTGAAAAAATAACATAGAACTAAAATTTCAGATAATCTTAACTGAACATGGGAATTGTCAGCGATTGTAGATGAGGGATTAAAGTGATCTACTCTTGGGGGAGAGATGATAAGGTAAGTCTGGATGTTGAGAGACAAACATGTTTACATTGTTTTGTTAAAAATTTAAGGAAAAATGCTAGAAGAACAGAGTAATATGCATAATTTCTAAGCCACTAGAGTAGGAAAAATCCAAGATAGTCCAATCAATCCAGTTCAAGACAGGAACTATTTCAATTGAAATAACATTAATCTTATAAATCAATTTGGGATGAATTGACATCTTCATGTTGTTCAGCCTTTCATGCAGGCAAATCTTTTAAAATCTCAAAAAAAAAAAGGTTTGTAGTTTCCTTCTTACAATAGCTGCATGTTTTCTTTCACATTTATTCTAGGTGTACTGTTATATATTACCATTATCATGAACATAATGTTAGATTTTTATATTTTTAACATTTTATAGTCATTTAAAAGTGATTAATTTTTTATATTTCCCATAACTTCAGTGAAATTCTTGATGATACTAAGATTTCTCACTGGTTTTCTAAGTAAATAATTTTATTGATTAAAAATAATCATTCCTCATTTAAGACATATCAAATATAATTACAGTTGTTTCATGGGGTAATTTTTACTTTGTTTTTAATAAATCATAACATATTTTTCATAAAAATTCCTCTTTTCCTTCTAAAAGTTATGCCTTTTATATCTATATTTTATATCTTATGAATTGGCCAGAATATTCAGAAAATGTTATCTAATATATGAGATGGGACTTTTTTTTTTTTTTTTTAATTTTAATGGAGATGTCTATGGTGTTTCACCCTTACACAAGATGTTAGCTCTTGGCTAAATAGAGAAATTACTTATTCAAAGTAGTTGAATTATCTTTTTTGAGTCAAAATTAAACGAATTAAAAAAAATTAATGACTTGTGTGCTAAATTTACAACTATTCTTTAAAGCAACTAGAATAGACTGAAACATATTTTAATATAACTTGAATGTGTCCAATTAGATTAAAACCCTTTCATAAGTAATACACAGTTTAATGTCTCTACAACATGTAGAAAATTTATAATAAACAGCAGTGTGAAAGTGCAAGAGGAACTTTGTCTTCCTAACTCTTTTTCTCTTCATTTAAGCTTAATAACTCAAATTCATGCTTTTTAACATTATGGCTATTCAATTATTTTTGAGTTTCTGCCACAAATATTTTTTCCCTGTAGGTTGCAATACATCAAATTTGATAAATGCAGATATTTTAGTGAGTTGACAGATATTTTAGTGAATTAATTTGTACTTCTTAATGTTTGAAATTTATGTAGTCAGTTGACATCCTGGCTAAGGCAATAAAATACTGAGAAATAAAAGTACAAGCTTGATCTTAGTTAACATATGTTTTTTTGTATCAGCACCATAAAATTCTGCATTTATGAATTTTGTTAATATGCTGTCATTTTATTGGAAGTAAACTGTTGCAATGTGGATTTTTCTCAGTTAAAAAGTTAACAATCTAAAGACCTAGTTTTGTGTTGTTTGCTTGTCCTTTCTGGCTTTCCCTCTTAGAAAGATACTTTTAAAATAAATCTTTTTTCAGCATCTTAATTTGAAGATTTGCCTGTAGAAATCTCTTGTAGAAAAGGTGTAGATTCTCTCTTCCCTTTAATTCATTTCTTCACAGCCCTTATTGGACACCTACTACGTGCTCTACATGTTTGAGATAATTCACGAATGAAACAGAGATCCCCATCCTAGAGAAGCTGATGTGTCAGCAGACAATAAACAGGAAATGTACAAGTGAATTCTGTGGTATGTTAGATTCTATATGTGAAATGTTACAGGGGTGCTGGGGCAGGAAGGACTGCAGAAGAGAGTGTTAAAAAAAGGGGTCAATAGAGGCCTCACTGGGGTGAGATTTGAGGAAAGACTTGACAAAAACCTAGGAGTGAGCCAAGCAGATATTTAGGAGAAAGAGGGTTCCAGCAAGAGGAAAAGCTAAGAGACCACTGTGGCTGGGACAGAATGAGGGAGGGGAGGAGGGAGAGAAGCCAGAAAGGTAATTGCAGGGTCATTTAGAATTACTGTAGGGCCTCCCTGGTGGCGCAGTGGTTGAGAGTCCGCCTGCCGGTGCAGGGGACACGGGTTCGTGCCCTGATCCCGGAGGATCCCACATGCCGCGGAGCGGCTGGGCCCGCGAGCCATGGCCGCGGGGCCTGTGTGTCCGGAGCCTGTGCTCCGCAACGGGAGAGGCCACAGCAGTGAGAGGCCCGTGTACAGCAAAAAAAAAAAAAAAGAAAAAAAAAAAGAATTACTGTAAGGATGCTGGCTTTCATGGGGGTCATTGGAAGGCTTTGCGCAGAAACTTGACATCATGTAAGAGATTTTATCAGAGATCATTCTGGTTGTGGTGCTGAGAATAGTCTGCAGGGAGCAAAAGTATGAACAGTGAGATCCATTAGGAAGTTACTTCAGCATCTAGTCCAAGGAGACAGTGGTTCTGACCTGGGGCAGCAAAGCAAGTGAGAAAGGTGGTCAGAGATTGGGTTTATTTTGAAGGTAGAGCCAATAGGATTTCCTAACCTACTGGATGAGGGTTTTGAGAGAGAAGAGTCAAGGAGGATTATATCAAGAGTTTTGACCTGAGTGGATGGACGGGTAGAGTTGGCACCCACTGGGATGGGGAAGGCGGCAGGTAGAAGAGGCTTGGAGGCGAGTGGAAAGCTGGACTCCCATCTTGGACTTGTTGAGCTCAAAATTCCTATTCGACATTTAAGCAGAGATGTTGAGTAGGGGGTTGGATATATCTGCATCTAAAGCTAGATTTATAAATTTGTAGTCATCAGCATTTAGAAGATAGGTAAAACCGGGTTTCAAATCTTAAATCTTTGCACCATGGATGATTCACAGAAAATCATTCATTTAACAGATGTAGAAATTAAGGCACAAAATTAAAAGTATAAAAATGTCTAAGCTAAATAGATTCAGAATTCTTCTCTGGCAGGGACACTGAGGCCACACTTAAAGGACTGTGCTGTGTGTGTGCGTGTGTGTGTGTACACGTATCGCCTTACATTCTAACTGTAACATGCAAACACTACAGTCATGCTAAAAATTCTTAACAATAAAACTTTACCCACAATCCCACACTTAAGTCTCAAGTGTCTCCATTTTTCATGTTGTCTTCTAGATCTTATCCATTTATTTAATAATAAGAAAGAGGCAATAATTGTCACTTTGATGGCTACATATTCTACTGAGTTGGCATACCATAATTTCCTTACCTAACAGCAGTACGCAAACTTGGCTAAAGAGTGTTCTCACAATTGTAAAAATAACAAAGCAGGCTTGGGGGAGAAGATGGAAAGGAAATGCACCAAGTGTATCATGTCCTCCTTCCTATCATAGCCTAGACATAACATCCTCCAGGAAGCCTCCCTGGATGCCCCAGCTGGGTTCGGTGTGATTCTGAGGTTTCTGGCACCTTATCCTCCTGTCACACTGTGTAGTGGTGACCTGCAGGGTTGTCACCCCGACACACTGTCGGGCCGTGTGCTGGCTCACTGTTGCCTGCCTGACACTCTGTACTTCTCTGCAAGACTAAATACAGGGATGAAAGAATGAATGTTAGGATGCTATGCTCTGAATGGGTGGTAGAACATGACATCTCAAAATCTGTGTTCCTATTTCCCAAATTTCCTTTCACGTATACATCTTATAATATTTTAAATGGTTCTCAAGTGAACGGGAATGTGCAAAAGACAAGAGTCTGAAGAACATAAAATCTTGAAAAAAAACTTTTTTTTGTTTCTAAAATGCAAAGACTTTCTGGGTAGCACCAGCAATGAGTAGTGTGTGTTGACTCTCTCCAGCTTTCTGCTGCACTGGGACCACGCTTTCTGGCCCTCCTGTGTGGGTAGGATAAGGCCTTCTTACCTGTTCATATGAAAGAGATGCAAGAAGGAATAGTCACTTCCAGACTGGAGTATTGCTGCTGGGAGCCCCTGCAGAGCTTGCCTTCCCTCAGACACAGTGACCAGAATGTTCCAGATAGTGGCTTTTCTGTCAGCCAGGTCTCGCATGAGAAGCACACGAAGCAGAGTCCCTAGACAAATGGAGATGGACATGTCATGTGAGTGAGCAATGAACCACTGTCTTGTGAAGTCGTTGAGATTTGGGGATTGTCTGGGATTGATACTAGCCTATCCTGATCGACACTTTGTGGGAAAAACTTTGCTTCATTCTGCCTTAAAGAGAGACAGCCATTGAGCTCCAGAAACTTGAAAACGAAGCACAGGAAAATTAACCATCTCTCTGAAGACAGAGTAAAATTTAAATGCTGAAAGATTAGAAGAGGAAGCACATCTGCTTAGCGACCACAGTACCAAGGTGGAAAACCTTCTAGGCATTTCTCCTGTGGCTTTTCTTCGGCTTGCACTCAGAGCTACTTAGAACAACTGTTTTACCTAATAGGTTAGTAATTGGATGCAGTTCTTGATAGTGATCCTGGGGCCTTTTGAATATTTCCTATGTAAATCCAGGGGTTGCTGTATTGACAAAAAAAAGACAGAATGGGGCCCATGATATTACTTCAGGATTTTTTCAGTCCTAAATGTCAGCAGCTGGATTGATATTCATCACTTTCGGAAGTACAGGCAGTAAAAATAAGACACATACATGCCAGTTTTGATGTGTATTTTAGTACCTTTGATCACCCCCAGTGGAGGAGAAACCAGCAGGCTCTTAATATCGAAGTCCCTTGCCTTACCCAGGGCCCTATGAGGACTTCATTAATTGGTAGCTTTTGGAAAATCCATGGGGGAAAGCAGCTGCAGAATTATTGAGAAAGTACAGAGCTTAGAGTCAAAAGACCTGAATCTGAGCATCGACTCTGTCACTCAGATTTATGATACCATATGAGCTGACTTTTAAAGCTTGGTCACATGTCATAACCTGTATTTCAACTGCCTCATCAGTAAAATGCCAGATTATGAGGATTATTGTGAAAAGTGCATGAGATGAGGTTTGTGAGAACTCAGGCTATCCAGGCTCCTAGGGATTAACTTCTTCACTAAGGTTTGTTCTATTGACCATGTTCCTGACTAAGAACGCCAGAAGCTGGAGATGCATCCAGAGAGACCTTGCTGCTGAATTCTTTTTTTTTTTTTTATCCCAAAGGGTGCCCATTAATCATGTACTATTTTTGGTGTGGGCTCAGGGATTTCTCCTACAAATAAATGGAAAATGTCCATGATAGAAGTGGCTTAGCCATTGGTATTCACAGCCAAGCCTCAGACCAGGTGCTATGTGGATTTCCACCATTCTGTGCAATTTGGGCAAGTTCTCATCAGCACCTTTGTCTCTGAGAGTGAGTCACACTCGGCCTTACTGCGAGGCAACTGCAATTAATGAAGAGCCCTGTGCACATCAGAAGCAATTCCACAGCCTAAATGCTCAGAAGGACACTAATGTTTTAGCTAACAGCTCTGGCTCTACCTGCTAACAGTGGGCTTGGGAACTCATCATCTCAAGTTCTGACATTCACTGAACTGGACCAACTAATGGTGGAGGCTTGTGTTTGGAACAGAAATCATTTTGAGGAATGGACTTGGAATTACCATCTTGGTACGGGCTCTAATTAAACAGTCCTGGAGCATAGGTGATGGAGCGTGAGTCTTCAGTACATATTTCAAATCTTCATAATTTAGTATTTATAGACACTCCAAGAGGAAGGATGTCAGGAAAGGGATTTATAGTTTACTTTGCCCTTCTTCAGCCCTCTTTCTCCCACAGCTTTATTGAATTGGATGGCAGAAAAAAAAAAAAAAACCTCTCCAAGAAACTTTTGTTTGGGCTTCTTTCAAATTTGCTTCACCTAAAAATTTCTATTCGAAAATGCTCAAGAAGGGGATTCACTTCACGTTTCCTTCACGTGTGGCTCAAGATAAGGAGACTGTAACTTGGAATTCTCGGAGTCCTTTGACACAGAAGTCTAATATCGAGATGGGAGTTTGTCTTTATAACAATGTAGGATGCAATGTTCTCTCTCTCTTTCACCTTGAGGTTCCCAATCAAACAGTAACGGGGCATTTCTCTCCCACGTTTATTGAAAACTTATTACTTGCCAGGCACTTTGCATATGCCATTTCCCAAAGAGTTCTGTGAAGTAGGTAGTTTTCCTCACTTTGCTGATAAGAAAAATGTAGCTTGGGGAGATTAAGTAATACTTAAGGTCACCCCATTGGTAAGTAGCATAGTCAAGGTTCCAACTCTGGGCATCTCACTCCTGAGTTGGAGCTACTGTCTCTCAGTGGCAGTGATAAGAGGTAGGTTCTGAAGCCCTGAAAAATGGATCTGAGTCATTTTTCGGGAATAAGTGGAGGGGAAAAAGGAAGTTCTAAGAAAATAGCAGGATTAAAAAAAAAAACTTGAGAATGGTTTGGGGTCTACCTGTATAGATCAGAGGATACTAGCTTGGATACTAGAATTCCCCTTTCTGGAAATTCTGCTTTTCAGAAACTTGGAGCTACCCACCAATGGAGAACAGTTAAATGGTTCATATGGCAGAATACTTTAAAGCCCTTGAAAAGCCAAAGGGTCAAGATATGAGCTTTGCATGTCACTCACTAATTAGTCTCTTCTATCTTCTACAAAATGGGTGAAACAATATTACCTACTTCCTAGGGATATTGTGAGAATGAATGCAATAACTCATGTAAAATGCTTAGAAGGGTGCCCAGCGCACGGTGAGCACTCAGTAGATGTTACCTTTTATTATCTACATGATGTGAAAAGGTTTCCATGATATACTGACATATGAATAGAAGAACAGGGTGTACACTCTGATTCCATTTTTGTAAATATGTACATATGCAGAGGAAATATCTGGAAGCATATACATCATAATGTTAAGAGTATTAATCTCTGTGATTGTGAGATCATTATTTTCTTGTAAATATAGGTGATTTTTATAATCACAAAAATTTGGTTTCCATTTTGACAAAAACAATAAAAGTAAATTAAAAACCCTGGGGGAAAACACCCCACAACTCTAGCTTCTTTGGGTTTCTGAATTCCAAGGCAAGTTAGTGAAGAAGGTGACGAGATCTAAGGCTCAGTTTTGTTATCTTAGCCGTCATTTAACCAGGGTCTCAATATCTTGTAGGATTATTATAAAAAAGCAAGCAAGCGAACACCTAAAAGCGCCTAAGCCCTCATAGGGAATTATTATTACTCATGGTCTCTTTCGCAGGCTTTAGAAGGAACATTTTCTTTCTAGGGCTTAGAATCGTGACAACCAGAGTTTTGCAAATAACAATGACAACAATGACAAAATATTACCCAAACCCCAATGGCTCTTCTGTATTTTAAACAAACTGTATGTACAAGAATCTCAGGGTTTTTAAACTCCTCTTCGAAAGGGAAAATATTATCTCTAACTATTAAGATAATGAGAGGACGTTTAGTGCCCACACCCATGGTAGCTGCATGAAGAAACAAACCATGGATTGATTCTCTAATCTCCAACCACAAGGTCCAGAATTTCCTCTGTATAATCTGTACAATACATATTATTAAGCACACTGTTCACCATTAAAACCATACTAGATGCATTTGGAATTAATAAAAGACAGAGGTGAACAAGAAAACTAAACCTCTCTTCTCTTGACCTCCTTCCCTTCCTCCCTCTCTGCCCGACCCCCGTAATTTGTCTCTGTCTTTGTCTCTCTCAATAAGAGCTTATCCTAAAGTCTGTATTGATTAAAAAATATTAATGTCCCAAGGCATCTCAAATCACAACAAATCTTACTTTATAACCAAGTATAAATATCACAATGGAAAAATTGTGTGTGAGGGTGCACAAAAGGCAGAAGTTAGAATTATTCGCCCTTTAATAGTTTTTCCTCAAAATGTTTGAAGCCATAACCTTCTCAATCTGAAGTCACGTCTTTTATTTTGTTCAACTTGTAGATGCAAACAGAAATGTAATTTAAATAGATATTTTACTTAAAATTAAACCATAGCAATAAATTTATCTATTTCAAATCTGTTACACTAAAAGCTGACTGCCCTCTGGTGGGCTGTTTCTAAAATATTTAGCACCTTTAACTTTGCTTTATAAAATACTGTAAGTGCCATGAGATTATTTTACAATTCAGTTCCTGCAAATAACAAAATTATTTGGGAAAAGGAGAAAACTTTAAAAAGTGAAATACTATTTACAAAATGTAAAAGCAAATTATGATGAGTTTAGCTATTTTCTAATTTTTAAAACCTGTTTTTCCTTTAAGTGTAAATTTTTTTTAGTTTCAAGCTTCAATTAAAGGATGGAAGCAAAGCAAAAAATTCGGGGAACTTTATTTTCATTTTTTATATATCTCCATTTTGATAACTGTATTGTTTTTCCGTTGCTAAGCAACAAAAAAAATAAAGTGTTTACCACACTTAGGTTCTGTTCTCTGGCCCTGTTTAAGTGTTAATTTTATTGTTTGAAAAAAAGAAACAGAAATGAGATAATTATATTCTTGAGCCCCCCCCCCCCCCAAAAAAACACATTATATTGCTTTGGGAAAAAAAAAAGCTAAAAAAATACCACGTCAAAGTACAAGAGCTAAGATGCTTCCACGTTTAGGGACTATTGATAAAACGCTTTGGAATCTTCACAAACTCCAGTGCACTGTGAATCTTGTGATACAACAGGATCTCATTCTCCTCTGTTTGCAATTCCTCCTAATACAGAGGTTCTAGTGAGCTGCAATCTCAGCCATGCCAACGAACTGAATTTTAAATTTTCATCCAGCGATATGGACTGTGTATGTCAACCTCTGAGGCATCACCAAGCCCATTCGTCAGACCATGGTCACTAACTGAGAATTTCAACTCATGTTTTAAATTATTTCCTCGGCATACGTCCCATACTTATGCAAACAAATCTTGTGAAAAATATCTGAATTCACATTAACAGAGTTATTTCAAATAGATAAAGAGTGGGTACATAGAAGTCAAGGATCAGCAAACTGCTTAAAAACGAAACAAAACAAAAAAACCACCTCAGCCTCTCTGTAAGGAAAATGAATAGTACTGAGTAATTTATCCGATCAATTTCATCAATACTGATAACATATCTGGAAAATCCAATTTAACATCTCCCCTCCTTTTCTTGGTAGCACTGTCTTTTGGCAACAGCATAAAGATTACTTTATTAACTCTCAATTTCATTTAGCATTTGCAAATGGAACCTCAGAAAAGAAAGAAAACTCCCCTTTTGTAACAGTGGAATTGAAGATTGCGATCAAATTCCTACATTAGGTTTATCTTGTGGTTGCAGATACTCAGGTTTAAGTACAAGAGCAGCTAGAGGAGTATCTAAAATACACAAAGATCCCCCAAATTCAATCTCTCAGGCAGAAGACATTTGAAGCATGCAATAGCAACTTCAGTGCCTTTCTCCAAAACAGGCAAGAAAGTCACACAATTTAAAATGTTTCCTGTAAGTATTTTGGTGTAAGTTAATATTTTTCATGTTTGCTTTTAAACTAAGTAACATTTGAAATGACTTTCAAATGGAAAGCTGTCACTTCTGTGAGATTTGATTCCACCCCGCCCAACCTTCGAATACAAAGTAAATGGAAATATAGAAATGAAGAGGTGAGTACCCATCAGTGAAGGACTGCTTTAAAATTGCAATAAAGTTTACTGTTTTATAAGGGCTCACTAGAACTTCGTTTGAAAGCCGTAACAGCAAACCAGGTTATCCAATTTTCTCGCCCTGCAGGGACAGCACTAGAGGCTGCTCTCTGCAGTTTTGCTTTTCTGTCTAAACACCCCCGTCCCTCCTTGAGCCTGAGGGAATTAGAAATCTCCCTGTTCATTTGAGTTATTTGTTATAGTTGTTCACTTTAAAAATTATTTAAATTATAGATCCTGAGCATTTAGCATTATTATTCAAGCCAAGTTTCCAATTCAGCTTCAGAAATATTTGAATGGAAACACAAGCGTGTGTAGGTAAATCAACATCTACACAGAATAAAAAGAAGTCATCCTACCTAGCATTTCCAGGTATGTAGGAACTGAAAAATTAGCAGTGTGTGTGTGTGTGTGTGTGTGTGCGCGCGCATGTAAACAGATATAATCCTACAACTGCCTCTGAACTCTCTGAATCTGCAACACTCTGTACTCTGTCAGTGTCCATTAAATCAATATTTTTATAGTTTAAAATGTGGTTTTTCCGTCACAAATGTTTACGGGCTAATTGCAGCTTTGCAACTTATCGGAAAGCTTCTCCATGTGTCCTGCGCTGAGCATTCCTTTTTCCATCAACAGAGGGCACTCTGTCGTTTGCCAAGGAATTCAGCAAACTCGGCGAGGGGGCTGAGGGCTGGGAGTGCAGCATCTGACAGACGAGGTCTGCAAAGAGTTCGCTCCAAAAACAGGCAAAAGCTCTTCCAACTGGTCAGTGTATAATTAATTGGAAATGCTACTGATCATTGAAACAACACACCTGAGTGAAAGAGAACCCCGTGATTTACAAAAGTCAGATGCAAGTGACTTTTAAGTCAGTGGTATGTTACTATTTGAGTATCACCCAAATGGTTAGCATTGGAAATCATCATTTGCATAAAACCCAGTTGCCTGCTCAAATCCAAGCTCACCTTGTAGAGGGAGTGACAGCTTTATTTATGTTCCCTGCCCTCGCACTGTGTGCAGGAGTGTCTTTAGTGTGCCTGCTTCAGTACAACTTAAATATATTATAGCTGTTTTATATTTGATCCAAGAAAAATGAAATAATTCCTCATATGGTAATCTATCAGGGTCATAATTGACACACTGGAGAGGTCTAGACTTTCTCTGCTACAGGTTATAGAGAAAATTTCAGGTGCTGGGACTATTAATTTTTCACCAGTCAAAGGCACTAAATTTAAACTGAAAACTTGAAAGAATGAAAAAAGATGCACTTCAGGAAAATTAGATTTTCTTGGGGTATTTGTCCAAGATCTACATTTACTGATATGTAATTTATTAGACACTTCAACACAACAAAGTAATCATAACCTGGTAGTACAAGGATTGCATTTTACTCTCTGTGGCACAGAAGTTTTACAAATGTCTTAAAGCCATTGTAAAAGCAACAGTGAGAAATCCTAATAGACACCAGAATCAACATATTTGACAGAAGT
Organism: Mesoplodon densirostris; assembly: GCF_025265405.1. Taxonomy (NCBI): domain Eukaryota; kingdom Metazoa; phylum Chordata; class Mammalia; order Artiodactyla; family Ziphiidae; genus Mesoplodon; species Mesoplodon densirostris. The sequence continues at coordinate 39,507,820 of NC_082669.1, forward strand.
GTGTGCATTATCATGCCCCACTATTTTAAATGAGAGTATTCTATCTCAAGAACTGGAATGATACCACAAATAACAGAATAAATGGGAATGTAAAAGTCAAACAGCATGACAGAAACTGCTCAGACTTAGAAAAAAAGCTTTTTAGGATACAGATGTGTTCTAAAAATCCTCTTATGAAAAAATGTGCTCCATTATTACAGAAGGAAAGAAATGGAAGGTTTTCTTCTGTTCAATGTATGTTTATGTAATATTAAGGATGATGAGGGAAATATTTAACACCTAGGGTACTGCATACAGCTAACAATAATTCCTTTATCATTTACCCGACAAGAAGATAAGTGCCGTTTTCCTTCCTTTGCAAATATATTTGCCAGCAGCTGTTTCAACATTTATGAAGACCATTTTCACTGATTGCCAAATAACCATAAATTCATTTATGCATATTTTTGAGTTGGAGGCATAAAAATAATTACATGTCTGATTAAATCCACTTATGCCTTCACATCTTACTAAATCTATAATAGATATGAATTGTTACGATGTATTACATCTAAGTGCATAAATAATACAATGCAAATGTAGAGCCCAGCTTTTCTACAACAGCATGTGCAGCGATAATTTACACAAATACAGTTGGGATATATTATTAAAAATAATTTATTTTAGAAATTGTTATGGAATGTCTGACACAGAAAAGTGGGACTTCAGCTAGAAAACGAAAGAAACTATCCTTGTTTATCATTACCTCACTGTCCTGAAATGTGTATTAAATAGTTATTTTAATAAGCTTGTCACTAGAGGAGAATAATTAAGCTGAAAACTCCTTTTCTTAATATGCAAAGTACAGAAAATCAAACATACACTTCCAACTTTCTGAATTCTTGAGGTGTATCAGTTGCTTCCCCCCCCCACCTCCCGCCCCCAACCACAGTATTCCACTCACCCTCACCCACCTTCTCTGCCGCTTCGAACCAAGGTTTAACTGATTATAGTACATGGGAAAAGACTTTAAGAGACTGTTCAAAGTTAAGAATCACAGCGCTTAGAAAGGGCAGTTTGATTCCACTCCTAACTCCCTGCAAGAGAGATGGAATTTTGCTTTCTTTTGATTGAGACTCAGCTTATATAATAACTTTAATCACATAATATTTAACCATATTTGTTATACTACAGCACTTGGTAACACTTCATTTTGAGTGTCCCAGCATTATTAATTCAGTTGGTATTCACTGTAATAACACAGATCATAATGAACTCATTTGGTATGCATGTGGATGTCATAAGTACTTCCATAGGAATTCTATTGCATTTCAACATTAATTAAATACACTCTCTAATTTTCTTAGGAAAACAGGCATACACTGTATTTCTTAAGTACTATATGTCTTTCAATAGAACACACATAGGGCTGATTATGAAGTCATACGTAGAATTATCTGTATACACCTTTATGAACATATTTTTTTTATGTGAAACAGCTAACAAAGCAAAATCAGAATCTACATTTTTGTGGATCATGATATATTTTCTTAATACCAGCATTTCATGAATGCAGAGAGAAGTGACATTTACAATCACATTTCTCACGCAAAGAAGAAAACCACCCTACATTAATTTCCAGAATCTCAAAGATCACGTCTTTCTTTAAAAACAAACATAAAAATAACAAACACCAGCGAATGAAAGCCATCTAACCAGAGGGAGTTTACAGCTCATTTTCTTTCCCCCCTGCTCTCCCAGATCCTAGAGGTGCCCATGGCTCTGTGGACTCCGCTCCTTTGATCTGCTCTTGGGGTATGCCACTTGTGTGATGGCATTTACTCAGCAAGGAAAAAATACCAGCCCCCCACTGGGATCCTGAGATGGCCAAATGAAGTGGCTTATCAAAGAATAGTACAAAATTGTTTAAAAGAGAGATCTCCTAAAATTTACTAACCTTCAATCACATCAAGGTTTCTAAAGTCATACAGGCTTTTTCCTGTGTTCATAAAAGGAGCTGATCCCATTCTCTTTTCTGCCCGCAGAAATCACATTTCTCAGCCCTATCATACCCCTTATGTTAAAGAAAAGTAATGATCTGAGATTTGAGAGTGTGTGAGATTCTCTCCTGAGTTTCAGCTACAAGCCCCAGGGGGTTCCTACGTTAACATGAGGGTGTGTTTTTTGTTTGTTTATTTGAGGTTTTTTTGGCTTACCGCTATTCTGGAAACTGAAATCAGGTAGCAGCATTAGGAAGTAAATCTTACAGGATTTAAATCTTAATATTATAGGAAGTACACCTTATTTTTTCCCCCTCACTTGATTCTGTAATTTCAAGGTGGGGGGAGGAGAATTATTTAATTCTTAAAGCATCTGAATGTGTTTTAAAATGAGAATCTCTAAACACCGGTTAAACCTTAGCATTATTTGTTCGTTATTTCTCAGTCATGACATGAATAGACAAGCATACCTTAAAGAATGATATCTTTACTGGGGAAATACGTTCTCTCAATGCTGTGACAGACTCACAAGTTCTCACGCTTTCTATAAAAATTATAATTTTAAAAATATTTTAAAATAACAGTAGTATTACACTATTCCAAAACAGAAAATGAAAAGGAGGAGTTTGCAGTAATGAAGATATCTATTTTTCCGGTACATTTAGACATAACATGGTTATTTTCAATGACACCCCATGCAGTGAGAATAGAAAATTCAGTTCATAATTCTAATGCAGTAGAGGAGACAGATCTGGTTTTTTCTCTTATGGCTTGTACTCCTGTTACATTTAATAGGAACTGTACATCCAGGTGCGGGGAGAGAAGTAGATTCCTGTTCTGTAGCTTAGAGAATTACCCACTCTTCAGAATCACCCTGACACCTGGATACAATGGGTCAGGTTAAAAATGTTGCCTCCTGTGAATTCTAGGCTTTTGTTCATTTCAACATTCAAGCCAGACCTCTCATGCACAAAAAGTGCTTCAGAGGTATTCATTTATTTTTTGTTTGTTTGTTTAGGTTTGCAGTCCTTTCTCTGAGAATCGTTCTTATTAATCTTTGCACTGAAATATTTTTAGGATGCCAGTGCCAGTTACCTTGCTGTTGCCTGTTTAATAGTGGCAGATTCTATTTTGCTACTGGTGGCAAACAATTTAATTAGGAACACAAAATAGCTGCCGGCTTTATTTCCCCCCTGCAAGTGTCTGCTCCTTGTCTAAGAATAAGAAACTACCACTATAAAAATCTGTTTCTTTGAGCTCTCGCTAATGAAACTTCCCGATTCCACTTGTTTCACTGAGCTTTCTCTGCAACAATTTATTCTTTCTTTCTAAACAGACCTTTAGGTAGGCGAGGCCATTTGTAAATTATATGGTGCTGGTAATATCATGAAATATCATGACTGCAGTTTATGGGCAGATGAAGGGGGATGAGTTGTAACAGGAATAAATTACACAAAATACATTGGGGGAGAAATGGGAGAGTGCTGGTGCCAACCAAATTATTAAACTTTAGAGTGGCACTTAATGAGGACACCAAATTAAGTGACCTTACTGGATGGACATAGCAAATGGGATTCTTGGGGAATTATCTTCGATTACCTTACAAAGAAATAAGGAGACATAGTATCACAAGCCAAGATCAGAAAAGTACAGGTGAACTGAATATTAGCAAATAAAGCAGTTCACTGAAAAAAACTATCCCTTTAGAATCATCCTGAACACACTACATAAAATCACATACTGGTGAAAAGAGTATAATTTATGGCTTGGGGCCATACATTTTATATCTAATTTTGCCTTTTTATAAATGTGTCTAGCCACAAGCATAAAAGCTCACATTGTCTCTGTAATTAATATCAAGTTATGAAGAGTACTGTGAACTAGAAAATCAGTCATGTCCTATAGATTTCTCTCCCTACCTTGCTTAATCTACCTGTGAAATGGGGTGGTAATTCTGACCGACCTATAGAAACTAAGTGAGGAATCATTAATACATGGCTAAATAGAAAATATAGGCATATTTATATGTGTCTGTGTATGCATTTTTCTCGCAGGTACCTTTTCTATTGAGGTAGAATTAACATGCAATAAAATGAACAAATCTTACATGTGCAGCTTAGTGAATTTTTGCATATACATATGTGTATATACATATATATGTATATATATCTACACGCTTGTGACCACTACCCAGATATTTTCATTACCCTAGAAAATTCCCTTCTTTCCGTACTCCCCCATTCTCCCCCAGAGCTAAACACTCTTCTGACTTCTGTTCTCATAGATTAGTTTAGAATGTTCTTGAAATCAGAGATTTGTACTCTTTTGTGTTTGGGATCTTTAAACTCAGTGTAGTTTTTGACTCGGTCACTATTCTCCATTATTAGGGATTGAGAGGGTTGGGGAAACAGATAAGCAACCTTGAAAGCATCAAACAGCCTCCTCCGCTCTTCTTTTTTTTCTGTTCTTCTCTGTTCTACATCCTTATAGCTCAGTGGTTAAGAGTGTGGTCTCTGCCATCTCCATGGTTGGGAATTAATTTTAGCTCCATCACTACCACTGTGTAGACCTGGGTAACTTACTTTAAATCTCTGAGTCTTAGTTTTCTAAATAGAAAAATGAGATTAATAACCACCTCTTACAGTAGTTATGAGGGCTAAATAAGATGATCCACATCAAGCGCTCAGTATAGTTTCTGGCCACTAAATGACAATATTAAGACCAGCCTGGAATATTCTAAGTCAAACAAGAAGAGCTCTTTGTTGGGTTTTTCTTGAGGACAGCAGGCAGAAGGATCAAGTCTTCTAGGCTCTGAAAACAATGGTTCTATTTTTTTTTTTCAATCAGTCCTCAACTAGCCTTACCACATCCCAGTAGGGCAAAAAAGTTGCTGACAGGTGTTCATAAGTACACCTGTGTCATTATGGTCATTTTTGAATGAAGGAAACACTATTGCTAAAAATGTATTTATGTGATTTCACAATTACCAATGCATATTTATTTCTTTTGAGACAAAGTCCAGTAGGAATGGATAGATTTTAGAACTAGAAGGATGCTTACAAATCATTCAGTTTATTCTCATTTTATAAATGAGGAAACTGAGGCAAGTCAGGTCATTTGTTTAAGGTCAATGAAAAAGCCAAGATTTCTGCCTCATGGTCCAGGGCAACGGTTCTCAAAGTGTGGTTCCTCAGCCATTAACTATGGCATCACCTAATGCTGGTGTTACTTGTTAGAGTTGCATATTTTCAGGGTACACTCAAGACCTACTAGATGAGAAACTTCTGGGACAGGGCCCAGCAATGTGTGCTCTAGCACGCCCTCTGGATATTTAACCTGCTAAAATTGGAACATCAGTATAGGGCCCTGCTACCCTAAGTATTGTCTTCAGACTAGCAGAATCCATTTAACCCGGAAGCTATTTAGAAATGTAGACTCTCAGGCCCCAGATCTACTAAATACTACCGTTTAGTAAGATTTCTAGGTGTTACGTATGCCATTAAAGCTTGGAAGCATTGGTCTACACTAGCAGCCGCGGTCAGAACTATTTAAGCCTAAATCGTCTACTAGGATCTGTGCTGTTTTCTGCCATCAGAGGCCAATGATCTGATCCCCTTCCCCAAAGGATCTGCCAAAACAACTGTCATAACACCAAAAATTAGTTTCCCCTCTGTGCCAGAGCCTGTGCTGAGCAACCTCTGTGGAGCCATTTATGCTTCAAAATCCTTTAATACAGAAATAACTATGCCCATTTTACTAGTAGGAAAATATTCTCAGAGACTTTGTCCTCACCCAAGGCCAGGATATTAGCAGGTGGAAGAAGTGGGGTAAAATTTTAGCTCTTCCTGGGCTTCCCTGGTGGTGCAGTGGTTGAGAGTCCGCCTGACGATGCAGGGGACACGGGTTCGTGCCCCGGTCTGGGAAGATCCCACGTGCCGTGGAGCGGTTGGGCCCGTGAGCCATGGCCACTGAGCTTGCGTGTCCGGAGCCTGTGCTCCGAAACGGGAGAGGCCACAGCAGTGAGAGGCCCGCGTACCGCAAAAAAAAAAGAAAAAAAAAATTTGGCTCTTCTGGACCTTTTCCATGATACCATGAGATACCTGCTCCCTAGTCCCCCTGGACTAAGCATAATGGTCATTATCTAAACCGAAATCTGAGTCTCTGCTCTTAAACCAATTTTAATTTACAGAAATCATAAAACCTTAGAGTTGATACAATATGTTAAATATTGCCATGGATAGTTTTTGAAAGGAGAGATTAGTGATAGCACTAGGGTAATAAACCAGGCCATTGTTCTCAGACTACCTGTAGTGAAGGACTATTCTCCCCTCACCCCACTCTGCCATGTACCAATTCTTCTGCAACATACAATAAAATGAATCAATAAAAAATAATTTAAAAGACACAAAAAATACAAGCCAACTTTTAAAAAGATTCAACAGATGTAAAATCACACTGTCAAGTTGCTGTAAACATTTCTAAATGCTTACTCTCAATTTCTCTGCTTACATTGTCACAGACCAGTAACAAACAGCTTGCAGACTGGGACTGTTCCGGAAGTATCCTTTGAGTAGCAAGAAACTGGGCAATCTGTAAATTAAGATTGAGGTATAGTCCCAACCGGTTTTAAACTACTGTAAAATAGGTCACACAGACTCTATGACTCCATCTTTCCAACCCTAGAAAGATATGGAAGGCCACTGATACTTTCTCCAGAGTCAGCCCTAGGAATATTAGTAACATTTCATGTTTTGTGTGACTTTCATTCATTCATCCAACCAACATTTAGTGATAATTGATTATGTGCCAGACTCTTGGGATTCAAAACTGATTTAAGATATGGTCCCCAGTTTTAGCACACACAGTAGTGGATAATAGTAATAATTTCTTTTATGTATGTTGTGTATCTATTGCTCTAGTCATACATCGATATCCTTTCTCTTAAAAAATAATTTGAACTGCCTTGTTTTACAGTATAATGAGATAAAGATAAAACTAATAAAATATAGCATTTTATTAGCCTCTCACTCTAATCTTGACTTCTCACATTATGCTGTGGTATGAATAGGATACGTGTTATTGTATCCGTTTTAAAGATAAGAAAGCAGGCTCAGAAGGATTGCCTCATGTGCTCAAGATCATAGAGCTTGTGCAGGACAAGGCAGGGAATCAAACTTCAGTTCATCGCTTCCAAGCCCAGTGCTCTGTTCACAGCACCCTAACCATGGTTGTTTTTCTTCCACAATTCTTCAACCATGTAATCCTTGGATTCCCTATGGATAACTATCCACCCCCAAGCATCTTGACCTCATGACGCTCCTGGAGGTGACAAGCCTTTCACCTAGGCTTCTACCTACATTTCTTTAGAGCTAAGCTTTTAGTCTTCCTTCTTTCAAATTCACATCTAGCTGACCTATATTCTTTTCATTCTTGAGCTTACTCTAGGCTAGATGACAGCACACTTAAAAAATTTGAATATATGTCTCTATTTAATGGTAACCAATGGCCAATTATCTCCCTTCTATCTAGGGGAAGACCTAGTTAAGACTACAAGATAGGGGAAGTTTGTTTTCATTACTTCTACTCTCTTGGTGCTGTGTCCTCATTCCCAAATCAGTGACCTACACACGAATACTCTTTTTTCTTCATTCCTTTAGTGAAACAGTCTCTCAGAGCATTCATTCATGTTAAGATGTAATGGCAGTCAACAACACAAAGCATTAGCTACCTGGAGGTATTTTTGTGTTCTGTTCTTTGTTGTATTGCCATAGCCCAGCAACACATTTCTCATTTGGTAAGTGCTCAGTAACTATTTACTCAATGAATATTAGATGAACTTGTAATTGGGAAGGAACAGAAACCAACACTAAGGTTGGTACCATATTCAGTGCTCTTATGCTTTCTTTTAATTCATGCCTATCTCATCCATCCCCTTGCCTCTGGTCTCCCTTCAGATCTGTCCTCTGCATATCTGTCTGAATGATGGCTCTAAAATTCATATCTCATTATGCCACTTCTTTGCCTTAAATGCTTTCTGTATATTTCTATTGCCTTCAGTAAATAAGTCAAAAACTTCATCAGGTGATACTCAAGGCAGTAGCAGTGGAAGCAGGAAGAAGTCACCAAATACAGGGCTACTTAGAAGATGCAATTGATAGGAATTGGGATGCAGTTGGATGAGGAGTTGAGAGGAAGGAAGGCCTTGGTGGTGATGTTGAAGGAAGGGCTGGTGAGGAAGTCCGGGAACAAGCTACAATGTGAGAATGCCTACTTATTTCTCTGGTCCTGTTGCCCCTCCCCCTGTTCCAGCCCACCATCTCTCAAAATGCACAAAATCCAGAAAAATTCCCTTGGACTTATCTTACAATATGGTAAGGAATTCAGGGATGATAAAACATAATTTTAAGACCTTAGTAATATATTTTTTAAATACATATTTTAAAATTAAATATAGGAATTTATTTTACTGAATATAGTATGACATCTATTTATTAAATATAGTAATATATATATTTTTAAAAGGCTACTTGTCCCATGTTTGTTAGTTTTAGATATCTGGTTTTCTCATTATGAGGGCAATAAAGCTCTTAAAACTATATGCCTTACATAATTATGTTCTGTATAAGAAGAGGAACAGATGGGGAAAAATGGTTATTTGGATGGTGTCTCACTTCTTTGTGGATGTTGGTTGTGAACAAAACCCCAGAACAGAATGGGTGGTGGAAGCTATCAAGAAGAAAAACCTTGGGGGACTGTCTGGGTCCAGGTAAAGGGCATAGGGAGGCAGAGACTGTGGAAATTTAATGGCATGAGATCTGGCATCAGATCTAGTGAGGTCCTCTCTTCCACACATTTTTTAACTGGATGATCTTAGACAAGTTACTTAACCTCTTTAAGTTACAGTTCCACCATGTATAAAATGAGAATTATAATAGCACCTACCTCATAAACCTAAGGGTTAAGTAAGTTTTTTCTCTATGCAATGCTTAGCCTCTGCAAATGCTCAATAAATATTAACTATCATTGTAAAGATTATATGAGCTAACAATAGGAAAACCATGGTGGTCTCTATGGCATATAAATAGAGTACTTCCAAAATGCTTTGCCATCTAGGAAACACCTATCTTCCAAGATTTCCACATGGAATTTGTGTTCATCATGGAGTTTGCCTCACACTAGTATCATTAAGAGAAAATAGACATAGTTAATATTCCTTTCAAATAGCAGAAAAAGCCTTTCACTTCTATTAAAATAATCAATAAAAAAGAACAGATTTCTGGGACAGTGAGAAACCAAAACTCATTTATGAACTGTGATTTTGAAGATATGCCACAGAATGGAGAATATTCCTCTGCTTGTTTCTTCCTGCTCTATATAGAAAGACAATCTTATGCCACCAGGTCATGGAGATAGAGTTTATGGGAAGCTAAGGGGGCTCAACTGAGGCATTCTGATTCTTCTGAACCTCTGCGACAATAGCTTCAGTCTATGGAAAAGTGGGCTCCAGACTTGAGCCTTCATCAGAATCCCTTCAAGTCTTGTAAAATGCAGATTTCTGGGCCTCAATCCACTGTGTTGTATTTTTAACAAGTTCCCCAAAGGGACGCCCATGATGCTGGTCTGGGACCACACTTAAGAACCACTGCTTCAGAACTGAGAGGTCATTCCCCAGCTAAAAAGAGATTCAAACTATAAGCTCTCCGTGATGAGCTATTAGCATTATTTTAAAAATGTTCTTGGAACACCCTCTATTTATGGGCCCTGACATTTCAACACACATTATCAACGTGTCCCTTTGCCCTCTTTCTTTCTTGGCAGTTTGGTATCTTCAACTTTCTCTTGCATCACTACCCTCCTTCCAGAAATCTTGCCAACACATTTTTGGATCGTGCTATGGCATGCTTTGTATTGCATTTTTCCTGCTCTATCTGTATTGTAAGTTTTGCCTGTTTTATAAATGGAATCTTCCTTTTGCTCTGAACTCTGGCCTAACAGTTCCCTCTAAAGTCTTTGCCTCTTTTTTTGTATACGGAATATAAATATTTCTAAGAGAACTAACTGTAATAGTATACTTCATCAGAATATGCTTACCACCCAGCACACATTATTTTTAACCAATAGCAAAACTAAAACTAGAATACCAGCGCTTGCAATTGGTCCTTTAGGCTATGTGTAATGAATTGACTTCTTTATAAATTTTATTAAAGGTTTTGCTACTGAGTTTGCTTAAATCAAGGGATACTTGTGCTAAAAATCTACTGAAACTTTCACTGGCTTTTTTAACTTTTTAATTAATTTTTTGTTTTGGTTTTAGTGTAAACCTTAATTTAGAGCCTGTTATGGCCAACTATAATATTTAAGCATTAATTTGTAACACTATCTGAGCTGGATCTCCCACTGTGCCCAATTTTGTATTTCAATTTTTGGAATGGCCACACATAAATAGTTTTTAAAATGTTCCTCAGATATAGATGCATGGCCAAGTATAAGAATCTTAGTGAAGTTTTAGCTTTAACTTAATTTTACTCTCTCTTTTCACTTAAGAAGATGAAATGGATACTTGCATTTTACTTGTTACAATTGACTGTCTTCTTTACAGTTGTGAAAAAATGAACAGCTTGCCATACTCAAAGAGAAACCACTGCTCATGTGTGTTTGTGTGTGTGTTTAAAAAACACTACATCTGTGCTATGCTGTGCTTAACCACAATGACAGTGACTAGCATATAATAAAAGATTACATTAATTTGTGCTCTGCTTCAGAAAAGAGCATTTAAGTCAGCTCTGCAGATTCAGGGAACAGGTTTCTTTCCTAAGAAAGCAGAGAAGGAAATAAATAAAAACTCAACTCTAAAGAAAATTAGCATAGAAGATGATCTGGTAAACTGGTTAAAAGAAAAGCATAAATGTCCTGTTTCTTATTAGTTGAATTTGTCCTTAAGTTCCAAAGACATTTGGTTTTATCCAGTCACTATACTTTGAACAACCACATTTATGAAAAAAGAAAACTTCAGCTAAATTGTCTCTTTATTAAGTGGAGAAAAGGTAGGAGAGCTATGAGTAAAGACAAGCCAGTGTAGAGAGGATGTGGATTTGGCTGGGAAGAAAGGAAGTGGGGGAAAGACTTCAAATTCCTCTTTCCTCTGTTTTGGTTTATATTTCAGATCCCTCATGTGTGAATTCTCTACAAAGAAAATATGAAAATTCCTTTTTTTGATAAGTATTAAACCATTTCAGATTCTCAGTCATCAAATTTAGTTCAAGTGTTATAAATAAGAAAATGTTCACATTTTAAAAAGTTTTTCAAATGACTATCTTGAAAAAATAAGAGTTCTCCCATATTTTATAATATCTGGGAACATTCCATAACTTCTACATTTGGCAAAAATCAATTTTGGTAATATACTCTGTGGTGAGAATATGAAAGTTCAGGCACACTTATGTTCGTGGGGTATAAATTGGTGTAATGCCTAAGGAAAGTGGGTTGCAATATTTATTTAGATACAAGCATACATAACCTCTGACCTAGCAATTCCTCTTCTATGAATTTAAGCTACATGTATAATTTCGTGTAGGTGGAAAGACACACGTTCCAATGATAAGTACTGATAAGTCATTTGTAATAACATTTATCAATAGGCAACTGATTATAAACTATGCTTTGTCCATCTGATGGAATTCTATGCAGCTATTAAAACAAACACAATACGTATTGATACGGAATGATCTCAAAGATTTGTTAAGTAAGAAAACTGCATGTTTATATTTGCTTTGCATATAACACTTCTGAAATGATATAAAAGAAGCTGGTATAAGTGGATGGATTTGGGGAAGGTGTTAAGTAAGGCAGGGAGTCCAGGGTGGGAGGAGAATTTCACTACATTCTCTTTGGGACATTTTGAATTTTATACTCTGAGCATCTATTTCCTATTTAAAATGAATTAAAAAATTTAAAAGCCCATGGAACCTCAAGATACAAATAAGTCCAAAACAACTGAGTTAGACGAACTTTTTCCATGACTTCAATATCCCAAGAACTAAAAGTCTAAATCTTTCACTTCTGAATGTAATTAAACTTATTATATACAGAAGGCAGAAGTCGTATCCTAGCCCATGTAAACTCGGGGCCAGAAAAGTATTTTTTTTTAACAACATATTTCTCAAACAGGCATTTGTAAAACTAAAACACATTCATTTTTGCTTTTCCTGACATGCCAAGTTAGTTAAGTTTAAAGCCTGTCTCTGTAAGGTAAAATAAAGGAAGCTTTGTAGCCACCATTAAATGTCTTCACTGTAAGATTTATTGCCATAATTGTGACAGAGCAAATGATTTTTTTCTTGGCAGCAAAAAGAGTCTTAAAAAGAAACTAGGTATTGTTTTTTCTTCTCCAAGCAAAGTATAGATACCCCAAAAATTACATGGTGTCACAGAGCATGCCATAGTTAGAAAAAATGATGCACTGCCTTCTCCATCTTATTAAGTAAATTACACAGTTAACTCTTTGTACCTTTGAAGGATGTCTCTGTCTGATGAATTTTGTTATTAGAGCAACATTCAGCTGGAAATTGTGTATTGAAATTAACTCATTTTGGACTTAATGAAGTAGATTTTGAAATAAAACAGAAGTGTCATAGTAACAGATACAAATTCTACAACTGTGGCCGAACATTCCAAGGATTTTTATGTAGCTATTGGTGAGAGAACAATAAGAAATGTAAAGGATCCATACACTATCAACTGACTGACAAGTGAGTTATTAATGTACTAGAGGAAGGGACCATGTCATTTTCTGCACGACTGTTTGCACAGACTAATATCATTGGGTTCAAGCTACTCACTCACTCACTTACTCATTTTACTTATTTGGTCAATCAGTCACCACTCACTGGTCTCCCTACTAGGTGCTGGGAGACCCAAAAGTAAAGGAGATACAGTTTCTGTCCTTCAAGAATTTACAGGTTAGTAAGAGGGAGGTTGGGGGGAAATGAACACAGAAAAAGATAAACGTAATGCCATATAAGAAGTGTAATAAGGGAGAAAACCCCTTAGGAGCCTAGATGAAAGTCATCTAATTCAGCATGAAGTATGCCTGGGTTTGTGAGTCTAGAGGAGGTAGAGTGGAGAGGGTCAAGGAAGATTAATTACCAGGAGGGGGTAATAGTGAGGGGGTGAGAGTTGAAGGGATTTCCAGTGAAATGTGGAAGTTAGCCAGGTTTCTGTGTGTGTGTGTACACACGTGTGTGTGTAAGGGGGAAGCAAAGCAAAATTGAAGGGAGAGAACACAACCTTAAAAAGGTACAGAGATGAGAAATAACAAGGTGAGGGGTGTGGGTAGAGGACAGCTTCAAGCAGCCATGTTCCTGAACATATGGCAAAAGGCAGAAGGGAGAAAAGATAGTATGAGAGAGAAGCAGGATCCATACAGGAGATTCCAGCAAGCAAAATGTCTGAATGAAGATAGACTATAAGAAAAATGCAGCAAGAATCTTATACTTAGTCCCCCTTGAAATCAATTTACTTCAGAAATGGAAACTATAGACATTAACTATATCATTTGGGTTAGGAGGGGACAACCAGCATAATAAATTGAGACTATGGTAATAATCAGGTTGTTTTGCTGATTAACTAGAACTTCTACAAAGAAGAGTATTTCCTCAGTAGAAAACATTGCTTGTATGGAATTGGCTACCACCCCACAGTTAGCATCTGACGAGCACAATTTAAAGAAACTTCACTGGTCCTCAGTCTGAGGGCATTACTGCTAGAAAAAGCTTTTCATTTGGAAGCCCTCCAAAAACTCTGGATTTTTAAAAATAAAAAAATATTGAGTAAACTGTAAGAAGAAAGATTCATTATTTATACTAAAAATAACTATGATAAGGCAAGATAAAGTAACGTGAAGTGATTTTTTGGAATATACATTTGTCCTTTCAATATATATTCTTTTTTATTGGGGTAAAATATATTGTGGCAAAATTTACTGTGGCCTCGAGCAAGACAACTTGGGCTTCCTTCCAGCATGGTGGCTGGGTTCTAAGAGAGCAAAAGTCCAGACTGCCAGGCTTCTTCAGTCCAAGGCCCCAAACAGACCTTCTGCTGCTTTTTATTGGTCAAAGTAAGTCACAGGGTGAGCTTAATATAAAAGTTGGGGAAACAGACTCCACCTCTTGGGTGGGGGAAAGTGACAAAGAACATGTGGCCCTCTTCAATCTACCACAGTGCTTATATTTAAAATTGTGAATTTAGGTACCTAAAAATAAAACAAAACAAATTTAAAAAACCTCTTTCTATATTAGGTTGTCTGTAAGGACCATATGCTGTTTTGGTTTCTTTGCATGGGTCTTAGGGTAGAGGGTTATGGGGAGATGGTAACTTACTAGTGGGTATTGTCATAACTGGCATGTTTATTTCTGTGGTCTTATTTTTTTTATAGATCTGAAAAGGAATTTGCATCCAAAATATACTTGGAAACTTTTACACTGATACCAAAGCCAGACAAAGACACTACAAGAAAATTGTAAATATCTTTTACAAATATTGACCTACAAATCCAGAACAAAATACTAGCAAACCAAAGCAGCACATTAAAAGGGTTACACATCATGACCAAGTGGGACCTGTTCCTGGAATTTGAGAATGGGTCAACAGGCAAAAAATAATCAATGTAATATATCACATCAACAGAATGAAGGAAAAAAACCCAAAATCATCTCAATTGATGCAATAAAAGAATTTGACAGAATTCAACATCCTTTCATGACAAAAGCACTTAATAAACTAGAAATAGAAGGAAACTTTCTCACCATTATAAAGGCCATACATGAAAAATCGACTGCTAACAACACACTCAGTGGCAAAAGACAGAAAGCCCACCCTGCCTCCCAACCATGAACAATGCCTACTTTTGCCACTTCCAGTCAACATTATATTAGAAGTTCTAGCCAGAGCAAGCAGGCAAGAAAAATAAATAAAAGGCATTCAAATTTAGAAAGTATGAAACAAAACTATTCTTATTCACAGCTGACATGACCTTGTATCTAGAAAACACCAAAGATGACACACACACAAAGTTAGAGCTAATAAATGAATTCAGAAAAGTTCTGTGGTCTTATTTTAAGCTTCCTGATGATACTGTTATGTTTGTTTTCTCTCTTCTGCTGGTTATACAATTATTCCTCTATTGGTGTTTTTTGCAGTTATTGGGAGTGGGGAAATTTTGAATTAACTCTATAGTGATCTAGATATATTAAATTTATCTATATTTCTTTAATTCTTGAGGTCATAAAAATAAATTTTGATTCTACTCCTTTATATAATATATGGCCAAGAATTTAGTGGCCCCTTAAATTTCCATGGTCTGTTTTTACTGCAAGTTTTTATTTCATTTAGGGTTATAGATCTGGCTTACATTTATATATCATTTTTTAACACTTGAATCTACTTTTTCAACAATAGTTTTAGGATTTCTCATTTAATTCTGTGATTATATCCACAATAGTTTAATTCTCTAAATTTTACATTGGTTTCCAGGAACCCTACCAGTTTTTTGACACTTGATGCTGTGTTCCTGTGTTGTTTTTCACTTTTCTTTTGGTCAGCTGGATCTACCTTCAAGTATTCTTCTTGGGAAGGACAAATGGTGATATATCCTTTACTCCTTGTCTGACTGAGAGTCTTGGCATAGGTATATCAGCCAGCTTTTATATGGAATTCTTGCTTCTCAACCTTTTTATGCCTTAAAATTTTATAGATATCACTCTTTCATTTTTCTTTTACTAGAGTTGAAAAAGAGAAATTTGAGCATTCCTATTGCTGTGTCTTTCTGAAAAGTGATTATACAATCTCACCCCTTGTTTCTGAATTGAAGTTTTAAAAATTATTACTGTTTATTTAGATGTAGGTTCTTTTTATTAATTTTGCCTGGACCCTGGTAAGTCACTTTGAGTTGTGATTTTTCTTCATTCAGGAAAGTTTTGTCTATTAGATCCTTGACTATTACTTCACTCATATTGCTCTGGTTTCTGAATTTGGAAAATTAATATCTAAGTCTGACTTCAAATTTGTGCCTTCCATATTTTTTCTCCCCTATTTTACCTCTTTGCATTTTTTTATTCTGCTTCTGAGAGGGTATCTCATGTATCCTTCACAGTACAGATATGAATTTGCAAATCATTTATGCTGTCTATAATCAATATCAAAGCAAATTTACATTTTTCATCACATTTTTTTCTTGCACTATTTTCTTATTTTAGCTATATTTGTACCTCTGACTTTATCTCAGCTTGATTTTTTTCTATGGTTGCCTGCTCTTTTTTCAAAAAATCTCTTTAACTTTTTCTTTTTGAATCGTTGTGAGAGACCAAGCAGAAATCTTTTCTCATTTTTACCAGGTTATTGTAGGATAAGTCAGGCTCTTCTTCTGAGGCTTTGGGGTAAAATCCTCTTTCCCTTAAGTAGCAATATTCATTAACCTTCTTTTTCACAAAATGGTTTGCCAGATTACTAAAATGCAGCAAATGTATATCAACTAGAAGCAGAAAAAGGAAAAATAAGGGGAAAGACTTTAAATAGATCTAAGGATAAAGTAATATAAAATGCCCAGCATGAAGGCCCACACTCTTTGGTAGCTGTGGACAGCTATTTGGACCATGCTTGTAAGCAACAAAGGGTAATACACCAGCCACAGTACCCATAAGACAAATCCATAATAACAATGAGCAATTGTTAGGAGAAGCTCAGTTCTTCCAGATGCTAAGATGAGGAAGAAACTGTCCTTGAGGTCTCATATACATGGGATTCTCTGCACCATAATGATCAATGTCCTCAATATTACTTGGAAGAAAGATACATGACCAGTTTCATATGGCTAATGACATGGGCTAATGGCTTTACCCCTTCAAGTATGAAGGTATTTAGAGTGTGTCCAGGTGTATGTGGATTTCATTCATATTCTTTAAGTGATCCTCCATAAACTTTGCTTCCTTCAGCTAAGCTTTTGCTGTGTTTTGGACAACTTGATTTTGAAATTGTTCTCTTTGTCAATTATCTGGAGTGTGATTGTTTTCTGTTTTCAGTTTGATTTAGAACTATACCTTAATAAAATGTCAAACCAGAAGTAGGGTTATCACCCCCTTGTGAAATTACTGGAGCCTAGCAAAAAACACATGACGGAAAAAAAAGCACATAAAACTGTTCTATTTTCATGCAGAGGATTACTAGAAGTCAAGGCATTACTAAAGAGCAGAAGGAAGCTTCTTAGAAAATAATTTACATCTACCTTAATTCACAGACACGTGGAGACTAAAGCCCCTAAGTTCCACTTCTAGACCTTGGCTGCAACAATTTTAGCATGGAAATCTTTAAGGTAGGTGTACTCAAATATTCAACTGTATCAATTACACCAACTCAATAAAGTATTCAGAATGCTTTGTTTTGAGCACTGCTACTTCCTGATGTGTTCTCTAAAATACTGTTGTCTAAATAAACATAAAGCGGGACTTCCCTGGTGGCCCAGTGGTAAAGAATCTGCCTTCCAATGCAGGGGACACGGGTTCGATCTCTGGTTGGGGAACTAAGATCCCACATGCTGCGGGACAACTAAGCCCATGCGCCACAACTACTGAGCTCGCACGCCTCAATGTGAGAGCCCGCGTGCCACGAACTACGGAGCCCACGTGTTCTGGAGCCCTAGCGCCACAACTAGAGAGAGAAAACCCGCACACCACAACTAGAGAGAAGCCTGTGCGGCAACAGAAGATCCTGCACACCTCAGTGAAGACCCCACGTGCCACAACTAAAACCCGACGCAGACAAAAAAATAAAGAAAATATTTAAAAATAAATAAAAAATAAACAAACACAAAGTAACTAAATGAGTTGAGTTATTAAATATAAATAAATTAAAACTTGGGAGGGTATTACAAAAATAATTTTTTGGCTTTAAATAAATTGAGAGTCAGGTGTCCATTTTGTCCAGGCAAAGTCCATACACTTTGATCATGACAATGAGAGCATATCTTTTGTATATTTGAGAATTCTTATTTTTTGTCTACAGGAGATTCTTTCCAAATCATACTAAATAACAGCTGAAATGGCCTCTCCTAAACCTTTTTTTTTCTTTTTTTTTGAATTGGAGTAAAATTGTTTTACAATGTTGTGTTAGTTTCTGCTGTACAATGAAGTGAATCAGCTATATGTATACCTATATCCTCTTCCTCTTAGACCTCCCTTCCCCCTTTCCCCCACCCCCATCTAGGAAGAGTTTTTTCTTTTAACTTAGTGTTCTCTTTGGGATAGGGGTAGTGAACTGACAATAAATTAAAAATCAGAAATATCACAAAAATCCACTGATTGGATCATTAACTCTATAAGATTTTATACATTTCTGGTTTTGTGTTCTTGGGTACATTTTCTCCAGAAAGATTCCAAGATCATTTGTGAAAGAGTTTTTTCCAAAACTGCCTGGGAATGTCTATTTGTCAACGGGCAGAACTGTCTCTCTTGGAGATTTGACTCCAGGATAATCCTGCCTCGAAGACATCAGTGGGAAAATCATCCTGTGTATTTTTCCTAACAGCCAAAAAAAAAAAAAAAGAAAAAAAAAAGAAAAAAAAGAGAGATAAATAGATAGATAATAGTAGAGAACGGATAAAATGAGTTTCACTGTGTGGCTTGAAGTTAGAAGAAATCTTAAAGGACTCTGTGTAGCCCAAGGGGCAACGGCAATGGGGTTAGGGTTGATGGAATGAGTACAAGTGCCCCCTACTGGCAGCTTCCCTGAGTCTCTGCAGAGCTAAGAGCAGAGAGGTGGTTTTCCCAAAAGGGGAGCCTAAACTATTTCCTTCAGCGCTGTCAATTTGCACCTTCAGGAATTCCTTGACTATATATTACCACAATGATTCCACTACAGCTGTCCTCATGGTAAACAACAAAACTGTCTCCCCCACGAGAATGGAGCGTGTGTGTGTTTGTGTGGGCGCACGCGCGTGTGTGTATCTTAAAGAATATTCAGCAAAGTTTTCATGTCTTTTCAAGTGTCAGTGCAAAATATGGTAAAAGGCATTCACATGCAATCCAATTATCCCTTTGCATCTCCAAAAGAAAGATTGTTCTGGTGTGGACCTGACCCTTGTGATGAATCAGAATGAAATGGTACAGTTTAAGGAGAATCTTTTCATTGGGAATATATAAGCCGGGGAGTGCTTGGAGGGGCTGATGAGGGCAACAGAACGGAGATGCTCTCATATCCATAGACACTGCTGCTTAAAGGTGTATTTCAACATGGTGAATGGCATTCCTGTTACATGACAAGATGACAAATACTATCCAATGAACCACAACACATAAAAGGGAAAAATAACATTTTTCTCACCTTGGGAGCGCTTGAAAGGTCCATCTAGCTGCAGATGCAGGCTTATATTATTTTGCCAAGAAGGTTTCAACTTGGAGATGGTTCAAAGAGCAGAATTTTAACTAAGAAGGAGGTGGAGATAAAATAAGGGTTCAGCAAGAAGCCAGTCTGGGCAATGCAAGATGGACTTTGATAAAATATTCTAAATCTAACTTTCTAAAGGGGGCTCTGATCTCTCTTCTTTACATCTGTATTTGAATAGGTGAAAATGATTCCCACAAAACAGAATCTCCCAAAATACGAGAAAATGAAGGAGCGCCCTAATAAACATAGACCTCCAAACATTCGGTTTCCAGTCCTTACCGCACCTGGGTATCACGTTCAAGCAGATAATTTTTTTTCATTGTTTCTCCAGGCTGCAACTAGATGAAAACTTATCATCTATATGATCAATAGTCATTTTGTTAGTCAGCTCCACTTACGTATGCCAGCTCACACAGCAAATCTGCTGTCAGTCAATTGAGCTGTCCCCTTAAACACGCAGGCTTGACTGACTGATTCAGTTTTTCACAGCCTGATCAAACAAATATCATCCAGAATGGCTATTTTCTCTCACTCTGTGTTGTATGTTTAAGTTCAACAAGTGTCAGGGGGATTTAATGGGCTGTGTGGTAGTAAAATCAGCTGAGTGATTCTTTGAAGTCCCTGTTCTTACAAGGGGATGATATTGGGTATTTGTAGACTTCAGAATAAATTTGGGGGCACAGGGATGGTCAAACTGCATTCTGGTAAAAACTTAGTACCATTTAGGAGTTGTGATTTTAAAATGTTCTGCTTTAGCTCCTAGGCAACCTCCACCTCTGAAGACAATTTACAGCATATCTGTGGAATGATTAGATGTTGGCTGCTTGGGCAGCCCGCAGGGGGTGAGGGGTAGGGGACATAGGATTGACGCTGAGCTCTGGAAGTCCCATTTTGTGATTCCATGGGTAAAAGGAAGTTCATATAAGGGGTAAGAACAAAGATTCACATTTCAGAGCATCACATTTTGCTGATATAATTGTAGAAAATTCATTTGTCTTCAGAGCTTCATCTTTATATATGTCTTTTATTGCTGGCTCTCTATTACCTCTTCATGATAGGTTATTAAAACCTACAAAATAGTTGGGAATTCCAAGGCTAAAAATAAATGGAGCAGAGAAATCCTAATTAAGTGCACAGGCTCTGGACCACACTGTCATGTTCATATCCTGCCTCCACCCATCATCTAGTAGCCATTTGACCTTGGATGAGTTAGCCTCTCTGAACCAGTGTTTGCAGCTGTAGAAAGGGGCTAATACCAGCAATACCTCAGAGGACTGGTATGAGGATTAATTGACCTAGTGCACACACAGATCTTAGCACAGGGCCTGTCACATCGCAATCATTCAATAAATGATAACCACCATTTTGAAGTGTGACAAAAGTAATCTTTGGGAATGTAGCACTTGCTGAAGAGGTGCTTCATTCACAGGAACCAAGTAAAACCAACTTGATTAAGGGTCTGACTACCCGATTTCCACATTTTCTCTTGCTTGCTTTCCTTTAATTTTCTATCCATTCATCATTGCAATTGCCTAATGTTCAACACAACCCAGTGCAAAAAAATTCTGCTAGAGGAGAGCAGAACAGAGTGGGAAGATGGGGGGGGGGGTGCTCCCCCATGAAGATAAATAGAGTGAACAAATAAAATGAAACCAGTTATCTGCCTCCGTGCAGGTGGCTTAGTAGGGGAATTGGTATAAGTTGTCTGTTGAAATACATCTTTCTATAACGTGAGATATCAATTAGTATGATTACCTTAGCCATCATTAATATGGAGCACCAAGGGGTGAAGACAGATATGTCTGTGCAATGCCTGACTTTCTCTGCATGCATACATATATACTTGTGCTCACACACATGCAAAATTTCCTTTGACATGAATCCCCTTACATTTACAATAAATTCTGTCCTCAACTCTGCATGACATTGCTGACAAAAGGACACAGTAGCTAGATAAGCGTTTGAGGCACTGACAACAGGCCCTGCACTCAAACACTGATGTGCTGGTGTCCTGCCATCTGCTATAAAATAAAGATCATGTCCTCTGTATCAATGATAGAGAAATCTTCAAAAAAAGGTGTTGGTTAAAAATGAGTATTTTAGTAAAAAATACTTGCTATTCCTCTGTCACTGCCTGAGATAGGAAGATGTGGAGTCAATTTAGTGAGTTTCAATTGCAGCTGACTTTGGAAGGAATAATATACTCATGTCTCTATGGACGAATATCAAATAGGGAGCTCTCTCCAGGGCTGTGATTTTGTAGATTGCAACCTGATCAGACTTCCAAACAGAGTCTCCCCTTAAAACAGAGAGAGGTAAAGCCCTAGATCTTGGAAGACCAGTGATTCAAGGGTTTCCAAATTCATTTCTAAAACATATATGGGAGGTTCTCCATTTTTATAATTCTCTTGTCAAGCCTTACACCAGGAAGATGTGTGTAAAGGCGCTAAGTGTTACAGGTAAGCAAGGTCGGGAACTGCCTTTACAGGGAGACCTCAGAGATATAAGAAAGGACTCTTGTGCCTTACAGCCCATACACACCCCTTACAATGCCTAAAATGCCATCACAAAACCTGCATGCTAAAGTCATTTTCTTTGAAGTCCCAAGTTTGGTAGGGAGGAATTAAAGTAGCTGAGGTGGTGACCAGCTGGGAAAGGGACAGTGCAGGCAGATGACTTCCTCTTTGCTGTTTCGTGCAGTGCCAGCTTTGGAGGTGGTAGCAGTGAGTGACCCTCAGGGAATGAGACTATAACAACCCACTGAGTAGGCACAATTAAGATGCACAAAATTGAAAAGCAGCAATGTGGCTGAAAGTAAAGTTAGTTGGCTCTATTCTGTGGGAGACCTTTGGAGAAACACCCCACATGTGACCTAATATGCCAACACTACCACATAATGATTTTTCCTTCTCACAGGAAGTGTTTACAATAAATAGACAGCGAAGATCTCAAGCAGGGTATCGTAAGGCCTCTTCTGTACTATGATTTGCCTATTTGTGAGAAGAGAGAATGTGTAATACCATTAAACGCCCTAGTAAAAGCCCCTCTTCTTCCTGACATCACACATTTTCGCTTTTTAGATTTCTATAAAAGAATAAGCAGACACTTGTCCATCTATGTTCCAAGTGAGACATAAGAAAATTGTGTTTGGTCATCACCATGGTCTTTATTCCTGTCTTGGGTTGGACAAAAAGAGAGGTGAGAAAAATTTCCCCTCCTTTGGAATGATTATCCAGTGGTGGCAGCAGGAGCTTGGCTGTAGGTCTTGAGCAAAATCCTTTGAGACTCAGCAACATGGTCAAGTGTCCTATGTGAACTTTGATGCCCATGACTGTTCACATGGCTGAAGACTCGCACTTCCAGGCAGAGGACAGGAGGTTTCAGAACACTTGGCTTTGCAATTGGTAAGGAATGAAGAGAGAATAAAATCCTTGAACTGGTCTCAGTTTCTTGGCCTCATGTGTCTTATTGGAAAGCAGGGTTAACTGAGTCTAGAAACCCTGCATGCTAAGTGAGTCTGGAAAGGAGCCATCTTGGCAGACTTGGTCAGGATATCAGGGAATAGTTGGCAGGTAAAAAATGCATATAAGTTAGGGATGGGGACCCACCTTCTTATCATGAACATTCCCCAGTTGTAACTCTGTTGAATAATTCCAAGGTAAGACAACATACACGTTGTCTACGAAATGGTAGAAAATGGGGAATGAATCCATGAGAGGGAACAGCTGGTAGTGTACCTCAAAAAGAAGGAAAACATTCACCATGGTTAAGCATTGTTTTCTGGATGGCCACTGAACTCCACTGCTGTCAAAGTTCTTCCATCTGTGTCTAGCTGAGTGCACAGTTTCATGTCTCCTGGACTTAGAGGGGAAGGTTTTCAAGAACTGAGAGCTTTGAAGAATTTTTAAAGTTTGTATCTCCAATTCATTCATCCATATATTTATTCAATAAATGTTTTTAGAGCCTAACTATGTGCCAGGCACTGTCCAAATGCAGGGGCTTCTGTGATGAGGAAAAAAACACAAAACAACAAACAGCTTCATCTCTGTTCTTATAGAACATTCTAGAAGATGCAATAGGCATCAATAAAATAATCATACTAATAAAGGTAAAATTCCATCCTTAGTGCTAGGAAGGAAAGGAGTGCTGTGAGAGCAAGAAGCTGGGGTGGTGGGTGTGGTCTGGAAGATATGGGAAGGGTATTCTGAAGAAACAAAGACCCAGATGACATCTGAAGTATGAACTGGGTGATTTAGGTAAAGAGGTGGGGGGGAAGAGAATTTCAGGCAGAGGGAACAGTATTTTCAAATGCCTTGTGGCAGGAAGAATTAGGGCACATTTGAGGGACTAAAAGAGGCCTGGGCTGCTGAGAATAAGGGAACATGGGGGAATGTGGCTGGTGAGGCAGGTCTGGATCCCATAGGGCCTTGCAGGCTGTTTGAATCATATTGTTTGTTGTTAGATTAATAGGAAGCCTAGACATATCACGGGTTAAAAAAAAAAAAACTGGTAGTGCTGTAAAACAGTCAGGATATTCTTATATTTTTTAATGCTCAAGATTCCATACAATGCTGAGTATTTCTAGAAAATAGGGTTAGTCTCAGGGCGTCATATGTGGCTCCTGGGGTTGTATGCTGCATTTTCACATCTTACTCTGTTGTGACTGAATAGGCTTCTAGGAGCTGGGGGGATAGGGGAGCCTTGGTTAGACATTCTCTGATCAGCATACAAGACTGTTTTCTCTAAATGGAGAATCAAAAGACACACTTGAAATTGAAAGTTGTGTGAAAGGAATCTAAATTGGTTAAATGTCAGATACATCCATGATTTATGTCTCTTTTACATCTCATTGCTGAAAAAGCTAACACTCCTCTATTAGGCGGATGTGTGTGTGTGTGTGTGTGTGTGTGTGTGTGTGTGTGTGAAAAGGAAAAAAACTCCAAGGCAAGGAGACTGGAAGTTCATTATCTTATTTCTCTTGGCACAACAGTAAGGTCAGGGAAACATCTGACCTATGAAAATGCAAATCTCATGCCATGCACTAGGCAAACTCCCTATTAATTTCTATCTGTTTTATTATATAAACAATTCATAATCACTGTAGAAAAAGTAGGAAATGTATACAATCAAAAAGAAAAAAAATTGAAAGCTCCCAATTCGAATATAATTTTGGTACACATACAGCCAGATAAATATTTTTTCCTGTGAGTGTGTATGTGCACATGGGTGTGCCTTTAAAATTTCGAATATATCCACATTTCTGAATGAGCAACATGTTCATTTTTAATAGAAAAACCAATTTCCACTCACAATGGAAATTAATCTGGAATCACCTGGAAATGGAAAAGTCACAGCCTCTATCTCGAGATGAGCGTTTTCCTTTGAAACCACAAATTCTATAACAAACAATTCTGGCTTCCAATTTTCAACCTAATTATTTCCTTGCAAGCTATTAGTAATTTTAGGCAATGATGAGAATGAAAGTATATTATGAGGAAAGGTAAGTCAATGTCTTTAGATGTTTGATAATCAAAAGGAAGTCACCAGATACCCAAGTAGGGGTTTTCTGCCTGTGCCTCTGGAGACATAAGTCCTGGCTTATGTTGACTTTTTTATGCCAGAAAACAATCTGAAGTGTGCTTATTTCACAGATTTATATATACTGCAGGTATTTATATCCCAGGGCTGCCATAACATATTATCAATAAACTGGGTGGAAGTCCAAAATCAAAGTGTCAACAAGATTGGTTCCTTCTGGAAGCTCTGAGGGGAGACTCTGTTCCATGCCTTTGTCCTAAGTTCTGGTGGTGGCCAGCAGTCCTTGGTGTTCCTTAGCTTGTAGCTGCATCACTCCCATCTCTGCCTCAGCTGTCACATGGCATTCTTCCCTGTGTGCTTCCTCAGGTCTCTGTATTCAAATCTCCCTCTCCTTTCTCTTACAAACACACCAGTTGTTGAATAACAAATGCTGGAGAGGGTGTGGAAAAAAGGGAACCCTCCTACACTGTTGGTGGGAATGTAAGTTGGTGCAGTCACTGTGGAGATCAGTATGGAGGTTCCTCAAAAAACTAAAAATAGAACTTACATATGATCCAGCAATCCAACTCCTGGGCATATATCCAGACAAAACTATAATTCAAAAAGACACATGCACCCCTACGTTCATAGCAGCACTATTCACAATAGCCAAGACATGGGAACAACCTAAATGTCCATCAACAAATGAATGGATAAAGAAGATGTGGTAATATATATGATGGAATATTAGCCATAAAAAAGAATGAAATAATGCCATTTGCAGCAACATGGATGGACCTAGAGATTATCATACTAAGTGAAGTAAGTCAGAAAGAGAAAGGCAAATACCATACGATATCACTTATACATGGAATCTACAATATGACACAAATGAACTTATCTACAAAACAGAAACAGACTCACAGGCATAGAGAACAGATTTGTGGCTGCCAAGGGGGAGGGGCGTGGGGGAGGGATGAAGTGGGAGTTTGGGGTTAGCAGATGCAAACTAGTATATATAGAATGGATAAACGACAAGGTGCTACTGTACAGGACAGGGAACTATATTTAATATCCTGTGATAAACCGTAATGGAAAAGAATATAAAAAGTATATTATATGTATAACTGAATCACTTTGCTGTACAGCAGAAATTAACACCACACTGTAAATCAACTATACTTCAATTAAAAAATTCCTAAAAAAAAAAAAAAAGACACCAGTTGTTGGATTTAGGGCCCAACTCAATCCACTATGATTTCATCTTAACTAGAATACAGCGGGGAAGACCCTGTTTATAAGTAACATCATATTCAGAAATATCTGGAATTAGGACTTGAACATATCTTTTTTGGGGGCACAATCCAACCAACGACAATGAATATTATGTAATCCAGTGTATAATAATTCATCTCATTCACAACTAGCAGCATTATGAGAAAATTAAAACTGCAAAGCAGTTTTATTTTCATTAATGATACAAAGATCCTACCTGAAATTCTCTGCCTCATACCAAAAATACTGAATTCTCAGAGCAAAACAAAACAAATCCTCTCCTTCAGCACACTGTGGAAAGATCCTAAGCCAGCATCAAATTAAATCTGGGAATCAGAAGAGGCAGAGAGCAGATTCCTGAGTCCTAAGAATACTGACATCATGTATTAATTTAAGGATGAAAAACACAAAGAAAAGTATCCCATAGTGAATGAGATTTCATTTTTAGTATAAGAAATACATAAAAATGAAGCAAAACAAATGTGAGTTACTCTACTATTTTAATAGAATTGGGACAGAGACTATTTGGAAAACAGGGTGTGAAAAGGTTCAGTTTCTTGTCAGGCAGGATGTTTTAGGATAAAATCTGTTTTTTCTGAGACTGGAACATAGTATAATTGCTGTGAGCACAAATCCAAGAAATTATATTAAGAAATTATCATATATTAAATTACATTAAGGTTTGCCTCCATACTGAATACCTCATGATTAATTTTTCCCATAATTTTTATATAAAATATTTTTAGAAATTAAAAACTTTCTATAAAACAGAGCTCTGAAAATTGTAGCACATTTTCCCCAAGATTCACACTGTTTGGCGTGAAATGCTGGATTATGACAACTGTCATTATGAGGGGGCATGATGTAAGGGGAGGGTGGACCTGTGTTCTCTCAGTGAGTCTCCTTAATGGCTTTGCTTCTCCAGCCTCCATCTTGTGACCTATCACAAACACTCCACTCTTCTACCCAGCCTAGGCCCCATGCCCATTGCAGCAGACTTTGTTCTGTCTTACCATTTTTGCAAAAACCTAATCAGCCCCTTGAACCTAGAGTTGAAAAGTGCTTCCGGGGGGAAAATAAATCACACAAATACATGGAAGTATGGCCCAACAAGTTCATGGCTCCCACCCTCCTCTGGGACTTCCGTATTGACCTGGGATGCCTCTGAATGACTCTGGCCAGGGTTCTCCCTTATTCTCTCCTTGTGTCTGGTGGAGGTATCCATCTTCTTCAACACAATTTCAGAAGGATTCACCCCAGGGTTTACAGGATCCCTTCCCTAATTCAGGTGATATTAAAATGGCTGAAAAGGCTCATAGAATCTACATTCACTGATTTTAATCATGATAAAATACTTCACTGGTGGGGGAGAGCACTACAATAGCACAGAAGAGTAGCAGAGAAAAACAGCTGGCAAATTCTGTCAGCAATAAAATGCAGTAAAATGACAATTCTCTCCTTATTCTGAGGTCATGAATTGCATATTAAAAGGACCTCAAAAGAAAAGTATTGAAGTACCGAGCTGTAGCTTTAAAGTATCTGTTTACTGATGTTTAAAGGTGGTCTATGGTTTAGACTTGAAGTTTACTCCGGGGCCTTACTGTTGTTTGCCTTTATAAACAGCAACTTGTGTGAAAGAGAATACATGCAGTGGACCTGTTTAAACACAGACACTCTGGGCTCCTTTCCTTTCCCTGATGGGCGACAGAGAAAATTACTTCCATTGCTGTCAGTTGAGGTTTCACGGTGGCCGGCCCCCACGTAAACCATTAATAATTTTTTTGTTAGATTGTATAATTTATAGTATCAGTTTTGAATGCATAATGTAATACTGTATACTGAAGGGTAGTTAGTCTTTCTTCAAATAGGTTACCGAAAATGAAATAAATACTTAGATTAAATTTCCATACTAGGGAGAGAGAAATGAAATAATTTGCTGAGTTGCAAAAAATATGTAATAGACATTGTGGAGATAATCTACATTCTAAAAAATTACTTCATTGTTCTAGTCACATCAGATGGTTTCACCCTAAAAGCAATTCCTGAGAAAATATTGCTGCGATTGTTGGACAAAAATAAGTATTTTTAAATTAAATGAGTTGAAAAATCATCTCTATCTGAAGATTAATAATATAAGTCTAAATTAGTTTAGGAACTTATCATGTAATGTAAAAAAATGACCATATTTATTTTAGTGTCTCTGGTTTTTGTGAATGAAGGGGTTATAGAACCTTTAATATATGACATTATTAGCAGAGCTGGGAAAATTTTGCTTATCTTTATATTTGACCCTAAGCTTTATTCTAAGATAAAAATTACTAGAGAGTTAGTTATATTTCTAGAAACTTGTTGGAATTTCTAGAGATTTGTAGGTTTTCTGTGGTTGTAAGAATACAATTCATATTTCATATTAAGAGGTATCTACTAAAATGACTACGTATATTTTTTCCAAACTACCATCTGCTCCTTTCTTGTGGTTACTATAAATCAATAATATTGAGCCCTTCTCCTTTTGCTATTATTACCATATTTTTCATGGATTCAAACCCTTATTTTTCCTAAGCTTTGTCTTCCTGAGAAACTATCAAACTTCAGCTGTGGGACTGGTACTAGATCCTGTGGGAATCCCAAATAGAATTTTAATTTTCTCTAGGCATTGGGCACCATTTGTTGTATATTCCTCTGAAATGGTGTTAGTTTTGTTATGATAATAGGATTAAGTTAATCAGAACATGTGTTATCTTCCTTAGTGTAACCTCACTTTTCCCCTTTGGAAAGGAAGGAAAACAGTAGTAAAGGATAGACATAGGTAGATTAATTTAAGTATAGACAGTGGTGAAGTGAAAGGATGAGACAGTGACTCTGAGATGCTTTTAAAACAAGTATATACCAAAATCTTAGGGGAATCTGATTTGTAAAAATAACAAGTTTTGATGATGTATATAAATGAAATGTTCCATAAAATTCTCTTTAGAGATACTTTTGAGGTTGTTTTTAATACATATATATATTTTTACTTGCTATATAATAAATGTTTTAAAACTTCCAGGTAGTTAGTAACTGCTCTTAAATATACAGAACAATTTTACCTAGATTGTTTATTCACTCTGAGTTGTAAAAACTGTAAATCATAAATTATTTGGTAGTTTAACATTTGTCCCTATTTTGAAGCACTCTGTAAATAACCCATCATCATCATAATAATTAATACCTTTTAAGACGGAACTCTAGGGAGGGTGGGAGGGAGGGAGATGCATGAGGGAAGGGATGTGGGAACAGATGTATATGTATGACTGATTCACTTTGTTATAAAGCAGAAACTAAAAAAAAAAAAAAAAAAAAAAGACGGAACTCTAGAGAAAAAATTAAATGCTGAATTTATCTAACTTTTTTACTCTCTCCTGAAACATCAAGTTGATTTACAAAAGCTTGGTAATTTTGCTGATATTTGTCCATATCTATAAATTCCCTACATTTCTAAATTTAGAAATTCTTTACTAACATGACTAAAATATTTCCTCATTT
Organism: Mesoplodon densirostris; assembly: GCF_025265405.1. Classification (NCBI taxonomy): domain Eukaryota; kingdom Metazoa; phylum Chordata; class Mammalia; order Artiodactyla; family Ziphiidae; genus Mesoplodon; species Mesoplodon densirostris. Next base: position 39,537,549 of record NC_082669.1, read on the forward strand.
GTTTCCCTCATCTTGTTTGGGCTGTCCACAAACTGAACGGACACACACTCAAGGCAGAGAAATCATACATAACCTTATAAGCTTCGTAATTCAAATACTGTTTTGATAGAGAAAACCACAAGTGATGCAAACAGCAGCCTCTACTCTCCAGTACAGGTGTGTAATAAGCACATATAATTAAACCACAGATACATAATGGTTTGTTGTTGGATACGCATTTACAACAGCTGACTACACTCTTAATGTGTGGTTCATGAGTTAGGTAATTTTCTTATGTCTACACTCCTTGAACAGAATATTCCTCATGGACTCATATACAAAACGACTCTGAGCTTTTTCACCCAGCAGATTCCCACTGCTGCCTGTAATTTAGCGTCTTTGCCATATCAGCATTACCTAAGGATGATTAAAAAGAGCATGTAAATTCACAAACAAGTCATTTTATTCTTCAACTTAAATAATTTAGAAATGTCCCCCAAAAGGAAAGTTATCAAAATGTAAGCCTTTCGACATGCTTTCCATCTTAGTGAAATATATCAACCGTGCATTTAATCACTGTTATGCATAAAATATGGTTTATGGCTCTGCTCTATATATCACATAAACTTCTTTGTATATTATGAATCTGAGCCCTTTAAAGGACATAAGGCAAATATGAAAAACTAGTAAGGGTTTTTAAGAATTGGTACAGAAACAGGCAGCAGTGCATAAACTGTTTTCAGTTATTTTTAACTCTATACTTTCATTGGGAATTTTTTTTTTTTTAGTTCTAAATTCATACACTCACATATATACACAGTCTTTGGATTTTGAATTGGGCAATCCAAAGATAAGAGGGAGTCTACATAAAAAGTATTTTAATTTCTTTATTTTAAACACCTTAAATCCTTTTTCCCTTTCCATCAAGATACCGTTAAACATTATAAGAAATATCATCAGATATGCACAACTGAAACGATGTCTAATGCCTCTTACCAGGAATGGTCAAGAGTCTGTCCACTAAGGTTGATAATGTGGAGAAAAGTAGACAATGTAAATTTGTTTTTTTAAAGGAGATATCTTACACATGTATTGAACTATAGTGTGTATTAAAAATGGTCATGATAGTATCTGAGCGCAAAAGCATTTTCCCATAAATTACTGTGTAGGTACCATTAATCAGTGTATTCAAGTGCTGTGCATCACCTGCTTAATTCAGCTGGTTCTGATTTATACATCATTTCAAAGAGCTCAAAGGAAACACAAGTTAAAGTTTTACTTTCCACATAGCTCATCCGCTTCTATTCCTGTCTATGGACAGGCACTAAATAATCAATCTGATTCCTTTGGATGACTTTTTTTTTTTTTTTTTTTGCGGTACGCGGGCCTCTCACTGTTGTGGCCTCTCCCGTTGTGGAGCACAGGCTCCGGAAGCGCAGGCTCAGCGGCCACTGCTCACGGGCCCAGCCGCTCCAAGGCAGGCATGTGGGATCCTCCCGGACCAGGGCACGAACCTGCGTCCCCTGCATCGGCAGGCGGACTCTCAACCACTGTGCCACCAGGGAAGCCCTGGATGACTTTTTAAAGCCTTGTTTGAAACTAATTTTAGGCAAAAATTTTATTTTAACTGAGTCTTTAGCATGGACTTTAAGGAATTGAATTCAGTCCTGATACACTCATAGTCATTCCTATTACTGCTGCTGTTATTTTGGTTCCTCATGAAATAAACTAGTCATTTCCCCCTCTATCTTCTTTTTTTATGACCTTGACTATGTTGATATTGTGTGTGTGTGTGTGTGTGTGTTAAAGGGGGCAGTTTGTCCTTAGACTATGAATTTGGTTAATATAAAAGACTTGGTGTGTTAAATTTCTTTTTTTCAAAAACAGAAATCATCAGAAGGGAATTCCTTCACCTTCTCATCACCATGTAAAAACCCACCTTTGTTTCAGGCCTCTCTTTTCCTCCTCCTTTCAAAGACCAGTGAGTTCAGATGTGCTCTGGTTCTCCTTCCTTCTCTTAGAGACCTCACGCCACTGGTTACTCTCACAGTCTTATGATCTCTCTCACCCACCCTGTGTTTTCAGTCTTTCTTTTTCTAAAGGACTCTTATATTCTCAGCTTTGTACTTGGTTGGGTAGTACGGATAGAGTCCAGATGATCTGGACTCTATCCGTACTACCCAACCAAGTACAAACATAGAAGTTGCCTCAATTTTTTCACAGGTTACTAATTATCTGTATAGACTCTGAAAATAAGAACCTGTTATTTAACCTTCTATCAGGTGAGCAACTGTTGAGAGCCAAGGAAACTTCAGCTACCAGGAGATCTTAAGAACATTTCTTCTTAACCCCTTTCTTCTCATTTTGTACATGCTATTGGGTTGAGAAATTTAAATAGTAATTTCAATAATGTAGTATTTTGACAGATAGCTTTCATGTTAGGAGAACAATTTCAATTTCTTTTTTCTTGTCTTCCTGTGAGAGACGTTCAGACATAAAGAAACATTTCACTTCTCTCTCAGCCCAATGACTGCATCACAATCTTTCAGACAATTCAGTCTGTGTCTATACATAAACCTGTCCATTGCTGAGGATTTTCAGTGTGTACCAAAACAAAAAATAATTTTCAAAGGGGAGAAGTGTCCTTTTGAACTTCAGTGACTTTGCTACTTGTTTCAAAAGAACAAAACAGCAAAAAATGATGGGGTTAGGGCTTAAGTTAGTTGATTTAAAAAGTTTTATTGGAGCATACATTTCTTAAAAGCAAAATGCTAGAAACTTTTATGTGAAGTGTTAAACAAAGTGTTTCTTCTTTTTGTTTCTGATATTTCTTTCTATGCTTAAGTGCCTCATGAGAAAGAAAATAGAATGCTGCACACAAATATCTATGAGTTCTATGGTGATGTATAAGAATATGTAAATAAAAATTATATTTTCAGACACAGGTAGTGGTTGGCCCTCATGCAAAGTTCAAGGTTGAAAGCAAATAAATGACTTCTGGATATTGGACATTATATGTTATGTACACACATAAATATATTGAAAAAATCAATGGTACTCACATTTGCCAATCTATATTTTAAATTTATATTTTGTTAGATATGCCTTATACCTACCACTAGAAACAGTTAAGTGTGGACACAGTGTTACATTTAAGAAACCTGGGCTTGAAGAGCAAAAGTCAGAATGCCATCAGTGCTAAAGAACTTCAGTGGGTCATCTGGTCTACTTCTGAGCATCTGGGTATGCAAATCCTTGTTAATTTGCCTGTTCTTAAGTTACCTCCGTCTCTAGAGATGGAGGTGTCATGGACTCCTTTAGTAGGCTAATTTGACACTGCTGACTGTTCCCACACATTGAGGGGGTTTGGGAAGAGAAGCCTTGGAGACATGACAGTTTTCTTCAAATACAGTTCTCTTCCTTTTTAAGTGAATTTGAAACAGCTCTCCTTATTCTCCAAAGGCAATTCTCCGCAATTAAAAATTAATCAAGGGGCTTCCCTGGTGGCACAGTGGTTGAGAGTCTGCCTGCCGATGCAGGGGACACGGGTTCGTGCCCCGGTCCGGGAGGATCCCACATGCCGCGGAGCGGCTGGGCCCGTGAGCCATGGCCACTGAGCCTGCGCGTCCGGAGCCTGTGCTCCACAACAGGAGAGGCCCGTGTACAGCAAAAAAAAAAAAAAAAAAAAAAAAAAAATCAATCAAGAATTATACAAGTTCAAAGCTAGAGAGCTAGCGAATTATACTTTTCTTATTGCTACACAGAAGCACCACTTCAGCCAGAAAACTAGAATAACTACCATCCTTTTCAGAATTAGTCACAGTTTTTCATGTAGTTTGAATATGCAAGGTCCTCAGGAATGCATTCCTCACAAGAAATGGAACTTTAGTTGGAACTTTAGACTAGGCTGTGAGCAATGGAGATAAATCATAAGAAGGCATATTTTGATATATGGTAAAGACTTAATAACAAAGCTGTCCAAAACTTAAATGGACTGTCTAAAAATCCAGAGGATTCTTGGTCTCTGGAATTGTCTAAGCAAAGATGGAATGATCACGCACAGAGGGTGTTGTGAGAGTCCTCACTAGTTAAAACGTTGGGTGGAATAGCACTTAAGGTACCTCCTACTTTTATGACTAAATGGCTCAATTACTTTAACCTCTTTTGATGAGAGCTATCTATCTCATATTTCTTCAATAATCTTGGTTGTCATTTATGAATTTTTCCAAATTATTTACATATATAAATTTTAAATGTATATATGTCACTGATAAGCAACATTTACCTACCTATCTATATGTGTGCTTATCTTTTATTTTTTTGGTGTGTGCTTATCTTTTAAATCAAAGACTTAAAATATTTGACAGAAGAGCCAAGAATACTCAATGGAGAAAAGAGTTTCTTCAATAAACAGTGCTAGGAAAATGGATATTCACATGTAGAAGAATAAAACTATATCTCTATTCTATCTTACACCACTCACAACAATTAAATCTAATAGATTAAAAACTTAAATGTAATACTGGAAACCATAACACACCTAGAAGAAAACAGGAAAAGCTTCCTGGCAATGATTTTTTAGATATGACACTTAAAGCACAAGCAACAAAAGCAAAAATAAACAAGTGGACTACATCAAACTAAAAAGCTTCTGCACAGCAAAAGCAGTGATCAACAAAATGAAAAGACAAACTACAGAATAGGAAAAAGTATTTGCAAACTCTTTGTCTGATAAGGGGCTAAGATCCAAAATGTATAAAGCACTCATACAACTCAATAGCAAAAAAACCCCCAAACAATTCGATTAAAAAATGGGCAAAGGACCTGAATAGACATTCTCCCAAAGAAGATATATGAATAGCCAACAGGTACAAGAAAAGATGCTCAACATTACTAATCATTAGGCAAATGCAAACTGAAACCACAATGAAATATCATCTCATGCCTGTTAGAATGGTTATCATCAAAAAGACAGGGATAACAAATGCTGGTGAGGATGTGGAGAAAAGCATGTGCACAAGAAACTCTTGTGCACTGATGGTGGGAATGTAAATTGGTATGGATGGCCACTATGGAAAACAGTATGGAAGTTCCTCAAAAAATTAAAAATAGAACTACCATGTGATCCAGCAATTCCACTCCTGGACATATATTCTAAGGAAACTAAAACACTCTCTCAGGGAGGTATTTACACTCCCATGCTCATTGCAGCATTATTTACCATAGTGAAGACATGGAAACAACCTAAGTGTCCACTGATGGATGATTAGATAAAGAAGATGCAGTATGTATATAATGAAATATTATTCAGCCATAAAAAGAAGACAATCCTGCTACTGGCAACAACCTGGATGCACCTTGAGGGCATTATACTAAGTAAAATAAGTCAGAGAGAAAGACAAAACACTGTATCATCTCACTTATATGTGGTATCTAAACAAACAAACAAAAACCCAAACTCATAGAAAAAGAGATCAAATTTGTGGTTACCAGAGGTCGAGGGTGTGGAAAGGGAATTGGATAAAGGCTGTCAAAGATACAAACTTCCAGTTATAAGATAAATAAATAATGGGGATGTAATATACATGATGACTATAGTTAACACAACTGTAATGGTATATTTGAAAGTTGCTGAGAGTAAATCATAAGAGTTTTCATCACTAGAAAAAACCACTTTTTTCTCTTTTTTGTATCTATGAGATGATGGATGTCAACTAAACTCACTGTGGTAACCATTGCACAATATATGTAAATCAAATCATTATTCTGAACACCTTACACTTATATAGTGTATATCAATTATGTCTTGAAAAATTGGAAAATAAAATAACTACAGGCCAGTGGGAAAATAATATACCATTAGTAAATGCAGTTTGGGTCTGTCTACACAAGACCAAAAATCTGTCTGGAAAGTAAAAAATTTAGATTAACAATTGGTGATTCTCTCTGCATAGGTATAATTATTCTTTTCCATTATTTTCTACTTTCCCAGGAACCCACATTATACATCTTGATATCACTTTTGATTTCTCTTTTCTTCCTATTCCACATGTTTGTAAAGCCCATTGCTTATAGCTCTGCAATATCTTTTCAATACATCTCCCCCTTTCCCTTTGCATTGCTGCCTCCCTAATTCCTCCCTTAATATTGCTCACCTGGACTATGACAATTGTTCCCTGTCTGTTCTGCTCACAACACTCATTCGTTCATCTGACATGTGTAATAGGCGCCCACTATGTTCCACTTGGGGCTACAGCAGCAAACAACAGCAATACCTTGTCTTCAGAGCCTCCGTCCTTGTACAGAGAGACAAACTAAACAATCCTTTCTCTCTCAATCCGTCTAGGACACAAGAATCATGTTTCTAAAAATCATGATGGTAATTATGTCACCACTTAAAAACTTTTGGTGAGTTTGCACTCTGAAATTTAAGATGCTTCATGGACTTAAAGTCCCTTTCTAGGCCAATATTCCCCAACCACCTCAATTTTTTATTTGGTTGAGAAAACTCTGACACATCACCCGTTCACAAACAACCCTAGTGCTTCCTGCCCACCCCCTCTCCCTCCTTTTTCTCAAGAGCTGTTCTTTCTACAGTGCCATGCCAGATGGTCCCCAGATGCTCACGTCCTATATACACACCTTGTACTGTCCCCCCCACCTCACAGAACCTGTGAATATGCTGGGACGTCACTCTTGTGGTTAGGTTACTCATCAGTTGGCTCTGAGTTAATCAACAGGGAGATCATCTGGATGGGGCTGACCTAATCAGGTAAGTGCTGAAGAGGGGCTGGGCCCTTCTTCAGCTCAATCCTGCTGGTCTCCAAGCAGCAAACTCATGTTGTAGAGGGAACCACATGGCAGGGAATGGTGAGTGGCCTCTAGGAGCTGAGAATGACCCCTAAGTGGCAGCCAGTGAGAGAGCGGGGAATAGGTCCTACAACTGCAAGGAACTAAATTCTGCCAACAACCTGCCTGAGCTTAGCTGAAGGACCCAAGCCTCAGATGAGAGTGCAGCCCGGGCTAACACCTTGAATTCAGCCTAATGAGATTCTGAGCAAAGGACCCAGCTAGCCCCGGTCCTGATCCACAGAAACTGTGAGCTAATAAACTGGTCAAGTTGTAAGCAGCTGAATGTGTGGTAATTGGTTAGGCTGCTATATAAAAGTAAAACTCCAATTTTACCTGGAAATATCCTCCCATTCACCAAGACCCTGTTTAAATGTTTATCTTTTTTGATGTTTGCCCTTATTTCCCCATCCAAAAGTGATCTTTCTAAATTTCTATAGGATCTTGTTTCCCCCTTATGGCACTTCCTACTTTCATTACAGCTGTTGGTGTATGTCTTATTTCTTGTTCTGAATTGTGGATTCCTTGAGAGCAGGGATGGTTTTCCTTATGTACATATACATATGTTTCGTAGAAGCATTGAACCCAGTATTCACTTAGGCCATCTAGGAAATATTTCTCAGGGATCTAAGAGTTAACAGAGCTTCAGTCTTCAGCTTCACACTCACTTTTTTTGTGCTTGTGAGCAGCTTCATGTGACTTAGCACCAAGTACAGATTTTTGTGACCTGACCCTCCCTAAAACTGTCGTGCAAAAGGCGAATTCTTTTGTCAAAGAGTAAACAACATGCAAGTTCAACATATTTAAAATCCAGAGTTGAAGGTCCTTAAAAACAGATTTATGAGTTAAGAAAATTGTGGATAAGCAAGGTAGCATTTAGAGCCACCCAGGACACCGTGATGCTTGCTGTCCAGAGGCGAGGTCAGGGGCAGCGGCTGTCATCCACACATGCCACTTCCTATTCCATAACCTCACAGTTTCTCTCACCAGTGGGTACTCAGGTGGGTTGAAGTAAGAAATAATGAGGAACCCAGGCTCGGAAAAGAGCTTCCCCTGGCAGTGGAAGCATTACGGCCAGAGTTGGTTAATTGAAATCATGCATCGAACTAAGTTGCCACTCTGATGCGATCTGACAAAAATGATCATAGGATAAAATTGCCTCTTGCTGATTCCCCACCTATCTTACATTTCAACTTGCAGCAAGATTGAAGCAAACTGCTCCAATTTACTGCTCCCGACCTGCTGATAATGGACACTTTGCCGTGCACTCTCCCTTCATTACTGCTTAGGTCAGGGCTGTTAACAGGGACTCTTGCCACTTTTGACAGATAGTCACTACCAAGATGAATGGCGGTAGCCACATGACCACTTAGGACCAGGCCTTCCCTCTCCAGCACCTTCAAAATGCCTTTAAAAAAAATAAAATAAAATAAAAGACCACACTTCACTGTTTAACTCTTTATTAACTAGGAGAATCAATAGAAACCAGGCAACTGTGACCTCCTGATTCCTTTACTGTAGAGCTGCAACTATTCCAAAGAAACCACTTAACAGCATTTGAAAAAGAAACTTTCTAGCGAAGCTGCCTTTGTACATCCTGTTCTACTGGGAATGGAAACTGGGCTGTAAATTGAGTTCCTCGGGGTAGGGAGGGAGTTATTCACCCGAAGTCTCAACTGTGCTAAATCTTAAGAAGAAGTGGCTGCATTTCTGAGTTTAAAGGGGCTTATTTAAGAATAATTTTTAAAAAAATGTTTTTAGAGAAAGTAGGCTATTTTTAATATCACACAGATGAATGGAACCCATCAACAGCCTGGTGCTCCATCATTTCAATTATTCATAAACAACCTTTCATGAAGAACTTTTTACCACCAACATTTCTAAGTTATTCTACTTATATTTATAGAGAAAAAAAAAGATGGGAGAGGGATGCATGTATCTTTCTGTGCTACTTTAATAGACACCATAGATTAGATAGTAAGTGCTTAATAAATAAGTTCTAAGAGCAAGCTAAAGGGGGATAATGTTTTATGTTCCTTAAGGCTTCTAACTTAAATCTGTATATAAACTGTGTACGGACTTCATATAGAATGCTTTAGTTTTTTATCTAATTCCTGACACATGCATTCATCTTTGCATTTGACAGTCAAATGAGCTCTCACAACCCTTATTAGATTTACACTGCATTGTCTAATTCACTTTGCCTCATGAAATTAGATGAACTATTAAATACCATAATCTGTTATCCACCATTAAAATTAATTGATTTTCATGTCACTTTAGAACTAATGAATTATCTAGAGATAGTCTCATAAAGTACAAAGCATAGTGGGAAAGCTCTTTTATTCCCCATCATTTCTAGTAAGGGTGAACAGTCCTATGCTTTTGCTAGTTTGCCTCTCAGCAGAAATCTCAAAAACAGAGCTGTATTCAATAATTACACTTCATGGGTAAGAGCCACATTTATGAAAAAGGTTTCAAAGATGTGGAGGATGTGATGCCTAATATTGCTCTGGGAGAGGTTTGTCATATGGAAGGATATTTCCAGATATAGTATGGTGTTGCCATCAGGATAATAGAATTGAAATGGACATGCTATTAAACAGAAACAAAATCCTACCAAATTGTAATAGTCCTAAAAATAAATACAAGAGTCGTATTTGTGTTGCCTGAAAAAATCTTATTTGATATTTCAGTTCAAAGATTGCATAGCTATATTACAATAATAATAACTCATGGTTATAGAAAATTCATTATGTGCCAGGCACTCTGTCAAGTATTTTTAACAAGGATTGTTTTATTTAATCCTCAAATGCTCCTATGATACGGGCTTTATTTTTACCCTCATCTCACAGGTAGGGAAACTGAGGCTGAGAGGGAATAAGCACCTTGTTCAAATTCACATAATCAATAAATAAGGAATTGGGATATGAATCAAAAGCAGTCTTACTCCAAAGTTAGGCTCCTAACTGTTATACCCCGGGGCCTCTTACTTCTGTAATATCACTGTATCACTTGGTACGGATGGTATGAGAGGCCATGGTTATTCATTAATATTTATTAACATAATACTTTCACTTGTAAATTGGTTCATTCAAGGGAAAAAAATCTTGCTTTTTAAAATAATCTTCCAGTTTTAATAAAATTGCTCCATGTGAATTTTAACAAACTTAACAAAGCTCCGTGTTTAATGGCACTTTTTTCCCCCATTGCAACATTAAAAGTGGGCAGCAAGGTATACTGTACATCCACATATACTGAAGAAACCTTGCGAGGTGGGTTCAAAGGAGGACCCAAATCTCATCCCTGGCTGAGTGAGGGGACAATGTGTTCTGGTTTGCCTGGGACTGTTCTGGTTTTTGCTAGTGGTCCCAACATAATTATAAACAGGACCCCCTTTTACTCTCTTGCCCCAGTTTGGATAATAAATTAGAGAGTTACCTTAATCTTAGGGGAGAAGTTTTCCTGCTTATTAGTGAATTCAACCGTAAAGCACCTCCATCAATCTCATGGAGTTGAACAGGTTGCTACCCGAGTGAGCTTTAAAATATTTCCAATCTGCATGCTGGAGCATCAAAAGGAGTAGATAGACCTGCTACATTGGACTCCTTCCTCACCCTCTTCTGTTATTTCCTTTCTTCAGTTGGTCACCGTGATGGCCTTTTTGGTGTGTAAGCTTGGCTAGGCTACCACTCCCAGTTACTCAGTCAAACAGTAATCTAGGTGTTGTTTTGTAGGTGTTTTGTAGATGTGATTCAAGTCCTTAACCAGGTGACTTTAAGGAAGATTCTAGAAAATCTGGGTGGGCCTGATTCAATCAGCTGAAATGCCTCAAGAGCAAGCAGAGGCTTCTCTGAAGAAGTTCCACCTGTGGACCCAAGAGCTCCAGCCTGACCGCCTGCCCTAAGGATTTCAGACTTGCCTCCCAGCCCCCCTTAGTTGCATCAGCAAATTCCTTGCAGTAAATCTCTTCATACTATATTAACTCCTACTGGGTTTGCTTCTCTCGTTGAATCCTGACTGATACAGTCCCTAGTGCCTGTTGAGTCTTGTGTCAGATCCTTCGCATGGTCTTCCAGACTCCTTTAACTTCATGCCTACATAACGCCGATGGCTCCCTGCCTACTCTCTCTCGTTCTTAACCTGGTCAATGCTCCTAGAGCACTTCTCTCATCATTTAGCATCTAATCCTTATCAAGGGCTAACATGCCCCAGGCACACTGCTAGGCACTGAGGATACAAAGATGAACAGAGCACAGTCTGTTTCCCAGGGTCTCACCACCACGTCGCTCCCCAGCACAAAACTTGCAAAGTCCCCCCCATCCCCCCAGTGCCCGAAGGACAAGGGAAATGACTCAGCCTGGCAAAGCAGACCCTGCTGACTTTAATCTGCCTCACGGGACTCAGATGCCACAAGCGCCTAAAGCATGAGCCTGGCTGCTCTCCTCATGGCCCCCAACAGGGCCGACCGACGTCTGTATTTCCTGTGGCTTGACTGTAAAGTTTGTGTTCTGTTACAGGGAGCAAAACCTGGCTATTTAAAGCAGAATGAATACAGAGAATTAATTACTTACTTACCAAATTGCTGGAAGGGCTGGAGACATGGGCTCCCGACGGGTCCTTCAGGAACGGCTCTCAGAATCACACCTCTGAAGTGGCCCATCGAGGAAGCTGCCTGCTTTGCCACCATCAGGAAGGTGGAGAATCCACTGGATTTGTTAACTGGAACTTTCACCTCAGGGTCAGGAAGCTGTTGCTCGTCACGACTACCCCATCTTCCTCTCAGTGCCCACAAAGCTAGTGGCTGGTCAGTGAGAAACTGCTGCAGGAAACCCAGCATCTCCACGAGGCCACTTGCCCGCAGAAAGCTGGAGAAGCGGCAGGAAGATGGCTTCCACTGTGCGTCTGACTCTCAAGTCCGGTGTGAGAGCATCTAATTGGCACTCAGGACTCCAGCTGCAAGGGATTCAGGAAAACAAGGCATTTAGCTTCCCAGCTGCTTGCAGTACAGGAAGGCTCAGCAGAAGGAGGTTAAAATGGATGCTGAGTGCCGCCCACGTTTTCCACCACAGCTGGTTTTTATCTAACCTGGAAAGTTTGTATGCCTGTCCTACTTAAATAAGGATTATTGACTTTAATAAAAAGCCTTGGTGTGCTTAGAACTTAGCATAATTTCTAGTACATAGAGGTATTTCACATATATGTTGAATGGATGAATGAATGAAACACAACAGTAATTCATCCACTTATTGACACAATCACAATTATAAATTGTAATTTAAGTGTCATAAGTAAAACTTTCCCAGCAAATTATAAGAACTATATCCCATATACTGCCCAGTACAACATTTGCAAGTGGAAGGCACTCAATATATATTTCTTGAATGAGTGGAGGGATGAATACAGTGCTATCAGAGAATAGAGTCTGATATGCATTTCTCAAGTAGACCTGCATAACCAGTATTAATGTTTCTCTAGGGCACTAAGTCATTAGACTGGAGGGTGATATTTAATTTTCCATATTATAGAAGCTCATGATATAAATATTGCCTCTATGTTGATATGTTTTGTTTCCCAAGAATTATTTTCATTGGGTGCCTCCTCCTAAAAATTGCAGCCTAGTGGGAACAAATTAATTCCATACAAACATGATATAATTTTCTGAACAAATAATACGCTTCATTTCCAAAGACTAATGGTAAAGAAGATTTATATAATATCACACTCCTGATCACTTATATTTGCAGTGAGGAGAAAGGCAGATAAAGCCTAAGGGAGAGAAGTTGGGGCATCATTTGATGTAATCATGGTGCTATGGTCTGAACGTTTGTGTCCCCCCAAATTCATATGTTGATATACTAATGCCCAGTGTGATGGTACTAGGAGGTGAGGCCTTTGGGAGGTGCTTAGGTCATGAGGGTGGAGCCCTCATGAATGGGATTAGCGTTCTTATAAAAGAGACCCCACAGAGCTCCCTAGTCCCTTCTTCCACACGAGGACACAGTGAGAAGTCTGAGGGCTGGAAGAGGGCCCTCACCCAACCACACTGGCATCCTGATTTCAGACTTATGGCCTCCAGAACTGTGAGAAATAAATTTATGTTGTTTATAAGCCACCCAGTCTGTGGTCTTTTGTTATAGCAGCCTGAATGGACTAAGACACGTGGCAAACAAAAAAAACTGCAGGAAAGATGGCCTTTGCATACATGGGATACAGTTCTACAAGAGAGAATTGTTAGAATGCATTTTATTCCTCTGAAATCTGTCCCCGCATACGTGGGGTGCTTGTCATGCACATTGTGCCTCTCGAGCAACTTTCCATAAACTCAAAGAAAGATGCTTTGGAATTGGATCATTTGACATCTGTATTGCAGGCACTATAATGAGAAGTCACGTGATGTGCTGCCCACAGGAGAGCAGGCATTCCTCATACACACTGTCTGTACTTACAAAATGCCCCAGGTATCCACCTATGGGTTGGTGAGTTATTACTGGAAAGACAAGTTTACTGTATCATTCTTCACGTTAAGTTAGGGATATCACTATGTTTTCAAGAAGACTTCCTTAGAAACCATCAGTAATTAAAATTATTTTACTTTAGTTAAACATTTTATCTTTCTTTTCTATTAAACTGAAGCTGCTATAAATATTATACATATTTTCCAAAAGATAACCTGGTTGAGAAATTTTCCTTGTAATAACTCACCTCATGAATATTTTTATAACAATATACCAGGCTCACCTTTAAGACTCTATCTCAGGGTTTCCTAACTCTGGCACTAAGAACATTCTGTTTCAGATAATTCTATGTGGGGCGGGGGGATGCTGTGCTGTGCATTACAGGATGTTTAACAACATCCCTAATCTCTGCCCACTAGTTGCCAGTAGCAAATCCCTTCCCCCTCTTCTCCCCACCCCACCTCAATTTGTGATAATCAGAACTATCTCTAGACATTGCCAAATGTCCCCTGGCGGGCTGTGGTTGAGAATCACTGCTTTAGCTCCTCAAGGTCAAAGTTTTTGGTGATCAAAGAGCTGTTGCTAGAAATCAGAACCACCAAGGCTGTTTCTGGCTATATCTTAGAGAAAACCATTATTTCGTGTGTGTGTGATGTAAGACACAGCATGGTTATTTAGAGCAGGTTACGGTGACTCAAAACACACATTTTCCGATTATTTTAGAAAGATGAATCTGAGATGCCTGGCACCCACCACTAACCCCTGTTTTTCTGTACTAGATTATTCTATAATTATAGATATCATAATATTTGGAATTTACATTTCAATACTTCACCAAAGTTTTATTAAACTTGCTTCATTTTGACTCAGTTAAAACTGAGCTAACTCAGTGTAGTGAGCGTCAGCTGATCTTTCAGGCTTACATAGAAGGAACACACCACAAAGCCTGCAGGAGGCCTGGCCTTATTTTATACCAGAGGAGAGATGTATTTAAGTTGCATTTTCATGCCTTTGCTTCTCTAGCTCCTGAAATGGATAAAGGCTGGCGTGGGGTTGGGGGGTGTCTGTCATGTAGCTTTAACAAATGTGCAGTGTGCCAGAGTGACTGCCCTTAAAGGGACAGGGCTGTTCAAGTGAGATTTTCCCTAATGGCACTTGGGCCAGTTCCACAATGGTCATGTCTTTGTGACAGTGTTCTTGGTGGCTCCAGCCAAGATCTTCAGACTTGCCCTCCTCTACCTTTTGCCCAGTCCCAATCTCTTTGTATTTTGGGTTTCCTGTCCCAAAGAAGACCTCACATCCTGAATCTGTCTCTTCCTTTTAAAACATGTGCCTCTCTGTTGTTTAGAGAATGTCCTTAGGTTTTCAAAAATCCATTCTCAACTATATGTCACATGAGTACAAGGAACCTGTATTTTTTCAGTCCTTCCAAAGCTAAATTTGAGCTCAGCAGCACAAACATTCCCTAATTGCTACCTGAGAGTGCGGTCACCGAGAAGGTGAGGACAGAATCAACCAGAGGTTACTGATGTTTCCTTTGTGCTAGAAAGGCCTTCCATACCCACAGACCACTGGTAATACACCTGAATGACCCAACTGCTTCCTTTGCAGCAACTATGGAAGCAAGAAGCATCTTCCTGTGTATGTCCTGAGCTGGGCTGAAGCAGTCCATGACTTTCTGGATTCCCTAGGGCTACCAGGCCATGGTTAATATTCCAGTAAATTCTTGATCTCTGCAACAATGCTCACATTCTTCTGGGTGGAGAGTGGCCTGTTCCATGACACGGAGCACAGGTGACCCACTGCATCTGACTGATCAGCATATACCCCAGGGAGTTCCTGAAAGAATCAGGTAACAGAGCAAACCCTGAGGTGGGCGAAGGCAACACTGGAGCACCTCGGTCCCACCCCATCATCAGCAAAGCCACTTGTGGTTCCTTCATGGACCCCATATTGCAGACTGTCTTGCATGAAAGAATTTAAGGGATCAGGTTTGTCTTTAACTCATTTAGCTATCTAAAGGAGCCATGAAGGTGAGCATGGGTCCACAGGGAAATGAAGCTACAGATTAATAAGATTACACACATGCTTGCCACCTATTGCTTTGTGTTTTCAGGGCCTCAGCTAAAACTTATTCAGAAAGAGTCCCACGTTAGCACACTGCTATAGTTATACAATAAAGAAGAAATTGGTCTAAAATTGCCTTGGCAAACTCCAGCCTTCAAAGCCAAGAGATCTGTGATACCCAATTGTCTTTGGCAACAAGAGTTTTACGTTCACATTGGCTACAGTGCACCGGAAACAAGGGAATCATGATCCTTTACAGCCTCCGATGCCAAAGACCTTCAAAGTGAGCCTCACAGCAGAGGAGTCATGAGAAATGACTCCCATGGGTGATGAGAATTTATCCAGTAGGAGATGTGCTGGGGAGGGGAAAGGCAACTCCAGTTCTTCTGTAGTGAGGAAGGCAGAAAACAGAAATGGATTTTTGTGGATTGGGGAATCACCTGTGTTGCTTTCTGGATGGGTTTGAGAGTTACTGACCTAGAAGCAATACTGGGAGGTGAAACACCTCCAAACTCCTTTCAACTAAATCCTCCTTAGATGGATAGACACTAAACAGGAACCAGGTTCATGGCTTCCTTATACCTGATATTCAGGAAACTCCTCTCCCTGAATCCTTTACTGGAACAAGTTCTTAGGCTAACCTGGTGAGGAATTCCCTCAGCAAGTATTTATTGGCACCTACTAAGTTCTACATGCTGGAGATACAGCAGTGAAAGAAATAGACCAAATTTACCCTCGTGGAGCTTACACTCTAATTAGAGGGCTAATAAGATCCAGTGTTTTAAGACACTACTGTGGGCCAGGTATGGTTTTAAGCACTTTACTTGTATTGTCTCAATCCTGGCTACCACCCTGTAATGTAAATATTATTTTTTCCATTTTGCAGGTGCAAAAACTGAGGCTCCATGAGTTGAATTACTTGGCTAGACACCTTGGCTCTAGAGTCAGCTATCTTGATCACTCTCTCATCTTTCAGATAAGAGGATGAACTTAACAGCGGGAGACATTATGACGGCAAATGTCAAACTGTTCAGTGTGGGTTTGGAGACTTTGGTGCCAGTGCTGTAATGCCTAAAAGCAGTCCTTTAATGGGGCAGTAAAGGTGGCTGTCTTCTCACGCATGCTGTGCCCATGTCCATGAGGCTGAGATACAGAACAAGCTCCCTTGTTCTTTCTTGAGCCAGGCCAGACTGTGCCTGCTCTGCTTCTGTGAGTTCCTGTGAAACTCTTGACCAGAGAACCTGATCTGTTCATTCAGTGTTCAAGGAGTCAAGCTTTTGTTTCTGAAGCCCAGTCTCACTCAAGTCTCCCTCCACCAGAGAACCTGTTTATCAGGAAGAAGTAGCATGGCAGCACAGAAAGTTTTATGTCATGAAGCTCACAGTGGAAAGAGTCCAGGGGTGAACAATACACAGCTAAACAATGAACAGTTGCAGTGACAGGATGATAAAGATAGATTCCCCTGTGCAACAACGAAGCCACCCAAACATGTACACACACACTTAGCCATTTCATACCCAATCGTAACAACAAAAACAACGAAAATGGCCACGCAAAGCCAGATGTATAAGTTTGCAGTGAGAACAAAGGCGGCTATAAATATTCCAAGGAGCCAATAAAAAGAAGATGAAGAAGAAGAAAAAAAAAAAAAAACAACAAGAGTGGTTAGCTCTCCAATGTAATGGGCTCCATAAAAGCTTTTATTGTTAAGAGTGTTACTTTACTAAGACCTATATGAAGAAAGCTGAATGAATGTGAAAAATTGCATGCAATAACCCGAGCTGAAAGATGATTATCAACCTCTGAGTCCTGTATTTTGGAGCAAGTCGGTGCTGCTATTAGAAGATTGCCATTGTAGTTAAAGAAAAGCTTGTTTTGTACTTTTCTCCCCCTTCTGGGTAAACAGAAAGTCAATATAGGCTTCTCCTCTGTGCTAGTCCATTTATTTGAACAATTACTTTAAAGATGTAATCCAATCTTACTGACTTACCAGAAGTATAACTCCTGTGAACTTTTCCAGCAGAGTTCTGCACACACAACTTGCTAAATCCAGAACTGAGTTATTTCCAGCCAGCATTCCCTCCCTCCCCATCGGCCCTTCACCCCCCATCCCACCCCATTCTCTAGCCATCTGTTTGTTTTGCTGTTGGCTGTTAACAAGATAGTGGGTGACATTTAAGGGAGATGACCCATCTGCACTTCAACCATTCAAAGGCTAGCCAACTAGAACTGTAAAAATTGGAAAACTTATATTTTGGGGGACAATATTCTCTTAGGCTATCAGTGTGGTTTTCCTGTATTCTCAGCCTGAAGGACCCTGCTCTGTCCTTTTCTGGGTGGACAGAGGCAGTACAACCTTCAAAAACATTAGTGTCACAGGGAAAAAAGTGGTAATTTAGAAGATAATATTGTTGAGCAGATATTAATGGTTGATGTTTCTGAAATCCCATTTTATCTCATTAATATATTCTGGGGATAATCACTGCTGTATTATTGCTTTGAGTTAATTTGATGGGGAGTTGTCAAAGTTCCAGTTACACATGTAGGACAGGTAACAATGTGGTATAAACTCTTGGGAAGGTCCAAATAAAATCAGGACTAAACTCATTTGATCAGAAATCAGAAACATGGCTTGAGCACCATTTTAAAAACTCTCCTAAATGTTTCAAATGTATTTAGTTAGAATATGTGGTAACTTTCTTTTCACAGATTATATAATCAGCAAATTAGATTTCAATAACTGGCACCTTTGACTTGCTTTTGAAGTGGCAACCTGGCTTTTCCTCCCCACCTAGAGAACACTCTAGGACTCCCTGCCATTCCCAGTCCTCACATGGGTCCAAGCAAGTGAGCCTGAAGCTTAAGGTTCATTAGCTCCCTGGGAAGTCCACCTTTGTCTCGTTGCCTTGCGTTGCATGAAGTAGAATAATGGCAAAAATACAGAATTCATATACACCTTCCATGTGGTTGAAAGTATGCGGGAGGGATACTGATAAAAACCGTCCATGCTGTTGATTTCTCTTTGAAACAAGCACATAAGAGGATGTGTGAATGGAGTTTGTTATAAAGTGAAGCAGAGAAGACTCTTGTTTACCATGAGCACTTAGTCAACAAGGAGAGGGACACAGTAGGGGAGAAGGGAAGCAAGCAGTCCTCACTAGATTAGTCAGCTCCTTCAAGCAACACAGCTCCTTTCTCCCTCCCTCTGGTATCCAATCCATGTGTCCTATGCAGGTCATTTGAGTAAGTATTTTGAGTATCCTCGATAATTTTTTTTTTTTGCGGTACGCGGGCCTCTCACTGTTGTGGCCTCTCCCGTTGCGGAGCACAGGCTCTGGCCGCACAGGCTCAGCGGCCATGGCTCATGGGCCCAGATGCTCCACGGCATGTGGGATCTTCCTGGACCGGGGCACGAACCCGTGTCCCCTGCATCGGCAGGCAGACTCTCAACCACTGCACCACCAGGGAAGCCCTCATCGATATATTTTGAAGGTAAAACCAATAGGATTTACTAAGTGTTTGAGTATGATAGATAGAAAGACAGGAGTCAAGGATGACTCAAACATTTTGACCTGGGCAGCTAGAAAGATGGAGCTGCTACTTACTGAGGGGAAAGCTGGGGAGAGAATGACAGGGTTGGGAGAGAGGAATTCGGTTTAGGACATGTTTAATCTGCAGAGGAAAATATCCAGTAGGCATCTGGACACACAAATCTGGAGTTCAGGAAAAATGGTGGGCTAGTAAGTGCTTAACAACTAGCTTTCTGGGAAAAAAAAAAAGAGGTCCAATATATAGTAGTGTTTGCCAATTTCTTTGGTGTAAATACTTTACCATGGCTGACTTCTGGTTACCAAGGTGAAGTTGCTGTCACTGAATGCAGAGTTAGGAAGAAATGTGCTCTTGTGAGCCCAGGCGATCTGGCTTAGGTACATCACTGGGAATAGAGACATATAATTGGAAGTCATCAGCATGTATAAAAGCCGTGAGACTGAATGATGGCACTTAGGGAGCGAATATAGATAAACAGAAGATAGTAACAAACTGAGCTACTAGGCACTCCAACGTTAAGAGTTTGTCAAGTGATGAAGAATCAAAAAAGAGATATCAGAAGGAAACCAAGAAAGGGTTTCAAGAAGGAGGCAGTTGTTATCCGTCAAAAGCTACTGATGGGCCACGTAAGGTGAGGACTTAAAACAGGCCACTGGGCTTCCCTGGTGGCGCAGTGGTTGAGAGTCCGCCTGCCGATGCAGGGGACACAGGTTCGTGCCCCAGTCCGGGAAGATCCCACATGCCGCGGAGCGGCTGGGCCCGTAAGCCATGGCCGCTGAGCCTGCGCGTCCGGAGCCTGTGCTCCGCAACGGGAGAGGCCACAACGGTGAGAGGCCTGCGTACCGCAAAAAAAATAAAAAAACAAAACAGGCCACTGGGTTTGACACCATCACCTGGACAGCAGCAGCCTCGGTGGAGTGGAGGGAACAAAGGCCTAGCATGCCTCATCCTCACCTTCTCAAAATAGCAATACCGGGCTTCCCTGGTGGCACAGTGGTTGAGAGTCCGCCTGCCGATGCAGGGGACACGGGTTCGTGCCCCGATCCCGGAAGATCCCACATGCCGCGGAGCGGCTGGGCCCGCGAGCCATGGCCGCGGAGCCTGTGTGTCCGGAGCCTGTGCTCCGCAACGGGAGAGGCCACAGCAGTGAGAGGCCCGCGTACAGCAAAAAAAAAAAAAAAAAAAAAAATAGCAATACCTGGAGGCAGGGGTGGCTTTGGCAGCTGAACCCTATATTCAAATCTTTAAAATGCACTTTGGGCCTTTGAATTAGAGTAGATTTCAAAATCACATGATGTCAGGACTGGAACAAAATCCAATACATCTCTTGGCTCAAGGTGGCTCAAAGCCTTAGGAAGAAAGAGAGGAGGGGACCAGTCTGTGTTCAATAATTCGAGAAGGTATTTTAAAATCTACACAAACCTTTAGTCATTGTAATTGCCTGTTGTTTCATGTGACTGTGAATAGAAATCAGGGCCTTTTATCCAGGTTCACTGACCAACACCCCATTTCTTTAACAATGCAGAGATTGTACAAAAGTCTGGGAGGACAATTTTGTTTTTCCTCAGAGCCTGAGCGTGTGTTTCTGGCTCCTGCTTTATTCTCCTTGTTTTATCTATTTATTGGTTCTCATTCTTCTGCACTGTTTAGTACTACAGTGATGAGGGATATCTGGGATACATATTCTTAACAGGTAAATATTATGAGTATTTCTTTTTAGGCAGTCTATTTCTAGGAAAATCTATTATTTATGCAATCATACTTCAGCCATAGAACTATTTTTCTTTGGCACGGCTCTTGGCTGTCCCTCACTTGATCATTCATTCATTCATTCATTCAAAACACAGCACAGAGGAGTGGCTGTGGGGAGAGTGGCAGAGAGGAGACATTTTCCAGAGGGAAAATCAGCAGGTGCAAAGGTAAGGAGGCATTATAGAATGTGGCATGTTCTAGAAACGAAATCATTAACAAAGGCTGGATCACACAGGTGTGGGATTGGTGAGCTGGGAGACTAAAAGAATACGCTATGCCTAAATTCTAAGGACCTTAGAAGCCATGCTGAAAGGTTGATTATGTTTTTAATACAGAAGTTATTTCCCAAAAAGTGAGATCCAGAGGCCTTAACCAATGGAAAATTTGGGAACCATTAACTCATCCTATCTGTTCATTGTGATCCACATTTAGCTTCATCCTCAAATTCCTTCATATAGTTTGATTTTAATTGTTCTTTAAAAATTTCTCCCTCCCTCCCCTTCTCACCAGAAAGGTAGAAGACAAAGTCCTTCGAGTTCCTATCAAACAAGGTAAATTAAATCCAACATCACACACACTGGAGTGATTCTGAGGTCTCCAGCAGTGTGTTCTCAAGATTTTGCTGGATTTTTAAGTTACAGCCAAAAGTGAAGAGCCTTTTCTGTTTCACTTTCTGCTGGATCACAAACTGAATTTCAGTCCTGGATCTTCAGATAACAGGCTATATGCAGTTAGAAGCAGACAAAAATTTTTTGGCATGTGGGATCTTCCTAGACCAGGGCTCGAACCTGTGTTCCCTGCATTGGCAGACAGATTCTTAACCACTGTGCTAACAGGGATGTCCCTGATTCTCTTTTTTTAAATCAGGAAGAACTTCAGGTTGGGAACTGTGTTAGAGAAACAATGTCCCAAAGCTGAGCCAAGCAGGGTAGAAAGGCAGGAAGATGCAGGCCCTCCCTCTGCCATTACAGTGAGCCAGTGGAGGACAGTGCCCCTTGATCAGCTGAGTCCCCATCCTGCATCCCCAGACCACATTATGCTGACATCTCTGCTCAGGAACTATGAGCAATGAAAGTGGGTGTGGAAAAAAACAGTACAGTGGAAGTCGAATCTCCTTTCTCTACCTTCTCTCTGTGCCAGACTCAGGAACTTGAGTGATAACGAGTCTGTCTTTTGGGAGAGAATTTCGGATTAATTAATTATGTTATTTTGGGATAAGTGCTCCTTTCAGTAGAGAATGGGATCCCCAAGGCAGTGGCTCTCTGGTTTAAACAGCTTACAAGGCACTTGGGGAGCCTGTTATAAAGGCGGATTCCTGGCAATGTCCTCAGAGGTTTTCAAGTCAGTGGGTCATTTTGCTACCTCCTTGGTATGATCCTGACATGGGGACACTTCTCAAACTGAATTTTGAACCCCACTGCCTTGGGGAGGAGAATACCTCTAAAAGTCACCTTTTCCTTAATTGGATGAGTATCAGCTCTGGGTTTCATGAGCAGGTTCAGCCTCTTACGTGTGTGTGTGTGTGTGTGTGTGTGTGTGTGTGTGTGTGTGTGTGTGTGTGTGTGTGTGTGTGTGTGTGTGTGTGTGTGTGTGTGTTTTCTGGAGGAGAGGTGGCAGAGAAGAGAGGGAAAAGGAAAAAGAAAATCTGCACCTATACTCAGCCTAAAAGCAAAGATAGGAAAAAGAATACAGCCAACTGGGGCTGTCCTGGCTTGGGAGACCCAGTATCCACCAATATCTGAGGTGGAATTTCAGAGATAAGCAGCTTCCCTGAGGTTTATGCTGATTGATACGCTTCATTGTGTTCTAAAGATTAGAGAAATAAGAGAAATACAGCTTGATAATTAGCAAACAGTGAGGAAACCTTAAAAACATGTGACAGGTAAGTGGATTTATTACAAGCAACCATGACATGCCCATTTTTCAGAGTTCAGTGTTTCACCAGCAGAATATAAACTAAAGGAAAAAAATCCAAGATGTATTTTCACATTTCACATGCTTGGTTTAAATGTGAGTATTTCATAACCAAGCAGTTCTGTGTCTCCCTGGCTATGGGAAAGTGTTCCCTAACATAGACATAGGATACAGAACAAATTTCACTTCTATCGCACCTGATATTTCCAAGCTTAGAGGCAACACAAAAAGACATGGCGATGTACAGAAGCAAAGGATTCACATTAGCAACAGCCCCAGGTAAAATAGGAGAATAGAAGAAACTTATTTTCTAATCTTCCTAGCTTAGTTTTTCTTCAAACTTTCTTCTTCAACCCTCATTAGATATCCAGAACCCTCTGCTTTCTCTATTTCCTCATGAAAGAAAAAAAAAATTATGTCCTCATTTATACTCACATGTGTATGACTGATAATGTTTAATTTATTGTAGCTCCAATAGGAGTTCGCTTTTGGATACAGTTCAAGAAGACTTGAACCAAATGGAAAATTGTGTTAAGCATCAAATTAAAAAGTCACTGATCTGGTGGGGGAAATATTTTCTTGGGCCCTAAAATCACCCCCCTCTCTACTTACTTGAGTAACACCGTTTAATTATTTCAGTTCTCTGCTCACGGACTCTCGTTCAACTCATTTATAAAACTCCGCTCCACCAAGAAGAGATACTCTGAACCCCTTCCAGCAGACAGGTTTTCTTTTCTATGCACAACATGAAACAAAGAGACCAGTAAGAAAATAATTAGGACCAAGAAACTAAACTTGAATGGAGCTGCTGAATAATACTGAAGGGAAACTTTTATACATACCTGAATCCCTAATAGGGCAGGAAGTTTGAAAGCTTCATCACGTTGGACTACACAAGGTCACTTGTTGAGCCACAGTAGAATATTTTGTTCATAATGAGACCTTACTGGGTTTGGTTGCTGTAAGCTTTTCAAGCTTCTAATTACGGTGTTTAGAAGACAATGGAGACAGCTTAAAATAATAAGAATGCTGCTAAAACTAGTAGGATTGCTGCAGTGTTACAAAGAGAAATGTTGGCTCTCTGTGTATAGCATACATTTAACCTGTCAGCAAACACAGAGCATTTTACAGGTAAAATGTAAAGGATGCATTTAGGAGCCATCACATGAATGATGAGGTTTTGCGTTTTGCTTTCAAAACGAGCTACTTAAGTTATAATACTAGTTTAATATAAATTAGAGTTTCTCCTTTTGAAACCACTCACAATTTGCTTCTGTTAGGCCGTAGGTCATTATGATGCAAAGTTAAAGGTTCCTGGAACATAATGTGATTCAAGCCTGCATTCTTGTTGCCACGTCCAATTCAGCTGAAAATGAGAATTATAGTGAGAGCATTTCCTGGTCTTTGACCCTTCGTGTGAGCTTTTTAAAAGCAGGGTTTATGCAGAACACTAACCTCATTCTCAGACATTCAGTTCTGACTAATATTAGCTGTGTTAAAATTCTTAAGGAAATTGAAAACTGTTTAAAAATACCTCATCCCAAGTTTAAAAACAGTGGGCACTTACCTTCCGATTTCCTTCCTTAATGCACAAAAAGATTTGCCTGTGAAACAGATGAATGATATTTAAATGTTTTAAAGGGTCTCTCTCTTTTCTCTCTCTGCCACAAATGTGTAGTCAGGCAATACAGAGGACAGTTGTTTTAAAATCTCCAGCTGTAACTGACTGGGGAAAGACAGCAACAATAATAGGAAAATAACATATAACATGTAATATGTTGTCTATGCCAAAGACTGTTTCAAGGACTTCAAAATAAACTAATGTGCTTCATCTTGACAATAACGCTACCATTAGGACCACTATTTTGCAGATGAGAAAACTGAGGAGCAGAGAGGTTGGGTAACTTGCCCAAGGTCACACAGACCACTGTCAGAGGGGAGATCTGAATCCGGGAAAGCTGGGTTTTACACTTTTAATCCCTGCCTTTTAGGATGGGAGATCGTTTGAGAGGAGCATTCCTGGAGTCATGACGATTGGTATGACACAGAAAAGACACATCTGAAAAAAATCCTATGATATATAGGATTTTGGAAACCCCCCCCCCAATAAATGACAAATTCATGAAACAGATGAGAAGTCTAAGCCTCTTTTCTTTTTTAAAAAGATCATTTAGAGTCAAGCTTAGAATACATGAGATCTGACAAAATACCACACACATGTACACTGTACACCCAGTCAGAGTAGGACTTTTTCCAAGACCATACTATTACCTTGTGGCCCAGGAGAAGCCAAAGGACCAGTGTGTGACTGCCTTATCTGGTACCTTATCTGGTAGGTCTCCCTTAGTGATGAAGATGACCAACAGTAAGGGGCCATATGGCCACTGACACTAAGTTCATCAGCTCTTTCCACACTTCTCCAACCTGAGTACCCTTTCTGAAGACACATCTTTTGCAGGAGGTAGTACGTTGGTTGAAATCATAAGGAGAAAGATGGGTCTGAGAAGACTTCACTCTGTGTTCCAAAATATCATGCAGAATTAAAAAAGAAAACAGAGAAAAGAAAAATCAAGGATTAAAAACAAAATGAAACACAGTATCTATGAACCCTGGGTTCCCCAAACACTTGTCCTGAGGCTATGCAAAGAAGCTAATTGGTAGGAGCTACACTTGTTCAGTCGGAGAGGATTTGCAGGCAGAGGTGGAAATCCCCTGAGGCCTTGGAAGCTCCAGAACCCCAAGGCAACGAATATATCCCTAGAGGCTTTTCTTCGAGGAGTGAAAAGAACTTTCCTCCTCCAGCTAGTGCTGAGCTGAACCAAATGACAGAGGGTCCCCAGGGATACTGGAGGTACTGTAAGCTTGGTGAGCAGACCCAAGAACATTCTAACAGTTGCATAGAATTACTGGGTGTCCCAATTGCTTCTATGCTTACAGAGTTATTAGCTTGAGAAATTCCTGCCTCTGCAAACAAGAAGATTGGAGCACTGGCTCTGATGAAATTCTACTTTAAAGCCAGGTGTGTAAAGCATTAGAAGAAGCACGTATCTAGGAGAGAGGCCCAGTGATACATAGCCAGGGCACGAGATACATCCCTCTGTCACCACTTCCTTTTGAGCAAAGAGGTCTCAAGTGCCAAAGGATTAAGGTCCTAGGGAGTCCTGAACCTCCTGCTCTTTCCCTTACTGCTGTTTTAAAGAAAGCACTGTAGGGGCTTCCCTGGTGGTACAGTGGTTGAGAATCTGCCTGCCAATGCAGGGGATACGGGTTCGAGCCCTGGTCTGGGAAGATCCCACAGGCCGCGGAGCAACTAGGCCCCTGAGCCACAATTACTGAGCCTGCGCGTCTGGGGCCTGTGCTCCGCAACAAGAGAGGCCGCGAGGCTGCGATAGTGAGAGGCCTGCGCACGGCGATGAAGAGTGGCCCTCACTTGCCACAGCTAGAGAAAGCCCACGCACAGAAACGAAGACCCAACACAGCCAAAAATAAATTAATTAATTAATAAACTCCTACCCCCAACATCTTCTTTAAAAAAAAAAAAAGGAAAAAAGAAAGCATTGCAGAAGGGAGCTGGTGTGACTGGGAAAAAGCAAGTTTGGGGAGGAGAAAAGGTAAACAACTAAGGAAACAGAAATGAATGGTGGAAGGTGAAACAATAAAGAATCATAGTCTCAGGAGAAACATTTTTTATGGATAGTTAGGTATGGACAGCCTTATGACTCTCACTTATGCACTTAGAAGAGCCTTGGACCAGAAGCTGAGAATTTAGATTCTGTCTCAGGTCCAGCACTTTGATGTGTGACCCTGAGAAAGTCTCTTCACTTTCCTGAGCCTCAGTTTATTGTGAACACCACAGCGACAGCACACAGCAACATTCGAAAACTAGGACATGCTTTATGAATATAAGTGTCTGAGGTCAGGTTCTGGGAAACAGCTCTTGTGACGGAAGTTTACAAGCAGGAAGTTTATTGTCATCTCTTAGGATCAATACCTTTGGGGATGTGAAGAAAACAGGATTGCCCAAGTGGGAGGAAATGAACTGTTAACGCTGAGGACTTTCTCACACCTGAGGCCCCACCTGAGCTCTGGAACTGAGATGACCCTTCAGTAACCCCACTCTGAGGCCTGGGGACTGAGCTGGGGATGGATGAGGTGAGGGAGGGAGCAGGTATCTGGGGAGATCAAGGCTGGTGTGATGTGGATGAGTTTGATCTAAATCCTAACCCCTTGACCTTTATGGGCACTGGCAACCCTAACCCCCCTCCCCCTTGTGATGTTTGGAGGTCACCTCATTTAAACTTGGCTCTTCCTCTTCTGCTGCTTTGCCCTCCCTCACCCCCTCACCCTGCTTTTATCTCCCCAGCACCTGCTCCCTCCCTTCCCTCTCTCTCCTGCCCTGGAAGAGCGGAGGAATAAGAACCATACCCCTTGTCATCGTAAAAGGAGCCACCTCTCTGCAAAGTCTACTCCTGGAAATCAACCAGACTTTGGATGCAGGCTGCCCACAGGGAGGGAGCCTAATCTTGACAGAGGTCTTTCTCTTAAGTCAAAGACAAAAATGAGAGAGGGACTCAGCTGAGAGCCATTGGCAGCAGACTGTAGACATGGGAGCTGGGAGAATGAATGTCTGGAAAGTGAGCTAGAGTCTCCACCATGAGAAGCCGCTAGCATCACCACCGCTAAGCAAGTTTTATACCTGGGAAGATGGAAGCTTTACAACCACCTGGTGCCTGTGAAGAGGAACAGGCTTTCAAATCCCTGATCATCCACTTGACCCTCCTGGGCCTCAGTTTCCTTGGCTGTACAAGTTGCTGCGAGTCATCGTGTCTGATGCTCTAAGGGCAAACAGATATTAGTTCTCTTTTACTGATGTCACCCAAACCTGACTTATCAGCAACTATGAACTAACAGCAGGGGTCACAGTGGGATATGATTCTCAGAAAGTCTTGTGAGTATTCCACCCTCCACACTGCATCTTAGAAAAATACCTACAAAAAAATCCACTAGAGACAAATCAGTTTTTCTGGTTTTTGTTTTTCCATTTTAACTCTAAGTTGCTACTAATATTTGTCCTTGGGAAGTGTGAGAGAAACGACAGCTGCAGGGAAGATGTAATATTATACAGAGGAATTGTGATAGGAACAGTCAGTGTGAGAACTTCAGTATGTGGAAATTCTGAAGTTGTCCTGGGCTGTCATTTTGCTTAAGAAAAACACTTTTTTTTTTTTTTGCGGTACGCGGGCCTCTCACTGCCCGTTGAGGAGCACAGGCTCCGGACGCGCAGGCTCAGCGGCCGTGGCTCACGGGCCCAGCCACTCCGTGGCATGTGGGATCTTCCCGGACCGGGGCACGAACCCACGTCCCCTGCATCGGCAGGCGGACTCTCAACCACTGCGCCACCAGGGAAGCCCAGAAAAACACTGTTTTTAAACAAATCAAATTTCCAATAATCTTCAAGAACTGGGGCTTTTAATTTCTAACATTAAAACACACACATGGGCTTCCCTGGTGGCGCAGTGGTTGAGAGTCCGCCTGCCGATGCAGGGGACACGGGTTCGTGCCCCGGTCCGGGAAGATCCCACATGCCGTGGAGCCGCTAGGCCCGTGAGCCATGGACGCTGAGCCTGCGCGTCCGGAGCCTGTGCTCCGCAATGGGAGAGGCCACAACAGTGAGAGGCCCGTGTACAGAAAACACACACACACACACACACACACACACACACACACACACACACACACACACACACACACACCCCATATCATAACAAATCTTATTTTCATCCCTTCCAATCTGTGGTCAAATTCTCCCAATTTGAGTCTGTGAATCTCTGAACACCCTTATCCTGGACTTCTAGGCAAAATGGCTACCCCAGAAACTCCTCTTCTATTTGGGGGAAGAAATTTATGAAAATACCGGTCATTTAACAATACTGTACTCATTGTCTTAAGGTTGAACTTGGGCCATTGCCCAGAGCATGCGTATTTCAAGTTCCCAAACAGAAACTCACTTCACGTGAATTTGATTCAGAGAGAGCAGTGGGGGGAATTAAGCAGGAGTGATGAAGCAGAGAACAGAGGGTGGGGAATTAGGAAACAAGGATCTATGGGAATATCCAGTGTGGGACAGGGAAAAAGGAACGGCACAGCTCAAAAGGGGTGTGGTCTGAGGTGACCATAAAGCAGAGCCCTGGGAAACACAACTGTCTCACTTTCCCCAGCTCGTCTCCTCTCCTGCAGCTCATCTTACAATAAGAGAAAGATATTCCTCGCACAGGCCAGTACAGATGTTGCCCACAGATGAGG
This sequence comes from Mesoplodon densirostris, assembly GCF_025265405.1. Lineage (NCBI taxonomy): Eukaryota > Metazoa > Chordata > Mammalia > Artiodactyla > Ziphiidae > Mesoplodon > Mesoplodon densirostris. Next base: position 39,566,420 of record NC_082669.1, read on the forward strand.
AAGGAGAAAAATAAAATCCTACAGAGATATAGCCAGATACCTCCATCTGGCAGCACACTGGCATCAGTGTGCTTTCAGGGAGCCTAATGCAATGTCACAGAGCATACTGAGCAAGGGGACCAAGTCTGATCCCCTGGTTGCCATAGCCAGCTCTTTCGCCTGATAGCGATGGATGTTTGAAAATTCTCTGATGCCTGCTTTACAGCATCTTCATGTCTGATGGGGCCTGGCAATCTGTGAGAAATGAACTTCAATTGCTTTTTCTGCAAGTGCTAAAAAGTTACTTTTACATCACTGGAGGGCCCTGGAGAAGCACATGTCAAGGACCCGTAGGTCAGCGGGACTGAAATAGCGGCTATGAAATGAACACTTGATACTGTATATAAATTGAATGATCAGCTGGGTGATTTTAGAACTACCTGGGTGGAATTTATGTGTCTTCTGGATGAGATGATGGCTTTAGGCCAGTGGGAACACCTCGGACACACAGGACAGTAATCAGTGCTAGGTGGGATGGGAGCTGGGCGGGAAAAGGTGGGTCAGTGGCTTGACCTTGACCTTGGTCTTTTTCACCCCTCTCTTCTGACTCATCCCGTAGCATGAATGCTGGAACTGGCAGGGCAGTTGCCTCCTTGCTGTGCGGGCTCAGGAGATGGCTCAGCACCCACTGTCTGTGATGGTTAAGTGCTTCTTGACATCCAGGTCCCTGGTAGATTGGGAGGTTCTGGGAGTGAGCTTATGAATTCACAGCTTTTACTTGGAAAAGCGTATCGTTACAGATGATGATCAAGAAAAAATTCCTAATATTCACATGCTCAACTTTAACCTTTTCATTTACATGCTGGGTTTTGAGAGAGAGAGAGAGAGAGAGGGAGAGAGAGAGAGAGAGAGAATGAGAGAGAGAGGGAGAAGGGGAGAGAGAGAGAGAGAGCACCAACAGACATGGAGGAACCTGCACAGCGGGAGAGACAGAGAAACAGACTGAGTCACCCACTCAGAAGTGGGGACAGAGATGGGGGAGAGAAGAAGGGAGGGAGACATTACAAAAATATTATGGGCAGGAGGAAAGGGAAGAGGAGAGAGAGAGAAATGGAGAGATACACAGATAAAGGGAGAGTGGGAGAAAGACCAGAGAGGGAAGGGGAGATGAACGTAGAAGAAAGAAAAAGCAGCAAAGGGGGGTTAACGAAGGCGTAATCATGCTGTTACTAGAATGGTGATTTACAGGTTAAAATACTCATAACTTCCTTTCTTTCCTAGTTATCTTGTCTTATTCTTTTCTATATTAGGTGTTAGTTTGTCTCTTGGTGAGGATAACATAATTGTTTTCTTGGTTTCTAAGTTACATTCACCACTTACGACAACAAACACAACTGGAATTACATTAAGACTGAAAAAAAATTTTTAAGGTAGCTTTGGGAAAGAGAAAGAGAAAAGGAGGAAAGATGAAGAAGAGAAAAATCTCACTGACCACTCAACACTGGCAGCTGGACCCCTAGGTTAGTACTCACAGCTTTGAGATGGCCTAGAGGTGACTACTCTAATTTCTCCCAGAACAGTTAGATGTTCATAAACAATCTTAGCATTCAGACTTATCCATGGAAAACAGCTTCACTTGTAACACCTTACTGGATCGTGAGTGGAAAAGGAGGGAAAATGCTACTTAAGGAGGAGGAGGATGACCCAAACTTAACACTGACTAGTGAGATTCAAAGTTGTTTCCAGACCACAGGGTGGGAAAGAACTTTTATTGAGCATCTTTTATTTCTGCATCACTCCTATCTGTTTCACATACATTATGTCACTTAAATCCCCACATGACCCATGTGGGCCTGGTATCTCCTTTTAGCTGATTGAAAAAGGTTAAGATACATAGATGCATATCCTTATCTGCTGCCATTCTTTGCACTACATGCAGTATGAGTGCCATGCTCACTCATCAAGTAATTTAACACGGAGAATATATGAACAAAGCATAGATAATCTTTGGACAATCTTTAGTTCAGCCTCAGATAGTTATTTCCATGCATCAGAGAAGAAATTATTGAAGCAAGTTAATAAGTTGCTAATTTCCAAGTACAGATAAGTGATAAAAACACAAGCCCAAAAGGAGTCTACTCTATTTTGGCAGGTGGAGATTCTCAGGCATATCTCAACAGATTCACCAGAAACGGAGTCCAAAGGCTAAATTTCAGAAAAGCTTCATACTTGTGGGGAACATTTGCGCTGCCCCAAACTGGCACATGCAAACTGGTGTTTGCTGGGATAAAGCTGATACTCATGCTCATAATTACTTGATTTGCATGAACTAAAAATATTTCATCGCACTGTCCTACCAGAAACAGGCAAAAGTTGTGGACCTTGGGGAATCAGACTCACTTCCTTTGAGCTCAAGGTTGAGATTTTCTATTTTACACAAAGAATATGAAGTCAAACCTTCCAGATGACATACATTTGTTGGGTGTTGCTTCCCAGAGGAAGAATACATATCAAGACATTGGGCTGCATGGACAGGCTGCTATGATATGGCTTAGCTAGAATCTGTATTAGACAGGAAATGAATTCATTTGTTAATTATTCATGTTCTATTGCATCACATTTCCTTAGGTTTAACATCAAATACATAAACAGCAATAGCAGTACTTAGGTTACTTTTTTTCCAGTTGAATATTCATTTAAAATGCCTCTTCTAATTCCATAATTGGGAAAAATAAGATGCTTTTTACAAGGGGCTTGGCAGTTAGCAAATTTTGAACAGTTGCAAGAGCAAAATTATGAAGAAATTTAAACCCAAAGTACTATCTCTCTTGATGTCAAACAGGTAGAACCCAACACTAAGATATTTTAGCCAATTGCCATATAAGTAATTGATGTGTATGTAAGAAAACACAAGTAAACATGAGTTATAAATATGCCAAATCAGGGCTTACATTAGAAAATTTTCCTTTCTAGAGGACAAAGCCATATTTGGGCCTGGGATAACAATGTCAAATAACTGCCTTGTGTCTACTTGATGTCCTTGTTTGCCAGCTGAAAGGGCAAACTTTCACATTTACATCTGGCTCTGATTCCAGCTCAGAAGCCTCACTAGGCATGCCACCCTCCTCCCTTGTGCCTTCCTGATACAGCAGCTCCCTGCTTGCGAAAAAGAAAGAATAATATAAAAAAAATCATTGACTGTAAAAATCAGACCATTAATTCTCAGGAACGCTGAAATGCAGGCGGAAAAAATGCTCAGCGCACGTCCCAGGAGAGGCCGGCATCTGATGATTTTCTCTGACAAGCTATGCAAAGCTGATCGCAGTCAGGCTCCCCCCACCCCCCAAGCCCCCAAGTAATGAACACACAACACGGACAGATCTCAGACCTGTACATACCTTTCTCTGAGCAATTTTAACTTTTCCCATGTCCATTAGGACTTACAGCCTAATCTTGCTCTGCCAATTGCTCCCACGGTGAGATCATTAAGTAAATTATTTTAAGATCAAACACCCTGCAGTGACAATAGCGTCCCGTGTAAGGTAAATGCTTCAAAGGCCCCCCTTTCAAATTACAGCTCTCCGGAGTTATTCATCACCTCTCCGGAGGGCTTGCCCCGCCATTACTTGGCTTTTTGCCGCAGGCGAAGGTAGCACTGCTAATTGGCCTCTGTAACAAAACTGACCTGTGGACAGGATAAAACTTGTTTGGAGCTTAGAGACAAAAATTATTCAAGGTTAAAAACACATGAATGCCCCAGCTACGTCACCAAAAAAAGGGGAGTGAATGAATGTCTTCCCCTGCGGTTCTTAATGTGAAAGAATGCGCTCCCGGCGCGCCTGGCTCAGACAAAAGGTCCTTCAGGTAGCCGAGCCCAGCCCGAGCCTCAGGGATCCTTTTCTCCTCCGGTTTTCACCCCCCTCTCCACTCTCCTCTTCGTTGTCCTCTTCTTTTTAAACTCCAAGACAAGACGCTCCAACCTTTGCTTTGGTCCTTGGGCACCCCTCCCGGGGATGGCCTTTGATCTCCAGGGATAATAGCAGATGGAACAATTTAACTGCTTCGTACAGGTGCAGAGAGTTTACTTGACAGGTTGGTGCTTTTATTTCTAGCACATTAGCCGGCGCATACAAATGGGTTTTTGACAGACTCAAGCAGGTAAAACAGCACCGAAGGCTTCGCAAAAGCGCGGTCACACCTGCCGGGATGGCACAATTTGAAAATGCTACACAAATTAAAGACAAGGAAAACCGTGGAGTTCCCTGAGGAGTGGTGTCTTTTTTTTTTCCCCCCCTAACTTGTGAACGTGGTGTGTAGTGCGGGAGAATCTTGAATCTCGAATGAATAAACAACAAATGAACTCCTTGATCTTGTGCTCAAAAGAAACAGGGCTCAGGCAGGGGGATTTCAAATCCGTGCTCCTGCTTGAGGCGGTAACACTTCATTGATATTCACCGACAGCTAAAGAGAAATGGCAAAGAAATAAAGGTCGTTCCAATATTTCTCTTTTTGCTTCCTCTGAGGTTGACTTTCTCCCTGCTGCTTGCCCATTCTTCCTCTCCAGGTCAAAGATTGTGATAAACAAATTTTGCCTACATTGTGAGATAGCTTCAGTGAGGAAACTTTGGTAATTGTTACAGTCTAGGGATGGTCAATAGGCTGTTAAAGTTGCTGGGATATTTTAAGAATTTTTTTCTATGAAAAAAAATTGTTTTGGTGTTTGGCAAGCCCTTGTTCAGTTGGTTCTGTTTTTCTAGAAACATATATCATGTAGATTTTTTTTAAACTCTTCCAACTTGAATACCTAAACACTTACCACAAAAATATTCCAGGACACTCCTTTTGGGAAATGGCACATTGAGGAAATTTAAAAGTTGCATCAAAAGATGTTATTTGGTGATAGCTTTTCCTTTATTTTCTTACTTTACATATGTCTTTGTGATCATATTCTCTGTTGTCCAATTAGATTGTAAACCAACAATTAAGAGTTAAAGCTTTCCTTTTATTATTTCTATTTTGGTCTAACAGTTTCAAGGGCTTTCCATTGCTAACTTTTCTCATTCTCAATAATCTTAGTAGGCACTGCAGTCAATAATTTACAGTTTCTTGGGAAAGGGGTAATCCTTCCTCACAGTGCTTCCAGCCAGAGCAAGATTAAACCTTCCTTTTCTTTACCTTGCTCCACACTAATGAAATGGAAGTGCCTGTGTGTAGAGACAGCATTTACCAAATGGGACAGATCTAGTCCAATCTGTCTGAAAGGTGGATTCCTAACAAAGGTGTGTCTTTGAAAGTCACAGCATTTCCTCCACATTCTCTGAGCACACTTTGTACCTACAATTTGCCAGCACCTCTGTTGAAATCACAATCTTGGCCCAGTATGGCCTAGAATCATAAGATTTCAGAGAACACTTAAGCCACTCCCCAGGTTTTATAGAGGAACTATAAATAAAGATGAGAAGCTCAGAGCCAGAGGTAGAAAGCCAGTTATTTTCTAAGAATAGATTATATTTGTTTGCCCATTTAATAAATTCCTCCAGCACTGTTGAATGCCACAGCGGAGAAGGCACTAGGGGGCATGCAAGGATGAACAAGGTAATCAGAACGAGGCCCAAGAAGCCCCTCCCTTGTAGAGATATATGGGTGCGCACATACGCACGCGCACATACGCACGCACACATGTGCACAGTGTAGTGATTATGGGTAAATGGATAATTAGCATATGGCATATTAAGCACTAAAAGTTTGCTGTACATAGAATGTGACAGGAGCACAGAGGGAAGAGTAACTGGCTCTATCAGGATAGTTAATATCAAGTCCACAGAGGAGGTGATTTTGAACAATCAAAGATTTGAAGACACAAAAGAGTTCAAACTGTTTGGAAAAATGTCTATCAGTAGGTTATAGGATATCTTGGAGGAAGTCACAGGAATGAGCTCGGGGACAAAGCTCCCCCTGGTATATGGCAGTCATTGCATGTTATAGGTGAGGTCCTGTTCAGCATACCCATTCTCACAAATGGCCAGGTAACACTATCCTAAAAACTGTATGAAGTATGACCATAAGGTAAAAGTCCTGTATTGTTTGAGCAAGTATACTAGAGCTTTTTCATTCACACAAAATGTCTTTTCTTTGAAGGTTCTGGGAATTGCTTTTAGAGCCATCTAACATATTTTAGGAAACTCCTCAGTAGTGACTTACCAATATTTTGAAAATGATTTTGACTTTAGAAAATAGTGAAAACTAATTTGGAACTAAGCCTGATGAATAAAAGAAGTATTATGACTTTGTTGAGTGGTATTGTTTTTGGAGAAAAACTGAGCTGTAACTATAAACCAATAAGTCAGATTGATATCCTCATGTGGTGTAAGAACTGTTTCTAAAAGGCAGTTAACAAGAGAAGATCCAGAAATACTTGGAACAATAATTTTCAAAGAGTAACTTCCAAAAGTAACTAGTTTAAAAATAAATAGATTTGTATGTAAAAAAATCAATTGTATTTCTTTAAAACGTGTTTGTCTTACTTTATAGTCACGCCTTGGTATGTCCTCAGGGCATAGATTATACTCCTAAATGGGCTGCACCATCATAAGCTATGGCTGAGACTGAGTGGTCCTTATAATCTTTCTTCTCTGCTGTGTTAAAGTAGCAATTGCAGGTTATTATGATCTTGTGACTAAGTTCTGGCCAATGGAATATGAGGGGAAGTGATGTGTGCAATCTCCAGGTTGCCATCCCCTTCCTTTGTCCCTTTCCCACTAACTACAATACCCACATGATGGTGATGAGTCATCTCTGTGCTGTGCAGATGGCGTCAATAATCCAAGGAGGGGCCTCCCTGGTGGCGCAAGTGGTTGAGAGTCCGCCTGCCGATGCAGGGGATACGGGTTCGTGCCCCGGTCTGGGAGGATCCCATATGCCGCGGAGCGGCTGGGCCCGTGAGCCATGGCCGCTGAGCCTGCGCGTCCGGAGCCTGTGCTCCGCAACGGGGGAGGCCACAACAGTGAGAGGCCCGCATACCGCAAAAAAAAAAAAAAAAAAAAAAAAAAAAAAAAAAAAATAATCCAAGGAGGATACAGAGTACGCAGGAAGCCTAGGTGTGAAACTGTGGAACTGCCATCCCAGTCCTGGAATACTAATTCTGAGATAGCTTGATAAAGGAGAAATCAACTTCTGTATTGTTTATGTCCCTGCACTTTGGGTCTCTGTTATAGAAAACCGGATCTACATCTTAATTAGTAAATAGTGGTGGATTGAACAAGAGCATATGAAATACTTGGGACAACTATTACCAATACCAGAAATGCAATGAAAAGGATCTATTCTAATGAGGTTGTGTTTGGTGACATCTACATAAGTGCTGGAACCAACTGCGATTTTCTTGTCATAGAGGGGACTCTGCCATGAGCCTTTTACCGAAGCTGAACTTTATTTCCCCTCATATTTCAAAATATATCTGCAATGCCACAATATTTTTTCACTGAAAGAAGCTGTCATGTGTCTGGGATTGTGAGTTTAGAAATTATGAAGGTGTGCTGTGAGAGAGAGGTCATAGGCAGAGGATCAGCTAGCTCTAAACCCAGGATAAGCTAAGCCTTTCATGTCGGGAAGGAAAGGGATGGAGATAGTTTAGTAGACTGTGCTAGACTCTTGATGAGATCTATTGATCGTCGCAGTAGGTTCCCTAGCCTCTCCTTTCCACAAGAAGCAGCTAAAGCTCAGAGAACTGAAAAGCTAGAGCAAGCTCAAAGGTATGAAACAATTTGTCCAAGATCATGTCTGGCAAGTAGTCAGGCGGAAATTCAGACCTACTCTGCTATAGACTATATGTTTGTGTCTGCCCCGCCCCCAAATTCATATGTTGAAATCCTAACCCTCAATGTGATACTATTTGGAGGTGAGGCCTTGGGGGGTGATTAGGTCATAAGGGTGGAACTCTCATGAATGGAATTAGTGTCCTTATAAAAGAGACCCTGGAGAACTCCCTTGCCCCTTCTGCCACGTGAGGACACAGCAAGAATATGGCCATCTATGAACCAGGAAGAGGGCCCTCACCCAACCATGTGTCACTCTGATCTTGGACTTCCAGCCTCCAGGACTGTGAGAAATAAATTTCTGTTGTTTATAAGCCACTCAGTCTGTAATACTTTTGTCATAGCAGCTCAAACGGACTAAGACACACTATGATGGGACTTTGCACTAAAATACCATCTACTCTTGGTAAATACTTTTACCAATTTACTTAATGAAGTAAATTATCTCATCACGTTTGTGATGCTTGTTCAACTCAAACTGACATATCCCTTAGTCATTCACAATTCCTCTTACCTAATGTGTCCCTTGTTTCTTGCCTCCCTGCCACTGAAGTATAAACTCTGTCTCCAGTTTCCTGCTGCTGCACCCTCATGCCCAGAACGTTGCGTGGAACACTGTAGTCACTCAATCACTATTTGTTGAGTAAATGAGGGATCAGATGAACCCAAGAAACTGCAATCACCACAATGAATAGTTCATGAGCTGTTGTGATATTCACCAACTCTCCTTGTCCATCTGTGTGTTATCTGTCATGGGGAGACCCACGACACAGGGAAGCTGTGTGCAGGCCATATGTCAGAGTGTGCTATGCATCTTTTACTACTAGCTTGACTTTAACACCATTTACTTCCCACTAATGCTTTTGGAAACTACCCCAAAGCAGCACCATTTTGTACCTATCTAACAAGGTGTGAACAAGAATCCCAAGGTAATGACATTAATCCCTGAACTTTAGTGATGTGCCTTGTTGACTTAAAATGAAAAGCCTGCCTGGCTCCAGTTAGCTGATCAAGGCATGTTCCTAAATTTTGCCTGGGATGGTGAATCTGAGGGAGCACATATATCCCCACCCTCCCTTAGGAGGAGAGGATTCTGGCAGATGGAGGGCAGTTTCCAATGAAGAAGGGCCCTCACTTGGTCCCAGGGCCTCTGAGCAGTTAACTCAGACCCAGAGGGGTGCTTAGCCATTCGATATAGCAGGTGAGTCTATAGCCATTTGGGGCTGGAAAATTGTGTTCCACCAATGGGAATTAGAGCAGTGTGCTAGGAAATTGCAAGGAAAATGCTGTTTTCATTAGAATACATTAGAAATGTGATAAAATGTCAAGGTTTTTACAGTGGGTAAAGATCACCAAATTAAAGTCTATAAGCCTTTACCTCCTTTCCTGTTCCTGTTCTCAAATGACATTAAATATTTAATCATCCCTAGGTCAGTTTCTTCCCCTTTTAACCTAACTTGAGCCTGCCGGTTACATATTGAAATTCCTTAGGATCTAGTCCTTTTAATGCTTATTTTCACTCAGTTTAAGGCAATTTTATTTACTTGTATAACTTCAACCACCATCTATATGTTGGTGGCTTCTAAATTTGTATTCTCTGCTCAAACTCCTCTCATCAGTTCCATCTCAGGTATCAACTATCTACTTGATGTCTCTACTTAGATGTTTCACAGGCACATCAGCCTCCAAACCTCCAAAATGGGAACTTAGAATCTCCCCCCATCCCCTAAATCTGTCCTCTTATGTTTCTGGCTCATAGATGGCACCTGTGAGAAATACATGGCTCAAGCCTAGAATCCTAGAGGTTATTCCTGACTTCTCCCTCACCTCATATTCCACAGTAAATCAATGTCCAAATCCTGTTGTTGCTCCTATATCCCTCCTAATCCATCACTTCGTTTCCACCTACGGTCACCTCCTTGGTCTAATAATATCATTGTTCAGGTAGACCTGGTTATTTCAAGTGGACTACTCCAAAACCCTGCTTGTTATTTTCCCTGAAAATTCTCTTGCTTTCCTTGAATTTCATCTCCACACTGCATCCAGTTATCTTTCTAAACTGCAGATGTGTTTAAGTCACCTCCCTATTTAAACTCTTCATTGCTTTCCACTGCTCCTAAGATAAAGTACAAAAGGCTCAGTGTGTCGAATGCCCTGTGGCATTGGCCTTGCCTAATGTTAAGCCTCACTCAGGACCCCTCTCCTGCCTACTCTCTGGACTGGCCCTTCCATGCTCCTCCCTGTGCCCCAAATGTTCTTCTTCCTCTTCTTTGTCTAGTTAAATCCTCAGCACCCTCCAAGCTTCAGCCTAAATATCATTTTCTTCAGGGCAGCCTTTCCTGACCTGGATTCCAGCTAAGTTAGATACCCTGTGTGTTCTTGTTCTGAACTCTTGTCCCTCTTGTTACCATCACATCCCCACACCTGGCTCAGTGTGCAGCCCTTGAAGAGTCTTAAGAATATTTGGTGAATGTAAGTGCAAATAATCATAGACTGGGCCTGGAGTAAGCCAGACTATTGCTATGTAATATTTTTAATGAAAATAGGGGAAAGTAACTCAAATTGGAGGGATATGTTTATGCAAGTTATTGGTGTATGTTGTTATCTGATGTAACATGGTAGTATGCTATTAGATAGAGCTGGGGGAAAATCAGTAGGATGAAAAAACCAATTAGAAAACATAAATGAGATAAAAAAAATCCCCTTTGCACATTCATGCACACATGCACAGAGCAAAGCAAAAAAAGAAACATTTAGAAATATATCTAACAAGAAATATTCAAGACCTGTGTTTTTAAAAACCCTGAAAAAAATCAGAAAAATATAGGACATACAAGAATATTTGAATGAGTGGAGAAACATACCAAATTCCTGGATAGACATCAATCTTGTAAAATTGTTGGTCCTCTCTCTCTCTCTCTCTCTCTCTCTCTCTGTATATTCCCATCAAATCAACGGCTTTTGTAGGGGGCATCCTCTAAAATTTACCTAGAAGAATTGAACAAGTAAGAGTAAGCAATAAAATATTTTAAAAAAACAATACAGCAGGAGTACTTGCACAGTCAGATACTAAAACACAGTCCAACACCGAATAATTAAATTGGTGAGATATTATGAGAACCAACAGACAGAAGAAAGGAACACAATAGAAATCCCTGAAACAGATCTGCATATATATGGGATCTTATTGTGTGCTAAAGATGACATTTCAGATTAGTGGGGGAAATAATTTTTTTAGTTGAAGTATAGTTGATGTACAATGCTATATAAGTTACAGGTGTACAATATAATGATTCACAATTTTTAAAGGTTATACTCCATTTATAGTTATTGTAAAATATTGGTTATATTCCCTGTGTTGTACAATATATCCTTGTAGCTTATTTTATACATAATAGTTTGTACCCCTTAATCCCCTACCCCTATATTGCCCCTCCCCCCTTCCCTCTTACGGGGAAAATAATTTTTATTAATAAATGTTATTGGGTAATTGTTTAATTACTTGGAATCATTAGTGTAAAATCCTTACCTCATTCTACACCAGATATATTAATTATGAATTAAAGACAAATTATGGTACCAAAGTCAGAAATTATTAAAGAAAAAATGGACAGGTATGACTACACAAAAGTTTTAATCTTCTATCAAAACACACCATAAACAAATTTCAACATCAAATAATAAGCTGGAAAAATACTTTAAACATATATAACACCAAAATGGGCAAAGATTGAATGGACAATTTACAAAAGAAGAAATACGAATATTCATAAACAATGTTCTCAATTTCACTATTGAGCAAATAAATACAAGTTAAAACAAGATACTTATTTGACTAAAAAATTAATGAAGATTAAATAAAATGATAATATCTGTAGCCTCACATGTTCATAGAATGTCTATTGTTCCTGATGGATCTATGAATGGAGACTGTGTTGTTGCTCCGAACAGCTACCCCCATGTCTCGCGTGAGCTGGCATATAGGAGTCGTTCAGTAAATATTTGTTTAAATGAATAAATGAATACTTCCTAATGTCTTTGTGGGCTTCAGGAAACAAGTTCTTTCAAAAACTTTTTTTTTTTTTAGGTGTGTTAGTTTCTGCTTTATAACAAAGTGAATCAGCTATACATATACATATATCCCCATATTTTCAAAAACGCTTGATGTTATTAATATGGTGTTTTTGGATGGCATTTAGATAATAACTGCCAAATGTCTTAAAAGATTGTATATGTTTTGAATAGTGCAACCACATGTGACACAATTTGCCAAATAGGCCTGGCTTACACATCTATTATCCTGTATAGTGAATAATAGTACCCCATTCACACTCAGAGGTCCTGGTTGGGATGATAAAATACATGGTCAAAATACTCAGCAATTGGATACATAATTATGAATGTGTGTTACAAAATCTTTTTGAATTTAATCTATTTAGCGTTACGTATAATTATTAAAAAAAAAAAAAGGAAGTGACTTAACTGTCTAAGAAAAGAGATCATTTAAATCAGTGTTTGTCATCACTGACTGAATAGTAGAATGACCTGGGAAACTTTAAAACACTGATAGCCAAGTCCCTCCTGAGACTGAATGAATAAGAACCTCATAAAGTAAGGCTTGACCATTAGTTTTTTTCATAAGCTTTCCCAGTGATTATAATGTACAGTCAGAGTGAGAATCACTGTTTTAAATGATCTAAAGCATATCTCCACAAAGTAGAATATTCTATAGTATAGATACTAAGGACGCTGCTCTTGAATTGTATTGATTAACAGAGAGAGATAGTTGTAATACATTAGCATGAAAAAGTAACAAAGTAGCACATTCTTTAGAATCTCGTTTTATTTTAAAAATATGTATTTTTATTGTGGTAAAATAAAGAAAAAAGTTACCATTTTAACCATTTTTAAGTGTACAGTTCAGTGGCATTAAGTACCTTCATATTGTTGTGCAACTAACACCACTATCTAAAAATAAGAATAAATCTCAAAGGATAGATACCAAAGCTTAAATGTGACTATGTTTACATTTCTTCCTTTTGCTTGTTTGAATGTTCTATTATTTTATAGGTGATATATTGCTTTCATGTTAAAAATGCTAATTTTAAAAATGTAGTAGGATAAAATGTTTCCCTCAATATACTTAAACATATATACTTCAGCCTTGCTTACACAGAATGTAGCTCAATATAGGACATCTTTGGACCCAATCCACCAGTTTCATTTTTGAGAAGAACTTCAAAGTCTCAGCTATAACGTGGTCCCCATGGAGGAATCCTAGGACAGTTTTACCAAAGACTTGGTCAGAGTGGCCACCACCATCCAGAAATTCACTGTGTGGAAAACAAAGAGCTGCTGGGGGTAAAATCATCACGTATGATAAAATATGGAGTTATGCTGATTTGACCAATTCTTTTTAAAATCCAATGGTTGGGCTATAATTTGTGCAGAAAACTTCTTCCTAAGAATTGTTCTTTGTAACACTTGTCCTGATCCTGTAAATCATAACCAGATACTAGGTTATCTCCCCCAATATTAAAGGTAGAGAGATGGTGAACTGTATGTCTGTTAAAATATTTCCCTAAGTTTGAAGGCAGGGACTGTTTAAGAACGTGTTAAAGTTTCTATCCATTAGGCTTGCATGCTGAAGAATAAAATATGCCTCATCCGGCCATATTTCTGTTAAAGCCACTACAGGTTTATGGGAGCGCTAAAATGGTGCAGCAAACATGGAAATTAGTGTCACCGTCTTGTAAGATTCTTTATATATTGCTCATATTTTCAGGAAACATATGATGGTTATTTGGCACTTTCAGATAAGTAGGTTTGTTTTTCAAAATTTTAATTCCTGTCAAATCCACAGCCAATCCATCAGTCCGCTTTTCCACCTCTCCTTTCATAGACAAACACCGTTAAGCACTTCAGAAATATCAGATTAACATTAATACCTGATGGATTATAAACCAGACAAAAGTGGGCTTAGGCAAACACTGCAAGCAGAGTCTGAAGGTAGGTGTACATCATATCAGTTTCCTGCAGGGCTCAGCTCTCAGAAACTTGAGGGGCAAGGGGCCCATTTAAAAATATTTGCCATTTTGATGAGCCTTCGGGCACTGAAAGCATCTGCAGACACATCACATAGCTCATTTAGGACAGCCTAAGAAACTCTTTACTGAGAGCAGCTCAGGTCCTGTATTCCAGATAGAAAATTTCTTTTCTTCCCTTAGTCCTTCTCAACCCAACTTCCTTTCTTTCTCCCTTCCCCCACACATTATGGATAGGGCTGCTGCTCTATGATGCAATGGTTAAACCCTGTGGCTAACACTCCAAAAATACTAAAATCATTATACACTTGACAGGACATGACTTTGGCTTATAGGTGTGAGGAAAAAAGAGCCCATCATATCAGCTCTTTTTTTTTTTTTTCTTTTTTTTTGCGGTATGTGGGCCTCTCACTGTTGTGGCCTCTCCCGTTGCGGAGCACAGGCTCCGGATGCGCAGGCCCAGCGGCCATGGCTCACGGGCCCAGCCGCTCCGCGGCATATGGGATCCTCCCAGACCGGGGCACGAACCCGTATCCCCTGCATCGGCAGGCGGACTCTCAACCACTGCGCCACCAGGGAGGCCCCATATCAGCTCTTTAACACACAAATGGATACAAGGTGAAAAGGCAGCCAAGGCACGTGCTTGTCGCTGGTGTCACTTGGAGTCTGAGTTTATGATTCGCAACATGCCCGAGGCATACGTAGACAATAAAATTGTAGCCACAAAGATGCCTGAAGACTATTTACTCACACAAAAAAAATCCCCCTAAGAAGTGTTCATCTGCCTTCTTTGAAAGTTTCCCTGCCCAGTCTTCTCTGAGGAACAAGGGATTCGATTCTTAGCATCTGTGATAGCCTCTTTGCTATAAAACCTAAATTTACCCAGAGCACAGCCTATTTTCTCAAGCATCTTTAATACATTGGGTCAAGCTCTTCTTCTTTTTCTTCTTCCTCCTTTTTTTCTTTCTTTTTTTTTTTTTTTTTTGAAAAGCTCTCAAGGACTCTTACTGGAGTTTAGGTCATTAAAAATCCCACAGATCATTATTCCTGTAGTCTAAAAGGCTGCTCAAATCAATGGCAAATTATTTCCATTTTCAATAGTTGAGAGTCCATGGGCTTTTAGAGACAGAAAGTGAAATCATTTATGACTCTAAGGTAGAAATTAATGATGTAGTTGTTTACTGCCCTAAACACTGATATGTGAGCTATTGCTACATTTTAGATAAGAGAAATCTCTGCTCCATCACTACTGGAGGTACTACAATACCTATTCTGTACATTTTCTGTATGAAAATTTTCATGAGAAAGGTTATGTAACTGGTCGCTCCTTTTGTTTTCCCTTGCTATAAAGGAATGAAAAAAGACTTTGTTAATTTCTTGGCAATACTGCATCATCAGTCCTGGCAAAGTATGGTTTTATGGTTTTCTTACCTTGCTTTCCTCCATTATTTTAGTAACTTCATTAGTGATTTATTATAAGAAGACAACATGCTTTGACAGCAAAATGAAGAGAAAAGAAGTCAGGATGCTGAATAGCAACTTGATTTCACTGCAGAATGATGCAAATCCTTTCCTCGCTCCAGCTATCAATTCCCTTCTAGAGGCTATAAGTTCAGTGGTACCAAGCTCATCCCCTGCTCAGTTATTCAACCAGCTGTTCTGGAGCATGGTGGAGAGCCAGACGTCTACTTGCTCACTCAAATCCGAAATAGAGTTTGCAAAATACACGTACTGAAGTGTGGTTGTTTTACTAATCAATGATTCCTTACTCCATGGGTGTGTCTCATGCTTTATACCCTACTCTAACTAGCTGGGATGTCAGCTCTTCAAGTCTAGAGCAGATTCACAGCCACATATTAGGTGCTTAATAAATACCTATCGATTCAATAAGCTGAAGTGAGAAGACAGGAAGGGAGAAGGCTGCTGGTTGTAGTAATAGCAATAGTAATAACGAGTAAGAGAAGAGAAAAGAAGGTGTAACGGGAAAAAAGTACAGCTACCTGTTTCAAACTCAATAAAGGAAAAGAGTCCTAAACAACCTCCCAACCGTTGAAGGGTCAATGTTTTAGAGAATATATAATAATCTGGACACTACAATGAACTTTCTCCATCCTTTATTGTAAAGATTTTCTTCATGCAGTATTACTTAGCCATAAAAAAAGAATGAAATAATGTCATTTGCAGCAACATGGGTGGACCTAGAGACTATCATACTAAGTCAGTCAGAAAGAGAAAGACAAATACCATATGATACCACTTATATGTGGAATCTAAAATACAACACAAATGAACTTATCTACGAAACAAAACAGACTCACAGACGTAGAGAACAGACTTGTGGTTGCCAAGGGGTGGAGGTGAGGTGGGGGAAGGATGGGTTGGGAGTTTGGAGTTAGCAGATGCAAACTTTTATCTACAGAATGGATAAACAGCAAGGTATTTTAAGTACATTCCCTGTACTGTATAGTACAGGGAACTGTATTCAATATCCTGTAATAAACCATAATGGAAAATAATATGAAAAAGAATATATATGTATAACTGATTCATGTTGCTGTACAGCAGAAATTAACACAACATTGTAAATCAATTATACTTCAATAAAATAGATTTTTTTTAAAAAGATTTTCTTCAATGAATATTTGTGGTCCTTAGTTACTTAGAAAATTAAACTAATGACAATCATTTTTAATAGGCACCTGAAAGACATAAAAATGCCCATGTTAAATATGCATCGAACTCTGAAATCTAAGCATAAACGAAGGCAGCATTTGGGTGGAATCAGCTATGCTCCTCAGCTCCTGTCCTCTTCATTTATTCAGTTCATTCATTTGTTCAAGCACACTGATTCAGTACATACTTATTAAAATCCAACTACAGGCAATATCATGTTAAGGGTGACATTCAGAAGAAATTTCCTCTGCCATCCGAAAAATTACAGTCTAGTAGAGATGAGGCACATATATACAATGCTTACAGTACAAAGCCTTGTGTGAGACTGGCAGTAAGAGTAGTTCAAACCAAAGGCTATAGATATTCTGAGCAGGAAGGGATCATCCTATGAGACTGAGGCAATCAGAGAAGGCTGCCTGACAGAGGCAGCATTTAATTGGTTCCTCAAAGGATACACAGGATTTCTATAAACTGAGACTGAAGGGAGGGCTCCTAACACATTAAATCGACATTTATTGATCATCAAAAACACAAACATGCTACGGGGGATACACGGATTAAAAAGACATGACCCCTGACCTTGCAGGTTGATGAAAGATGTAGAAATGGAACCAACTAACTAAACAGGAGGGCAAAACAGCATAAGAGCTATGGCAAAGGAATAAGCAAATGCCATTCCTGGAGGAGGAGCAGCACAAGTAAAAGTCTGCAGGTGAGGAAGACAAAGCCAGTTGGAGCCAGGAGTGGACTGATGGTGCCCAGCTGCTAAATCCACTGGTGGGTGGAAACCAGACTTCTCAGAGACCCCAGCCATGGGGTCAGGTAGACGCTTTCACCTGGCAGAGCTAAGATTGGGGGGGGGCAGTTCCCTGGTGGCGCGGTGGTTGGGAGTCCGCCTGCCGATCCAGGGGACGCGGGTTCGTGCCCCGGTCCGGGAGGATCCCACATGCCACGGAGCGGATGGGCCCGTGAGCCATGGCCGCTGAGCCTGCGCATCTGGAGCCTGTGCTCCGCAACGGGAGAGGCCACAGCAGTGAGAGGCCCGCATACCGCAAAAAAAAAAAAAAAAAAAAAAAAGAATGGGGGGAAGCAGGGTACTGGAGTGAGGGAGGACCTATAGGGCAGGGGGTAGGAAGAAGGGGACTAGAAAGGGCAGGACAGTGGTCTACAGCCCCACTAGAGAGTCTCAGTGCTGGAACTCTGAGGCAGTGTAATATAGTAGCCTAATTACACGTCTGCCTTCTTTGACAGGCTTGCCATGACCCTGAGGACGAGGTCCTTGCCTGGACTGTTTGCCCTTTACCACTAGGATGCCACTTTGTGCCTAGCACTTGATATAAGCTGACCAAACATTTTCTGAACAAATAAAAGAATGAACGAATGAGGTGGAATCAGCCCTTCTCCTTAGCAATATTAGACTCCCACGGGACTCAAAGGATCCAGAAAGATTCCTGACTCCCTTAAAACATCTCCTGGCAAGCTGTGCATTACATTTTATTTTACTCCCTCAGACTGCTTAAAAGTGGATTTGGGTCCATTTCAAATTGTTCTCTCTCTTTTAAGATGCAAATCCTTTTAGAAAGCACTCTCGTTTTGTAACTCATTTTTTAGTTAGATAATGTCTCTTCTATCCTTTGGGGGAGATCAGTGGCCACTGATAGAACTGTGTTTTGATGGATTACAGACAGGAAATGAAAGGCAATTTTGGATATCAGGTCCACAACAGGAGGGCAAAGCCTCAGGATGGGACTCAAGGACAGGGGAACTCGTGCCACTGAAAGGGCTGGGCCTCAGACTAGTTATTTGGGGCAAATGGACTTCTTCTCTGGGTTATGAGATATTGAAGTTCTCATATATTTGAAGGTGGTGAGCTAAAAGCCAGTTTGTAAAATTGGCTTTTACAATTTGGTAAGTGGTAAGAGAATTCCTGGCTTGATGATGTGAGCACCAGACTTCACGCTTAAGGCATCAGAAGAAGAAAGCCAGGTTGTCCTAGACGTGATATAGGAAAAGTGCATGGCCATTCCCACTCCAGGGGCCAGCTGATGTTGGGAGTGCTTGGATGAGTGAACCTATAGTAAAGTCTACCCTAGAAAACACTGACTAATTTTTTTAGTGCCTTTTACACCTGAACCTGGTAGAGATGTGCTAGGGAAGGGGAAATATACATGAGGCCTCTTTCTTTGACGTTAATTATGAGGACCTTTGGTGACTCAAGGGTGGCCATGTTCATAATTTAGACCTGACCATATGAGGTCCACAACCTATCTCCCTTCATTTTCCAGAAGCTTCTAGCCTTCTTTTTCCAAGAACCTTTGATCCCTCTCTGTTATAAACATTATAGTCTACTCATATATATGTGCGTGTGTATGTGTGTATTTTTTTAAAAATTATCTTTCTTTGAATCGGCAGCTTTTCTCTTTCCAGTATCTTATTTCTCTCTTTCCACTTCCAGCTAAATTTCCATATTTTTGCCTTCACTTTTCCCTTCCAACAGGCTCTTAATATTAATCTCTTGTTAATCTCAATCAGCTGCTTCCCCTCTGATGTTTTCTGTGCAAAGGGCACTGATGGTGTCAACCAGCATTTGTCGTTGCTCCAGGGCTCCCCCTTCATGGTCTTCTGTGTTCAGTACTACTCATCTTTCGAAAACTGATTCCTCTTTTGGCTTGCAGAACCCCACACTGTTCTGGTTTTTCTCACACTCTAAGCATTCTATATTTTTTGTCGTTTCTTGGTCTTTCCTGCTTCTCCTGCCCCCTTAATAACAGGCATCGTACTCCAAAATTCAGTTTGAGGCTTTCTGCTTTTCTTGTTTTTCATTCTCTCTAGCAATTTACGTATTCATCATTTCAATGAAGAAAGCTCCTAAATCTGTAGTTCTTCATCATTCTTTTTATCTAAGTGCAGTCCTGTATTTTCATCTGTCCCGAGAGCATTGCAGTATCAGTATCTTGCAGTCAGCTCAAGATTTTCAGAACTAAACAAGCTCTTTCCAACAAAAATATTTTATCAAAAAGTTTCCTTTTTATTTCACCAGGTTCAAAATCCCCAAGTCACTTTTACGATTCCATTCACTATTTAGTTTCCAAATCCTGTCAAATCTTCTTTTGAAATGTGCTTCTTTATGTCTCTTCATCCCTCACATTCTCACCGCCTTCATCCAAGCCATGGCCCTTATCAGCTCATTCCTGGATTACAGAAGAAGCTACCTATCTGGCCTACCCGACCCCAAGCCCCCTCCTCTCCAAACTCACCTTCATGCCATTGCCAGACTAATCTTCTTTAAATGTCACTTTCATCTTGTCACTGTCTGCTCAGAAGCCTTCAATAGCCCTTTAATCATACAAATGTGAGCTGAAGGCGACCTTGGAGTTCATCTCATCCAACCCCTCACTTTACAGACGAGGAAACTGAGGTTCAGCAAGAGTAAGTGGTTAATCAAGGTCCCCATTAATAAACCACAGAAGGAGGATTGAAAGCCAGGCTTTTACCTTGAAGGTCAGTGCTCTTTCTACTGCAACAGTATTTTCCAAACTTCCATTCATGTACCACCTTCAGGACCACATCTGGATGTTGCTTATACCACTTCTTATTTCATACATTGTTAACTGTTCTGCTCCTAAAAAAAGAAAAAAAAATATATATATATATACATACACACACACACACACGTATATATATACATACATACATATATATATGTGTAAATGTTATATCTTCAGGACCACATCTGGATGCTGCTTATAGCACTTCTTATTTCATACATTGTTAACTGTTCTGCTCCTAAAAAAATATATATATACACACACACACACACACACACACACACACACACACACACATATATATGTAAATGTTATATCACAGCTGTAAAAGGAAAACCATTATCACTTAATGGAATTAGAAGTAGAAGATAATCTTAAAATTAATACAATGGGGACACAACCATATTATTAACTCATAGGTGATAATTTTGCCAACCAAAGTTTCTGTTCTGGAGGTCTATTTTCTCTTCCTCTTACAAAGGAGAATTAAAATGTAATAGAGAGATGGTAAAGTCTTACTAGCATAACTAAAGGAATTGAAAGGGGAATAACTTTCTCATAAAATGATTCAATGTTTCTTAATGCTTAGAGTCTATCTATGCCTAAAATTGTCTTCTGTGCCACATGTTTAGAGAAACACAAGAAATTCATAAGGCTTCCTTTTTGCTACCATTACTTTGCTGAATAATCCAATTCTCACTGACTTCAGCCTTTTCTAAATTCTACAGCATATTCTTCAAACTGATTTTTGGAGTTATTTATCTACTCTCACATATGATTCAGTAATTCTTTCGTGTGTTAATTTCATTTCCCTAACAACAGTGTATGCTACTTGAGGGCAGATATCTTTTCTTCCATGGCTTCCCTGTCCCGGCAGATCTGGTTTTGTGCTAGGCAGCCACGAGGTTAACCAGTGAGTCCCTTAAGATGTTCGCCACATGGTAAGTGCTCAGAGTGATGCTCACCAACGTTTTGCATATTTAAACATTATCAAGAGCTTTGGGTCTTTTCAATGGGAGACGGCCCACCTGTTATATTTTCTGCAACAGACAAGAACTTTCATTAACATAATCATCGTTTGCCTCAGTAAAGCATAGTAAAGGAGGAACTATTTGTAGTGAGATCATCAATAGTTAAGAGGCATTCCTAGTAATAAATAATAAGTAAAAGAATGATGACATTAAAAATCACTCTCCAAGCATTTGGTTCACGGTCAGGTTTCTATAAGTGGAAGAAGACTTCAAGGTTACAGATGATCTCATTTTGCAGGTGAAGAAGAGACCCCAAACTGGAAGGTGACATACTTGGCATTTCAAAGTAATTTAGTGACAGAGTTTACAGTCAGCCTCTTCACTCCACAGTGAGCCCAGATCCCACTTTGCCTGAGATAGTCCTGGCTGAGGCCCCATTGTCCCAGCCTCTCCCTACTTATATGAACATGTTCACCCATTTAACTACTCAGTGCAACATTCTTACTCCTGAATTAAAATAAATAACATGTTTATTTCTTTTTGCACATTTTCTTTTTTTTTTTTTTGCGGTACGCGGGCCTCTCACTGTTGTGGCCTCTCCCGTTGCGGAGCACAGCCTCTGGACGCGAGGCTCAGTGGCCATGGCTCACGGGCCCAGCTGCTCCACGGCATGTGGGATCTTCCTGGACCAGGCATGAACCCATGTCCCCTGCATCGGCAGGCGGACTCTCAACCACTGCGCCACCAGGGAAGCCCCTTTTTTCACATTTTTATACATTAATGTTCCTCCTAAAGACTTTGGGCTTTGCTTCTAAACCCCAAACGATCAGTCAATGTCAGGGAAACAAACCCTATTTTTCTCCATTTATATAGAGATTTTCTATATGGACTGCTCTTCTGAGCCGTTAAATTTACATGAGCAACAAATGAATTTTCGACAACACCATTTGGCTGCTTTAATAGAAATAGAGGTCTAGTGTGTTATTACTGTTACTATAGAAGGTGAATGACCTGTTACAATTAACAGGAGAACTGTTCACCAGAATTTATGGATTTTGTTCTTTTTAACCTAATGAGCACTGCAGCGTATTATCACTTATATCACCCTAGATTGCCCAATCACCCTGCATAATATTACTTCAATCCATTTTGAAATAGGCCCAAATTGTCATTTTTTTTGTTGGAGTAATGATCAAGTATTGATGTTTCTTGAGTTCATACAAATGGCTACAACCTCCTTGCACGCAGCCTGGTCAATAGAGTCTGATGTTCACATTAGGGATTTGGAAATCAATGTAGTTTTCCTGTTATTCTTTTATGATTAAATCAATTGAAGTTATTTACTCATAGCAGAAACTATGGGTGATTGCCAACCCTATGGCTTAGTGAATTGCTTTCTCACCACCGTTGCCCTGTAATGAGAAGGTACACATTCACTTCAGAGGTTGACTAAAACCTGTTCATGTATAGCAGCAATTTGAGATGCAGAAAGTGTTTATTATTAAAGGCTAAGAGTGTTGAATGCCAAAGGGCATCTTTATCACTTGGCATTGCATTAGCATTGACAAAGGAGGGAAACACGCCCAGAAAACCCTTCGGCATTGGGCAAATGGTGCTCAATTATAGAAGCTAAGCCCGGCAGCAGCCAATGGGTGTTCTTGCCACATCCTTTCTGGTATACACTGTTATGCAGAGACCCTAAAGACAGTGGAAATGTCAATTAAGCTGAATGGACAGGGCCTATTTGTTGATGGGTTTTCGCTCTCTAGCATGTGGTGGGTGACCTACAGTGTTTCGATGCGAGAATAAATGATGGCTTGTATAACATGGGTTGCATTTAATGTGCTTGAATGCAAAATAGTATAAGGGAAAAAGCAAACGGAGACAGCACTGGAGATGGCTGTGGAAGGGGGAAGAGGCCATGCAGGGAAGCTGCATGCAAGTGACATCACTTGGCAAGCCGAGAAGAAGGTCATTTGCTCTTTTATTCTCTATCTGAAGTGAGTAACAGGCAAACAATAGAAGAATCATTTCATTTTTAGACCAGTTCTGTGCAACCAGCTGCACTGGACCATGGTGATGCCAAGTCCTTTATAGTTACTTGATCTTGTCATCATGTTTGATGAGAATAGTGCAAAAGTGGGAAATATGAGTTGTTTTGGCCAAGTTCTCCTAAATGGTCTGAATTGCTCTTAATTTCTTTAACTTCTTTCCTCAATAATATCTCATAGAAGAAGAAAAATAATCACTCTGACAAAACCTTATCAGAAATTTGACTTTAAAGATTTGCAGTTTGCTTTTTAGGGAATAGTAATGAAATAATCCATATTTTTATGAGGGAGGTCCTGGTTGGCTGGGGTAGGGATTCAGGGACATCTGGCTGGGAAGGCAAACATTATCTTTCCCCCACCTATATGCATCCACTAATTTACTGAGAGAACAAGGGGCTTCTCTGAAAAGTCCTCAAGCTGTGTCTATGTTTGAGGTTCCAGAACACAGGCATGTCTTACTACCTGGAGTAGGGTGGAAGGTGGGGAGGAGAAACATGAGTCAAATTGCAAAGGAGGACTCTGAGCCACTTAAGAAAGAAGACAAGGGAAGAAAGAAGACAAGGGAAGTGGGGTGGGGAGGCATGATGGCTGGGACCTGGCCTGTGTTTGTATTCCTCCAAGGAGAACACGGTGCAGGAGGCGCGCATGCTGGTTTTCCATGAAACTTTCTATGCTCCAACCAGCTGGCACATTCACGTGTGAAGCAGAATGGCACGGCCATTAAGGACGCATGTTCTACAGCCATGTTCCAGGTCCACCTTTCCTCCTTGTCCACCTCCGGCTATTCTTCACTGGTTTGTGCTTCTGTTTTCTTGTCTGTAACATGCGGGTGGTAGTAATGGAAGGTACTTCACAGAGTCTTTTGAAGATGAAATGAGTAAATGCATGCAAAGTGCATTTAGAACAGTGAGTGATAAGCTCTCAGTAAATGTTAGCGATTATTACTATTATTACTCTGGAGTTATTAATATTGCAGATTATAGGTAAACAGAAAGAAGCCCACTCATACTTCTTAACATTTCAGGGTACTGAGCTCACTGCCGTGGGCCCCTCCGAGCAAAGCATAACACACAAAGGGAAACAGCGAGTCCCCTCTTACAGCGCCACTGAGGCGAGGCTGCCTTCAGCCCTCTACACTTGGGATCAAAGTAATAACAGCAGTGGCCATGGCGGCAGGGTACTGTCCTGAATTCACAAAGTAGAGGGGGATCCTGGGTGGGCTTCTGACAGCATTGGGAGTGGCAACAGTGAACCATGGCTCATCTGTGGCCAAGCTGCGGCTCCACGGGGATGGCTCAGAATCATCTGGGGAGGAGGCGGGTGATGAGAGATGGCAGTGGGGTCATAAATGCAAAGTTCTCTCTGGAATGTTCAAAAAAACTTGCAGGGAAGAGGAAGAAACTCAGTGGGTGGGGTGGATCAAAGTTTTAAAGTAACCTAGATGTGGGCTAAAGATCTAGAGAAATCTGGGATTCAGTCACAAGAAGACTACACTGGAAGCACCGCTGGGAGGCCCAGGGTTGTCTGAGTTACATGTTATGGGGTTTCTCTGGGGTTATTTGAATCCTGGATCATGCACTTGTGTACCAGGGATTAACCACTGCTCCAGAGATTAGAGCTAATTGATTTGGTTGTTGAAACTCCTCCTCCGGCATAGAAAGTGCCTGTCTGAATACTCAGGAGAAAAGAAAATACCTGGTAGCCTTCCAGAGCTTGCCGAGTGTGTCAATTTTCCTTCTATCTCTAGGAAAATACAAGGAAAGGAGAAGGGTCCCTAGAAAATTATCCTTCATTCCTCTGCATTGGTTAGAGAATTTCCAAGAGTAAACCTTTTTCTGGAGAAAATGAAGCAGCTGGTGGCAGGTATGGCTAGAATCCTCATCTGTAATGACAGCTCCCCTCTACCCTGAACCTGGGCATGTCCCTGACCCTGAGCGTGCCCTCTCATAGGGTGGGATGGAGAGGAAGTGCATTTAGCAAACTGAGGAAGAAGAAAGTACTGGAACACTGGCTGGCACAGCTCACACAGAAGGGCCAGCATGGCTGGCCTCAGAAGGGGCAAGGAGAAGGTGGTAGGGGGAGGGCCTGATGCCCGTGCAGGTGAACCAGGCAGACGGGATGAGAAAGGACAGGTTAGTCAGGTGTTCATACATATGGTCGGCCTTGCAGGTGTTGTCCTAACATTTAGCAGCAGGCAGGGGGCAAGTCTCCCCAGGCATGGTGGTTAGAAACCTTGTTTCACAAGGGCCCTGCCACAAGATGTAGTGTAGGTGGTGCCAGCCTTGAATAAGTCCCACTGTTAGCCTCAGAACCTGCTGTGGGGCGGGCTTCCAGTTTCCCAGAGGAAGGGGAGGCTTAAGAGAGAACAACACTCAATCACTACTACCGTCAGTGGCTTAAGAGAGAACTACATTCTGTCTGAAAGAGTCTCAAAAGTTCCTGCCAGTCCTTCAGTGCTCAAAGCAGCCAGCCACTGAATCTCTCAGAGTTCTGTCCAGTGCAGTTACAGGCCGCTGTGATTAGAGGAAGCAACTCCTAGCCCCAAAAGGCAAAATGCTGAGACTCAGTGAAACAAGCCTACTGCCATTTTGTTTTTGTTGCATCCAAGAGAGTAGTTTCCTGGGCTTTCCTGGTGGCGCAGTGGTTGGGAGTCTGCCTGCCAATGCAGGGCACAGGGGTTTGAGCCCTGGTCCAGGAAGATCCCACATGCCGTGGAGCAACTAAGCCCATGAGCCACAACTACTGAGCCTGCGCTCTAGAGCCCGTGAGCCACAACTACTGAGCCCGCGTGCTGCAACTGCTGAGACCCGCGTGCCTGCAGCCTGTGCTCCATGACAAGAGAGGCCACTGCAGTGAGAGGCCCGCGCACCACAATGAAGTGTAGCCCCCACTCGCCGCAACTAGAGAAAGCCCACGCGCAGCAACGAAGACCCAACACAGCCAAAAATAAATAAATAAAATAAATAAATTTATTTTTAAAAAAGAGTAGTTTCCTGGTGGATCAGAGTATTGTTTCCTGATGGGCCAGAGTATTGCCTCTGGGCTTTCTGGGTGGGGTGAAGGATGCAAATGGCACTCTCTCCTCCCAAATGGCTCAGGTAAATCTGGAAAAAATTTCTGAAGGAGAATCTGAAAAATTCAGGTTGCCCGTTAAACAAAAGGAAGAGGGAAGAGCATGGGACCAGCTAGACCTTTGCCAGGCAACCATCATAACTTACAACCTCAAGTGAAACTTGTATTGAATTTTGAATCAATACTCTGCCTTCCACAATAAGGAATGGGGGGAGGGGGTACTCTAAACAAGGTCAGGGGCCACCACCTCTTGCTATGTGGAATCCAAAGACCAGCCACAAAGTCCACTGAAAGATGAAGAAGATATAACTAGAGATAAGGGCTGGGGAATCAGCTTGCCCCTTTTGCCTAACCTCAATCTCTGATCTTCTGCCTTGGCAAAAGCAGCGGCCAGCCTCAGGATACCCAGGGGCATGACAGAACTCCCTGGAATCAGCGGAAACTTTGTCCAGGACACCGACAACCTCAGAGGATGAAACTGTGACTAGGTAAGGGCAGAGGGCAGAGGCAGCCTGAGAGAACTGCCCTGGTCCAGAGGGGATCAAATTCCTAAGGAAGGGGAACCTTGGTTCTAAGGGGCCTTGGCTCAGTCTGATTTACCAGTACATGCAAGACAGTCCAGAGATTCTT
This sequence comes from Mesoplodon densirostris, assembly GCF_025265405.1. NCBI lineage: Eukaryota > Metazoa > Chordata > Mammalia > Artiodactyla > Ziphiidae > Mesoplodon > Mesoplodon densirostris. Next base: position 39,593,202 of record NC_082669.1, read on the forward strand.
GAGTAGGGACAGAAGTCCTGCAGTTACCAGATGGGAGATAACATGCTTGAAATTTGGGCTTTTGGGTCAATTACCTTAAATAACAGCTACTCATAGTTGAAGCTGTGCAGGGGGCAATGGAAGCATGGAAGCAGGCAAACTGGCATTGTGGTCTCTACCAGCATCGTCCTGTAGTGGGTAACCCTCCTGGAGAGATGCTTCTGAACCCATGGGGAGGGGAGCCCACAGCATATTCGTCAGGATTACTCGTGAAACCATAAACTCAGCACTGTCCAGGCTTCTCCTCCTCCTGTAGCCTCATCTGGCATTCCAGGTGCCAACCTCCTCCTGACCTATGGAGACGGAAACAGAAGAGCCAGGAGTGCTGGCCCCTACAGCCAAATGTCAAGTGCATTTCCTGTTTTATCTGGTGTCTACTGTGGAAATATACGAGGCAAACGGGAGGGGCCATCCTATTTCTCTCCCTCCTCCCTTCCCCTCTCTGTCTTCCAATAAATGCTTATTGTGCAATGACTAGGTACCTATTCGTACTCAGATCCTAGATGCTTCTGGTCCAGGAGCAGAGATTAGATGCATACATAAATAACCCTATTACAAGGCCAAAAGGAATAAGAGCTGGTACATAATGTGCAAATGGTGCCCAGGGTTTTCGAATGCAGGCCCCCATATGTTTTCAGTTCAATTTTCAGTTCTTTTTCAGCTACCTAGGGATCCATTTAGTACAAAGCCAGGTAAAAATAATCTAATGGCCCCATTATGGTTTGAAAGAGTTGTTGAGTCCCGTTTGGTCACTTATAAAATTTTAAAACACATAATAAAGCCATAAAAGTGGCAGATCTCTTTTTGAGCATGTTGTGTTTTGGGGGGGGTTGTTTGTTTTTTGGAGGGGGGAGAGGCATTCTTACATGGTTATATATCTGCAAACATTTTTTTATCTGGATTTCTATCACTGTGTGTGACTCAGGATGCAGTCTTCAGGGATGGACATGCAGGATGATGATCCCAGCCCTCCAGTGGCTCTGGTACCCTTTAAGGGAGCATCAGGGCTGGCATGAATAGCTTCCTTCTGCGGCTACGTTGCAAGGGTTCAGGCTGTATAGGGATCTAATTTACTGCTACCTATGTGGTATTATTGCTAGTGCAATACACAAGGTTGGGAAAGCTCTTTTGGGGGCCTAAGCCGAGTTAGGGTAGTTTGAAGACTCAGAGATTTTATAATCTGGTCAACTATCTAGCTAAACACCTAGCACATTACCTGTTAACACTATTCAGAGAAGGAAGCAAATGCATGAGATCTCATACCCAGGACGACCTAAGCACCAGTGTTCTGTCGGAAGCTGGTGCATTCCTGGTGCTCTTCCTCTCACACAGGTGAGCAGAGGACTGGCAATTTCCTCTTGGCTGAAGGAGATAGTTACAGGGATTGGGCTTCCGGGGCTAAGATGCACCTGTTAGAAAGGGAGAGTTGAATAAACTGAGCTTAGCCGTACATGCGTTATCAGAAGCAGCTTACTTAAAAGGTAATGAGAGCTAAACACCATAGTTTCACATGACTGTAAAGCCCAAACCTTCCTGCTGATTCCTTTTTAAAATGCTTCCAGTATCCTCCCAAACAATAAAGGAGGGCTTCCCTGGTGGCGCAGTGGTTGAGAGTCCGCCTGCCGATGCAGGGGACACGGATTCGTGCCCCTGTCTGGGAAGATCCCACATGCCACGGAGCGGCTGGGCCCGTGAGCCATGGCCGCTGAGCCTGCGCGTCTGGAGCCGGTGCTCCGCAACGGGAGAGGCCACAACAGTGAGAGGCCCATGTATTGCAAAAAAAAAAAAAAAAAAGAAAAAAAACAATAAAGGAGTCTGCACGGAGCAATAAGTCAAGCTGGACAGCCCAGAAACACGGTGCACAAACCAGCATCCATTACTTTGGGAGGAAGATCCCAGGTATTTAATACCCTATTCCTGAACCAGAGCAATTAGAATTAGGTTTACTGGTAATAATAATAATGGGACATCTGAAACGTTGATCATTGAGAAAGAAGAATAGTTCAAAAATTTTTAATAGACTTCCGGAGAAGATGGCGGAAGAGTAAGACGTGGAGATCACCTTCCTCCCCACAAATACACCAGAAATATAGCTACACATGGAACAACTCCTACAGAACACCTACTGAACGCTGGCAGAAGACCTCAGACCTCCCAAAAGGCAAGAAACTCCCCACGTACCTGGGAAGGGCAAAGCGGAGAGATTCCCGCACAGAGGATCGGTGCCGACCGGCACTCACCAGCCCGAGAGGCTTGTCTGCTCGCCCGCCGGGGCAGGCGGCGCTGGAAGCTGAGGCTCGGGCTTCGGTCAGAGCGCAGGGAGAGGACTGGGGCTGGCGGCGAGAACTCAGCCTGAAGGGGCTAATGCGCCACAGCTAGCCGGGAGGGAGTCCGGGAAAACTCTGGAGCTGCCGAAGAGGCAAGAGACTATTTCTTCCCTCTTGGTTTCCTGGTGCGCGAGGAGAGGGGATTAAGAGCACTGCTTAAAGGAGCCTCACAGACGGGCGCAAGCCGCGGCTGAAAGCACAGAGCCCAGAGACGGGCGTGTGACGCTGGGGCTGCTGCTGCCACCACCAAGAGGCCTGTGTGCGAGCGCAGGTCACTGTCCACGCCGCCCTTCCGGGATCCTGTACAGCCCGTCACTGCCGGAGTCCCGGGATCCAGAGACGCCTTCCCTGGGAGAACGCACGGCACGCCTCGGGCTGGTACAACGTCACGCCGGCCTCTGCCGCTGCAGGCTCGCCCCGCACTCCGTGCCCCTCCCTCCCCCGTGGCCTGAGTGAGCCAGAGTCCCCGAAACGGCTGCTCCTTTAACCCTGTCCTGTCTGAGCGAAGAACACACGCCCTCCGGCGACCTACACGCAGAGGCGGGGCCAAATCCAAAGCTGAGACCCGGAAGCTGTGGGAACAAAGAAGAGAAAGGGAAATCTCTCCCGGCAGCCTCAGAAGCAGCGGATTAAAGCTCCACAATCAACTTGATGTACCCTGCATCTGTGGAATACATGAATAGACAACGAATCATCCCAAATTGAGGAGCCAGAAGTCAGTGCTGTGCCTCTGAGGTGGGAGAGCCAACTTCAGGACACTGGTCCACAAGAGACCTCCCAGCTCCACATAATATCAAATGGCGAAAATCTTCCAGAGATCTCCATCTCAACACCAGCACCCAGCTTCACTCAACGACCAGCAAGCTACAGTGCTGGACACCCTATGCCAAACAACCAGCAAGACAGGAACACAACGCCACCCATTAGCAGAGAGGTGGCCTAAAATCATAAAAAGTCCGCAGACACCCCAAAACACACCATCAGACGTGGACCTGCCCACCAGAAAGACAAGATCCAGCCTCATCCACCAGAACACAGGCACTAGTCCCCTCCACCAGGAAGCCTACACAACCCACTAAACCAACCTTAGCCACTAGGGACAGACACCATAAACAACGGGAACTACGAACCTGCAGCCTGCAAAAAGGAGACCCCAAACACAGTAAGATAAGCAAAATGAGAAGACAGAAAAACACACAGCAGGAGAAGGAGCAAGATGATAACCCACCAGACCTAACAAATGAAGAGGTAATAGGCAGTCTACCTGAAAAAGAATTCAGAATAACGATGGTAAGGATAATCCAAGATTCTATTTCCAAGATCCAAAATCTTGGAAATAGAATAGACAAAATGCAAGAAACAGTTAACAAGGACCTAGAAGAACTAAAGATGAATCAAGCATCGATTAAAAACACAATAAATGAAATAAAAAATACTCTAGATGGGATCAATAGCAGAATAACTGAGGCAGAAGAACGGATAAGTGACCTGGAAGATAAAATAGTGGAAATAACTGCTGCAGAGCAAAATAAAGAAAAAAGAATGAAAAGAATGTCTCAGAGACATCTGGGACAACATTAAACGTACCAACATTCGAATTATAGGGGTTCCAGAAGAAGAAGAGAAAAAGAAAGGGACTGAGAAAATACTTGAAGAGATTATACTTGAAAACTTCCCTAATATGGGAAAGGAAATAGTTAATCAAGTCCAGGAGGCACAGAGAGTCCCATACAGAATAAATCCAAGGAGAAATACGCCAAGACGCATATTAATCAAACTGTCAAAAATTAAACACAAAGAAATCATATTAAAAGCAGCAAGGGAAAAACAACAAATAACACACAAGGGAATCCCCATCAGGATAACAGCTGATCTCTCAGCAGAAACTCTACAAGCCAGAAGGGAGTGGCAGGACATAATTAAAGTGATGAAGGAGAAAAACCTGCAACCAAGATTACTCTACCCAGCAAGGATCTCATTCAGATTTGATGGAGAAATTAAAACGTTTACAGACAAGCAAAAGCTGAGAGAGTTCAGCACCACCAAACCAGCTTTACAACAAATGCTAAAGGAACTTCTCTAGGCAAGAAACACAACAAAGGAAAAGACCTACAATAACAAACCCAAAACAATTAAGAAAATGGGAATAGGAACATACATATTGATAATTACCTTAAATGTAAATGGACTAAATGCTCCCACCAAAAGACACAGAGTGGCTGAATGGATACAAAAACAAGACCCATATATATGCTGTCTACAAGAGACCCACTTCAGACCTAGAGACACATACAGACTGAAAGTAAGGGGATGGAAAAAGATATTCCATGCAAATGGAAACCAAAAGAAAGCTGGAGTAGCAATTCTCATATCAGACAAAATAGACTTTAAAATAAAGACTACTAGAAGAGACAAAGAAGGACACTACATAATGATCAAGGGATCGATCCAAGAAGAAGATATAACAATTGTAAATATTTATGCACCAAACATAGGAGCACCTCAATACATAAGGCAAATACTAACAGCCATAAAAGGAGAAATCGGGGCTTCCCTGGTGGCGCAGTGGTTGAGAGTCCGCCTGCCGATGCAGGGGACACGGGTTCGTGCCCTGGTCTGGGAAGATCCCACATGCCGCAGAGAGGCTAGGCCTGTGAGCCATGGCCACTGAGCCTGCGCGTCCGGAGCCTGTGCTCCGCAACGGAAGAGGCCACAACAGTGAGAGGCCCGCATACCACACACACAAAAATAAATAAATAAAAATAAAAAAATAAAAGGATAAATCGACAGTAACACAATCATAGTAGGGGACTTTAACACCCCACTTTCACCAATGGACAGATCATACAAAATGAAAAGAAATAAGGAAACACAAGCTTTAAATGATACATTAAACAAGATGGACTTAATTGATATTTATAGGACATTCCATCCAAAAACAACAGAATACACATTTTTCTCAAGTGCTCATGGAACATTCTCCAGGATAGATCATATCTTGGGTCACAAATCAAGCCTTGGTAAATTTAAGAAAATTGAAATTGTATCAAGTATCTTTTCTGACCACAATGCTATGAGACTAGATATCAATTATAGGAAAAGAGCTGTAAAAAATACAAACACATGGAGGCTAAACAATACACTACTTAATAACGAAGTGATCACTGAAGAAATCAAAGAGGAAATTAAAAAGTACCTAGAAACAAATGACAATGGAGACACGACGACCCAAAATCTATGGGATGCAGCAAAAGCAGTTCTAAGAGGGAAGTTTATAGCAATACAATCCTACCTTAAGAAACAGGAAACATATCAAATAAACAACCTAACCTTGCACCTAAAGCAATTAGAGAAAGAAGAACAAAAACATCCCAAAGTTAGCAGAAGGAAAGAAATCATAAAAATCAGATTGGAAATAAATGAAAAAGAAATGAAGGAAACGATAGGAAGCATCAATAAAACTAAAAGCTGGTTCTTTGAGAAGATAAACAAAACTGATAAACCATTAGCCAGACTCATCAAGAAAAAAAGGGAGAAGACTCAAATCAATAGAATTAGAAATGAAAAAGGAGAAGTAACAACTGACACTGCAGAAATACAAAAGATCATGAGAGATTACTACAAGTAACTCTATGCCAATAAAATGGACAACCTGGAAGAAATGGACAAATTCTTAGAAATGCACAACCTGCCAAGACTGAATCAGGAAGAAATAGAAAATATGAACAGACCAATCACAAGCACTGAAATTGAAACTGTGATTAAAAACCTTCCAACAAACAAAAGCCCAGGACCAGATGGCTTCACAGGTGAATTCTATCAAGCATTTAGAGAAGAGCTAACACCTATCCTTCTCAAACTCTTCCAAAATATAGCAGAGGGAGGAACACTCCCAAACTCATTCTACGAGGCCACCATCACCTTGATACCAAAACCAGACAAGGATGTCACAAAGAAAGAAAACTACAGGCCAATATCACTGATGAACATAGATGCAAAAATCCTCAGCAAAATACTAGCAAACAGAATCCAACAGCACATTAAAAGGATCATACACCATGATCAAGTGGGGTTTATTCCAGGAATGCAAGGATTCTTCAATATACGCAAATCAATCAACGTGATACACCATATTAACAAATTGAAGGAGAAAAACCATATGATCATCTCAATAGATGCAGAGAAAGCTTTCGACAAAATTCAACACCCATTTATGATAAAAACCTTGCAGAAAGTTCCCTGCATAGAGGGAACTTTCCTCAACATAATAAAGGCCATATATGAAAAACCCACAGCCAACATCGTCCTCAATGGTGAAAAACTGAAACCATTTCCACTAAGATCAGGAACAAGACAAGGCTGCCCACTCTCACCACTCTTATTCAACATAGTTTTGGAAGTTTTAGCCAAAACAATCAGAGAAGAAAAGGAAATAAAAGGAATCCAAATCGGAAAAGAAGGAGTAAAGCTGTCACTGTTTGCAGATGACATGATACTATACATAGAGAATCCTAAAGATGCTACCAGAAAACTACTAGAGCTAATCAATGAATTTGGTAAAGTAGCAGGATACAAAATTAATGCACAGAAATCTCTGGCATTCCTATACACTAATGATGAAAAATCTGAAAGTGAAATTAAGAAAACACTCCCATTTACCACTGCAACAAAAAAAATAAAATATCTAGGAATAAGCCTACCTAAGGAGACAAAAGACCTGTATGCAGAAAATTATAAGACACTGATGAAAGAAATTAAAGATGATACAAATAGATGGAGAGAGATACCATGTTCTTGGATTGGAAGAATCAACATTGTGAAAATGACTCTACTACCCAAAGCAATCTACAGATTCAATGCAATCCCTATCAAACTACCACTGGCATTTTTCACAGAACTAGAACAAAAAATTTCACAATTTGTATGGAAACACAAAAGACCCCGAGTAGCCAAAGCAATCTTGAGAATGAGAATTGGAGCTGGAGGAATCAGGCTCCCTGACTTCAGACTATACTACAAAGCTACAGTATTCAAGACAGTATGGTGCTGGCACAAAAACAGAAATATAGATCAATGGAACAGGATAGAAAGCCCAGAGATAAACCCACGCACATATGGTCACCTTATCTTTGATAAAGGAGGAAAGAATATACAGTGGAGAAAAGACAACCTCTTCAATAAGTGGTGCTGGGAAAACTGGACAGGGACATGTAAAAGTATGAGATTAGATCACTCCCTAACATCATACACAAAACTAAGCTCAAAATGGATTAAAGACCTAAATGTAAGGCCGGAAACTATCAAACTCTTAGAGGAAAACATAGGCAGAACACTCTATGACATAAATCACAGCAAGATCCTTTTTGACCCATCTCCTAGAGAAATGGAAATAAAAACAAAAATAAACACATGGAACCTAATGAAACTTAAAAGCTTTTGCACGGCAAAGGAAACCATAAACAAGACCAAAAGACAACCCTCAGAATGGGAGAAAATATTTGCAAATGAAGCAACTGACAAAGGATTAATCTCCAAGATTTACAAGCAGCTCATGCAGCTCAATATTAAAAAAACAAACAACCCAATCCAAAAATGGGCAGAAGACCTAAATAGACATTTCTCCAAATAAGATATACAGAGTGCCAACAAACACATGAAAGAATGCTCAACATCATTAATCATTAGAGAAATGCAAATCAAAACTACAATGAGATATCATCTCACACTGGTCAGAATGGCCATCATCAAAAAATCTACAAACAATAAATGCTGGAAAGGGTGTAGAGAAAGGGGAACACTCTTGCACTGCTGGTGGGAATGTGAATTGGTACAGCCACTATGGAGAACGCTATGGAGGTTCCTTAAAAAACTACAAATAGAACTATCATATGACCCAGCAATCCCACTACTGGGCATATACCGTCAGAAAACCATAATTCAAAAAGAGTCATGTATCAAAATGTTCATAGCAGCCCTATTTACAATAGCCCGGAGATGGAAACAACCTAAGTGTCCATCATCAGATGAATGGATAAAGAAGATGTGGCACATATATACAATGGAATATTACTCAGCCATACAAAGAAATGAAATTGAGCTACTTGTAATGAGGTGGATGGACCTAGAGTCAGTCATACAGAGTGAAGTAAGTCAGAAAGAGAAAGACAAATACTGTATGCTGACACATACATATGGAATTTAAGAAAAAAAAAAGTCATGAAGAACATAGGGGTAAGACAGGAATAAAGACACAGATCTACTAGAGAATGGACTTGAGGATATGGGGAGGGGGAAGGGTAAGCTGTGACAAAGCGAAAGAGCGGCATGGACATATATACACTACCAAAGGTAAGGTAGATAGCTAGTGGGAAGCAGCCACATAGCACAGGGAGATCAGCTCGGTGCTTTGTGACCGCCTGGAGGGGTGGGATAGGGAGGGCGGGAGGGAGACGCAAAAGGGTGGGGATATGGGAACATATGTATATGTATAACTGATTAAATTTGTTAAATAAAAAAAAATCCAGTGACACAGACAGATTCTGTCAACACAAAATGATAAGTGATAAAAAGAAAGTCATAAACATAATAAATCATACAAAGCAAAAAAAATTTTTTTTAATAAATAGCTTTCCCAAAGCATTTCCTTTTACATTTCTGAAAGACACTAGCAGCTCTTAAAAGTTTAAAAATAATGAACTTGATCTGTCTTCTTCCCTGAACCTTTAGTTTCCTAAAGTATTTTTATTAGTTTCCTATTGCCACGGTAACAAATTACCACAAAATTATGGGTGTAAAGCAACACAAATTTATTCTCTTATAGTTCTGGAGGTCAGAAGCCTTAAGATCAAGGTGTCAGCAGGGCAGCCTTCCTTCTGGAGGTTCTAAGGGAGAATCCATTTGTGTGACTTCTCCAGCTTCTCGAAGCTGTCCACATTCTCAGCTCGTGACCCCATATCACTCAACCCTCTGCTTCAGTCTCATCTCCTTCTCTGGCTCCTTCCCACCTTGCTCTTGTCTGGACCCCTGTTGGTTACATTGGGTCCCTCAGATAATACAAGGTAATCTTCTCATTGCAAGGTCCTTAACTTAACCTCGTCCACAAGGTCCTTTTTGCTACTTAAGGTAACATATTCACAGGTTCCGGGGATTAGTACATGGACATCATCGGGAGGCTACTATTCAGTCAGCCACAGTATTTTATCCTGAGGAATATTTCTCATTATAAATGGGGATCTTGGTGGCTTTTCTTTTTTCATATTCAGGCTGTGTTATGATATATTTACCCATCTGGAAATTCAGCCACAAAAGTGGCATGTTCATGTGTCATCTCTCTCTAACCCTCCCCACCAAACAACTGAGAAAAAAACAATATATATATGGTAGGTTGCTGGACATAATTGCCTCAAATGTGTTAGAGTAGACAATTCTTTAGGTTATTTACGTATAATTACATAAGCACATAATTTGTTGCTTTTAATGTAATCATCACTGCTAATTCTTGAAAATAGAACAGCTTCAGGTTTATAAATCAATCATGTTATGAAATTTCTTATGCCCTATAACATAGTTTTGTTCCAGTTTATCATATTTAGATTTTTAATTTAAAAAACATTGATGACCATTTTGAAGTGGAGAAGTTGCATCTTTTTTCCTCTGAACATAAAAGAATTATGGGCAAACTAGTATTTGGGAAGCATAATATAATTTTATACTTTTAATGAAAAGTGTGATTAGGCATTGGAGTCAGGCATGCCAAATTTCAGTCAAAAGTAAAATTTATGGCTGCGTGTTAGGTCCCTTAAAACCGGGGCGTATAATGGAAATCGTGACAGGTGCTTAATTATAACGATGCTACTCAATGTGGATATAATAAATATGCTAAGCTAGTTCATAAAAAAACTGACGCAGCCTAGAAACCTGTAACATGAACCATCACCAAATGGCTACATCTTTTGAATTCACTTTAAAAGCAAGTGGGAAGGGAGACTGCCTCACAGATTCCACTCAAGGCTGCTCCTGACTCATAGCTCCATGACATGGGGACTTAAGAGTCCAACAGAAAAGGATCAGGACAGCATCTCTCAGCAGCATGGAGTCTTAACTGTGTCTCCCATTGGTCTGAAAAGCTGATCTCTAGAAGAAGTCAGTCTGAGTGAGCGTTTGAGCAGGTGATGCTGTCTGACTGGCAATAGCCATTTGAATACAGTAAACATGCTGATAGAAGTTTGCAGAGGGCCAGTTGGAAGGGGATTTGCAGTAACTCTGTCAGCAGGCAATAAAGGTATGAGAAAGTGTCAAAATATGTGAAGGTAAGTGATAGGGAAGCGATCTCCACACATGCCTGTCAGGGCCCCCAAGAAATGGGTGAGCCTTTTGCCGTTACAGACTTGTATTTCCCATTATGGGTGAAAAGAGACAACATTTAGTCAAGTTCAGAACTGGAGGGCTGCAAAAAAATCAACAGAGGCCACATTTTATTTCATGGAAATGACTTAATTCCTCAGTTGATAAGAGAGCACATGATATTGGGTGGCAAGTTTAGTAATCCTGGACGAATTCTGCAGAGCAAACTCTGCTGGACAAGTCAGTGTGGTGAGAGAACAGGAAAGGAAATTGGGTCATGGAACTAGAGAGCTGGAAGGGATTAGAGAGCACTTAGATGCCTGCTACTCAAACTTCAGTGCACAGGTGAATCACAGAGAATCTGGTTAAAATGCACCTTCTGATTCAGTAGGTCTGGGATCGGGCCTGAGATCCTGCATTTCTAACAAGCTCCCAGGTGATACGGATGTTGCTTGTCTGTACAACACACTTCAAGGAGCAAGGATTTAGAGAATTCCCAATATGGGATTCTTGGCTCTTTAGGGATCCTTGAAAGAAAAAAATAGAAGTCAAGTTGCCTTCAAAAAGCTTAAGTGATGTCGGGTATCTGGGTGTTTCTTTTATTCAGAACAAGATAGTAAGTAAATGAAGATGCTGAATGACTGCATGTGGTTGATAACTCCCTGAGATTCTGGCCTCAAACTGCGCATCTTTACTACATTCTAACTATATACCCTCAAGTTACTTTCAGAACTCCTTCCTGCCTCAGCCCCATCATCTGTAAACAGCAACTGACAATAAAACCTACCTGGCAGGATTGTGGGAGGATTAAATCAGTTAATATATGTAATGTGCTTACAGAGATACCTGGCCCAGTGCAAGTTCTCAATCTGCATTAGCTCGTGTTACTGTCTGATGTGCAGGTTAGTGGTGCTTTGGTTTTGATTTTTCAGAAAAACAAAGTCATTATTTTTTAATTCATTCAGAATGTTAAACTACATCTTCAAATCTAGGGTACAATTTTCATATTAAGAAGTAGGGAACCTTTCAGAAGGGGGAAGAAAAACCCAGGAGAGCTAAGTTTCTTGACCAACACACACAGCTACTTACAAAAACAAAGCTAGAATCTGGGTTTCAATCCCTGGTTGAAAAGTATAGAAACAGAGCAGGACCCTATGGGGCCGTCCCAGGACAGACCCCCATCCCCACATGTCTTCCACCTGCCTTTTGTCTGTAGAAAAACTTTAGCCAAAGAATAAATTTAATCAGAGAAGTGAGAAAATGCAGAAGCAAAGGAAAGCAGTCAAACAAGACCAAATAATAGTTGAGTCATTAAACGAAGTCAAGGACATTTACTTCCTCCTCAAGGGCTATAGATAATATTCTGAGCTATAGCCTTTGAGCTGTTTTGTAGATACTGGAACTCCCATCAGGTGGAAGAAGTTAACTACGTGACGACCAGATTGTAGCCATGACATAAGCAGCCACAATTCTGAGAACTGGCCTCAAAGAAATGGGAACAACTCAACCCTGGAACTAAAGACTAACTGTACTCAAAACAATCAAGATGATGCTGATCAGATCATCACAGGACTAATTTCAAGATGGTTGTCAGAACTAACAGACAGATGAGACATGTAGCCCCCCTTCTGCCTGTACACTCCTGAAACTCCCCCTTTAAAAGCTTTTGCCCCCCCGATCAGTAATGGGGAGTTGGCTTTTGGACATGAGTCTACCTTCGCCCCTGGTTGCCAGCCTCCTGAATAAAGCAACCTTTCCTTTCTACTAACACTTGCCTCTCAAATATTGACTTTTGAGCGGCAAGCAGCTGGACCTTAGTTTGGTAACAGTGTCTCTTTTTTTGTGTGTGTGGAATTTTTTCTTTCTTTTTTTAAAAAAAATTTTAAATTATTTTTAAATTTATTTTTGGCTGTGTTGGGTCTTTGTTGCTGTGTGCGGGCTTCCTCTAGTTGCGGCGAGCAGGGGCTACTCTTCGTTGTGGTGCGCAGGCTTCTCATTGCGGTGGCTTCTCTTGTTGCGGAGCATGGGCTCTAGGTGCATGGGCTCAGTAGTTGTGGCTCATGGGCTCTAGAGAGCAGGCTCAGTAGTTGTGGCACACGGGCTTAGTTGCTCCACAGCATGTGGGGCCTTCCTGGACCAGGGCTCGAACCCATGTCCCCGGCATTGATAGGTGGATTCTTAACCACTGCGCCACCAGGGAAGCCTGGTAACAGTATCTCTTAACTCTAAAAATACTTTCCAAAGCTTTCCAATAACTTAATCATAACAGTAGGTGAAATATGATTCACAGTCAAACTTTTTAAGCAAGTGATGTTATTTCCATTTTCGCACCATTCACTCTCTTCCTAAACTCTTACAATCTGGCCCCACCATAGACAAACCCAATGGTCTAATATCAATATTCATTCTTCTTGGCCCAGTGTTGCCACCTCCATCTATTATTCATTTTTTTTTCTAAATTACACTTTTCTAACTGTGAACTTTTTAAAAATTGTGTTGAAATACACATTATGTAAAGTTTACCTTTTGAGCCATTTTTAAGTATACAGTTCAGTGGCATTAAGTACATTTATATTGTTGTGCTACCATTACCACAATCCATTTCCAGAACTCTTTTCATCTTGCAAAACTAAACCTCTATACCCATGAAATAATAACTCCCCATTCCCTTCTCCCTCAGCCCCTGGCAACCACCACTCGATTTTCTGTCTCTATGAATCTGACTACTCTAAGTTATTTCATATAGTGGAATCATACAGTATTAGTCCTTTTGTGACTGGTTTATTTCTCTTAGCATAATGCCTTCAAGTTTCATTCATACTGTAGCATGTGTCAGAATTTCCTTCCTTTTTAAGGATGAATAATACTCCATGTATATAAATGCCACGTTTTGTTTATCTATTCATCTGTCAATGGACACTTGGGTTGTTTCCACATTTTGGCAGTGTGAATAATGCTGCTATGGACATGGGTGTACAAATTCTACCTCTGAACTTTTGCACACACCATCTCCTCCCCTTGAAACACCCTTTTTCTTCCTCTCCACTGATTAGGTTTCAATCAAAATGTCAAAGTCTGGGTTCAAATAACATTGCCTGAAGCTGTCCCAGACACCTCTGATAGCAGGTATTTTGGGGAATGCTCACTTGGCACTTATTGTACAGACCAGTGGTCCCCAACCTTTGTGGCACCAGGGACCAGTTTTGTGGAAGACAATTTTTCCATGGACGGGGGTTGGGCGATGGTTCGGGCGGTAATGTGAGCTATGGGGAGTGATGGGGAGTGGCAGATGAAGCTTCGCTCACTTGCCGGCAGATCACCTCCTGTTGTACGGCCCGGGGGCGTTGGGGACCCCAGGTAGAGACCCTTGTTTTCAATTTATCTTTTCTTACCTGAGTGTTTCATACGTTTTTTTTTTTTTTTTGCGGTATGTGGGCCTCTCACTGTTGTGGCCTCTCCCGTTGCGGAGCACAGGCTCCGGACGCGCAGGCTCAACGGCCATGGCTCATGGGCCCAGCCGCTTCGCGGTATGTGGGATCTTCCCAGACCGGGGCACGAACCCGTGTCCCCTGCATCGGCAGGCGGACTCTCAACCACTGCGCCACCAGGGAAGCCCCATACGTTTTTTAAGGCAAGATATAATAGGAGGTTTTTCTCACTGTTTGGCTGGTTGGTTAATAGGTTACTACAGAGCTTGGTTTAGTGACTTTCATAGAGTAGGTATGTAATTAATCTACGTTATGGAGATGATCATGAGAAGGAGGATATAGAGAAACAGGCAGAGAATTAGCAGAGACTATTTTCCCACTGGTTGCACATCTGTATGGTTGCTGAAGATTTAAGAGTAACAAAAATACTCTCACTTAATCTTTCCTAACTTTCACATCTTTTTTGATATGCATTACTACAGCACTAATAATTGCACAAAAATATGTATGTAGGGTAAGTATAAAATGGTTATGTGACTTACTCAAAGTCACAGCTTGTAAATGCTAAATCAGAGACCAGAACCCAGGTCTCTGTTCTCTTCCCACTGCCAGTTTTCATAACACGGCATTGCCACAGGCTGACTTCAGAACCTGAGGAGTGTTTTACCCATTTTGGTTTTGGATCTTCTTATTTCACATATATTATCCTTGCCTTAATCTGTCATGGGCAGAGAAAACACAGAATGTTCACACCTAGCCTGAGAATTTAAAATGGTTTTGACAAGCTCATTATATGGCTTAGAATAAGCAGAATGAAAATTCAATATGGATGACCATAGCTCAGCAAATTACAGAAATAAGCTCTAGAGAATGGTAGAATATTATGCACAGCAGGAAGATCTTTAGAAGCTAGTTGACCATAGACTGAACATGGATTAGTAATGTAGGGACATAATACACTTTTGACAGAATATCATAAAAGAAATATAACAAGAATTACCTATATAGTAATTTTTTTCTTCCCAATTAAAAAAATGAGCCATTATCAGAGATTTTTTTTCCTGTTATTTGGAATTTAAGATTTATGGGTGTATCCTGAGAACAATAACCATAAATGTATGCATTCATTTACTGAAATATTTATTAAATACCTATCATAATGTACCAGGCATTGTGGCAGGGTTACAGAGTAAAGTACAGTCCCCAGCATAAAAGACCTAAGTGTAGCTTTAGAGATAGGCAGATAAAAGACAGTTAAAATTTGAAAGAGATATATACACAAGATCCTCAAGTAACAAGAGCAGAGATGTCTAACCCTGACTAGGCTGCAGGATTTAGTCAGGGAAGACTTACTGTCTGGACTGGGAGTTAATCAGGAAGAGAAGGGGGTGGCGTGGTCATTTCCCATAAATAAAGTCACTTGAGCCAGGACATGAAAGTAAGAGAAAACATGGCCACTCTAGCTAGTGAGGAGGTAGGTATGACCAGCATCATGGATGTGAGCTTGGACGGTGGTGGGAAATGGTGGGCAAGGAAGGTACGTCTTTGGCTATAAATGGAGGGCTTGAATTTTAATTTGCAATTTATCTCTGTGTCTCCAAGACAGTGCTTGACCCATAGCAAACATTTTGTGTTTGCTGTTTGGACAAATAAATGATTCTTTCACAAGCTAGATATCTGAACCTGAGAACTGACAGCCTCTAAATGTTACTTTATGAAGAATGCTTATGACATGTTCTTTATCTTCCCTGATGATAGCACCAAACAGAATAAGCAAAACTAACAGATAAAGGCTTAAGTTTTATACAACAGAGAATCTACTGACTGTGAACAAGTTACTCGGCAAATAGCTTGACTTTGCAGACTCAAGGAAATCATGGATTCCTCCTTGAAGAGCTCTCAAAATGTGATCAAGACCCACTCTGGGGGTAGGTTAGGTGCAATCTTGCTTAACCAAACTGGTGAAAGCCTTCGCTCTGATCTGGGGAGCAACCTTCCAGTGCTCCAGCTGCAACTCTGCAAGCAAGTTCAGGGTTAACATAACTTATTTCTCCCTGCTGCATCCTGACTGATGTGATTACAGTTTTATTTTGACTGCTTTCAAGGTAACCTTTTCTGCCCTTTATGTGTATTCAAGAGAGTTGGCAAGTAGTGGTGCCCATATTGCTTTATAGTCATCTGTGGGGGGCGGCGTAGGGGGTGGAGGACATTTAAAGAAAGAGCAGTTTGCTGTGGTCCCTCCGGAGACCCTCCTGCTGATACCCCTCATTACCTTTATCAACATTCTGCTTTTGTACCCGTAGCTACCCTGCAGCTTGGGAAACGGAATGGTAGCTGCCCTCCCAGTCCACATCGGGAAGGCCCTCAGAGCATCCAATAGTCTTTCCTGCCCACAAAACCTTGGCCCAGCTTGGGGAAATCTCCCTATTTGTAAAAGGCTTTGCACAGTTAGAGCCAGCACACAGGAACACGCAATCTGATTTTCATGATAAAAGACCATTTTTTTGCATACGAGAATCAGGCTGAAGTCCCTTGCTCAGGCTGATAGATCTCCAGTGCCATTTTTGCTGGCCTGGTGGCAGCCTCCTCCGGCTGAGTGGCAGCAGAAGTCAGGAAATGTCTACAGTGAGGGCAACCGCAGTCAGGATTTGCTAATAGAGACAATACCTTGCCCTGAAGGCAGTTTCCAGCTGCAGCCCTGAAGCACACACGTTGAGAATGTATCACACAGAACTGTCAGTCAGTACCGGAGCCAGAAAATTGTTGTTTCAAATGTTACAGTACAGGCAAATCGCCTCTCTGCACTTGCTGCCAAAAAAATGACAGCTTAATTTATGCCACACTGAAGCTACATTACAGAGCCATTCAGCTTGGCAGTTAAGTACGAGCCACGCTCTCGTCTTCCCCCTGTGAGAGTGCGCTGGGGAGAAATACACAGGGGCTATAACAAGGACAATTGGCCTGGGTTTGCCAAGTCAGTGGGACTAAATACAGGTGAAACAGTATCGGCAATAAAATACATCATCCCCACCTCATTTGCAAAACCCATGTCTGCCCCTGCAGTTGCAAATACTCAGGAGAGCCCTGTGGCAGCATTGTTATGCATGGGAAAGATTAGGGAGAGATGTGCTGGTGTCAACCCCCTGGGTTTTATGTCGAGGAGAGGTGCTGTGGTATTACTGTGACTTTGAAAATTATGTCAGTATCCTTGATGCAGACCTTCAAAACTTGGCAGTGTTTACCCTTTCTGAAATTAAAAAATCTGACATTATTATTCTGCAGTAGCCAAGAATCTGTATTTTTCGTTTAGATGTACCTTAATGTACTAAAGATACTCTTAATAGTCATTTTTTTTTAACCAACCCAAGTTATTATCACCAAGGTTGTGTTTCACATCCATTTCTGCAATTTTCACACATAATGGGCCATCTTGTACTTGAATGGCAAGCAATATGACTTCTTTGGGCGGCAAGAACAGAAAAATTCGAGATCAGCTAGAGGTGTTCTTTTCTTCTTATTCTCAGCCATGATACTTCCCTAATGTCAATCAAATTCTAATAAATAAATAGTCTAATTTTTACTGACATTTCAGATGAGGAATCAAAGTCTCCCTAATATAATTGTGTCAGAGTACATGGCTACCGTTTTATGTAAAGGATGCCAGGTTTTAGAGGCCCTTTCATAGGGACCCTCTTTCTCAGAATGGCTCCATGGAGTTGGAATATTAATTGGACTTCAGGATATTTTGCCAAGAAAATATTTATAAGTAATTTACAAAATATTTTTAAGGCAACCCTTGTAAAACATTGTAGCCCCGAGAAAGCAGGTCCTCTGCAATTGGTTTCTCTCTGCTCAGTAAGCCATTCATAATAAAATGAGCGGCCCTCAAAAGAGAGCAAATGCATTTGCAATGGCTGTTGATGTGCTATAAATCATTCTCAATAAAATGACTTGCAGAGATAAATGATACATATCTATTTAATAATCCATTATCCAAAATAAATATTCTACCTTAAAGCAAATGCACTTTCCCTGGTTGTTGATGTGTTAGAGCTACTCAAGCTAATGGTAAAATGATTTGTAAAGTGGGGCTCCGGTGCTGGCCATCGTCTTGTGTGCTCAGGAGAGATTAATACCTCTTCATAACTCATCAATAGAAATGCTTTAAAGTAAAAACATCCACCAAAATGTTTTCACATATCTGTAACCATACTCATTTTACCTTCTTCATTGGGTGGCTTTGTTGTCAAAAGGTGAGCATTTTTCAGCCTGGCATTGCAAAGGGGTGATGTTAGGCTATAACCGAAAGGCCAAATAGGCATACCTCTAATCTCTAGGATCTATTGTGTAAAATAGGCCATTGTTAGGTACACCAGAATCAACACCAAACAATAAGAAAAGCACTCACATTTTAAACAAGCAGGAGGATACGGGGTTACTCTAAAAAGCTGAATTTTTCCAGATCTAAAATCCTACTGATCTCAACTTGGTGTATACATGGTGTATATGTCTGTCTCCCACCCAAATACTGTACTTATGGGTCCTTTCTCCAGCACCTGTTAGTCTGGGTAGTCTTTGGCTCAGCTATCAGCACTGCAGGTCACCAAGCAGGATGACCTTGGACATGTCAGCTCTCTGTCTGCTGGTCACTCTCCAACAAAGGGACTCAACCCTAGGCGATCTGTAGAACTTCTACCAGCTTTAAACACCTGCAATTCTTAACATCTTGCTTTCTCATGTTTGTATTATTATTTTAACTCTTTTGCCTGTCTTTTTGGTTCCTGTCCTGAATTTTGTAATTCTAAAGAGTAAAGAGCCTTTCTGATTAAGTCTAACCTGTTATCCCACAGAGTGTTAAAAGGATGACTGTGGTCATGATTACGGGTATATGCCATATTCAATTCATTGAATTTACCATTCAAATATTCCCACATTTCTGTGCAAAACATGGCTCCTGCCTGCCCTAACCATCCAGAACCCAGTACAGGAAAATCTGCTCTTTTGGTAGCTTCTAGCCAAGTGGTGTCCTCTGTCCTTTTGTTCCTCTACCATTCACAGTCTCATCTGCGACCATAGCCTACCTGTCACAGAACTCTTGCCTAAAGCTGACGGACAGGTGAAATCTGACTCTGATTAACTGGCAGTTCCATAAACCTTTCACCCGCCCCCATGTCATGCTAGACGTTACCAGTTCGTGTGCCTGGGTTTTTAATACTCCTTAACGGGCGTTTCTGTTACTGTTATATCTTAATGAGCCCGAGTGAAAACATTCCAGGCAACCAGTGCCTGATAGATATGCCTCCACTGAGTCGCAGGCAATTCTTTTACAGTAATTTTTCCCCCTCCGGGTTTTATCAGTCCACTAAAAGGGGGCCAAGTTGCAAAAACAAACTGTATCATTCACCAGTAATGTAGTGAGTACCTACTATGGGCCAAGTCTCATGCTAGGCTTTAGAACAGATATTATCTTTTACCTCAAGGACTATATAAGTTACTGGCTACATAGCTAACTTTTTATTTATAATAAAAGTCTCTTCTTACCTTGCACGTTGACACACTTCTTTGAAAATAGTAGGTTAAGTCTTTTCCTTATGAACAAAGGAGCACTTAGGTCTTCAAGACTGTGCCTTTAACATGCCTATGACTCTCCAGAGAAAGAGCCCCAGAAGGCAGCAAAGTATGGTTATAACTTGGCCAACGTTTCAACTCCAGGTTTCTCATTGAATTACCCTAATATGAATGCAGATTCCTGCATCTCTAAAATCAACTGTTTCTAAAACTATGGAAACAACAGGAGTAATTCCTATCAATTAGCATGGCAAGTCATACTGCTTACCTGCTGGCTGGGCCACCTGCTTGACTGCCTGATGCTTCCCCTCCTGCTGTCCTCTTCCCAATTTTACTCTGAAAAAGCACCTTCCATCTTCCCTGCCTGAACCCTTTTTCCTTTTTAACTTGGGAAGTTAACTTTTCTTTTTAACCTCTGAAGAGGGAAATAATTCCATGAGGTTTTGTCCTTTCTAAGGCATATGGTGCCCCGGGATGAGTCAAGGGAATTGATGTAAAACTATCGAGAAACCCAAGGAAAAATGACTCTTGACAAATCTAAATCAGGATTTAGCCACACCAGCTGACTTGTTAGCGATGTGTGTTCAAAAGTCAGTAGAGGCCCTTGTCCCATAGTTGGAGCTTGGTTTATAGTGTCGCTGGCAGCAAGCTCATAGCGTTCGCCACAGAGGGTCTCAGTCGTATGTGGCGTGTCATGGGTGTTACTGCACAAACATCAGGTTTTGAAAATCTCTACAGCCCTTTGAAAGAAAAACCACGGGCACTTCGAACAATCGGCAGACATACTGAAAGCTCTGTCTGTCTCAGAGGGACATGGGAGGTTCCAGTGCAGCCCTTTCGACACAAAGTCAAAACTTTCGTGATTAAATTTTCTATCTCCAGATGTTAATTGTGACTAATATTCAGTAAGTCTAAATACGAACTAAAAGTAGAGTTACTGGTCTTTGAGGTCCAGAGTAAGTACGAGATGATTTTGTTCTAGCTTCTTTCAAGCCCATGTCCACCCATCGAAGGCCACACGGACAGAGGTGTCAGCCTCATGGTTCTGTCTGGTTTCTGATCCTCTAACCCAGACTGATACTCCAAAACCAGGAGAGCACAACCAACCCTGATTTGTTTTAATCAAGCAAAGCTAAGGGAGGGATATTTACAGTATTTTAGGGTCTGAGCTGAGTGATTTCCAGGTGGGACTTGCAAAGTAGGGGCCTGAATGGAATTGGGAATAGATTATGACACAATCACTTTAGATTGATGAGTATAGCTGGGAAAGGGTCTTGAAGTAAGTTGCTTTGGTTATATCACAATCTTAACTTCTAAGAGTATTTCCTGGAATAAGTAGCTAAATTTTTTTTATGCGTGGCCCTAGCATTCCTTAATTCACGGACAGGGAATTATGTTGGTCTCAATTCTCAGGATCTACACTTGCCTAAATAGTATCAGAGAGAGAAGCACCCCAGAAGCTGTCAAACATACATTCTTAGATTAACATTTATACAACTGCCTAATACCACCTCCACCAACAAACCAACCAAATGAACGAACTACCCTCCTTCCTTCCTTCCTTAGCTCTTTTGACTCTGCCCTAGATTCTGGACCAATACCTCCTCAGGACATCCTTACAATGCCACCCCCATGAAACCATGTGGACCCATGAATTCTGACCCTTGTCACTGTTGGGTCATTGCAATATGCAGGAGGCTTGGTGTTCTGGGTTAATCTTTGTTCCCTGGGCAGCCTTTCTTTAGCACCAGAGCTAATGCTGACTGGTTTTGAGTACTGCAAATCATATGCTACTTCTTTGATCAAAACTCCATGAGAGATTATTTTTCTCTTCCTGCCATCTCTTTCTGACCACGGTTCGACTCTGACCTTTTTAGAACACATTCCGTAGCTCCTTTCCTCGTTTTCACCTTGCTACACACCTTCTGTTTAGTTTCTCCATTTACTAAACTCCTTATCTCTGACTTACTATTGTCTGGTACTCAAAACTGACAATACATTGGTGTTGACCTCCACTGCTCTACATTGGCCATGGTTTTTCATTCATATTCTAGCTGTAAGTTCTCCCTGTGGCTTCAAGCTATTATTCTGTGACCCCTTGGTACCCACATGAGATTGTAAGCCCCCTCTCCAATTCTGACCTGCCTCTCACTCCACTGTGAGTGAGAATAGATAGATATTACCCAACAAGCTACCTGAACTGCTACCTTGAAAAATGTGCTCCATTCTCTCAGGAGTTATCTCTAACATTGAAAACATCTAAATACATACAAATATAGTAACAAGTACAAGGTTTTTTTTTGTATTATCATAATCCAACAAATCCAACACCTGTTTTAAAATGGGAACACTCCAGGATAGGATACAGTTAGCAAGACAGTTAGAAAAGTTGTTCTGCCTTTCAAAAATGAATTCAGGATGTTTTAATAAAAACCAAATATGGCTGTGGAAATTAGCTGTAGGTACTGAGCACAGAATGATAAATAAATGAATAGAATTAGCAATTGTTGCCTTGCCTTGGCTTCAGTTCCTGTTTCACTTTTGATTTGCAGTGACTGCTGGCAAGGCAAATGGTTGTTCATGCTGGACTAGACTTGCAGAAAGCGAAGTGGCTTCTATTTTCCCCAGGAGAGATCCTCCTCTGGTCTGTGGTTTGACTCAGGTGGCTTCCTAAGTTTGTGCCAATATTTTCAACATATGTCAGTGAGGAGGATGTCATTTTCTACTTTTAAAAATGAGTTTAGATATGTAACTGTTCAAGTCACTTAGGTTTATTTGACAGTTCATATAACTGCTAAGAAGGATGAATTATTATTATTCAAAGGAAGAAAAGCAGGTGTTGTATGAAGAGGTTCTTGGTGCTGCTACACCAAGGCGAGCACAAGGTCTCAAAAGGCTAAACGTTTGCAGTGTGCTGATTGGTAGAAAATCAAGACTCTGAGATACATATTCCTTCTGCTATACTCTGAAATCATCTCTCTTAGGCAAACCTAAGTTATCAGGTTTATCAGATAATGTAAATGTTTATAGCTATATATTAAGTAGATAGATAGATAAAACATAATTAATCAATCTGTGTAAAGCCCTACAGGGTAGGGAGTACTATGGTCCCCAGTATACAAATGAAGAGATAGAGGCACCAGGAAGTTGAGTCCATTGCCCACAGTCATATAACTACTCGATAATGAACTAGAATTTGAATGCAAGCAATCTGGCTCCAGATACAAGGCTGCCTCAACGAGGAAAAGAGAAACCATTTTAATGGCTTATGTTATAATACATTTCAACATGACCCAGAATTTGGGATAAGGTGAGACTTAGTTGAACACCATCCTGTGGGAGTTCCCATAGGGCTTCACTGTAGGTCAGTCTCACAGGTTACCTTCTCTATTTCTGTGTCCCTAGTCCAACACAGTGCCTGGAACAGCGGAGGGGATTAACATCCTGGGGTATGGAGCTGAGGCTGTGAAAAGAGACGGGAGCTGTGATCTCTGATGGGCCACGCCTCTCAGTACAGCTCAGTGGTTAAAGGCAGGGGTTCCACAATCGGACTCTCTTGTATTTAAATTCTGACCGTGGATCATGATGGTTCCAATGGATGCCTTGAGCAGGGGTGGTGACTCTAGCCCTATAAACTCCGTCAGCCACTGCCACCCTAAATAAGCCTCTATTCTTCAGCTGAAACAGAATGCTTGCCTGCAAATGCCGCCCTAAAGCTTTGCCTCCCACTAATTCCCAATACCCAAACAACACTGCCTCACCACGTCCTTCCGAGTCGATACTCTGCAACCTCAGTCACCACCAATGGTGGGCACGTCATCTGGCCTGTCTCAACCTCAGTTTCTACAACTAAAAAGTGGGAATTCTGGCAAGGCTGATATAAAATCATTACATAAGTCACTTAGCACAGTAGTAAACTCAGAGTAAGCACTCTGTAAACATGACTGCAACCTGGTTTCCTCTGAAAATGAATAATCAGGATTCACAAACTCTCATCGATATTTCCAACAAGTCACTGGAAATTACATGTTTATTCTCAGGAAGGTTGTATAGACTGAAACATTAAGTTTCTCTGCTTCTGATGGTATTATAATTTAGTGACATTTGTTACATGTCCCTAATTAAAGAGTGGAAAAAGAATTACTTTACAATGCAGTTTAGTATATAAAAATTATCTAAGCATTCTAATTTACACAGGCTTAAATGTTACACGTTATTAACAATAGTAATAAAATTATAGTTCTATAGAGTTTTAATTAGCTTTTTACTATTAGCCTCAAAGAACATTTATCAGATACCTATTAATTTAATTGAGAATTTAATAAGCGCCAAACACCATATGAAAAGAAATATATTAATTCAGCCTATTGGAATACAAAACCTTCTTTTGATTATATTTTTTTTTGTTCAGCCTCATCAGACTTCAGAATGTCTGGATTTAAAAGCCGAGTTCACTGGCTTCTTATGGGCTAAAGTTACATCTTCTAAGAGGACAGACTGATTTATCGAGATATTGATTTGTGTTTGTTATGACACTGTTTTTTACCCACCTCCCCCTTCAAGAAGGTTTTGTGGGTTTCCCTGGTGGCGCAGTGGTTGGGGGTCCGCCTGCCGATGCAGGGGACACGGGTTCGTGCCCCGGTCTGGGAGGATCCCACGTGCCGCGGGGCGGCTGGGCCCGTGAGCCATGGCCGCTGGGCCTGGGCGTCCGGAGCCTGTGCTCCGCAGTGGGAGAGGCCACGGCAGTGAGAGGCCCGTATACCGCCAAAAAAAAAAAAAAAAAGAAGGTTTTGCATTCCTTTTTCTGGAGAGTGGGAAAGGGACCTATCTGAGGGAGAGGTTATTGCCATGGGGGGAGAACACTGAAGCTACCTGGAGTCAACAGCACCTCTGTTCTTCTGTACAAGCCTAAACTCATCCGTGACAATATGTATATCGTGGGGGGCAGCAAGAAAGAGGAAGGTTGTAAAAGGAGAGAAAGGGGGAAGGGATAGGCTCTCGCATTAATTGGTGTCAGAACCTTGGGGAAGTGGTAAGTTCTCAAGGAAATGGCTGTGTGTGCACTTCAGGAATCCAGACCTAGACATCAAAGGGGGCCTTCCATCCTCTGAAAAGTTTCCTGTGACCCACACAAAACATGGCATCAGAGAGCTGCCAGAACTCAAGGACTCCATTGGTTTTTTTTTTTTTTTTTTTTTTGCGGTATGCGGGCCTCTCACTGTTGTGGCCTCTCCCGTTGCGGAGCACAGGCTCCGGACGCGCAGGCCCAGCGGCCATGGCTCACGGGCCCAGCCGCTCCGCGGCATATGGGATCCTCCCAGACCGGGGCACGAACCCGTATCCCCTGCATCGGCAGGCGGACTCTCAACCACTGCGCCACCAGGGAGGCCCTCCATTGGTTTTAATACCAGTGTTGGCTGGATAGCTCAGAGGTTTCTGATGTTCTGAGCACCATGTAAATCTTCTGGATTTTTGTATGACCTAAAGAGAGATGGAGATGGAGCTCTAATCCTGCATTTACAGGTAAGGAGCTCAGAGTCAGACTTGTTTATTTAGATAATAAAAAGAGAGAGACTTGTCTTGTAGACAAATAGCCTTGCTGCCACATGTGCCTTAGCAAAGAACTTTGAACGTGTTAGGTGTGTAATGAATTGTTTTGAATTGGAGTGAAATTGCAGGTGGAAATTTATGGTAGTAATGTTAATTGAGGTTTACACAATAAAGTAGACACTTGTCCCAACAGACATTAGAAACTATCTAGAAAGCCATTACTTCAGTGATTAACAGTGATGGTGCCACAAGGCAAATGTGTGCTATAGAATATGCAGAAAAGAGTAAACAAAATAGTGCCAGTTCAGTGTGGCAATCTTTGTGTCACTTGCTAGCTGAAAAAATGAGTTATGCCCTTGTTTAATTTGTCAGCATTTCAATTAGAACATCATTGGTGACCCTTCCTCCTGACACAGGCTATTTTGTTCTTGCAACAAACTTGGCCATTGGCCACATTTCCTGTTATTGATGATGTGAATTTATGTATTGCAGATATAAATGATTTAATTGCATATATAAATGATTTAATTGCAGATTAGATAAATATGATGTAGACATTCCCAATCACATAATTATTCAAAAGATGATAATAATTTTGTCCCATTTGTCAAATAATGTTACTGCATTTGAATTTACATTTTCAGAAGACTTTAATTAACCAGGTTCTAGGAATTTAGACAGGAACAAGCCGTCTTAAATCCTTTCTAGAACAAGGTGAGATATAAACAAATAAATAAATAAACAAACAGACAAGAGCACATTGTTCCTTTTACAGATATGATTTCTTTCCTCTAAAGATTCCTTTTTTTTTTTTTTCCCAGAGAAGAACATGGTGTACTTGAGAAAAGAAGTAGTGGCCCATGAAAATTAAAATTAATAATTAGAAAAAACATATAGCAAGTGTATCCAGATTTAGGACTAACATTTTAAGATCAACTTTTTTTGAAGCTGTTCTTTGGCATTAACTTAGAGCAGGGATACATAACTAAATTTGGGGTTCTTAAACATGGATGGGAAAAGAATTACATCTTTATTTTCCCCGTATTGAAATTTAGCCTTTTCTTCCATTACAAGTGCTGGCAACAAATCACAGTAGTATTTGCAGTACCTATGATGTCACGGATCAAAGTCTCCTTAGATCTTGTTATAAAATGTGTTAGTAAAGAGGCATGTATCTTCCATATTGCAATTATGTGTTTTTAATATTGTTTTCTTTTGCAGTAGCATGTATATGACTTTATGAATTTAAAAACATTCTGAGAAGGGGCCCGTGGGCAGCATCAAACTGTCAAAAGGGACCATGGCAGAGAAAAATTTAAGAACCCTGGCTCGATACAAGGTTTCAGGAAGGAATCCTGGGTTTAAAGCCTGATCAGTAAGTGGCAGGGATCATCTTGTATGCGTTTGTGTTCCCACACTTGTAGTGAGTGCTTAATAAATACTTGCTAAATAGTTAATAACTGTATATATATATGTCTCAGTATGTGACTATAATAACAAATATTGCAGACTTTCTAGTCCTCTTTTAAACCAGAAAATTATTAAGGGATGTGAACGTGTTCTCATCTTTTCAAGACATAGTTTGTGCTTAATACTTTTTTTGGCCAGATAATGAATTTGTTAAATTACATTTTTAACAACACCAATGCACACAGTGCCTGCTTTAATATTTTCAACAAATCATTTGGCTTTTACAACATACGTATAAGGGAGTGAGAAGGAAGTGAAGGATTGAAGAGTTCTGACACAATTTTCTGCCAGGCTGACTGCAATTTAGATACGTGCCGCAGCTTTGATGGATCAAACCCAAGCATTTGTTCATTACCGTGTAAGGAGGGAAGGGGGCAGTTTTTAATGGGAGAAAATTAGACGAAGCTTATTTAGAAAGGGGTCTGTTTATTCAGGGAGACAGAATCTTGATGGGAAACATTTTTTTCCTACCTGAACCCAAAACGCCAAGGTCAAAAGTAGGTCTAGCGAAATGTCCCCTTGGCTAGGGAAGCCATAGATAGCAGCAGGGCCAGAACCAACATAGAAACAGTGAGCCCCTGACAGCCTGCTGCTGCCCAGCATAGACAGCCTAGAGGACTTGTACGAATGTCCTATCACTGCCATAGCACGTTCCCACAAACTTGGTATGTTACCATCTTACATTTCTGTATGTTGGGAGTCTGACATGGGTCTCACTAGGCTAAAATTAAACATTGACAGGACTGTTTCTTCTGGAGGTCCTGGGTAGGATCAATGGAGGGGATCATTATGCTGCCTACCACAGTGCTCACATGAGCAAGGCCTAATCTTGAGGAGTCAGAGGGCTCTACAGAAAAGTGGTGACCTCTAGAAATGAATTGAAATTTTGGGCAATGAATAAGGAGCTCAACTTACCATAGCCCAGTGGTTAGCTAGCAATGGGTTCAAGAAATGAGTACACGGGAAGGAACAAGAGGTTTAATAAAAAAGGCAAAGTGTAGTGCTTGCCTTTCTGTATGGGGTACAAGGCCTTAGAGGGAGCAAGGGCACACAGGGAGAGAGCGGTACAAGCAGAAAGATGACAATAGCAGCAGACCTACAACCACAGGGTCAATGATCAGTAACAGAGAAGAAGTGTTATACAATAGAATTTGGAAATTACTTATTAAGTCTGAGAACCTAGCACAGCTCTCATACTCAAGAGGTCTAATTATCATAGGAGGAGTTACTTATCCTATGACACAAGTATAGAATCCAAAGAACTTTGCAAAAGAGACTAGAGATTTTTACCACAGTCCATTTTGGTTTCTGGGGAGAGGAACCATTGAATAAGGCTCACAAGAGGTACTAGGTAAATACTATTACACGTATGTGAACTTAGCCAACTGCTTAGTCGATATGCATTTACTTAACGAATCGAGTCCTGAATTAAAGACTTCTCTATCGTGAGGATTCGAGTGAGTTCAGTGGAAAACCTGGTCACAATTTGTGGAGCTTGCTAGGTTTTCTTTTTCACCAATGTCAGTTCCATATCAGATGCTTAAACAAGTAAGTTTCCTTGGCTTAGATATTTCCAGGTAACTCAATATTAAGCTTCCACTTCGTAAAAGAAATAGCTTTGGACCAAGAAAATATTTCTATATAGACTCATTAAGTATAATCTCAGTCTGAAAGGAAATTTTAAATAGATTGTTTCATGAGTGCTAAAGATTTTGTTTATTTTGAGTGAATTCTCCATCTTTATAATCTTGTTTTCATTTGCACCTGAGGAATCATTCCTTTAATTAGTAAAAAGTATTTCAAAAATGGGCCCAATAACCCCTTGGATAACCTATGCTTGGGCCTCTTGAATCTAGTGATGTGCAGTTTTGCCTACAAGAATTTGACAGAACCCCCTTGATTCTCCGAAAAGTTTCTGATAAGGAAAATCCAATGAAGATTATTACATTAACACGAAATCACAAGCAACTCTGCTTGGTTTGTATATTCATTGTTGGCAAAAGACCAGTGTTTACAGTAGAGAGGTGACGAGACAGTTTCTGTTAGGATCTTGAATACTCTATTTTGAAAATAATACAGGGGCAGATGCCTTGGCAGGACTAGATGTACACCAAGAACAAGCAACAGCCAGGAAAATGCTACTTAGGATAGATTTAATTTGCAGGAGAAACTGATCCTTTTAAAGTGGTAAGTCTATTTCTTGTCATATCAGTCTGACTTTGGATAACAACTAAATGTATTTCAGTAGTACAGCTTTAAAAACAATGACTCGGACTTCCCTGGTGGCGCAGTGGTTGAGAGTCCGCCTGCCAATGCAGGGGACACGGCTTCGTGCCCCGGTCCGGGAAGATCCCACATGCCGCAGAGTGGCTGGGCCCGTGAGCCATGGCCGCTGAGCCTGCGCGTCCGGAGCCTGTGCTCCGCAACGGGAGAGGCCACAACCGTGAGAGGCCCGCGTACCGAAAAAAAAAAAAAAAAGACTCTTTGTGATCATTTTAAACTGTACAGTGGCACCCCCGTAAGAGGAGACCCAAGAGACAATTTAACAATTTTCTCCCAAATGTAAGAGTTTTGCAGTAAACAGAGGGACATTTCTAGTTGCTAAGAAACCTGTCTTTAACATGGCCACCTTTGATAAACAAAAGCCTCATGAATTATGGTTTCTAATTTTTGGATATAATTATGACAGAACTGCACTTCTATTGTAACAATATGTCTTACCATATATATTACTTAAAGTGCTAATGATTTTGTTATTTAAGTAAGTAAGTAAATAAATTTGGTTCGGGGCAGTCCTTTCTGAGTCTCAAGAGAGAAAATAAGACAGATAAATTAAAATGCACATAATTACAGTACAGTAGAATTGTTTGTAACTGTCTCCAATACACGGCCCTTTAAAAACTAAAAAGGAAGTTCCAAGCAATATGTTTAAATAGAACACACTTTGTATTGACTGACTTGTATTATCTGTGCCTTTGATCACTATTTAAGAGAACATGGCTTCAGGCCAGCTATAGAACACCTAAAAACAAACCTTTAAAGACTCAAGTGATGTTTTGTCCAGGAAATCAAACACCTAGCCAAAGGGCATCATAAATAAATTTGATCTCTCTTCAGGGGGTGCCCCTGAACAGGCCATTAGAAAGCCTCTCTTTATTTCAACCAATTCTGAGAGGAAACTAATTAAACCCGCTCTTAGATAAAGTTGATTAGGCTGGAAGAAGAGCTCGGAGCTTGGAGACAAGGACTGACACAGCCCTCCAGTGGGGAGAAGGCTGTGGGAAAGTTCTTAGGCTTGGGTACAAAATGATTCAAGAGCAAAACTGCGCCAAGCCATTGAGAATTCATGTCATCCTTAGATGAGAAGATAAGAAGGTGTGGGCTGACAGTGGGGCCACTCCTTTTCTGTCCTGCATCCATTTTATTTGGAGAGCTAAAATTAAGGGACAGTTTGGTGCAGTGAAATGCCCCTTAAATGATCTGTCAAGCAGATTAGGTTTTTTCTTGGCTTTTGTTTTCCAATCTGTCACATACAAATACTTTTCATAAAATACAATGTAAGTAAAATACAAACAACAAAGCAAAGGCATAATATTTACATGGCTCCATTTTTCACTATTATGTTCAACACGTATAAAATTACTCTGTCAAGTTACTATGAAAATGTCCAAACGCGGACTCCTAATTCCTGGGCTCATCTCTTTACAGACAGGCAAAGGGCTACAGACCATGCTTGGTGTGTAACTAGTGTGCTGAACAGACTTCTGGTTCAGACAGACTTGTGTTTAGATCCCATGTGTCACTTACTCTCTGTGTAACTTGAGAAAGTTGTTTAACAATGTCCCAGTGCTCACGGAATCAACACACATTTCCTAATCTTCTTAGTATCAGGTACAAGATGCATGATCCATGTTGTAAATATTAAAATACTGAGATATCCCCCAATTCTTTTCTTTGTTGCTGCCACCTGAAATTGTTATCAGAAGACAGACCCTCTCTAGTTTTCCTCATTTCTGTTACGATATAATTTTAGTTTATCACAGGTGCGAATGAAGCCACGGTTTGCTAACAACGCATCCCGGGAAAGGTCAAAAGCTAGAAATAATGGTTTCTGGTTGGGAGATTGGAAAAACAGTCTAACTGCAACCACAGCAATAGCTAAAATGAGCAACTCAAGTTCCCAGATGATGTGTTAGGTGGCCTCAGGCTGACCTGAGGGGAGAGTAATGAGTAGTAGAGAACTTAATAAATATTTGTAGAATGACAATTACAAAGTAACTCTGAGTTGACAACAGATTGGTCCATTGGGTGGAAACACAGATGATATTTTACCTCTTAAGCAGTACCATTATTATTTTACTATCTCAAGCATACTATCTTCAAGTGTACATTGGCCTACTCACTGGACCAGGAGTCTTACAAATACCTTTAGCCATGAAATCTATCTTCAGACGTAACTTTATTTTTTATTTTTTATTTTTTTATTTTTTTGCGATACGTGGGCCTCTCACTGTTGTGGCCTCTCCCATTGCAGAGCACAGGCTCCGGATGCACAGGCTCAGCAACCATGGCTCACGGGCCCAGCCGCTCCGCGGCATGTGGGATCTTCCCGGACCGGGGCACGAACCCGTGTCTCCCGCATCGGCAGGCGGACTCTCAACCACTGCGCCACCAGGGAAGCCCCTAGACGTAACTTTAAATGGAAGCCTACTGTGTAAAACAGATGAAACCACGGTTGTGCTGACTGAAGCAGGAGGAGGTGGAAGAATTAGAGCTTTGCCTATATCTTGCCTTCCCTACACAAAATGCCTAGGACACCACAGAGCACAATTTGAAAATCTCTGCACTCAAATTCCATGGAAAGTCCAAATGATGAGTCGAGTGAATGGTCAAGTTGCTGAAAATAGCCAAATGTTGTTCTCATCTAAAACTGGCAGGTGTTCCCTTAGCTTTCAGCTCTCCCTTAGGACAGCTGCAAGATTTTGCCATTGATTGTCCTGCCTCATGGCAGTCCACTACCGTTTTGCCCTTCATGAGACCATCTTCTCTCAGTCTTTCTGTATCTGTTTCCTCCTGTGTGAATTCTACCCCAGTGACTACTCTGCCACAAACTAGCACACCTTCTTATTCAAAAACCCATAACAAACTCAACCCCAGGGCTCTGCTGTATTACTGGAGCATGAAGAGAATAGTGGAGAAAGAAAGATTAGACAAGTTGCCCATCCTCTGTCTCTTTCCTGTCTTAGTCTTAAGGCTTGTCTGGTTAGAGTATATAGTGGGCCACTTCTCTTGCCAGTGATTCCACCCGTGAGTGTCAAGGGAACAAACATAATAACATAATTGGACTTGTATCTATTTCTTTGGGGAATAAATTCTCTAAAAAATTCTATGTCTATAGATCCTCTGAGTACATACTACTGCTTCAGGTTCAGTTATATATAAAGGCAAAGTTTAGAAACCTCATACATTTAGAGATTGGATTGGATTTTTCTTTTTCTTTCTGAACTTATGGCTTTTAGTATATAACTATAATAGCTCCTGTAGCACAATTACCTCACTAATTCAATGTTAGTGAAATCAAAACACAATAGCTACATGAATAGTCCAGAAACATACAGATGACAGCTTCATTGTATGCGTTCAGGATAGACTATCTCTTCAAATGAATTACATCAATGTAGTCCTTCTGTAACTCCTGCCAGCCATGTTCTACATCTTTACAAGACAGTAGGATCTGAGTCAATCTCATACTCATGATTGTAATCCAAAGTGTTTAACCTACCCATTTACAATGTCATACTTTAGAAGCACATAGCAAGCAAGACTCGTTTCCTTTCTTAGACATTATCCTTAATAATTTCTGAACTTGCTGACACATAAACAGTATTTCTGTCAGTCTTACAAACAACTGTCTTATAGGGAATCTATTATTAGGCTGCATCTATAGAAATCAAATAATAAAATATTAGGCAACTAAAACAAACTAATGCCTTAAAAATATATTTCTTTTCCTTCTATTCAGAATTTGGGAAGACAATGAAAGACAAATTCTACCTAACCTCTGAGGTTTTTTTTTTTTTAATATCACTACGTATATCAAAACCCTTAATGCTTTCCACAGACTATTAATATGTTAAATCAACTCCATAAAACCTTTATTGATAATTAACTAATTAGTTCAAAAGAATGTTTGGTTACAAACAAATTTAAAATATGACCAAATACCAAATTGTGAAAGATTGGTATTTCTAGAACTGTTCTTTGAATAAACCTTCTAATAAATATGCATTACTTATAGGAGATGAGAGAAACAATGTGATGTTCAACCACAAAAGAACACCCAGACTGTTGAGCAAGGCCAGAGTCTCTTCTGCAGCCTGTAGGTGCTGATGGAAGAAGCTAATGAGAAACGAGTGATTGTGACAAGCAATTATGTCACCTATGTGAACAGCTTAATTTTCTAAATTAGCCACTTTGATAATTATGACATCTCATTTGTCTTTTAATTCCATGAGCCCTGAAGTTTACCTTTGATTTTTTTTCCAATCAGATAAGAGGCTTTGATAAGCCAAGGGTCTATCATGTGTCTGAAAAATTCAGATTTCAGGCTGATTGGCCTTGCTTTTTGCTTGAGCCAGAGCAAATGGCTCTCTCCACAAGAGCTCTCCAAGCCTGGCTTTCCTCGCTTCTGTTTGCAATAGTGCTGGGGGAAAAGCGGGGAGCAGGATAGAAATTGCAAAGCAAATTAATAGTGTCAACAGGACTGAAGAGAACACTGCCCAGCCTACTCCAGAGGAAAGGCAAACTGTTTTTCAAGTACATTAAAAATCACTTTAGCAGCGTCTACTTTACATGCATGCCCCCCAATTACTGAGCTAATTACAAACGATTCTGATGTACTCATCGAAGCACTTTCCATTTCTTCAGAAGACTATGTATCCTTGTTTTTATTGTATTGACTTGGGAGGTTTACAAAAAGGTAGGGGTCTGAATAGCGAGGTTATGTTAGAAAGACAGATTACTTGAATGGGAAATCCCAATGACCATTGCCAGTTGGATTTCTGAAGCAGAGTTATATATGAAATGAAGAAGTCCTGAATTAATCAATTTGCAGGAACTTTAGTAATCAACTGGGCCCTGTGACCTCTCTTACTTGAATGTGTGTGTACTTGGCAGAAAGATGCCAAGAAGAACCAAACCAGATGAAAGAATAATTGGTTTACACCATGACAGGGATGTGCTCATATGCCCCTTCAGAGATAAGAGCCTAAGATGGGTGTTCAGATCAGAATGTGGTGCATGAAACACTCAGAGGACTCAAGAAATTTGTTTTAGGCCCTTACATTAAGGTAGGGCCATAGACTGTTTGTGTTAACCAGTAGGGCAGTGGATTAAGGACATGGCCTTCAGGAATCAAGAGATAGCTTGACTGTTCACACACACACACACACACACACACACACACACACACACACACACATCAGGAATATGCAAAAATATATATATTTCTACATCCTACCATGGCCTGACCAGATAACATCAATGAGTGGATGACACTTCTCCTGCTTTCCACATGTTCCCAAGCTGTACATTATCTTTCCTTTTCCTTTCCTATTCAGGCCTGCCCTTCTGGTTTATTTTAACCTGATCTCACCCAGAAAAAGGAAGTTTCTGTGCATATCCCTGGGTCTCCCACATCTTAGGATAAGTATTAAATTAATTGATTGGAACCACTGGTTCCCAAACCTGAGTGATCAGTTTCACTGCCTACCTCACACTCAGCCCTCCAAAAAGATACCCAGGCACAGTCAGCCTCACATGGGGAATCCTGATCAACCCAGCAGTGGTCTGGAACCCTTCAGAGTCTTTGGGATTGTGCCTAGATGTTCTTGGGCTCATGCAAAACTCTGCCCCATGACTACTCAGAACATAGGAAGTGTCTTGGTTAAGTCCCCAGCAATACATGCCAGGCTGAGAGTTGTTACCACCACTGAGATCAGAAGGAGATACTCTGCTAGAAAGACAGGCAGGTACTAAGAGTCTGAATTAGGATTTATTTTTAAGCAATCCATTTTCTCCCTTTTTAATATACTGAAAGTATCTATAAAGCCTCTTTATAAATATAACTGTCAAACTTATAATTAGCTTAGTTATCATTTCATTTTTTAATGGAATAGGTTGTTAATATTTTTATTAAGATATAATTTACATGCAGTAAAATTCACTTTTTTTACCGTACAGTTTTGCAGGATTTGACAAATGCATACAATTATATAACTACCACTACAACCAGAATATAGAACAGTTCCATCACCCCCAAAAGTTGTCCCATGCCCCTTTATAGTCGATCCCTTCCCTCAGCCCCAACCTCTGACAACCACTAATCTGTTTCCTGCCCCCCAAGTTTTGCTTTTTCAGAATGCCATATAAATGGAATCACACAGTACATAGCCTTTGGACTTGGCCGAATGCATTCGGGATTCAACCACATTGTTGTGTGTATCGATAGTTCATTCCTTTCTATTGATGAGTATTATTCTGTTGTATTGCTGAACCACAAACTGAAGGACATTTTGGTTGTCTGCAGCTCTTGGAGATTACAAATAAAGCCACCATAAGCATTCACATATTTGAATCACGATTCATTGGAGAGATTCAGCTTCAAGATTCTAGGATTAGTGCCAACAGTTTTACAGGTGCTCTTTCCACACAGTGAATCACCCCAGCCCCTGATCTCAACCTTCCTTGGATACAGGATCTTCCAGGTCTCCAGGAGAGACTTCTTTTACTTCTTGCACAAAACTTCTTAAAATTCATATTAGAGAAAGTCTCGGTATCTTTTGTTTTCCCAGTACTTAAGAAATATGAGCAAGTCTGTAATATTTACTCATTGCCTTAGCTATAGTTTTTAAAGAAACTTGTTCTTTACTTGAGGATTCCCAAAGCTTGAGATTGTCTTTCTTCCTTTGTACATGTGCTACAGTGTGGAGTACACCCTCGACATTTAAATGGATGGCTCTGGAGAGAGACATTAGTTCTTATTTTGGTTCAGTATACTTTCAATTTCCAGGTAAGATGAAAATTTTACTGTTTCTGAAAATCACATAAATGACAGCTAAGAGGGAGAAAATGTCTACAAAGAATGCTTATAGGTAAACTGAGAGATTTTGAAGTCATAGAACAGACTTAGCCTTTTTAGAGGTGACCCCAGCTTTAAGGATAGGCAGTATGAAAAAATCCCAATTAATAAACCACATATATCAGGTTCTGGATAGTCACCTCCATAATCCTCATTTCTTTCAGAAAGCATTTACCACGAGTTTCCATTTGGAAAGCAAATTCTCTAGTTCCTTCAACGTATTTAAAATGTCCCCCTTTCAGCAGCATACTTATTGCACTAAAGGAGGTAAGGCATGGTTTTAGTTTTGATGCTAGTTTTATTTTATTGGAGGGTAATGACTACCCATCCTCTATATATTTGCAAGTGGGGGCTGTGAGGAGGCAGTGGAAAATAGTGAGGCCTGTTAATTTTTCCACAAGATCATTTTTCCCTTGACATGCAATTTGATGCTTAACAATTTTTCTGAAAGTCAAAAGGAATACTATGTTCTCTAATTTTCACAGTGCTATAAATAGCCCCTCACAAAACATAATTGTATAAAAGAGATGATACTTCTTTATGAAAGAATTTTCACTGGAAAGATAAAAGGAGGTCAGAACTCTTACGTGAGACATGTATTTTCAAGTATTCATAAAAATAGAAATTATCAGCAGTGGGAAAATTCTTCATGATAGACAGTCACACATAAGATATTGAAGCCAAAGCCATTTTCACAGGCGCCAACTGTAGTTTGAATGGAACCCAGCCAAGAAGCGGCTTCTGGGCATTTAGCTCAAGTGCCAATAAAAGGGAAGAGTATACACACACACACACACACACACACACACACACACACACACACACACCAGCTTGTAGAGGTATTTGCCAGAAACATTTTCAAGCTTCTGCCATCTGGGTTCTGCAGCCATCAATCAGGTCCTATGGTGACTCCAGCTGCTAAGTCCTGCTCCTAGAGGTGGAATAATGTGGGAAAAATGAAAGAGAAAAAATAAGGAGAGCACCGACAACAGCTGGAAGGAGCAGCTAGGCAGCATGTAGATAATATCAAGACCCCAATTCCTTTGTAATGACTTTGATGCTATGAAAACTTTAAGTTGTCTCCTTGGCTGCAAAGTGATTACACATGCATTTTTATCGTTTTTATTATTTTTAAATCACCATAGATGTACAGGACCATTTACAAAACACTTGAAAAAGACCAGGACCCTGTCCTACTCGGTTGATGGACTTGTAAAGAAGAATATGTGGACAACATATCATTAATTATTTAAAAAATCATTTGTGGAGGGTGGGCTGTGGGTAGTGGTGGGATGAATTGGGAGATTGGGATTGACATGTATACACTAATATGTATAAAATAGGTAACTAATAAGAAGCTGCTGTACAAAAAAAATAAATAAAATAAAACTCAAAAAAAAGATTTAGCTAAGTATTTCATGGTTTTTTTGGATGTTAACATAAATGGTTTAATTTCAATTTCCAATTGTTCATATAGAAATAAATCGATTTTTGTATAAAAAAAATCATTTGTGGTCATGATATTGAGCCACCATGAATCGAGTCCTTATCACGTGCCAGGCACCAAGTGGGGTCTTTATGTAAACTATTTGAAACCTTACAGCACTCCATGAAAAAGGTATTCTCAGCAGCCTTATTTAACAGATGAGTGAAGTGATCTTAGAGGAGTTAAGTGACTTGCTCAATACCTCCTGACTTGTCCGAGATCGAGGAGGGATTTGAACCCAGGGTGTGTCATATTTTAGAATCTACACTCTTAACCTCTGCTATCCTGCCTTTCCATGCCACTGTGTTGAGTCAGTCCTCCACAGCCTAAAAATGACCCTGCAACCTTCCAATATTCTGCATTTATAACAAGGGGCTGATAGAACAGTGGTGCTGAGACAGTTGTGTTGGGGTTTCCCATGCAAATGAGTCTCTTCGCCCCAATTTCCAGTGAGGTTGCTCTATTATAATGCCTTCTAGAGGGGGTGCGGGAGTCACACGCCTCTTCTGGATAATAATGATTACATTGCCCCAGCATCCCATATCTTCAAGGCTGCAAGTCGGGCCCTTGGATACCTCAGCTCTCCTGGAGAGCGTGAAGCATGGCTGTTCACTTCTTTTCTCATCCTTAGGAGGATGAGTGTTAGGCTGGAATGAAAGCTGAAAGTTCAGATTACTTCCTGGCTGCACGTGTTGTTGTCTCTTAGCTTCCAGTGTCTGTGCCCTCTCTGTGGATGACTTCCTGCCACACTGTCAGTTATTACATGTAACAAAATGGGGAGGGGGAAGAAGAAGAAAAAACTATGGAGGGTCAGATCCTCCTTCATCTCATCACTTGGTTCATTTCTTCCATGCTCAGAACTCCCTTTGTCATCAGGCAGAAAGTGAGCCTGGGGGGGTGGAGTGGGGAGGGAAGAGGGGAAAGAGAACTGGGCCTAAGGTAATTTATAACCACAGGCAACTAGATCATTTTATACCAAAATGGTACTTTCTCAAAATCTCATCATTCATACCAGAAGTCTTTCTTATGGAGTAATATTCCTATGCTTATGAAAACATTGTGTGCAGTTGAACTTGCTTAATCAGTGATCATTTTGCCTCTCTGAAGATTTGAAGCAAGGGTATTATGCCATTATGGTGTTAAAACGCATCAGTGACTTGATCATTTAAAATGCTTTAATAAAAACGAATTCTGTTAGCTGATCCTGATTATCCAGCGCCAGACTTCATAGGCTTTTAAGACATTTTCCAGTTGTCAGATATTTTTTCCATGAGACATTTAAATATTTAGATTCCATTCTTTCTGGGTATTCCAAATATAGGAGACAGATATCTTAATAGCAGAAATATTAACGGGATTATTCTGTGGACTGCCTTCCCTAATGGCCTTTGAAAATCAAATCATGTTCCTTGATTATGTATCAAACCTTTTTGCTTGAAGTGAAGTAGCAGGTAGAGACCCAGGATCCAGTTCTGTGCAGATTAGGTGTTTGTTAAAGAAATACATTATTATGGCCAATTAGAGCAGAATGTGGCTTACTGGACTCACTGAAGGCCTTCTCCAAGAGTAGTAACTATTAATAAAGGATACCCTGTGTGACATTAAAGTCCGCATTTAAATATGTGTGTTTATTATGCATTCCTTGACCTGTTCAGCAAAGCTCCTCATTTGCATACATGCACAAGCATGCTGCGTGCACACAGAGACATGGATTTTCCTGGTAAAGTATTAGGAATCCAATAGGTAGAAAAATTAATTTTGATACAGTAAACAACTTATGCTTTCCATTACAAGTATTTCCTTTTTCCCTGGGGCTTTCCTCCCATTTTAGCTGGACTATGAAGTATCGATTTCCTCAGGGGTGGGTGTCTTGCCACAGTAAAGTAGATAAAAGGCATTTGATGCTCGGAAAAGAAGACTCAAGGCATGGTTTGGAGGAAGCCTCTCCTGCAGCTTCATGCCCACACCCAAGGGCATACGAAAACTCATGGGATGGAGGGAGTGCAGAGAAGGGACATAACGGTCCATAGAGAGGAGCAGAATCAGTGTAGAGAACATCCCCACACAGCACCCTGCCTTGTGTCCCCCTCAGGCCACAGAGGCTTCACGGGCTTGTGACCAGTGCAGTCACGCAGGACCCTGAGCTTAGAAAGGTCCTACACTTCATGGTTCATGCTGGGCTACTGTTGTCTTAAAATTCTTCTTCTTTTTTTTTTTTTTTTTTTTTTTTTGTTTAATGTGTTTTGCCAGCGAAGGCTGCCGGGACAACAGAGCATGTGCTGGGGACTTGGGGCCTTGACTCACATGTGTGGTCTCACTTCCCGCCACCTGTCTCCCACTCTCTCTGGGATGGGCTCCCGGACACCCCCTTCTTCACTCCCTAGTGAAGAAATGGGTGCCCTAGGCTTCCCCAACCTCTGTCTTCTCATCTTTCAGCAATTTCTACTGCCCTCCACCAGCAGTGGAGGCCTGGGAGTGGGTGTGGGGAGGGTCGGAGCCGGGTTGTCTGTGCCCCATGGAACCTCCCTGTGGGCACGGTGGTGGCTGTCCCAGCCCTGAGCTGGCAACACCACAGGCATCTGGCGGGAGCTCTGACCTGGTGAGCCTCTCACCCACGCCCCATCCAGGTACAGAGTTCATCCTGGCATGGGCTGCATCCTCTGTGGTGTTGCCATCCACGATGGGCTGGAGTGGCACGTCATTTGGAAGGAAAGATTGGATTTTCCATCTCTGGCCTGTCAGTCTAGCTGCTGGTGGGAGGGGAACCTGGCAGCAGGAGGGTTGCATGTGCTTGTGTGTACACCAAGACTGGGCAAGGGCCCAGTGCCTGGCAGCCTGCACTCTCCCAGGCATATCCCCAAGCCCAAGGGTGCACGCTCTCAAGTAGCAAATAAAAGTTACCATGACAGGTCTAGAAAGAGATTGTGGAAGAACAGAAAAAGTTACGTATCAGTATCTTCATAGATGAGTATGTTTCTCCTACGTTTTAAACACGGGGATGGCACTTTCACTTCCCACTGAGCCCCACTCATCACGTAGCTCTGCCTCTCAGTGGCCCCAGGCCATTCAGGTACACTGAAGTGGACTCCCAGCCCAGTGACCTTTGTCAGTTCCCTGAGATTCTGCTCAGTCCTTATGGACCTTCACCCATCTGGACAGCCCCAGCAGGGCCCCAAATCCTACCTGGGTGGTGGTAGTGTAGAAACAAAGGCTCCCTAAACCCCAATCCATTCTTTCGTGTCAGGAAACCTAACCAGCTCACCAGACAACATGATGAGAACACACCTACACTTCCCTCCCGGCCAGAACACTGGCAGGCTCTCCCACAGCACCTGCATCTCGATATATCTCTTGATGTTTACTCCTGGAGTAGTAAGTATTTTTCAAGAGCACTTTATTTATTGGTACTTTTTTTTCCCTCTAAGGATAAGACAAGATTTGAATTGGCCCCTACTTACCTTAAAAAAAAAAAAAGTGAATAAAATTAGTGAGATCTCAAAGGCCCCCAATCTAATACCTTGAAGGACAAAGTTTCAAGATGATTGACGGATCATTCAAGATATGTTTAGTTATTGAGCACCTAGGATGCACTCAGCATCCTGGCAGAGACTACAGGAGGAGAGATAGGGCATGTGCTGTGTATTAATTTTCTATTCCTGCATAAAGAATTACCACAAATCCGTGCCTTAACACAATGCACATTTATCAGCTCACAGTTTCTGTGGGTCAAAAGTCTGGGCAGACCCTAACTGGGTTCTCTGCTCAGGGTCTCATAAGGCTGCAATCAAGGTGATGGCTGAGCTATGTTCTCATCTGGAGGTCTGACTAGGGAAAGAGCTATTTCCAGGATCCATCCAGTGGCTGGCAGAGTTCATCTTCTTGTGATTCTAAGGCTGAAGTCCCTGAATTTTCATTGGTTGGCTGTCAGCTGGGGACCCCTCTCAAGAGCTAAAGGCAGCTACAGTTTTCTGCCAATGGTCCCCTCCCTAGGCAGATCACACATGGCTGTTTGCTTGTTGAAGGCCAGAAAAAGAATGTCCCTCCTCTTTTCCATCACCTTTGCCATAGTGGCTGGAAGCCAGTCACAGTCACAGGTCCTGTCCACACTCAAGGGGGTGGAATTAGGATGCCACTGGTATGACCCCAGGGAGCAGAGATCACCAACCATCTTAGAATGCTGCCTACCACAGCCAGGATATGGTTCCTTCCTTCAGTGAGCTTGCACTGTAGCTGGGGAGACAAGACTAACACTTCTGAATCATTGAGACAGGAAACTAAATGCCTCTATGGCTTCCAGAAAGAAATTCCTTCCCCACCACCACCCCATCCTACCTCTCTTTTAACAATCCTGATAAGGATTAACCAAAGAGTGGTTGTAAAGCACTGGGCCAATTTGGAGCTCAAATGTAAGTAAAAACTTAGTCTTTTGTCCCCGTAGATGGCTTTTGATGAATTACCTCCTCTGGTGCAACAGATTAATTCTATTTGTATAACTTAAAAGGGGAAAAGCTTCCTTCCTCCTTGTCCTTATGTCCAGGCCCTTGGAACCCACCAAAGGAAGCTCATTAATGCTAGTCTTCTCTGCTTCTGGTCTGCAGCTGCTCCTTTCTATAACTGCTATGTAGGATACAGGTAGAAAGGAAGAGTCCAGCCTCTCGCTGATGCCCAGTAGGGACTGGGAGCCAGCCTCACTAGAGGTCTCATCCAGCACTTAGTGGAAGCAAGTTTGGGACAGGATGAGAATCCCACTGCCAAGCCAGGGAAGACTGCAGCATAGCAGAGATGCCATGCTAAGTGCCCAGAAGATGGAGAAAATTCCTGAGTAGTAAAAATGGGGATGACCTGCAACATGCAAGAGAGGGACTAGGGACATACAAGGAAAGAAGTTCGCAGATTTCTTATCACAACCTAATCCGGAGCCCTGTGAAGAGGACACCGATTCCCAACAGCATCAGTGTGCTTCTGGGGTGGGGTAGCTTGGCCACCCTGAACTACAGCTCACTAAACAGAGAGGACTTTTATAAAGGCAAATCCTGTGTATATAAGCTACTCAACCTGATTACTGCCCTATTATAAGAAAAATGTATTTTCAATTAGAGAATGTATGCTGATTAATTGAATAGAAGGTTTTGAAAGTACTTGAAGTCAGAAAATCATTGTTTAAGCAAAATTGGAACATCCCTTAATTTTCCAGAGAACTTTCTATTTCTATTGATTAGTCAAGTGACTTGTCCAGGATTCACTCCATGGCTGGTAACTTGTAGTCAGGGTCTTGGAATATTTTATAGGGAATTTATTTAAAAACACATGAGGCAGCTATAATTTACCTCTTGCCATGGGGAAGAACATCAGGCAGACCCTGGGATAGAATGGAAAAGGATGCTATGCCTTAGGTACGCCCCGTCATAGCCTATAATGTGCTTAGGCAAATTTCTCTATCCTGTTTTACCCTCAGAAAAACCAGCACACTGACACTAACTTATACCAGCACCCTCTGGAATTCTTAACCTTGCTCCATGCATATTTTGGGTCAAATCTTCATTTAGTAGCACTCTGGTAAACTTTTCTTCTACCACATATTAGACCGTCTTCTTTATTTTCACTCATTCAATAATTATTGTGTACTCTTTATGGGAAAAGCACTGTGCTATGTAATAGAAAAAGTTATAAATGATAAATATGA
Organism: Mesoplodon densirostris; assembly: GCF_025265405.1. NCBI lineage: Eukaryota > Metazoa > Chordata > Mammalia > Artiodactyla > Ziphiidae > Mesoplodon > Mesoplodon densirostris. The sequence continues at coordinate 39,636,235 of NC_082669.1, forward strand.
ACAGACCCCCTGCAACTTATACTCTTCTAAACAAGAGCACTTTTTGTTTGGTAGTCATCTTTCTCTCAAGTCTTGTGTGATGGAATGTTTAAATGAAGCAGTCTGCTCAGATTTTAGCCATAAACACACACCTTTTCATTCAGGGGTTTGTATAATGATTTTTCCTAAGGTCAATTACTAATTCTAAAAATTTACTGACCTTGTTTTATACCATTGTGATTTTTCCTTATCTGTCCTCCACTCTCCTTTGTGGGGCTGAATCAAGCATGATATTCTTTTTATTTGTATTTTCTTTTCATTGATATCCTCTTAATATAAACCTCTTTGATTGCCATCAACTGTAAAAAGAGTTCCTGGCTAAATACAACAGATGTATCTCTGAAGTACTGCATGCAAACTGAATTTTTATAAATTGAATCACGTTTATACTTAGACTATAATTTCAGAAGTGTAGTACAAAAGAATGCATATTGCTTCAAGAAGTTGTCAGATACTTTGTGATGCATACTTGGAATTATTATATGAATATGCCTGCGTCTTTTCATTTTGTATAGAACATACAAGAAGGATCAATAAATGGGACATACAAAAAAAATCCACTGTCCAACATTTCACCTGAATGTTGAACACATTTTTCTGGGAACACTATCTGCATTTTAAACTTAGGATGCTGAATTCAAGTCCATGCTTTCTCTGACTGTGGTTGATTCAATTATTTCACCCACAGGGAACAAGATTGGAGCCCAATTCTCTGCAATTTCAATTTTGCCATTAGGTTATTTTGGCAGATTGGGATTATCATCTGGAATGTTAATCCACTTCTGACCTTGTCTGACACCTTAGAAGTGTTTCCATTTTCTCTTTTCAATGAGTCAATATCGTTCAGGATATAAATCCTACTGAAAGAATCAGAGGGGAGAGGAATATAGGTATGGAATGGACTTTTGTTGAGTGTCTTCTGTGTCAAGTCCAAAGCCAGGTACTCTAGATACATTATTTCTCATTTCATCTTACACCAATGCTAGGAAGAATATTAACGAGTCCATTTTACAGTTGAGGAAACTTGTTTTGAGACATTAAGCAACTTGCTTGAAGACCCAATATTAAGTGTAATGTTGTATAGGGGAAGAATGGGGATTTGGGAATCAATCAGACAGTGGAGCTGAACACCTGCGCAACACTGGGAAAGATCTTCAACCTCCCTAAGCCTCAGCTTTTCCACCTGCAAAATAGGGCTAATAATACCACCTTCTAGATTCATTGTGAAGATAAAAATAATATATGCACAATATTTAGCATAAGATAGGTGCTCAATAAATTACAGAGATGGTTATATACTGAACTCAAACCCAAGTCCAAATTCACAGTCAGTGTATTTCCCAGGACCCCATCTATTTAAAGTAGTGGCCTAACTAAGGAAACCTAGAAACCTCATAATAATTCCCCTGAGAATGATACTCTTGGAAAAAAGCCATGGAAAAACTAGGGTATCTCTGTTTTCTTTTTTTTCTCTAGCTTTCCCTAACATCAATCAGCAAAAATGTTAGCAAGGTAAGAGCCCCGAACAAGCTTGAATTCTAATCCTGATTCTAACATGAGTTGCATGACGTTGGGTGAGTCATTTAATCCTCTGAGCATCAGTCCCCTTACATTAAAATAGCAAAGCTGGGTGAGATAGCCTCTAAAAAGGCCTTCCAGCTGGGAAAGTCTAGGATTCTTATTTGACCAGGACCCGGGAGACAAACCCCAAGTTGTCTTTGTGAGACTCTCTCTAACTTTAATAAGGCTGTCAGGCAGAAACTAAATCCAGAGAAGTGAATGATCAGCTGATCATTTAAAAGGCCATTTCCTCATTCTCTGTTCCAGTTTATCAGGAATCTTGTCATTGAACCACACATGTAAGCTAGAGCCAGAAAAAGTACCTACAATAGAGCTGCTTTCAGCCAAGATGGGTTGAAAGCAACCAGAGAAGTTGATAAGGAGAGATAACTGCTGCTCTGCATGTATCATAGACCATGTAATTCTCCAGGTCAAATTAAAAATTGAAAAGGCTCTTTGAACAGCAAGAGTAGCTTTTTTGTAGCTTCAGTATCTGCCATCAGCAAACAAAATTAACCATCTGAGGGCCACTCAATAAAGGACTCACCCTCTGTTGCATTTTGTCAGTTCCACAAATCCATGTTGTAATGGCTATAAGGATATACCAGCATCAGCCACTGTCTAAAACATATGGCCCAGGGCGTTCTTCCAACAGACCCTTACAGTGGCTATTTACTAAAACTGAAAGCTAAGAGGTATAATTTATTAAAATTGTCTTCACTCCTGATTAATCCACCTGATTCATATATTTCCAACCTATATCTTTAGGAAGATATGATTCAGAAACTCAAGTCAATAAATAGTAATCAAGTACCTGCTATTTGCCAGGGTCTGAGGTAGGCATTGTGGGGACAGAGCAAAGAAAAAGAATGTTTAAATGAAAAGAACATGATATCTGCCTTAAGAAGCTATCAGTTTAATAATTTCCCTAACTGTAAAGTATTTTTTGCATCTTAAGAGTTAAACATGGGAACTTAGCTGAAAAGATTTTCTTTAAGGTTTGTAATGAATTTTCCCTACAGAAGAGGAAGCCCAGCCCATTGGGAGTGACATTGAGGGGTGTGAGGGGGGAAGAAAGAAGAGTCTCTCCTTATTCTCTGCTCCCATCTGTCAAGTTTGATGACTCTTTTCCATATTTCTTTGGGTTTTGTGATCCCAATCAGGGCATAGAGCAGGGCATGAAGCAAATGGGTTGGACAGGTTGGCAGTTAGTAATGTCTTTTAAAATGCCTTCGCCTCATTCTAATTTATGTGTGTGAGAATAGATAAAAGATTAAGAAAGTCTCATTCCGACACCATGTAACCCACAATATGGCTTTTGCCATCATCAAGAGATATGTGAAGAGAGAAGCAAGCATGGGAGGTGGGAAATCGGTTCTCTCTCCTTAGTTACTCCCTCAGTCATAAGTAGAGAATTAGGCTATGACATTTTATGACCTGATTTGATGACGAAAGTTTAATTTAAAGGCTGATATCTGTAACGCTGAGATTTGTGATGTTGAAAATTCTACCTTATGTTATCTTACGGATTCATACAGTTTATAATCAGACACACTGATTAAATTTTAGATATGTTTTCTTTATACATTGTTATTGATGTACTTATACACAAATCATACACAGGATGCACATTTTACTTATCCATATTACATGCAATGAAGGGAAAGGTTGCTGGTTTATACTGAATATATAACTGATAAGCTTTTAATATTACACTTCAAAAGGTTTGACAACATCAGAGCCTTATCGTGTTCTGCAGTTTGAACTTGCTGGAAACAATATTGTGATTTTTTTTCCTATGAAATGTAGTGAAGAAATATGAAAACTTCAGTGAGTCTCCACAGGGAAGATGCTTGATTGTCAGCATCTTGCTACCTGCTTTCATGCTCTCCCCACCACGACCATCCTGATTTAGGACCCTATGGCCTCTGCAATCACTTCCTGTCTTCCCTCTTCTAACCCTTCCTGCCCACACCTGCCAGATTTACAGTCCAAAATTCCACACTCTTCATAATATTCCCCTGTGCAGTGTTCAGTGTCTCCCCAGTGCTTGCAAGACACATGTAAACACCTGAATCTCACACTCAAAGCTCAACTCAGCAGCACCAGCATACCAGCTCAACCCACCCTTGGTCCAGAGATGCTGGCAATTCACCAAGGAGCCTTCATGGACACTCTTCTTTCCTGACTAGAACACCCTTTCTCTCATTGGTCATTCTTTATCCCCTACCCTTTTGTCAAGGTCTTTTCACAGCTCCCTCCTCGATCACTCCAGCCAACAGGAGCCTCAAGGCAGGCATTTTCCTCAGGTCATGTACAATACCATCCTCTTCTGCCTCCTCATGTGTCTGACGTTTCTATTTAACTTTCTTAATCTGCCTTATGTCTTGCTTCTGATGGAGTCAGGGACCATAAAAAGACAGTCCTTTTAAATCTCCGTGATTAAAAAGCTCCACGATTTTCCTAGATAGGAAAATGGGAGCTTTGTTGAGTTTGTGTTTTAAATTTTTTTTACCTTGATAATATTTTAAAGGAACCAGTTGAGTAATTGTCAAGAAATGACTATAAGAATGTTTAGTCAAGTAGAAGAACAACAGTAACTTTCCTCAGAAAGTCAAAGGGAACTGTTTCTCTCCATGCTGGGAATTGGTTTGGATGTACTTGGTCAGTTACTTAACTCATAGAGCAGGCATTGGCAAGATTTACATATTATTTGCCCTTATTGGAGACACAGCAGAAGTGCTGGTAGCTCCTTATGTTATCACTTTGCCTGAGGATACTCATTTCCATCAGTCTCCAAAGAGTTTTCCTGTTGGAGGGAAATGAGAAAAATTCTGCAAGGTCTTCCATGTAGGTTAAGGGTCAATGGGACCTGCAGAATCCCTTAACAAAGTAACACTAAGAATTGCAAGGTTGACAATGGAGGGGAGAAACTGGCCAAGGGGAAATAAGCTCCATGTTCCTAAAACTCAGCAGCGATTCCTGCGTTCCCTTGGGAAATGTCTTTAATGATTACTGCTTCTACCGACAGAATGGCCTCAGGGGTTCTGCTTTCACTTTAAAGCTCCAGCTCAAGCAAAGATAAACCGCTCTTCCCTCCATCAATCATTCCCTTTTCTGTAAAGTTGAAGGATGAATCTCCATGTGGGCAGGAACCACTAACCCACGCCTGTGAATTCCTGCCTCAGAGGTTGTTCTTCCCTTTGATGGTCATTTCTGGTCCCACTGCATGTAAAGGAATGCACCAACTTCCTTACACTAGCTGTCCAGGAATGATGACAAGTGTCTAGAGATAGAACATCCTGAAGGACAGAAGGTATGGCTCCTGGCGTGCAGGGAAATTGGCTCCTTACACCTTGGATAAGAGTTCACTTCCATAGAATGAATCAGGATGATCATCTCAACTCCTATTTTTACAAGGGAGGAGGGAGTAGACTTTTCCTCATTCTTCCCAGATGGAGCTCTTGATATTCATTTTAAACTTTAGAATATCTTTTCCATAACAAAGTAGACCATGAAGTTTGAACTGGAAGGAGACAACAATGTGATTTTTCTAAAAGGAAGGCCTGGCTTCTGTACCGCTTAGAGATAAACTACATTTGAGTAAGTTATAATAAGACTGGAAAAGGAGAAACATTCGGCTTGAAAGAAAGATTTGAAAATAAAGGTATGTATACACTTGTTGGCAACACATACATGAATATTTTCCTTATGAAAGATCCCTATGTGCAATAAAAGTGATATCAAGCACTGGTGCCTATGACCATGCCTGGCAATGTAGTAGGTGCTCAATAATGATTTGTTGAACACATGAGAGTACTGTCAGAGTATCTTAAGGGAGTTTCAGGACTTGCTTCTTTTAGCTCAAGACTCCAGCCTCTCTAAGAGGTTCCCAGATTCAAAGGGGCTCACAGCTGAAAATCTAGATGCAGAAGTATTTGGAGATCAGTGTCAAAGCTGCTAAGGGCCTAAATGGAGCTGGTAGGGAAAGTGCAGGTCTCAGGGCTTGCATTAGCTAGAATGTTTTGGCTGCAAGTTACAGGAAAATATGGAAATTTGTCCCACAAGACTAGAAATTCAAAGGTAGAGTAAGGCACATTACAGTCAGCCATACAATGCTGTCATCAAGGACCTAGTTCTCTCCCAATTGCAGTTCTCAGGCTTTGTACTCAGCTGATTTATCTTGTAGATGATGCAAGATGGCTGCCAGGAGTAACTGGGACTGGATGTTTCCTTGGCCTCAAGAGAGACAGAAAGAGAAAGAGAGAGAGGGGAGGGAGGAGGTCGAGGGGGAAGGGGAGAAATGAGGAAGAGCCATGGAATATAATATCTTTACTTCATCCTAATTAGGGTCACTTAAGTCACAAGCCTATTTCTGGATTAATAATGATTGCCAGGGGAAAGCCATATACTAATTTGGGGGTAAATATATGAGAAAATGAGGAGTTCTGTTAGGAAGATAGAGGAGGACGGACGCTGGGTAGGAAACATTAAAGTGCTACTGTTAGGAGAAGTGGCTCAAAAGATATGACAAAATTAGGGAGATGCCAATTGTCCCACGAGTGGCCAAGTGGACTACGTATGGCCTTGAGGCAGATCCCCCCAGCCTAACACACACTGCAATTCAGGGAAAATATGTAACATACATATGTACATATTTTCAGCTTTTTAAAGGAGGAGTCATAACATGTTTCAGGCATTCCATTGGCAAAACTCTGATAAAAGGGATGTTGTCAGAGATTTACAAAGAAAAAAATAACTTTTATTCAAATAACCACATTCAGGAAGATAATGCTGTTCACTTTGAATAATTTAGATAACTTGCATTAAATGATCATTTTGTTGTTGTTGTTCTAACTGAATCTCTACCAACATCCCATTTAGCGTCCCTATATATTCTCATTGGGAGACAGCTCAGAGTGATGGTCTACAGTGTGGACCCGGGAGCTAGGTGACCGGAGCCGAATCCTCCACCCTGCCACTGAACAGCTAATTAGTTTTGGGCAAGTCACTTAATTTTCCATGACTCAGTTTTCTGCTTTGCAAGTAAAATGACACAGTTCCGAAAAGCAATGATAAGGTCGCTCTGAGAGTTAAATGAATTAACAAATGTAGAGTGCTTCGAACAGTGACTGACCTGTAAGTGCTGTATGTTTGATAGATAAAATAAGTGTCCCAGTGTTCCCAGAGAAACGGTCCACCCTTTACCTCATGCTTTGTGTGGTTACCACACCCTCATGTACTGTGTTGTTATGACACATTTCCCTACGCATCTCTGGCCTTTGAGGGCTTACTCCGTTCGGTGTTCAGGAAGCCTCTCTCAAGACCCCAGTTTTACTCTTTATGTCCCCTGTTTAAATCAATTGTCCAAAATCTGCTAGCATCTGACTTCACAGGTCAGCCTTTCTTATTTCATAGGAAACAAAATGGAAGATCAGAGTTGCCAGCTGTCTGTTGTTTAAAGGGGAATTTTCCCACCTCCCTTCCCACCATTTTTTTTTTAAGTTCACCTATCATACTCGTGTGCAATTGAATGCTTCCCTCGTACACTGTACTTGCCAACTCTATCTCCAGTAATTATTCTGTTTTAGTCCACTGCAATGTACCTGCCAACAATCTGGAATGCGCAGGTGGTGGCTGTTCTGTGCTCCCCCATTTGCATGCACCCTGTGGTGGCAACCTAATGTGACGGATCTGACACCGCTTACAATGGAGAAATGACAGGAGGCCAGGGCTGCACAAGTGACTCTTCTACTTACCATCCTTTTTTTTTTTTTTTTTTGCAATCCCTTTCCCTTCCTTTTCTCTAAGAGAGACAGGTAAGGGCCTGCACACACTCTGCTTTAGGCTGATGTGAACCACTTGTAAAATACAGGAAAATAAATGTCCTCCGTGCCTCAGGAGGAATATAGCCCCTTCTCTCCCCCCATCCCCATCCCTCATCCACTTCGCATCTACTCTGAACAATTAAACGCAACACAATTTATCTGTGACTCCTTTTGACGCATGAGAGTACATTTTTTCTTGACTTTTGTCAACAGAGATACCCTTTAAAAATGTATTCTATATTCCTTTAGGCAATGTGACAGATGGCTAAAAACGATGGGTTTTGCTGTAACACGCCATTTTTGCTCATCGATTCCTTCCTCTTTATTTTCTCAAAAAAGAATCCTTTGGGACTGGAATTTTCTATGATTGGACTGAACCATTATCTTAAAAAATTCATTACTTTAAAATTGTTGAGCTACATTCTTTCAATTATTTTTGAATTATGGAAAAAGTAGTTTTCCCACTCTGACAATGGAACTCCAACCATTTACTGGTACGACTCAAAAACAGCGATCAGCTCCAATCTGACTAGATTAGACTTTTCATGAAGAAGTAAAAAGGAATCCAAATCTGAAGTAGCATGTTTGGAGTCCTTAGCATCATGAAGTTCTGAAATTACAAGCCTGAGTGTGCAATTATTACATTTTGTCTCAATCTTTTTTAAAGTGCTTCTGTTAAAACTCTCATTTTGAGGCAGCTCCAATAAAGTATTAGTGACAAAAAGGCAAGAAGCTTCACACATTTTATGGATTTACTCTGTAAGTAAAAGTGTAGATCAAATGCCTCTTACAGCCTCCCTCCATTTTCCGAGCCGTATTCTTGACCACAATTCTCTTCTTTTAAACATGCCTTAGACTCACTCTTCTTTCCAGTGGCTTCTGATCCTTTTTTCTCCACCTTGTTGCGTTTTCCTTTCCAAATGCTAGCCTCCTTGTGTTTCTTTCTATCATGCATCATTTTTCTCAAGGGTATAATGAAACAGAAGGAAATGCAGGAAGTGTTGATCTGTCCTGGGAGTATAAAGGGCTGTGTCCACTTTTCTCTCTTTCCCCAGGTGGTCACTTTCAGATTAAAGTTGATTTACTACCTGTTAGATGTCTCAACACTCAAAATGGAGACTGAAATGTCACATGGCTTCTAAGTGTAAGAAAATGTTTTAAGGACCGATTGTTTTATGGTCTAAAAAGGTATTAGGTGCCTGTGTGGCAGAATCAAAGAAGGAAATTTGGGATTCGCTGAGTTACTTCTTTTATTCTGTAAATGAAATTGAGACCAAGAAAGATATATTGACAAGTGATTTCATTCATACATTTATTTGTCCCTTTTTTATTGAGCACCAACTATGTGTTAGAAGCTACACATATGAAGCTGAGTGAAAAACACACATACTCAGGAGAAGCTGACTTGGAGGAGGCACATAAACAAACTGTTTCCACCCACATGGTAAATGCAATGAAAGAGATGCTGGAAGTAGAGAGAGCTTGAGGAGGACATGGAAGCCAGCCTTCACCTTTGGAGTGTGAGACTATGGAAAGGGTAGGAACCGGTGCCCTGGCTGTGTGACTTGCTCAGGGACACTCAGTCACCTGATGGCAGAAACACGACTGGAATCCAGGTCTTCAAATCCCCCTTCCTGATGACTAGCACTTCACCACTCTTCCTCTGAAGCCAGTTTAAAAAGTCAATAGCATGATTTTCCCTCTTTACTTTGTTTTTGGACATATTTCCCCTCCAGTCACCACCTAAAATTAGGAACAAATTCCAACTTGTCTGAGACAAAACTGGATTGGCACATTGCATGCTTATCAACTAAAAACCTCCTACATTTTCTATGGTAACACTAATGGGGTCATGCTCCGTATTTTGGTTTTCAGATGATTGTTTTTTCTTTTTCTTTTAAATAAATTTATTTATTTATTTGCTTTTGGCTGTGTTGGGTCTTTGTTGCAGTGTGCAGGCTTCTCATTGTGGTGGCTTCTCTTGTTGTGGAGCTTGGGCTCTAGGTGCGCGGGCTTCAGTAGTTGTGGCATGCAGGCTCAGTAGTTGTGGCTCGCAGGTTCTAGAGCGCAGGCTCAGTAGTTGTGGCGCACAGGCTTAGTTGCTCCACGGCATGTGGGATCTTCCCAGACCAGGGATTGAACCTGTGTACCCTGCATTTGCAGGCAAATTCTTAACCACTGCACCACCAGGAAAGTCCCTAGATGATTGTTTTTAAGGGCAGTAATTCTAAAAGAAAGAAAGTAAACAAGAATACAATTCTCTGTCTTAACATCTTTTGTTTTAAACATTACAATAAATGTATGTCCAAAATTATTTCTCTTTTTTTGGTTTATCTATTTAAGGATTTGAGGTGACACATAGGAATCTACACAACATAATAAGACTAAATAGATAAAACAGTCACTACAAGTGGGAAAATAGGGCTGTATCAATTTACATTTGAACTAACAATGCACAAGTGTTCTTTTTTCTCCACATTTTCACCAACACTTGTCATCTCTTGTCTTTTTGATAATAGTCATTCTAACACGTGTGAATTGATATCACACTGTGGTTTCGATCTGTATTTCCCTGCTGACTAATGATGTTGACCTTCTTTGCATGTACCTGTTTGCCCTCTATATGTCTTTTTTGGAAAAATGTCTGTTCAGGTCCTCTGTCCATTTTTTAAATTATTATTATATTTTTAAATTTTCTTTATTTTCTTTATTTTTTTTGGCTGCATTGAGTCTTAGTTGTGGCATGCTGGATCTTTTGTTGCAGTGTGTGGGCTCTTCGTTGTGGCACGTGGGTTTTTCTCTAGTTGTGGCGCGCAGGCTCCAGAGCACGTGGGCTCTGTAGTTTGCAGCACGTGGGCTCTCTCATTGAGGCGTGCGAGCTCAGTAGTTGTGGCACGTGGGTTTAGTTGCCCCATAGCATGTGGGATCTTAGTTCCCCAACCACAGATCAAACCCACGTCCCCTGCATTGGAAGGTGGATTCTTTACCACTGGACCACCAGGGAAGTCCTGCTGTGCCCATTTTTCAGTTGGAATTTTTGTTTGCTATTGAGTTGTATGTGTTCCTTATATATTTTAGATATAAACCCCTTATCAGATAGACAGTTCAAAAATATTTTCTCCCAGTTTGTAGGCTGCCTTTTCATTTTATTGATGATTTCCTTGGCTGTGCAGAAGTTTTTCAGTTTGATGATGGCCCACTTGTTTATTTTTGCTTTTGTTGATTGTCCTTTTAGTATCATATCCAAAAAAATGTTGCCAGTGTTAAGAAGCATTTACCCTATGTTTTCTTCTAGTTTTATGGTTTCAGGTCTTATTTTTAAATCTCTAATCCATTTCAAGTAAATTTTTTGAGTGGAGTAAGATAGGGTCTAATTTCATTCTTCTGCATGTGATTATTTAGTTTTCCCAACACCATTTATTGAAGAAATTATCCTTTCCTCATTGAGTATTCTTGGGTCCAGGGTTTATTTCTGGGCTCTCAATTCTTTTCCATGGTCTATGTGTCTAATTTTATGCCAGTACTGTACTGTTTTGATTACTATAGCTTTGTAATATAGTTTGAAATCAAGGTGTGTGGTGCCTTAAGCTGTGCTCGTCTTTCTCAGGATTGCTTTGGTTATTCAAGGTCTTTTGTAGTTCCATATGAGTTTTAGGATTGTTTTCTCTATTTCTGTGGAAAATGCCACTGAAATTTTGATAGGGATTGCATTGACTCTGTAGATGGCTTTGAGCAATATGGACATTTTAACAATATTAATTCTTCTGATTCATGAACATGGATATCTTTCCATTTATTTTTGTCTTCTTCAGTTTCTTTCATCAATGTTTTATAGTTTTCAGTGTACAGGCATTTCACTTCCTTGGTTAAACTAATTACTAAGCATTTTATTGTTTTTGATGCTATTATAAATGTAACTGTTTTCTTTATTTCTCTGTTAGTTTGCTGTTAGTGTTTAGAAATGCAACTGAGCTCTGTATGTTGATCTTGTATCCTGCAATTTACTGAATCTCTTAATTAGTTCCAACACTATTTTTGGTGGAGTCATTAGGATTTTCCCTGTACATGATCATATCATCTGCAAGCAAAGACAATTTTACTTATTCCATTTGGATTTAGATGTCTTTTATTTCTTTTTCTTGCCTGATTATTCTGGCTAGGACTTCCAGTATTATGTTGAATAGGAGTAGTTGAGAGTGGGCACCCTTGTATGTTCCTGATCTTAGAGGAAAAGTTTTCAACCTTTCACCATTGAGTATGAAGTTAGTTGTGGGATTGCCATACATGGCATTTTTATTTTGAGGTACATTTCTTCTATACCCAATTTGTTGAAAGTTTCTTTCATCAATTAATGAAAACATGTATTTTGTCAAATGCTTTCCCTGCATTTATTGACATCTCAATAGATCATATGTTTTCTATCTTTCAGTCTATTAATGTGGTGTGTCACATTTGTTGATTTGTGTATATTGAACCAGCCCTGCATCCCAGGGATAAATCCCACTTGATCATGGTGATGCTCCTTTTAACATCTTGTTGAGTTTAATTTTGCTAATTTTTTTTGCGGACTCATATATCTATATTCATCAGGGATATTGGCCTTTAGTTTTATTTTCTTGTATTGTCCTTACCTGGCTTTGGTATGAGATAATGTTAACTTCATACAATGAGTTTGGGAGTATTCTCTTGTCTCCAATTTTTTGGAAGAGTTTGAAAAGGATTGGTGTTAATTCTTCTTTAAATGTTTGGTAGAATTCACCAGGGAAACCATCTGGACCTGGGCTTTCCATTGTTGGGAGGTTTTTGATTACTGATTCAATCTCTTTATTCCTTATTGGTCTGTTCAGATTTTCTGTTTCTTCATGATTCAGTCTTGGTAGGTTGTATATTTCTAGGAATTTATCCATTTCTTCAAGTTATCCAATTTGTCAGCATATAATTTACAGCAGTCTTCTATAATCTTTTGTACTTCTGTGGTATCAGTCATAATGTCTCTTTCATTTCTGATTTTATTTATCTGAATCTTCATTCTCTTTTTCCTTTCAGTCTAGCTAAAGATTTGTCAATTTTATTTATCTTTTCAAAAAACCAGTTCTTAGTTTTGTTGATCTTTTGTAGTACCTTCTAGTCTCCATTTCATTTATTTCTGCTCTGATCTTTGTTATTTCCTTCCTTCTGCTTACTCTTGGCTTCATTTTTTCCTTTTCTAGTTCCTTGATGTGTAGAATTAGGTTGCTTATTTGAGAGCTTTCTTTTTTCCTTGTAAGCATTCCCTCTTAGGACTACTTTTGCTGCATACAATAAGCTTATAAGTTTCAGTAGGTTGTGTTTCCATTTTTGTTTCAAGATAATTTTTTATTTCCCTTGTGATTTCTTCTGTGACCTACCTATTGGCTGTTCAGGAGTATGGTGTTTAATTTCCACATACTTGTGAATTTTCCAGTTTTCCTCCTGTTATTGATCTCTAGTTTCATAGAATTGTGGTCAGAAAAGAAACATGGTGCAATATCATTCTTTTTAAATTTCCTAAGACTTGTTTTGTGACCTATCATTCCATTTACCCTGGAGAATGCTCCATGTGAACTTAAGAAGAATGTGTACTCTGATGCTGTTGGATGGAATGTTCAGTATAGTTCAAGTCCAACATTTCCTTATTAATTTTCTGTCTGGATGATCGATCCATTGTTGAAAGTGGGGTATTGATGTCCCCTACTATCATATTTCTATCTATTTCTCTCTTCAGATTTGTTAGTATTTGCTTAATATATTTATGCGCTTTGATGTTGGGTACATCTATACTTATGGTTATTATGTCCTCTTGATGAATTGATCCTTTTATCATTATATAATGACCGTTTTAGTCTCTTTTACAACTTTTGAGTTAAAGTCTATTTTGTTTAATATAAGTATAGCTCCCCTGCTCCCTTTTGGTTTCCACTTGCATAGAACATATTTTCCATTCCTTTACTTTGAGTCATTATATATTTTTAAACCTGAAGTGAATCTCCCTATAATAAAGCATGAGAAGATAAAAACTCTCAGAGGAACTGTTCAGTTTTTGAGTGGTATTTAGAGGCAATGTAGAGGGCTCAGGATATCTGCTATGAGATATTTGCTATCTCAAGATAGCAAAAGATTCTCAAAGTAAAAAATGGCCTTGGGGCAAGGACTGAATTCCAGCATAATAAAATGTTTCAGGGTACAGATGAAGTTAAGGATGAAATAATAAAACTCTTTGTTAAAACCTCAGAAAGATGAAACTTGTCGATATTTTCAGCTAGACAAAAGGTCTTCTAAAGAGCTTAAAAATGTTCCCTCAAGATTCTCTCAACTAAACGATAGGCTTCTAAGAATCTTAGAGGCATTGTCCTGCAGCAGCTTCTCAGGGAGCCCAAGGTAGAGAAGGACCTATCTTGAAGAACTTTGTAGAGTGGAATATAACTTGATATACTAAAATTCCACAAAGTTTTTAAAGGAATATGTCAGCTGGAACTGAAATGGTCAAAATGAAAAGAGTACACTTGTTATTGGAGCCCTGAGTCACCACGTAAGAAGTCTGAACACCCAACTGGTGAGACCATGTGGACACATCCTGAAATTATGTGGAGAGACAGACTGGCCCGGCTTAATGCAGCCTTCCAGCCATCCTGGCCAAGCCACCAAACATGTGAGTGAAATCTTTTTGGGCCCTCCTATCCAGACTTGTCACTGACTGAATATTACCAAGTGACCCCAGTTGATGCCGCATAAAGCAGCAGAATCTCCTAACTGAACCCTGCTCAAATTCCTGACCAATAGATTGTGAGCATATGAAATGAATAGTAACTTTATATTACTAACTATGGGATGTTTTCTTAGTTGCAATAGATAAAGGGCAAAAAATCTTGTCAATGCCAAAATGATCTCACCAACAAGAGTAACAATTCAGCCATCATGTTTCTCTAGGCTTTAAACCTTTTAGTGCTTTCTCTCCTGATAGATATCACACAGTTCCTGGGTATGTTATATATGGCCAGAGAGAATCTGCACCCTGTCCAAATTTTCATAATTTTTTTCACATTAATCTGTGCTTTAAATAAAATATCTTGCATTTTTTCCCTAGCTGCTTATTCAAATCTTCCACAACAATCCACCCCCTGCGCAGTTATGAAATTGATCTTAATAAATGCAGGTCTGATCTTGCCAATCCCATGCTTAAAAGCCAACAATCACTGTTGTCCTTGAGATAAAGTCCACATTCTGAACCATTTATCCCTTCAGTCCTTTCTTTGCCATTCTCCTAGCACACTATAGCTTTAAATCTCCTAATAAACTACTAAGTCTCATTTCTGGGCTCTGGAACATGCTATTCCCTTTGCCTGGAATATTTTGTCTCCTAGTTCTTCTCTTGGCTAACTCACAATCATTCAAATCTTAATTTACCCTTTGTCTCTTTAATGAGACTTTTCTTGAGTCTTTGCTCTATGCTCCTACATCTTGTGCTTACAGGATCTTAGTGCTTATCACCCTCACTTGGACTAAATATTCCTCCAAAAATTGTGTACAATTTTGGATAAGCTAATTCTAATGCCCTTATGTTTTTAAACATCTAAAAAACTAACTGATGAAATTATTTTTTGCATTTAATACATTTTCATTACAAAATAAAAGAGCAAAAAGGAAAAAGATAAATAGTCCATACACTGCTGGAATATGGCTCATGGCCACCATGATATTAATATTGATGTCCTCATGAAATTCCATGAAAATGGAAATAGAGAAACTCAGAAGTATTTCTTAAAAGATTAAAACTCTCATTTTTCTTTCCTATAACACAGTAAATCAAAAAGTCTTATGTCTGTTCTATATGCTATAATGCTTTCCAACGTAGTTTTTGCTGAAAGGCTACTTTCCCTTTTTTAAACAACAGCTTTGAAAGTGGAGGATTTTGTAATGATGTGTTAAGAAAATGAACCTTATATTTTCTTCAATTATAATTATGTGGGAAACTTAATAAAATCACTTTGAAAGTACCAGATTACAATCCCTACCAAGGAAGTCAACTTTTTACTTAAAGATTCTCTATCCCAGAGTCAAGAGAACAATTGGGACAACTAGCCCTTGAAGATCTGGGGATAGGTTAGCTCCTTAACAGGATGCTGCAAGAGAATGTGAATGATCATTTTGTTTCTTGTCCCAAGGTTAGTACATATCTCGTAAGTTCTGGGTGCTTAAAAGAGAAGTCAATTCATTGTATAAGTTGGATGTCTGAGAGGATTTCACTAAGATTCTTGGGACACTCTTTACTTAAAATCATATGGTATTAATGATAGTTTACTTCTTGCCTTGTAGTTGCTTTTACATGATAATGATTTGAAATATTTCCAATTTAAAAACATTCGCCTCAATAAACAACAAGTTCCTACTGAATAGCACAGGGAACTATAATCAATATCCTGTAATAAATCATAATGGAAAAGAATATGAAACTGAACCACTTTGCTGTTCACCAGGAACTAACACAACATTGTAAATCAACTATACTTCAATTAAAAAAAAAAATTCATCTCAGAACAAGCACTGGCCCTCGAGGAAGTTCTCCAATATAGGTGCTACTTAAATGTTTTAAAACAAAGATTTGCTTTGCCATAGAGTAGCTTCCCTTTAATTTAAACTCCATAAAGCAAAATCATAAGGAAACAATGGAGCTTTGTTAAAGAGTAAAGAAAGCTCTCCATCTCCTTTTCTTGTGGGGGAATGTCCAAATTACTTTCTTCTCTTCATTTAAGTTATAATTGTTTAGAAAGAGATCATGGTCTATTTTTAAAGTGTGATTTCCCATGAACTCTTGACATTTGTTTCATTTTGCAAAAACTGCCTTCCCTCTGTCTTGCAGAACTCCATACCTAAGCTACCAGCAGCCATTAGACTTGTTTTCTACAAGATCATTTCCCAGTGGACCAACTCATCTTCCTCCAGGGCAGGCTGGGACACTTGCCATGCTTCAGAGGACTCAGTGCTCTCCAAATGGAGCTGAAGCAGGTGGACTACCTGTCTCACAACTACAGAAGGCAATTCTGGAATACATGATTTGGCTTGTGTCAAATCTATGCCTTCCAGGGCTGCTTTTAGAAGATCCCTGATGCCAGTATTCTACTTTGTCTGTGCTTATGGCCAATGGCAGTGGTGCCACAAAAGACTGCTTCATTGCCAAAGATACTATTTTTTCATTCTCTCTATCTTCATTTGATATGGTTTTGTTAAACAGATGCAACCTTATTAAAAGGAAACCCTTGTTACTCTGGTGCCTAGTAGGAACATTATGGTTGGAAGTAACTCGTTACAACATCTATAATAAACTTTCCCCCCCAGCATTCTGTGTTTTAATTTAATCACAAAATTTTTCTTCTTAGCTGACCATGACACCTCCCAGCTTGGGAACACTTTTATTTTTTGAATGAAAATTGAATCCACTTGGCAATTTCTAATGAATGTAAGTAAGTGGAAATGATTTACCCCTGTGTCATTCTCCCCCATTTCACTGCCGTCTTTGGTGACAGAATTACCAATCTTCAATGCCTCAGAACCCAATAATTAAAGTAATTTACTTTATGTTCTCATACTACAAAGTGAACAAAATCTAGCCACACAGAGGTGTATTTGGGTCCACATGAGAAAAAAGTACTAGTAAATTCCATACTCTGCAGCATCCAGAGGTAAACTCATGCCATGCCTCCGGTGACTCTTCCAACCTTTACGGCACCATGCCTTTAGTACACCATGAATGTACTAGGTACTTAATAACCATTTGTTGATGTGGTTGTATTATTTATGTCAAAAGTCTTAGGTCTTCCAGAGAACATCAGAATGACTCCCTCATGAGGAGCACTGATTTTTACTTTTTTGTAGGTAAGAGTTTGAGCAAAATGCCAACCAAAGGCCTACAGTTCTGGGGACAGAGAGTAAACTGTGACAAAGATGTATTTGCTGATCTGGAAAGCAAATTCGTGCACCAGGAATTCAATTATTAAAACAAAATTATTGATGGAAAGGATATTCTGGTCCAGTTCATCAGGGTAGAAGGATCAACCTACAAGCATTGGGAAAGTTCATTTTAAGCAAAGGAATAGATAAGGGCTCTGGAAGTTTCCATGTTTAGGCCTTCCAACCACAGGCTCAGCCCTTCCAACCACAGGTTCAGTCCTTCCCAGGACATGATCTAATCCTCACCATGGCAACCAATAAGATTCCTTGTACAGGGGCTTCCCTGGTGGCGCAGTGGTTGAGAATCTGCCTGCCAATGCAGGGGCCATGGGTTCAAGCCCTGGTCTGGGAGGATCCCACATGCCGCGGGGCAGCTGGCCCCGTGAGCCACAATTACTGAGCCTGCGTGCCTGGAGCCTGTGCTCCACAAGAGAGGCCGCGATAGTGAGAGGCCCGCGCACCACCATGAGGAGTGGCCCCCACTTGCCGCAACTAGAGAAAGCCCTCTCACAGAAACGAAGAGCCAGCACAGCCATAAATAAATAAATATATATCAAAAAAAAAAAAAAAAAAAGATTCCTTGTACATCTTGATTGCATTTCAGATCTGCTCCCGGACTGTACCTACCTAGACCCGGAATGCTTCTCAGCACCCTGAATCAAATTGGATGAGGACCCACCAGGCTGTTTGAGATCCTGTTTGAAACTCACCAAGAATTCTAACTTCAAGCATGGGTTCTGCCTCAAATTCCTATACCTGTGTCTCACGCACCACTCAGTATCCCATGATAAAGAGACTGATCCAGAGCAAACTCCGTGAGTGGGATTGCTGGGCACAGCTCTAAACTCCCTGTCCATCCCAGGCTCTGCTATTCTCCCTCCCCAATCTGCCAAGGCAACCCCACTGCATAGGTCCCAGAAGCATTTCTGCCAAAATTTCCCAAGATATACTAGAGAAATCATGCACTGATTTGGGACAAGTTAGGTTGTGTTGTGAATGGCTCTGGTGCATGCTGGCCCTTGAAAAGCTCTGTGCCATGTGGGGATGCAGACATTATCTAGGCCCAATTCAAGTGGCCTGTCCTCTGCAGGCTTTCTCCAGTCACTCTGATTAAACAAGCTCACGGCCCTTGACTTCTCTGTGGCCCTTATAGGCAGTAATCATCCAGGCATTAGAGCAATTTACAGTATAACCTGCCCCTCGGGTGAGCCCCATAAGGGCAAGGGCCGTATTTACCTTGTTTACCATCAGATTCCAAGTACCCAGCATGTAGTTTTGTGTCAATAAATGAATTAATGAAGTGGCTAATTAGGAATTGGATTGAATTAAACATGATGCCTAAATACATAAATTATTTCATTCTAGATTAGGCTTAAAAGTGTAAGAGAGGCAATTGTATCACCTCATTTAAACATTGATTTATTCTGGAATACTGCTAATTGGTTAAGAATAAAGAATTGAAAATCAGGCAAACTTGACCAACCATTTGACATTTGGCAAATTACCATCTCCAAGTCCATTTCCTCACTGGTAAAATTTTTAAAAATTAAGAAAATATTCTTTAATGTAGTAACATGGATATTTTCCTTTGTAACCGTCAAAAATGAGCAGATGTACACTTCCCCTCCCAACATTAGAAAGAGATGACAGAGAAGAAACAAAAATACAATGGGCACTAGCGCTGTTTCTAAGCGTTTCCCCACCGAGGAGTTGGTCCCTTGCCCTTGCCACTCCATCGAGCCCATGAAGTATAGCTCAATGAATAACTAACAGATGATTACATTTATGAGGAGAGAGTACTCAGAGCAGACAGCTACTTCCTACAGGTGACAAGCAATCTTCCGCCAGGGCTTCACCTGATGAGTCATTTTGGGACGTGATCACAAGGGTTGGAGACTGATGAAATTATCCTGTCCAGCATCAAACACAAAGTGGTTGTAAATCAGCAGAGGCTGTGGCAGAGGGAGAGCAGCTCATTCTTTATGCTTTGCAGGCAGTCTTCCACCTGGGGGCTGCATCAAGCTTCCTAACAATCATTAAGTGACTCCATAAAGAGATTTAATTTTTTTAAAAAAACATTAGCTAGCTATTGACTCGAATCCTTCAGCTGTCGTGAGGAAGTTGATTTGAAAGCAAGTTGTATGATTTAAAAACTTGAATGTGTTGAGGTTAACCCAGCATAGCACAGCAACATGTGTAAATAAATAGATGCCTGTCTGTTATAACTCTCCATTTGACCTTGCCAGACGATTGTGTACTGAACTTAGACTATCATTACGTTTCCAGAGGGTCACTTAGGGAAAGGCAAAACAAAATAAAAAAGCAAGCCAGCTAGAGTTTAACCTGGTCAAGGGAGTTCTGCAGAATCAGAAATTGATCTTGCAAATGCATTCTATAAAAAGAGAAGGAATAAAATATGGATGATTTACCTGTGGTATCTGCTGAACAGCCCCTGATTTACACATGATCTAAAGAAATGTGGATAAACCATTCTGAAGTTGCCCTGTGGATGGAATCATATTTTAAGAGTAAAAAATTGGTAGGTTTCATTGAATAGGGAGGCTTTCTAAGGATCCCATTTCCCCCTCACCGCAAAAGGGATTCATTTGCATTGTTCCCTTTAGTGGTGTTGGGAAGTTCCAGTGTAAATCCTTTAGGTTTCACTGTACGAACCAGCTCCTCAGAGGCTCCCAATGCTTGATGATTTGCACAAAATTGTGGCTTTAAAAAGTGAATGGAAAAACTATTTTTTAAATGGTTATGCTAGAAAGGTAACCGAGCTTACCCGGGGTCATGTTGCAGGCTTATACAATCCCAACGCCTTCCCGATTTCCTCACAGAACCTGCTATGCAAGGGCATTTGAGTGGCTCTGCGTGAAAGGCCTGCGCGCATTTAAATAGGCTGTTTGAATAGGAATTGTGACTGAAGTAAAAATACCCACTGCATTTTATTTAGTTCTTAGTTCTCCATTTGTAATTAAAATGAAGCTTCTAAAATGCCTCGTTTCCCTTAAATTTTATATCATATTTGATCTCCTAACGGTGTTCTTTAGGTAATTTTGCAGAGATGATTGACGGGGATATTTAATTTTTTTTTAATTGAGAACTTCTCACATAATAGTCAATACGTGAGGGAAAAAAGAAAACATCTCTGATGAACTGTACTTGAAAAGAAAAGGAAAGTGAATGTAGCAATGAGCTCCTGAGATTCCCAAGGAGCGTGATCTCCAACACTTTACTGATGGTTATTTTTGTGTGTGCTCTGAGGTGCTCTCTCGGTAGTTGCACTTTAATTATCCTGCACTTTGTTCAGGGAAGGTATGTATTGGCTCCCAGCCAATGTGGGCTAGGACTCTTCTTGTCACTACAGTGTCTAACAGCATGTACAGAACAATATCCCAATTAGATCTTTAAATGTTAGAAACATGATACACCAGTGAATTTTTCTCAGAGGCTGATCAGTGGGAAGTTTCAAAAACACACAGAACGTAAGCTTCATTCTAATCCTTTAAACATCAGCCCAAGAAGGGAGCCAAAGAAGCTGAAAATATAATATGTCAATATCTCTTCGGCTTGTAATTTTGTTTATCTTTAAAAAAATTTATTGATCAGAATGACCAAACGGTTATTTTCGAAGAACATTCCTTTTGTTATTGTCACCTCCCAAGACACAACTTTATTTCTTAGATAACAAAGGGAACTTTTTCTGCCTCTAGATTCATAATGTTTTATTGCCTACTTGAGATACCTGGATAAATTAACATGAGGGATACTTAAAACAACCATGTAACTTATACCCCTTTCAGGTTAATTCTCCAAAGTAACAACCTAGAATACCTCTCTCTTTCTCTGTCTCTCTGTCTCTCTGTCTCTCCTCTCTTCCAACCCCCATTTGTAAGAAAAACATATGTGCAAAGGAAGCAAGCTCCTTTTATTCTTCTACCCTGTTGAGACAATAATTGTGTAAAATGTCTGGACTAAGTTAAAAAAGCCAAAGACAGCCTTTAATTTACATCCTGCAATGGGTTAAAAGTCCAGTCAGTCTTCTCTGTTTCTATCAGTCACTCTCTTTATAATAATTGAACTAAGTTATTAAAAATGGTAAAGTATTTAAATTCTCCCCATTGGCACTACAATCAAACACCACATGGATTATCAGCTCCATGAATTATTATCTCAGTTTTCATGATGAGCATATAAAGCCTTCAGATATACCTGTGCTGATGATAAGCCTTCTAACTGAGTAAATGGGGAGCAGGGGTCATAACCAAAGAACAGCAAAAGATACAGTTCTAGGGTCACTGGGGAAGAAGGGAAAAGTAAGCTGAGATCTTCACACACCCATGTGTGGCCTCACTCCCTCTCCCTTTCTCATACACACATACACACACAGTTAGACTCCCTTCTATGACGTTAAAACAACAGATGCCTTAAGTGTGATTATTTGGTACAATATTTCAAGTTTTCTTAGTTCACTGTAACCTTCCCAAAAAAGAATGAAATATGTCTGCTTTCTATTGTTTATCATTCATAATTATGTACTCCTTTCAAAAAAAATACTCCACTGATGCCAAAAAAAACTGGGCACACTCCTTCTTTCAAGATACTGGCTAACATTTAAAGAAGAATGATGGGACTTCCCTGGTGGCACAGCGGTTAAGAATCTGCCTGCCAATGCAGGGGACACAGGTTCGAGCCCTGGTCCGGGAAGATCCCACATGCTACAGAGCAACTACTGAAGCCCACGTGCCACAACTACTGAAGCTCGCGTGCCTGGAGCTGGTGCTCTGCAACAACAGAAGCCACCACAGTGAGAAGCCCACACGCCGCAACGAAGAATAGACCCTGCTCGCCGCAACTAGAGAAAGCCTGAGTGCAGCAATGAAGACCCAACGCAGCCAAAAATAAATAAATAAATAAAAAATAAAAAAATCTGTCTGGAAAAAAATAAAATAAAGAAAAATGACTGTCCAAAATTATATAAGTGAAGTACCACAGTATGCTGAAGGAAGAGATGGGATAATTATTAGACAATGAATTTAAAAAGAATTTTAAGTTACTAATGCTGGGGTAAATTTTGATTAACATGGCAAATTAGAGAAGTCTGAGACAATTATGCGATGTAAAACTGCTGTCTTCACGAATCTTCTTTTTCATGGGCTTCACTCTAAAAGTGACTAGCAATGACCAGTGTCTCTGATCACTTCCCCAGGTTTAGTTCTACCTAGATCCCCGCAGGAAGGGACTGTTAACCTGGAAAAGAATGAGTCATCTAATACCACACCATATTTTAAGAACCAAACATGCACAATGTTTATTAAAGGCACAGAATCCATAAACTTGGAAGTCCTTTATGGGTCCTCAAAACAGATATAATCTTGGCAGGAGTGGAACGGAATTTACCGCTGGCGCTCAGAGTTGATTTCAGGGCCTTTCTGGTACCCAGATTAAAGGATTTAAAAGCTAATCTAATGAAATGTTTTTATTAGGAGAATAAACAAAATAATAATTCAGATTAACCTTGAATAAATGCAATTCAGTGACCAAGTCATCCATTTTAATATACATATCTTTCGTTGATATGGTAGGTTCCAGAAATATTGCAAAACCTTGATTTTTCTCCAACGTTCTTTTATGGATCAGGAAATGGCCACAGGGAAAGTCAAGTGACTTGCCCAAGGTTGCATGGCTGGTGAGTCACAGACCAGGATTAGAGCCTGTGACTAGACTCTCTCCATAATCTTCTCTGTGCTGCTCCCAAGCATGACCTTCACAGCATTAACATGTGATAAATTCCTGCTTCCAGAAGATGTCCAGCTTGTCAAAGCAGACCCACTGCAGTTACAAATATGACAGTTGGCTTTCTTTTTTTTTTTTTTTTTTGCTGTACGCGGGCCTCTCACTGCTGTGGCCTCTCCCGTTGCGGAGCACAGGCTCCGGACGCACAGGCTCCGCGGCCATGGCTCGCGGGCCCAGCCGCTCCGCGGCATGTGGGATCTTCCGGGATCGGGGCACGAACCCGTGTCCCCTGCATCGGCAGGCGGACTCTCAACCACTGCGCCACCAGGGAAGCCCAGTTGGCTTTCTTTAATGTCCCCTTCCACTTCAGTGGATTCGGTGCAGGGCCACACTGAGCCATATCAGAGCAAAACAAAAATCAATAATACTGATCTTGTCTGATTTAAAATATGGGTATTTTACTCATTGTGGATTTTTAGGCAGTGATTTTAACACTTAAGAGTGTCATTAAAATATTTTTTTGGTGACTGAGCTTTTGGGCACCCCTACTCCCCTTAAATTTTGGCCTCCCCAGGCAAGTACCTTACTTGCCCGATCTAGTCCCTCGTACTTTACCTGTGACTAAAAAATTCTATCCAATTTCTCCCACCAAGTATTTCAGAGTGGCAGATTGTATTTGAGAAGGTACAGGAAGGAAGTACTCACTTCCATTTTGCTACTGGCGCTTGTCTGTTAGCTCAGGGCTGGTGTGCAGGTTTATGAGCTCCCCAGATGGAGGGCTTGTCCTCACCTGCTCAGGAAGGAGGTGAGATGGGAACCTCTATTGCTCTGGATTTCTTAATAGAAGGCCAGGGACCTCTTCTGGGTCATATACTGGGAAAGCCATCATCTACCTATATTTTCTCTATTGCTCATCTAGATTATGTTTAAAGCTAGTATCTATTTGGGGGATCTTTAGGATTGTGGCGGGATGTGGAGAGCGAGTGGCTCTCTACGGTGTCATGTAGCATTATTTCAAGTTGATGAACCTCCATCCCAGAGTATGTAGAGATGGGAGCTCCACAGCCTCCCTTCCAAAAAACAAACATGTTTTAAGTATGCTTGTGGAAATATAGCACTCATTCAATGTATACTTGCTAGTGTTTCATTTTAAAAAGCTGGAAACATATTTTGCAAGTTTTTTCTTAGCCAAGACAACTTGAAGGGGACAAGGCAGTGCCAAAATAAATATATTTTAAAAAAGAAACCTGAAATACTATATTTTATTGAATTCTTTCAATCAAATGGAAATTCATCTGTAGTTGTTCTCATATTTAGCCTGGCAGTTAGCATGTATTTCTTTATGTACCTGGTCTTATTCCAAATTACAGAGTCCTGATGACAGATTCAATAAGATATGGTATGTTAAAAAAAAAAGAACAGAAAACTCACTCAGGGAGTGCTTGAAAACTACTCAACAACTATTAGATACTCCTACTGCTTTTCTACTGAAGGAACATTCTGGAGGGAAAATTCTAGTCTGCAATGGAAGTTGCTTTTCCAGTAATTATACTACCAACCTGAGCGGAGCAATTACTTTAAAACTTAAAATATTTACATTTAAAAACATATTTCCCCTGAAAGTTGCAGTTACATGGGAAGAGGGGAAAAAAATCGATACTCTTTGTGTCTCATGATCTTTAAGTTATGTCTGTCTTCATGGATTTTGATAGCTTACATTTTGCCAGGTTTTCATTTTATCTTAGCTAACACCCTGAACAGAAAACAGAGCAAGTAGGTAAAAAAATCGTCTGTGAACCATAATAAATGAATTTCTGCCAATGACAAGCCATGATACAGAAAAAAATCTGTGATGACCCTCTTTCCTCTACACTCATTTATCTCTTCCTGGTGTCCACTGATAGATTCTTGCTGTATGATTTATTGCAGAAAAACACCACCTAGAAATGGGCTTTTGATAAAATTGTTCAAGGATTCCTGGACAATAAATCCTAATCTTAACATGCAATGCTGTAGAATGTTTCACCTTTCTTATGCTATAAATAAAATATGCCAAATGTGATAATAAATCCATACATTTAAGCACTATCTATGTATGTTAGGAAATAAAGTCATAGTATGTACACTTGATGTTAATAGCAGCTCTAAGCCTGAGGATATTGATAGCAGTATTTGTGCATTTGCCATCCAAATTTTTAGCACTTTACAGTACCTGTGAAATTTCATGGCTTTCACCTGCCTGGGAAGGTGTGCTCTGCAGAGCATATGTGGGTTAAGCATAATCAGTTCCTGGTGGCTTGAATCAAAAGAAATGTCTCCTGGGCTTCCCTGGTGGCTCAGTGGTTGAGAGTCTGCCTGCCGATGCAGGGGACATGGGTTCATGACCCGGTCTGGGAAGATCCCACATGCAGCGGAGCGGCTGGGCCTGTGAGCCATGGCCGCTGAGCCTGTGCGTCCAGAGCCTGTGCTCCGCAACAGGAGAGGCCACAGCAGTGAGAGGCCCGAGTACCGAGAAAAAAAAAAAAAAAAAGAAATGTCTCCTGAACACAGACAACTTACTCTAGGAGACAGACAAAATTCTGACTTCATGCAGAGACCTTTCTCATAATTAATCATCTACCAGAGGAAGAGATGAGAGGCTCAGTCACCTCACTGTGACCCCCCTAGTGGCACAGGGTGTTAAGCATACAGAGCCCTAGTATTTAGG
Organism: Mesoplodon densirostris; assembly: GCF_025265405.1. Classification (NCBI taxonomy): domain Eukaryota; kingdom Metazoa; phylum Chordata; class Mammalia; order Artiodactyla; family Ziphiidae; genus Mesoplodon; species Mesoplodon densirostris. The sequence continues at coordinate 39,662,071 of NC_082669.1, forward strand.
CTTCTTCTCATAAACTCAGGGACAGGTATCTGACCTCCACTCATGGTAGAAGGTTGAGGGAACCAAGCCCTACTAACCTTCTCTGAGCTGATTTGCTCATCACTGTGTGGGAACCCGAAGACAGATTTGAATTACCAAGTGCTTTTAAAGCATATAAACTATTGCAAGCAACCATCTATTCAAAAAGATGGAGGCAAGATCTTAATCTGGCTCAGGGTTTCTCAAACTTCACACTATTGACACTTGGGACCAGATAATACTTTGTTGTGGGTGGCTGTTCTGTGCCTTGTAGGGTGTTTGGCAGGATCTCTGGGCTCCACTCACTAGATGCCAGTATCCTCCTCTCCATCCTCCCAGGTTCTGATAACCAGAAATATCTCCAGGTATTGCCAAAGGTCTCCTGCAGGATGAAATCGTCCCTGGTTGAAAACTATTGATCAAGCCTACTAGAAATATGCTCATAAAAACCATGACATTAAAGAGGGCAAAACTACTTTTGTTTGCAGAAAAAAAGAAAAAGGAATCAATTCAAGAGTAAAAGATACTAAGTTTGAGAATGAGAGTGAGTTGGCTTTTATTTTAGAGAGGGTTGAAAGTATCTGTGGAATGATCTCCCAATGCCACGCACTGAGAAAAGGAAAAGTCCCCTGAAATGCTGGCAGTTTGGCCAACTGCTAAGAAATTGCGTGTTAAATACCACATTTGTGTAATCGTTTACATTGAACCTGACGAAATTAAGATACAAATATAAAAATAGTGTGTCCTTTGAACAGGGTAACCACACTAGAAAGAAAGAAATGCAAATGAGAATCAAAGAACCTAAGGGAAGTCTTTTTTTCTCCAACAAATTGAAAGTGGAGAAATCCATTATATCATGTGTAGCTTTCTTTGTGTCCTCAGATATTTATTGAAGGTCAAAGACAGAGATGCCTAATGGGTTATGATTATGTGAAATGAAGTGAGAAACAATGTTTCATAACAGCAAACACTTTTTATAGTGACAATGTATTATGTTCACTAAAACGTGTTACAGCTGCCTTTCCCCTGGTATCCATGGCTCAAAGCAGGAAAATAATGTTACTCAAGAAATACATAGGAATTGGGGGTGTGACTTGTTCAGAGCCAGGGCTCTCGTCTCAAGACCCAGGAAAATTTCCCACTATGCTTAGTCCAACTTGAATAACTATTTGCTCTCAAAAAAATTCTATCGCTTCCTTCATATAATTTTTTTCCATCACAGTTCTGAGAAAAAGTGTTTTTTTTTGTTTGTTTGTTTTTTGCGGTATGCGGGCCTCTCACTGTTGTGGCCTCTCCCGTTGCGGAGCACAGGCTCCGGACGCGCAGGCTCAGCGGCCATGGCTCACAGGCCCAGCCACTCCGTGGCATGTGGGATCTTCCCAGACCGGGGCACGAACCCGTGTCCCCTGCATCGGCAGGTGGACTCTCAACCACTGCACCACCACGGAAGCCCAAAAAAGTTATATTTTAGTGATAACAAATTTATGAAGATTTATATCAGGTCTCCCATATTTTTGAGCTTGAGAATACCTTTACAATGCTAAAAAATTTCAAAAATATTCTCATTCATGCACTCATGCCTTTATTTATTCAACAAATATTTATGGAGTGCTTCTTAAGTGCCAAGCTCTGGGAACACTGTGATGAGAAAAAAGAAAGAATCCCTGCCCTTGTGAAGCACAAAGTCTAATGGGAGACTCAGGGGGTGGGGGAGGGATGGACTGGGAGTGTGGGGTTAGTAGAGGCAAACTATTACACATAGAATGGATGGACAACAAGGTCCTACTGTAGAGCACAGGGAACTATATTCAGTGTCCTGGGATAAACCATAATGGAAAAGAATATAAAAAAGAATGTATATATGAAAAAATTCTATTGCTTCCTTCATATCATTTTTATACATACACATGTATGTATAATTGAGTCACTTTTCTGTACAGCAGAAATAAACACAACATTGTAAATCAACTATACTGCAATTAAAAAAATGAGAGATGCAACATGTTCACTGTTATATCCTAAGACTCAACACAGGGCCCAACACAACGCACATGCTCCATACATGCTGGTGGAGGTTTAATGCATGTAGACACGTAGAATAAAATCTGAACTGTTTCTTTAGGTCTGTGGGCCCTGCAACATCTGGCTCCTGCCTTTCTGACCTTACCTCTTAGTGTCCTTCCCCTCACTTACTTTGCTCCACCCATACTGCTTCTCTCTGTTTCCTTGCTCATGCCAAGCTTCACTCTCCCACCCACACCCCACATGCCCCATGGACTTTCCTCCTTGCATAAAAATCTCTTCTTCCAAATCTTTCCCTGGCTGCTTCCTTATAGTTTCGTGTTCAGCTCAAATGTCACCTCTTCACTGAGGCTTTCCCTGACCTGTCTCTCATAGTCCTGTTTAATTTTCTTGATAGCACTAAACACTATCTGATATTTTCTTGTTCATTTTATGACTCTCCATAAAGAATGTTTGTCCTGTTTGGACAGGAACTTTGTCAGCCATGTTTATCAACTCAGCACCAGTGTCTAGAACACCTGGATCACAGTCAACACTCAAATATTAGTGGAATGCTGAAGAAAACAAATTCATATGTAAATTATAAGATGCAAGGCGCTACTAAGGGAATACAGAATTATCAGGGAGAATAAATAGCGAGGGGAGATCTGTAAGGTACAATTAGTGAAGAACTTGCTGAGGATGTAGTTTTTAGGCCAAGGCAAATGTTATTAGGAATAGGTGTGGACAGGCCCCAAGGCAAAACAAGCTTTTTGTCTTAGAGGGGCTAAGAGGAAGCTGTGTGATTGGAGCTTAGTAAGCAGAGGAGAGGCGAGAATGGAGAGGTAAGAGGAGGCATGTCATGTACGGTAGGGGTTGGGAAACAATGGCCAATGGGCCTGCCACATATTTCCGTGAATAAAATTAGATTGGAATACGGACATTTCCTTTTGTTTACATACTGCCTATGGTTGCTTTCTCACTACAACAGCAGAGTTGAGTAGGTGCAATAGAGATTGTTTTACCTGCCAGCAAACCTAAAATATTTACTATCTGGCTTTTACAGAAAAAAAGACGATCAATCCCTAAGGCCTTGAGGCTGAGGGAAGATGCTTGGGTTTCACTTTAATGCAACGGTATACAGATTATTTGACATTCCTTCCTTCTAGGGCTGGCGTCTATGTCCCCTCACCATGAATCGGGCTCTGTGACTCCTCAGCCAATAGAATATAGAAGAAGCGATACTGTGTGAGTTTCTGGGCTCAGGCTTTAAGAAACTGACCACTTCTACTCTGTGTCTCTTGAAACCTAGCTACCATGTTGTGAGGAAGACCCAGTAGCCCACTGGGAAGTCTGCAGGGGGAGCCTCGCCATGGGCACCAATAGCCAGCACAAACTTGCCAAACTTGTGAGGAAGCTCTCTTGAATGTAGATCCTCCAGCTCCCAGAAGAGCCATCTACTTGAAACCAGGTGGAGCAGAAATGAGCTGTCCTTACCCAAGTTGCAGATTTGTGAGCAAAATAAATGACGGTTGTTCTTTTTAGCCACTACGTTTTAGGGTGTTTTATTATGCAGTGATAGGAACTAGAACAAATGGGAAGACATCTACATAGTTTTATACTTCCTTTAATAGGTAATGTAAAATCACTTCCTTAATGTTTATCCTATCTGTTTCCCTTTCAAAGTATCTTTCAACTGATCACCCAACTTCATTCATTCAGAAGCGCCTACTGTGTGTAGGAGGCTAGAGCATAAATAGTCATTGCTTGGTAGTTTGATATTTGAACACAATATTCAGTTTGAAAGTGAAGTCTCATAATTCCAGTACTTCTGTCAATACAGAGGAACATGTATCTAAACACTCATTTATGCAAAATGATTTTTCCATTCTTGAATTTTAATTGTGAAATTTAGTAGCCCCTATTTTTTGCCATTTTCTAAAATTTCAAAGAACAGTTAAATGATAATTGCAGAATTCTCATATTAATAGATAAAGCTGGCGCTTCATAAATATCAAATTATCATCCTATTTATGAATTAACCATTTTCCTTTAAACGTATACATGTAGTGCAAGTTTTTTTCTTAATACATAAAAATTCAATCATTATAAATGGAATTAGATGTTAAATTAGAAAAATGAGTAACTGAACATGAGGAAAAGGATTCAGAAAAGTTGAAAAATGAAAGCGTTCCATATATTGTCCATTTTGGAAATCTGGCTGGTACTCTGAAGATTGTTATAGAAAAAGCTGATAGAAAAATTTCTTCAGTGCTATGCAAATATTCAATTTATGAAGAAAACTATATTGTCTGCCTGCATATGAAGAATAAAAATCACTAGGCTTTTTTTTCTAATCTTTTAATCTTTTCATTTTACAGGTCACTATAATAGGGCATGTTACAAAAAAAATGTTTTTTGCCAACTTTACTGTTCAAACTCTAAGATTGAAATAGTCTATGGTGGAAAAAATGATTTGCATCTGGAATCTCCAGTTGAACCTGCCACATGACTGAGCTAGTTTTATAAAGAAGCTAGAAATCTGACACCACAGCAAACGAAGAAAATGAGTTCAATCACTTAACAATCTTGCTGCCTTGGATCCTGATGGTTGGAGCTAATGAAACATGGTAAGGAAAGAATAGCAGGTAAAAATATTGAATGTCTATGGACCACTGATGGCTGGGCTTATCACACAAGCCAAAACAAGCACACTTCCAAGGACATGGAGAGAAGTGAATACAAGATGATTAGATTATGGGTGCAAAAGGGAAATTCTGTGTTGATAAGTTGGCAACTGAAGGGCTATGACACAGACCTGGTTGGGAGCCATTCCTAGCATGCCAAAGCAGCACCATGGAATCAACGCGTCAGCTCAATGGAGACTCTATTTTCAGAACTCAATCATTAAGTTACATTTACCACCAGTTGGCCATCCTGGGTTAGAAAACGAGTGTAGAGGGGCAAAACACAGAAACTCAGAGCAAGGGAGAGAGAAAGGCAGAGCTGCAGGCCCAAGCAAACACTGCCAGAAACACTTCTCCAAAGCTAATGACTGTATAGTGCTGGGCATCTTATAAAGGTATTGGATGTAACAAAACTCTGGAAATTGTTCAAAAAGTTCTCTTAAAGGGAAGATTGAACATGCTCATGAAGGAGTCATCCTCAAGAAATGGTTTAAGAACACTGACTCTTTCAACAGCATCATTGGTGTTTAATTCCTAGGATGAATGATGGCTTTACAATGTTCACCTTACATACTAAATATTACATGACCCAGAACTGGGTTTAAATTACAGCTTATTTACTGTGTTACTTTGAGGAAATTACTTAAATGTTTTGTACTTCAGCATCTATAAAATGTATATAAAAGTATAAATGTATAAAATAACTGCATTTGGATTGTTTAAGGGTTGAATGAGACCATACATGGGAAGTATAAGGCACGTAGTTGTGAATTACTTTTAGGGTTGAGGATAAGGATTCAGAGACCAGAAAATAACATCCCAGCACAGATGGTAATGGAACAAGGATGGCATTGGACACACAGAAGAGGATCAGCATAATTTGGAAAATGGGATAAAAGAAGATTCTGGACTGAACTAGATCCAAGGTTATTCCCTCACTTATAGTGTTAAGGGATTTCTACTGAATTCTTAGCACTGATACAGGAAATTCCACCGAATAGCTCTTGTAACTTGTTGAATAAAATTGCAGGGTTTTTTTTAACAGTAATAGAAAATTAAGATAATTTGTATTCCATACTGTGAGTTTAGTCATTCTCAACATTTCTGAGAGAATATTCCTTTATATATTTACTCACTTTTATCAAAGGGTTAAGTGTAAGAATGAAAGAGGTAACTTCCTAGAGATTGCTGTGGCTTAAAATATCCTTGACCTTTAAGATACTAGTAGTAGAACAAAAAATGGGAATGAAGGCAGGGGCAATGAAGACAGACATTCTCCCTCCTTCATCCCAGTAGCAGGCCACAGCAGCATCCCTTTAAAATGTAGACACCTCTGGATGGAGTCATGCATGCAACTTTATCAGATATCATCTTGGGTTGAGACTTTATTAAGATTTATTTGGCAAGCAGCTGAAAGTCAAAATGGGTTAAATACTGGGTATATGAAGCAAGAGGAGAAGGAACAAGGGACTCTCAAGAAAGAGGAAGGAAGATGGTAATGATATATAAAAGGTAAGCACTATGGACTTTTCCAGTTGCTGAGGACAAGCTTCTGGGTCATTGCCCCATGTTCCAGGTCATGGCCTCTCTCCACTGCCTGCAAGGTCATTATCCTTGTTACCATATTCCAAACCAAACAACTGGTAGCTCCAACTCAGAAGTCCTTTACAATAACCCAGCCAAATATTTGAAAAGATTCAAACCATCACCTGCTAGAGTAACCTGTAGAATTAGTGTAGGCTCCTGAGTTAGAATATATTCTCTCACTGATGAAAGATGCAAATTAGGTTATAAAAATGGAAGTGTTTAATGACTGCAATGTAAAGCAATGAATTACCCAGAATTCCACACCTTGTGGTAAAAGTTAGGAAAGAACCACAGATAAGGATTATAGCGCATCTATTCCTAAGGAGTTCCACCTCAGTGGAAATGAGGTGAGAAGTCATGGCTGAATCACACACACAACCAAGAGAAGAAAACAAAATAAAACCGGATGGGTTGTACATACTCCATCTCACAAGAATCACGTTTCCTCATGAGGAAATACATTTAAGTGGAAATCAAATCTTACACATGGATTCTAGGAGACCTTGCCTTTTCACATCAGGAAGGAGGGCTTCAGCATCCTCTAATCTAGAAGTTCCCCAACTTGGCTGCTTATCAGAATCACCTCACGACACTTTTTAAATTCTATTAGAGGACCTCAGACCAGAATCTCTGAGGATAGGCACTGGAACTTTCAGGTTTGGAAATTCAGCCTCTGGTTCAGTGCCTTTTGGCTGTAATGGCTGCTGGGTTTTGGAACAATAATGAGAAGCACAAAGGATGCTGTAGCAAATACCCACACTCCTGCCACCCCTTAAAACACTTTATCTTGAAATAAATACTTCCACAAAGAGAGTGTATGGAAAACTTTTTTTGAAAAACAGCAGTTAAGCAACAGTTGAAAAACATAATCTTCCTACTGGTCTCACAGAACCTGCACAGAGATCTGGATTTTGGCCCTTCTGTCAATTGAACAATTCATGACACAGTTTAAGCAATGAGATATAAGAAAAAGCAAGGTGCTGGTAGCATACCTTCCTCATACCTTCACCTCCCCCAGAGGGCCTGAAGACAATAAAAAGCATATTTACCAAGTTATTGGTCTTAACATCTTAAACTTTATATATTGAAATAATTACAGATCCACAGGAAGTCACAAAAATAGCACAGAGAGGTCCCCTGTACCCTTCATCCAGTTTTCCCCCCAAGGTTACATCTTATACAACTTCTTACATAACTATGGTACCGCATCAAAACCAGAAAGTTGACATCAGTACAATCAATAGACCTTATTCAATTTATCACCAGTTTTACATGCACTCATTTGAGTGTGTGTGTGTGCAGTTCTATGCCATTTCAGCATATGTGTGGACTTATGCAACCATCACCACAATCAATATACATACAGAACTCTTCCATCACCACAAAGATCCTTCCTGCTGCTCCTTTGTAATCACACTCAACCCTCTCCGACCTTTCCCTCCAAGTTCCGCATCCCATTCCTAACCTCTACAACCACTAACCTGTTCTGCATTCCTTTAACTTTTCCATTTTGAGAATATTATGTAAATGGAATAATATGGTATTAGTATACTTTAGAAACTGTTTTCTTCACTCAGTATAATTCCTTAGAGATCAATCCAGGTAGTTTCATGAATCAATAGCTTATTTCTTTTTATTGCTGAGTAGTATTCCATCACATGGATGTATCATAGAGTGTTTAACCATTCACCTACTTTAGGATATTTGGATTATTTCCAATCTTGGCAATTATAAATAAGGATGCCCCAAACATTCATGTACACATTTTTGTGTGGACATAAGCTTACCTTTCTCCGGAATAAATGCCCAGGAGTGTGATTGTTTGGTTTTATGGTAAGTATGTGTTTAGATTTTTAAGTACCTGCCAAATTGTTTTCCAGAGTGGCTGTAGCAGTTTACATTCCCACCAGCAGTATGAGTGATTGAATTTCTTCACATCCTCACCAGCATTTGGTATTGTCACAGTTTTTATTTTAGCTGTTCTAATAGATGTGTAGTGATATCATATCAGGTCTTAATTTGTGTTTCCCTAATAGCTAGTGTTGTTAAATGTATCTTCATGTGCATATTTGTCATTTGTATATCTCCTTTTGTGAAATCTCCATTCATATCTTTTCTAGTTGGACTGTTTGTTTACTGTTGAGTTTTAGGAATTCTTTATATATTCTAGATATGAGTTCTTTGTCAGTTATGTGGCTTGCAAACATTTTCCCCAGTCTGTAGCTTGTTTTTTTCAGAGCCTTTTGTAAAACAAAAGGTTTTATTAAAAGAGAGAAAGAACATCATTTACCAACATGTCAATAAATTTTGTGGGTAATTAAGATTTGATGGTAAATAAACAACATGAAAATATCTATAGCTCACTTAGAAAGTCCTCTAAAATTCTACCCTGCTCACGAGTTGATGGAACTTCTTATTTAAAAGTAGAAACTCAAATAGTTATACTTTTTAAAAGGAAGTATTATAGTCTCTCTTTTAATTATTATATAGGGGATAAATTTATACACAAATGTTAATATGTAATTCATGAAATAGGAAATAAAAATAAAAGTTCTCACTTTATAAAAGATAGTTGAGGAAGCCAGGGGCATACCAGCTGAACATGGTGTGTGTAACTGAGAAGTGTTCATAATGGATTCAGTAAGGGCAGTTTGCTGTCTTTAAGTTCTGTGCTTATCTTTGTCCAACTCTGCCTTTCTCACCGATTCATGAGTTTGTTTAATTAGGTGATGAAAGGATGCTGGGGGGCTTCTGGCAAGGAAGAAAGACAGCCACTTCTACTCCTTCTACCATACACAGGAGGAGGATGAGTTTTCTCTAGGGTGGAAAGATTATGAAAAAACAGCCTCTTCCTCCCTGCCTTAATACTTCATCTCTTTTCCAACATTTATTTTTTTAAATATACCTTTTCCTTTTATTTATTTAAAAAAAATTTTTTAAATAAAAAATAAATTTTTGGCCACGCTGTGTATGGCATGCAGGATCTTAGGTCCAGACCAGGGATCGAACCCATGCCCCCTGCAGCGGAAGTGCAGAGTCTTAACCACTGGACTGCCAGGGAAGTCCCCCCAAAATTTAGTTTTAACCATGACCTTTCCATGTGACCTGGGACCATGTTCATGGCCTGGCCAACCCCACAGTGATCTCACCCCTCTCCAAGGTTGCAGGCGGTATTGATGCCCCATACTGCAGTCCTCTTCTCTCACCCTGGGCCTTTAAGCCTCCATTTCATTAGTTCAACACAGGTTACTAGGTCCTACTGACCTAAGAAGCATGCTGGAACCCTTTTCTGCCACTTACCCTCTCCATCTAATCTCCCAGCCCTATTTCTGACCTAAATTAGCACTCACCCAGTCCCTACTTAGCTTCCATACCCTGGTCTTAGGACCTTATCCTAACCATTCCTCTGGGCCTGAAATATGGGGTTTTGACTAACTTCCTCCAGGATTCTAAACTGCAGTTTCTCAGGGCATACTTGGCTTGCTTCTCTGTCTCTCAGCATTTTTGCAGACACAGGTGGGAATTTTCACTACATCTCAAGTCCTAGGGATCTCCATAGTAACCATGAGTCAGGCTTGCTCTGGCTAGGCTAATTTATCCCTTCTTTCCTCAGACCACATAAGAGAGTTAAAGTTGAGATGGGAGGACTAAGGCATATTCTTTGACCTCTCTACAACATAAACACCAGCTTTTCCTCCATTTCAACAACTCACTCATGAAACCATTGTTTACTAAGCTTGTCCTATGTTGGAGTCACTTTACCATTATATAAACATAACTTTTAGGTTATATAATCCAAAATATTTAATCTTGAGTTCTGTATCCTAGAGAGGTTATACAAATTACCCAAGTCATAAGAAAGCGATATCAGTAGGAAAGATGGAATCAAGACCTCTGAAAATCCTTTTCTCCATTAAAGCAATGAGAATGCTGGCAAAAATTGTCCAAGTTAACTTTTTCAGCATTTGAAATTAAGCAAAGCCCATTTCAGTCTAGGGAGCACTTGTTCAAGAAAAAAAAGGTGAAATTTTGGTATGAACAGGTTGTTTTGTGGCATTTTAACTTGTGCTGGTCTCAAATCCCCCTACTCGGCTCTGTGGTAGCTTTAAAAATCAACAGCCTGCAATCACAGTGAAAAACAGCAGCCTAGCAGCCACAAGAGGCGAGCGAATGGGGTGGGAGTTCCTTCGAGTCCACTCCTAGAGAACTGTCATGATCTGACCTGCCTGGGAATTCCATTTGCAGGATTTGTCTTTACTTGATCTGATTCAGAGCTCATCCAGTGCAAAAGGACTTTTCTCTGGAGGCATTTGTTGAAAACAACCAATGGTAATGGTTTAACACCACAGCTGCCTGAGGTAGCAATAACAATTGGGGACAAACAACACGCTAGCCAAAAATCTTACAAAGAAAATCTGGAAATGAGATGAACACGGGGGCCCTGAAAAGACCTCACATATGTTTAGGAATCCAGAAGATCATGCATATGTGTAGGGTTGGGAGCATGCCCAGAGCTGTGTGTATGCTCAGAAAAAGACGTGAGAAGACCCTAAACTCTCACCTCTGGATGACCTTGCGTCTCTGAACAAGTAGGAAGTGAGGGCTAAGGCAAAGTTGTAAACCACCTGCCTAAATGTTTAAGGTATACCCCAACACTCACATAAAACCCCTTGGCCAAGGCTGGGAGACTTACCGTTTCCAAACATTTAAAGAAAATCTGTCCAACCACTAGCTGACCTCTAAGCTAACCAAGCAGAGACTTCAACAGTCACACATAACAAAGAATTATTTCAAGAAAGTCACAAAAACATTCAGCAACCGCAAACACAAAAATGACAAACCCAGGGGAGATTGAAGAATCTGATTTCCAGAGTTGTCATATTATATTATTGAAAATGTCCAATGTTTGATTTAAAAAATGTAAGACATGTAAAGAAACACAAAAGCATGTCTCATTCAACAGAAACTGTCCCTGAGGAAGTCCAAACATTGGTTAACACCTTAAATTCACTACTTTAAATATGTTCAATGAACTAAAGGAAAACATATCTAAAAACTAAAGGAAGATATGAGAATGATGCTTCACCAAATAGCAAATATCAATAATGAAACAGAAATTATAAAATAGAAACAAATTTAACTCTGGAGCTGAAAGGTACAGTAGGTACAATGAAAAACCCACTAGAGGAACCTACCATTAACAGCACATTTGAGCAAGCAAGAGAAAGAATCAGTAAACTTGAAGATAGGTCACTTTAGATGATCCCATCCAAGAAGTTGAAAGAAAAAGAATAAGGAAAAATGAACAGTGCTTCACAGGTCTGTGGGACACCATCCAGTGTGCCAGTATATGTATAATGAATGTTACAGGAAAAGAATAGAGAAGGGGACAGAAAGAGTATTTCAAATAATTGACCAAAATTCTAAAATTTGATGAGAAACATTAATCTACACATTTATAAAGCTCAATGAATTGCAAGTATGATAGACTCAGAGAGATCCACCCTTAGGTACATCATGATCAGTTGTAAAAATCCAAAAGCAGAGACAGAATCTTGAAAGCAGTAAGTCCTCATCATAATAGTCATCAGTGGAGTGGAAGACTTAATACTATTTAAATGGCAATATTCCAAGTTGATCTACAGATTCAGTGCAATAGCTACAAAAATCCCAGCTAGCTTCTTTGTGGAAATTGACAAATTGATCCAAAAATTCGTACAGAAATGCAAGATACCCAGAATAGCCAAAACTATCTTGAAAAAGAAGAATAAAGTTAGAGGACTCATGCTTCCTGATTTCAAAAGTTACTGCAAAGCTATAGTAATCAGGATATTGTGGACCTGGCATAAGGACAGACATTTAAATCAATAGAATAGAATTGAAAGTCCATAAATAAACCCTTACATTTTTGGTCAATTGACTTTCCATAAGGGTACGAAGACCATTTAGTGGGTAAAGGATAGTTTTTCAACAAACAGTATTAGGACAACTAGAGATCTACATGCAAAAGAACGAAGTTGGAACTCTACCTCACACCATGTCAAAAATGATCTCAAAATGGATTAAGTCCTAAATGTAAGATGATAAAACTCTTGGAAAAAAACATAGGCATAAGTCTTTGTCACCTTGGATTAAGCAACAGTTTTTTTGTTTTGTTTTGTTTTGTTTTTTTATAAATGACACCAAAAGCAAAAGCAACAAAATTAAAAAATAGATACACTGGACTTTGTCAAAACTAAAACCTATTGTGTTTCCAAGGTCACAAGAGGAATAAGCAATACAATGAGAATTTCAGTTAAAGAACTACCATCTCAAAGGCCCAGGCTTTCATTTCTATGCTATCAGTACAAGTTGCCTATGGCTATGTAACAAGCACCTCAAAATTTTGTGGCATAAAACAGTAACCATTTTATGGCTCACCATTCTGTGTTAGGGATTCAGACAGCACTCAGTGGGGACTGCTTGTCTCTGCTCCACATGGCGTTGCCTGGCTTGGCTCAACTGGTGCTTCAGTAGCCAAGAAGGTCTTACTCACGTGTCAGGGGCCTTGGTGCTGGTTGTTAGCCAAGGTACCTCAGTTCTCCTCTATATTTCCCCTCTTTTTCATGATCTCTCCTTATTCAGAGCTTCTTCACATGCCAGCTGACTGCCAACAGAGCAATAAACAGAAGTTGCAAGGTCAATTAACATCTAGGTTCAGAAGTCACACTGCATCACTTCCACTGCACTGTATTTGTTAAATCAAGTCACAGGTTTAGCCCAAATGCAAAAGGAAAGGAAATAGATTCCGCCTCTCAAAGGGAAGAGTGGGAAAGTCACAATGCAAACTGTAAGGGAGGGATTGTTGCACTTATCTACCAAACCGTGTGCCTCTGAAAGCAACCGGCTCTGGGTTGCTGTGATGGTGACTGGTGATGGAGGTTGAGGTCCACAATTTGCCATCATTCCAGTCGCTCTCAAGAAACTGCTCAACCTTTATACTCTGTTAGAATGCACCAGAAGAGTATGCAAGCAGCTTCAGGAGTGCCACAAACAGCTACTCTGGGCACCAGACCCTGGCTTCCTCCAGCTTGGGGGCCCTTTGCCTACTGTCCATTTTGACCACTTAATCAGGTCTCCTGGCTTCTCAAGCTGTTTCAAGGCTATACCTCTGTCTCCTCTCTCTATCTAGACTTCTTGGCTTTAAGCCTCTGATCCTAAAACTTGACTTGTGGAATTTGCCCTCAGTGCCCATACCACAATCGTGAGGCTACGGGTGCCCAAATCCCCACCACAGGATTCAGCCCACCTAGACTGTGCTGAGAGAACTCTGGGTGCACATTTTTAGGGGAGAGAGGACAAATAGCCCTCTGTTTCAAGAAAATAAAGACAGTCAGATGTGAACTCCAAACTGACCTTCCCTCCATTTTCCCCTCCGTGTCCATCTATCCTTACTTATGTTCACCTTACTGCAGAAAAATGTGCTCCCTCCTTTCCAAGACCAGCCTATGCCCTTGGCTCAGTCCTCACACATCCACCTCCTCCAGGATCTCAATAGTCTCTTCCCTCTTACATCTTCCTTTGTCTTTCCAGCTCCACTGGATTGCTCTGCACAGCCTAGAAACATGATGCAGTCACTCCCAGCCACTCTAGTCCCCCACATACAAATATTCCTTGATCTCTACTTTGGCTTGCCGTCTAAATCTTTGAAAAGGGAAGCCCCACTCCCTGCTTCCCTTCTAGTCATTTATCTAGGCAGTTGCCTTCCTCTTTCACAGTCCCATAAAATTGTTCCTCAAAGCAGCCTCTTTTGGGACCCCATTTTACCAGACCCCTCTCAGCTTGTGATCAGCTGCTACTCTCTCCTGGTGGTCCCCAGACCTCACATCACTTTGCCTTCACTCTGCCCACTGCTTAGACCATGGTTCCAGCCTATGTTGCACATTAGAGTCATTGTGCAGCTTTTATAAGTTGCCTCTGCCTGTGCCCCATGTTAGAAATTCTGATTTAATTGACCTGGGGAATAATTCAGGGCAGCTATACTTCTTATAAACCACCCAGTTGGTTCTAAATGTACAACTAGATTTTCCAAAGATTCTATCCTCAGTTCTCCTTTCCTCTTCTTATTCTCTCTAATATCCATGGGCAGTTTTACCAGCTCCCATGGCTTCAGCTTCACCTGTAACCTTGAGATATCCCTAAACCTCATCTTTAGACCTGAGTTACCAAACTCCTGTTAACACATTCTGCTAACCTCCCTCTGCACATCCTGCCTAGACTTAACAAATTACTATTTCCTGAATGAACTCATTACCTTCTCTTCCAAATATGCTGTCCCTCTTCCTCTTTTCTCTGTCTCTAAGGAGCATCATCATCCATCTATAAACTTAGCTGGAAGCCTCAGAGTCGACCCGGATCATTTGCCCATTACATGCTAATAATTGCTTACTTTTTTAGGGCTACCTGCCTTTTTAACTGTTGAAACATCACAGCTTTAAAATAAAGCAGCTCCATCACCTATTAACTATGTTACTTGTGTCACTAACTTCACATCCCTAAGACTCTTTAGAATGGACATGGTTATGCTATCACACAGTGTTGTTCTAAAGAATAAATAAAATGAGGCGTTTAAAAAGCCTCTCATAGTAAATGACAGTCATGATTATGGTCGTAACCTTTGCCCTCTTGCTCCCACTGTAACTGAGTCCAGGTCATTATCCTCTCTTCCTTGGATAACAGTGGTACATCTCCTCCTGCTTAGTCTCAGAGCATCTTTCTCAAACACAGAGCTGATCACATCATACACCACTTATGAGACTTCAGTGGCCCCTCATTCTTCCAAAACACAGGAACCAAGTGTGAAGAGCCAGTGACAGCATGATGGGTGGGTTAGGAGATTTAAACTTCCTATAAATTTCAACAGTGCCCATTTATTCTTTGATTAAAAAAACAACTGGTATTTTTTCATCTTTATGTAAAATGCTATGTGAATGCTACTTCAAGTTCTCCATTCATCATCCATCCATATTGCTGCCCCAGCCCTTTTATATAGAAATTCTGGGGCTACGACTGTCAACCAGACAGATTCTCCTGTCACTCCACTCTCCTACCCTCTACTCAATGCCCCTGCATCATCATACAATTTCAGAAGTAGCTCTATAGGCAAAATTCTTGAGGCTAGAGAAGGTCAAAACTTTGTCAGCACTAGCTGATCACACTCAAGAAAGAATGGAAACATGGTAACCTGGGTAGATTTTTTATTACTATTCATGCATATCTCTAATGACAGCTGCCTCCATGGTTGGTGTGACAGGCAGAAGCAGGGCAAATGTCATAATACCAGTGATAGTGACAATTCAGTGGGTTCTCCATTCATCTAAGTACTCAAAATTATTTTGCATATTTACGCACATCTCTCCTTAAAAATGTGTACATATTAGTTTTAGCACAACTAATGATAGTTTTTCTGACACAGGATGCCTTTAGTTTTTCTCAATAAATTGCTATTTTTTATTTTTTTATTATGGGTTTTGGAATGAAGATTGATTTTTGAACCGTTTTTGGGGGATAATAGCTGACTTTTGTGCTGCTATGCCATTGCACAGTTCCCATTTCAATAATTAAATATAAACACGCTCCCTCAAAGAACAGTCACTTAAAATACGGCAGTGCTTCATTAATAATCGATTTACAGAATCTCTCATTGTGGAAACGATAGCCTCTTGAAGCTGTCATGACATTGTCAGTCTTGCTAAAGCAGGTAAGAATTACTTCTTGAGCTCCAAAGAGAGTCACAAATAGCAATGGTTTCCTTGGAGACTCAGCAGTAAAGCTTAAAGCACTGTACCTATAGGACGGGGGCTTCCAAACTAGGAGAGAGCTTCTCTCCAGAGATTAATCAGTCTTCCACAATTGAGAAACTTTTGACCTGGTCTTAGAGGGGAACCTATAATTGATTGCTAGTGAGAAGTAGAAATAGGAGACATGCAAATGTGCAGGCCTGTGGGTTATGTCACGGTCAGAGCCCATGGTCACAAGCAGTGTGGTTTGCAATGCTAGGGTGCTGAGAGCCACAGGAGCGGCTCTCGTTCTCGTTAGGAAAGAGTCACTCCATGTAAAAAGCCTCCTATCTGTATTTCTTGACAGATCATCACCAAGTCAGGAGGCAGAACGATACCCTGGAAAAAGACAACAAGACAATGCAAGTCATATTTTTTAAAAGGGGCATAATTCTGGTCCGTCATTCTTCTTCTTTACATGTTATTTTATTTGTGGAACCAAACAAGTTGGTGCCCTTTTGATAATTTTAGAATTCTAGATGGAAAATAAACATATTCTAGATCACTACAGTATCTCTTCTTGAGGTGCCGTGGATGGAACTGCATATTTTTTCCTTCTCCCATACTCTTTTAAGCATTCTTTCCGGGGATGTGTAGATTATAAGGGAGATATAGAGGAAACTTTGGTGCAAGCTGCTTATCTCCCTTCTCCCCGTTCTATCTATTGCCTGGTGGAGGGAGTCCGGGTCGCAGGGGTGGAAGTGGAAACAGAATTCAGATTCAGTGCAAATTTGTATGGGGCAAGAAGCAATATAATTTATAAACATGAAGTAACTACAAATAATAATGTGTCAATATGAGAAGATGGGGCCACTTCAAAAAACCTGCGTGTCCTTTAGAAAAATGCATTTGCCTGAAAGGTATAGCAGCTACTGGATTGCTAGCCTGCATTTTTCACTAAATATACCTTTTAACATTACCTATTTATAATTGCAAGTACTGAGTAACAAAACATGGGAAACAGGGACTCTTTATGCTCTACAGTTATATAAACTACAGTTTATATACTATGTTTATATAATGTGTTATATCTGGAAATTGTTACCAGGCACAACTCTCTACCATGAGGATTCATCTTCATTCACTACCCGTGAAAGCTTATTTTGCGTAGCAAATGAGGCATACTATGTGCATGATTTTCTTTAGATTATACTCATTTCTTTATGAAAGATGATTCAATTATACTTTATGATAACTACTCCCCTGAACACATAAAAGCAGCTCACTATTATGAGTTTCTGTCTCCATGAATTTCTGGTGTTCATTTCATTCTCTTCGAGGGCATGGTGATTAAGATCATGAGCCTTGGAACTGGCAGATACGGAGTTCAAATGAAAACTTCAGCTGTTTCGTTAGAGGCAAGTCTCGAAGACTCAGTTTTTTGTCTGAAAATGGGGGTATTAGTTCCCACTTCAAAGGACTGTTACAGGAATTGAATGCTATCATATAGTGAATACAGAACTGAGCATACACCTAGCACACAATGACAACAATTCAATGTCTAGCTGACAGTATTTTACATGTGTGACTTACTTATGCTCATATTTATGCTATTAGTTTCATTTCATTTAATCAATTTTTATAGTTTTAAAATATTTCTATGGACAATATATTAATTTATATAGTTTTTATTCATTAAGCTGAATTTTGACTAAATTATGTTAATTCAATCAAACTTTTAAAATTGCGTCCATCTTTTCCAAATGTTTCAAAAAATCTAAGGTCTAGTTTGCCCTAAGTGTGCCAATATATAATTTATTGAATTAGACTGAATCGCCTTAATAGTTTATTCTCTCACATATCATTTTCTGTCAATATAACAACAAAGGAACAAGATGCTAGGCCTCTATGCTAGGTCTCCTAAATTTTTTGTAACGTACTTAATTTCATACCATCATTATCATCATCATTACAGAATTATACTAAAATGAAATTTAAACTATGTACCAATTTTTTCCCTCTTAGATTTCATATTAAATTGAGTCCTGGGCAAATTTGATTCATGACACCCCATTTTGCCTACACTACTGTAGTGATCTAGAATATGTTCATTTTCCAAAAGTACATATTTGCCTTTATATCTATATATCTGTGTATATTTGTTTCCAAAGTGACTCAGAGCCACATCTTTCTAAGACTTTTAAGGTTACTTGCGTAGCAAATGGTGGATATTCAAACACACTGACCCCTATTTTTTGTAGGATAACTTATTTGTAACATCCTGGTTTTACCAAAATGGCCAGATACTCTAACAAGTTCTAGAAAGTTTTATGTGGCTGAGAAATAAATATTCTTTGGTAATACTTCATGTTCTATTATTATTTATAATTTATTCATCACTCTATATTTTTATTTGGTGAGTGCCTCTATACCTCATTCTTAGCACTCTAGCATCTTTCTTGGAGGTTTGAAATGCTGGGTCAGGGAGTCAAAACCCTCCATGAGCATTAGCCTTAGGTTACTGAAAATCAAGACCCAGAGCCAGCTGTTTGAGGACAGGGTCCCCACCTGCCCAGGTGTGGTCAGTATCAAAGGGGAAAGTAACTCACAAGACCAAAAAGTGGTTTTTATCACCTAGTGCTAAACAAGACCTAAAGCTTATTATCAACAACTCTTTATTTGTAACCATCACATAGGAAGTAACCTGAATCCAACTGTCATGACTGATCGCTCTACCAAAGCTACACTTTGGGGAAATTTCTCTTTCCCTAACTATATAAATATCAGGAGACTCCAAACTTTTGACTTCGGAACCATAAAGTTAAAGACTTTTAAAGCTAGAAAAGACTTAAGAAATTTCCAGCACTTCTAATCATTTTATGGATAAGAGACTTAAGGTTCATCAAAGCTAAATTGATGAAATCAGGAGGAAAAGCAGGAACAAGCATCTGGGGATTCCTAATCACCTATCTAGAATTCCTTTTTACCTTGAAATCTTGAAATCCAAGGCATATGGGGCATGGACTGAGGGGTAGAGTTGAGAGACATGTTTTGCAAAGGTAAATTTCTGTATTAACAATGTGACATTAACCAATGTTTTCAACAAGACAGTACAGAAAGAAGTAAGTTCCATACTATTTTTTATAAAAATATTAATTTAAAAGTTTTGACTTTTTATCTGCCAATGTTCTATTTCCACTTGTCTTTTCTCACTCTTTAACTTTCTTGACTTCTCTGGAAAATATGACTCTTTTGTTATAGGTAATTTTGTAAGGAAATTCTTTGCATATATAGCTTTTAGGTTGTTTGAGTGATTCCTCTGAGAAAATTTCTCAGTATTCCTAGATCAAAGTGTATGAGTATTTGGGGAAAGGAATCAATTACCAAGATTCCAAATCAAAGGTGATAAATATTGGCTTTTCACAGGTACTACGATCTTACTCATGAGGCCTCCTTACCACATTTTCTGACTGCCTATTCTTCCTCCTACTCATGGAATAAAAAGCTCTTGGCTAACTCTTTAACCTTCTTCTTCTTTTCTACATCTCTCCCTTGGAGAACTCACATAGCCTGATGATGATCAGCTTTGTACAGGGGCACAAATCTGTGTCATTCCTTGGATCTCTCTGAACCCCAGTCTCATATTTCAGCAATAGCTGGCAATTTTCAGATATCCCTGGCCTCTTAAACTTTAATATATCTAACATCAAATAATATCTTTTCTCTCCAAATCAGCTGTTCCCTTTGCCCTATGTATTCCTGGTAGTGACTCATTTATCCATTTGTTTAACTAATATTTTTTTGAACACCTATTTTATAACAAGATTTGAATGGGGCATTGGAGATAAAAGGGAAACAATTCCAATCCAATCTTTGCTGTTAGGGAACAGAGGTGGATAGACGCAAATAAGCAGCACTTATAGCACATTGAGTAGACACTGGGCTAACGCAAGAGAAGGTGATATGAGAGCTCTTTTCCCTGATAATCAGGCATAAAAATCTCTTAGTGATCTTAGCCCAGCCCTCTATGTATGCCCCCTACTACATCTGACCAACAAGTTACTTCCAGGAAGTGCCTATTTTCCATCTTCACAATTACTGTGACAAATTAAATAGCCCACAATTCTTTGACAGTTCTCTCATTGAGAGATGCAGTCTTATTCCCCTCTCCTTGAATCTGGGCAGACTTCAATAGAAATGCCATTCTGGGGCTCTCAAACCCAGGTCATAAGAAGCCTTGCAGGTCTCTCAGAGTCCAGCTGCCACTCTGTGAGAAGCCCAAGGCATGTGAAGGTGCTCCAGTCAAGCTCAGCTCCCCGATGACAGCCAGCATTTCAGTCAGGAGAGCGAACCATCCTGAATGTCCAGCTCAGCCAAGCCTTTAGATGACTGCAGCGCTGGCCACATCTGCCTATAAGTCCCTGAGTAATCTCAAGAAAGAACCCCCAGTGGAGCCCAGTCTGCCTACAAACCAGAAGAAATAACAGAGTGTTGTTTTTAAGCCACTAACTTTTTGGATGGTTTGTTAACCAGGAATAGACAACTGTAATAGTCACCATCATAATCCAGGGGCTTAGTATCTCAGTGCTGCATATCTGATATCCATTCTAGATCCCACTTTTGTCCCTTTTGCCTTCACTTGTGAGATTATTCTTCTAAAACTGCTACTCTTGGGGCTTCACTGGTGGCGCAGTGGTTGAGAATCTGCCTGCTAATGCAGGGGACACGGGTTCGAGCCCTGGGCTGGGAGGATCCCACATGCTGCAGAGCAACTAGGCCCGTGAGCCACAACTACTGAGCCTGCGCGTCTGGAGCCTGTGCTCCACAACAAGAGAGGCCACGATAGTGAGAGGCCCGCGCACCGCGATGAAGAGTGGCCCCCGCTCACTGCAACTAGAGAAAGCCCTCGCACAGAAACGAAGACCCAACACAGCAAAAATAAATTAATTAATTAATAAACTCCTACCCCCAACATCTTCTTTAAAAAAAAAAACAAAAAACTGCTACTCTTGGGCTTCCCTGGTGGCGCAGTGGTTGGGAGTCCGCCTGCCGATGCGGGGGACACAGGTTCGTGCCCCGGTCCGGGAGGATCCCACATGCCGCGGAGCGGCTGGGCCCGCGAGCCATGGCCGCGGAGCCTGTGTGTCCGGAGCCTGTGCTCCGCAACAGGAGAGGCCACGGCAGTGAGAGGCCCGCGTACAGCAAAAAAAAAAAAAAAAAAACTGCTACTCTTAACATGATATTCCATTATTCACAAATTCCTAAGCTTGGCATTCAGGAGCTACACAGTCAGCTACGTTTCCATGTTTCATCACCCCCGGTCTCCCACTTCCTGACCCTCACCCACTCCTCTTCCCAAACTGTGAGCCCCAGTCCAATTTCTAGTCCTAACTCGACTTGTACTTCCCTGTCCTGTGCTTTTTCTTATATCATTCCCACCAAACAGAGTGGTGTTCTTTTCTGTCTACCTATCGCCCTTCTCATTCAAATCCTAATACTTCTTCTCGGGCTGATCACCCTAGGCCAAAGTGCTTTCTTTCTCTCTTGAACACTTAAGATACATGTGGATTTGGTGACACCCACATTAGAAGAGCACACTAATGTATGTGAAATACAAATTATACACTGTCAAACTTTCTATACAAATGTTATTTACTCTTATTCATGTTGCTGCTGTTGTTGTTTTCTTAGCTAATCTTCCCACCTTACATTCTTCTCATGTATCCTCTTACAGAATCCCTTGCAACAAAAGTCCAAACTCCTAAACAATAGGATCCAGGTCATAAATACCTGTATGGTTCCTCCCCATTTCACCACACTGCAGTGCCACACCCAGAATACTCTTTAATGAGATTTTGTCCAATGAGGAAATTAATGAGCACTGTAGCCTAGCTTTGGTGTTTCACCTTAAGTCAGTGATTGATTAAATATGTAAGAAAACACTTCCCCTAGGCCATAAGCCATAACCACAAGTCTGGTGTGGCCAGCTGCAGAGCCAAAATTAAAGCTCTTGCCTTTACAGTACATTAATTAACGAGTGGAAGGAAAGACCCAGCCTGCCCCAAGCCTAGTAAGAGATCAGTGGCTTTGTACACCTAAAGAAAGTCTCCCAAAGTGAGGCAGCCTATCAGTAAAACTGCAGTAGGAAAATTAAGATGGCAACAGATGTCTTCAGGCTTATACTAATATCTTGACAGTGAGGATCTAAGGGGGATGGAGAATCAAGTCATGAGAGAGAAAAACACCAGGAGCTGAGAAGAATGTGGTTTGAGAATCCTTACAAATAAACTCAGTATTTTATTTAGGGATTATAGTTAAATAGTCAAATCTGGTTTCATGATCATTTTCATGGTTGCCTCAAATATCACTGAATGTTATAGAAAAATTTGCTTAACTAATCTTCTATTATTGGATAATTAGGCTATTTGTACATTTTTTTTCTTTAAAAAAATTTTATTAAAGGTCTTTATAGGGCAACATCCAGACTCCAGATCCAGCGGCTAGGGAGACCCTATTATGCTGTGGGTTCTGGCTGAGGCATGGCAGGCGGCTCTGGCTTCCCACCCTTCTGTTCGGAGATGGGAGTGGTGGGCAGTATTTCATCTTTGGGTTCCACAATGCTCACGTGACCAGGCAGGGGCTTCTTAGGGCCAATCTTACCAGTTGGGTCCCAAGGCAGCATGATCTTTACCTTGATGCCCAGCACACCCTGTCTGAGCAGCATGTGGCGCACAGCCGTATCAACATAGTAGTTAACGGGGTCCCCACTGTGGATCATCAGGCCATCCACAAACTTCATGGATTTAGCCCTCTGTCCTCGGAGTTTCCCCGACACCACGACCTCGCAGCCTTTGGCCCCACTCTCCATGATGAACCGCAGCACACCATAGCAGGCCCTCCGCACGGCAAGGCCTCCTAGGAGTTTGTAACGCAGAGACTCTGCCTGGGCAATGGCACACAGACCTCTCATGGCCACCTTTTCAGCATAAAGCTCTACACTGCCCTCAGGGAAACCAAATCTCTTCTGAAACACAGCAGTCAATTCCCGGATCCGCTGGCCCTTCTCACCAAGAACATTCTGTGTCCTGGTGGCCAAGATAATGATTTCTGTCCTGGTTGGTGTAACTCGGACCTCAACTCCAGAGTACCCATCTTCAGCCAGCTCCCGAGTGAGAAACTCATTCAGTTCAGCTTTGAATATGCCATCAGCAACAACCTTCCTCTTCTTGGATATCTGCACCGCCATCTTGCTGCCATGCGCCGTCGAAAGGAAAAGTTGTAAATTTTTATAGTAATATTTTATTTTTATACATCTATCTTTGAAGACTTCTCTCAGTTAAATTCCAAGATGTGAAATTACTGAGTCAATAGATACGTATAGTATAAAGACTTTGAAAAGGTATAGCAGAATTAGTGCTGGCATGATTGATGATGGAATTTAGCTTGAGAAGAGAAAGGAGCAAAACCCAGAGTCTGGGTCAACCTCTGCCTTGGTTCAGATCCACATCGTCTCCTGCCTAGATGAGTGCAATGGGCACCTAAGTGGTGTCCCTGCCACCAATCTTGATGCCAGTGTGTTTTTTCTAACTGTGATATGATCTAACAAATCAGGTCATATGTCTTCTTGGTAGAGCACACAAGCACCTGCATGATCTGACTCCTGATTACTTGCCCAGGCCCAGATTCCTTCTTTCTCTAAGCATCTCACATCTGCACTTTATGCTGAGGCTGAATCTAGCTACTTACAGTTTCCTCAAGCATTCCAAACCTGTCTAGGTCTCCATATGTCCTCACTTATACTCCTCCTTTACTCTTACATCCTTGTTATGCACCCACAGATGGCCAATGCTACTTGTCTTTTAAGACTCCAGCATCACATCCAGGAAACTGTCCATTCATCTAAGTTCTGCAGCAGCCAGTACAAACCTCCACATGGCCCTTCCCGTGTCATCTTCTCCTTGTTGGTTTAGTTAGTTTAGACTGTCTTCCCCGTTAGGTCAAGAGCACCTTGAATGAAGACTCTATTTTGTCTCTCCACCCCTAGTGCTTAGCACAGTGCTTACCACATTGTAGGTACAGATAAGTAGCAACCCAACAAACAAACAAAATCAGGGAGAGTCATATGCGCACAGGAGGAGGTCACATGGAGGCCATGACTAAAGACATAAGTGTGGAGGATTTATAAGTGTAGGAAAGAGGTTGGAAAGTAGTATTTGAGGATTTGATATTTTGAATTTCAGACATAGAGCAGCTCAGAAGGAGAGCAAGGAAAAAGGCAGTATACCTTTTGAATTTGGGGCATTTGAAGGGTCATTAGTGTGGATGCCAGAATTGTCAGAGGTAAAGACATGGAAAGGGATGACCATGAGGAATTTAGGCTAAAGCTGGAAGTAGTGACAGGGACACTGTGACAGATGTAACAAGGCTGGAGGTCCACTTTTGAAATGCCAAGAGGGCACTACTGTGAATCAGCCAGTAGCCCAGGCATAAACAGAGCATTTAGGCCATGCTATTGTGTGTGAGACTCAATTCAAAAAGCATCTGTACCCAGTAACCAAAAGAAGAGACGTGGTGGTCTTGGAACTCCAGCCTCATAGAGGCAAATGCTTTTATTTTACTTTCTTCCTCTCTAATTATAAACATCTGAGGGTAACTGGCATGCAGAAAAACCTTATAAACACATGTTTACGTGTAGTGAACAATGATGCCTCACATCTGCAAAGCACTTTAAAGTTTGCAAAGCTCTTACCCAAAATCATCTCTTTGACCCTCAGAAGTCTTCTGCGAAGTACAGGACAAAACTTACTATCAACATTTTAGAAAAATGATTACCACTGTGAAATGGGGACAATGCTTATATATCTGAAGAGCTGTGAAAATTAAGTAAAATCATGATGCGATAGAGCATGATCAAAAGCATGTAAAAAAACAATGTGATACACAGTCATTCCACAGGAGTACATACAAAGCTCAAAGAGGTTTAATGACTGATGCAAGATCACCCACCTAATAAGTGGCAGGCCCAAGCCTAGGACCACTGTGGTCCTAGAAGAACCCAGAGCTGGTTTTTCCTTAATCTAAGCAAGTTCAGAGAACAAATAAGATCATTGTCCCCTGAAGGTAGGGAGCTCATATCTCTATCACCCCAGCCCCTAACCCAGAACTTGGCACATAACAAGGGCTTTTTTTTTTTTTTCTTTTTTTCTTTTTTTTTGCGGTATGCGGGCCTCTCACTGTTGTGGCCTCTCCCGTTGCGGAGCACAGGCTCCGGACGCGCAGGCCCAGCGGCTACGGCTCAGGGCCCAGCCGCTCCGCGGCATATGGGATCCTCCCAGACCGGGGCACGAACCCGTATCCCCTGCATCGGCAGGCGGACTCTCAACCACTGCGCCACCAGGGAGGCCCAACAAGGGCTTTTTAACGGTTGCTGAAAGGACTGTAATTGGAGATTGAAATACTTGATATCCAAGAATTTCTGCTTTTCTCCACAACCCACTCCATCCCACCCCTTAAACCTATTACCTTTGCTTACTTCACCCATGGAGACTTTATTCTAAATTCAGATGTTGTTCTGGTGCCCAACAGAACTCAGAATACATTTTGTCACAGAATGATGGAGATTAGGTGTTTAAATTAAAATTTTCTTAATCATCAGCACCACACAATCCTATGTATCAAAAACATCATGTGTTAAATATTCTCTTTGGGCTAGCCTGAGAATGAAACAGTTAAAAATATTTGTTAAGGACTTATTATGTCCTAGATATTGTATTCTTTTTCTATGAAAAAATCTGAATTCCGATAAAAACTGAAAAATATATTCTGAGAACTAAGTTGGGTATTTCCTACATTAAAAAAAAAGGAGAAAGGGCCTCCCTGGTGGCGCAAGTGGTTGAGAGTCCGCCTGCCGATGCAGGGGATACGGGTTCGTGCCCCGGTCTGGGAGGATCCCATATGCCGCGGAGCGGCTGGGCCCGTGAGCCATGGCCGCTGAGCCTGCGCGTCCGGAGCCTGCGCGTCCGGAGCCTGCGCGTCCGGAGCCTGTGCTCCGCAACGGGGGAGGCCACAACAGTGAGAGGCCCGCATACCGCAAAAAAAAAAAAAAGGAGAAAAAGACAGAACATTAAAGGAAATCAGTTGGCAATTTATTTCCCTTCTCTCCCTTGTCATCAGAGATTTCCCCATAATCTCACAGCCTCAGGAATCTCTATGATACCCTATTTCAATGGTCTCAAACTGTGGTCCCTGGACCAGTATCATCAGCATCAAGTTGTTAGAAATGCAAAATCTCACTCCCCACAGCTGAATGAGAATGTTTGCAGGTAGGCCCAGCCATCTGTTTTAACACGCCCTCCAGGCTTAAATTTGAGAACGACTGCCCTGTCTAGAAGTACCAGCATGCTCTTTAATACTGGCCCGTCACTGGCCTGAAACAATATGTGTGCTTGTCTAGGTCTCTGAGCAAAAGGGATGGCTGAGGAATAGCAACAATTAAGCTTACTGTGCTACAAAATTAAAGTACATTAATAGCAAGGATTATACGTTATGAATGAAACACTGTGCATAAACTGTAAGAACTCTCAGTCATATGTCAGTGTAACAGTAATAAAAGCTACAGTATTAATCCATTCTTAACTTACAGATTTTTCAACTTCTTTTATTATGCAAAACTCATATTTTATTTTTCTTCCTTTATGCATTTTTTAAGGATCCCTTCCTCCATGCTTTTATGATTTTGTACAAATTCACATTATTAAAATATACCTAGGACTTTCATGAACATCAAGGGGAATGAAACCTACGTGTACATTTTCCTACACCTTGGTGAGGTAAGAATGAGAAATTGTGAAAACTTTCTCAAATCTTTAGTTAAATTCTATTATGGACTAATTTTCTCCTGGGGATTGCCAAGGAAAACGTACAAGTTATTCATTCATTAAAATTCCTTCCAATGATCTAAATGGCGAATTCCCTACCTAGCTACAAGGGAAAATGAAATCTCCAAATTTGATCAAAGTTAATCAAAACAGAGGTGTGTGACTCATTCAAAAGACAAAGCATGCCTATTAAAAATGTTCCAAAAGAAGATACATGGATGAAGCTGCTGGAGGCCACTCTAACTTGTGTTATGATCACTTAAAAGGGATTTTAAATGACTATTTACATTAGTATTCAATCAAAGGTACCTTCCATGACAGCCCCTGAATTTCACGGAATATTTAGCTGGTGCCTGAAATGCAGAGCACCTACTTTCTTTCCAGGTAGCTGACTGCTGTATTGCATTTGACCTTTCATTTAACAGCAAGTCTATAATCATATTTTGTCACTTTTTAAAAAACTATTTGTGAAAAGAAATAGAATGCAAGGCATAGATTAATAAATAAGAAATAATTGAAGGTAAGGACAACTGGATTATATTTGGTTTGGGCCACAATTTTTTGTTTTAATGTTCAATGAAGCAAAATTATACCTAGTAACTTTGTAACTCTTAATTCCTATTTCAAATGTATGGCTTTAAAAAGTTTTTAAACCAATAAGACTACATACTAAATATGGCTAATGTTTTAAAATTTAGTTTTTAAAAACTTTCCATTTATATAGCTACTTTCTTACACCTAAGTATCTGGTTTAACCTAAAGTAATTACTCATAAATGACAATCAAGAAACTATCAGCATATATAGGAAAGTGGCACTTTCTTTAAATCCCCCAAAACAGTCTCAGGAAGAATAAGCTTCTTGATCAGTTTTGGCTAAAGTATCACAGAAGGAAGGAATTACTTCAACTTTTACCTCTGGTCTTTGAATACAGTAATGCTAAGTGACTATTATGTACAGCAAGTCAAACTATTTTTAAAGTTTCTCTGTACCCATGGGATTATGCAGCTTATGATTTTCTTCCTGTCAACCATCCTTAATGCTTACTTTCAACTCATCATAGAACATTCTGTGCTAGGTAGATGTCTTTGTTTATAAGCCATGTCTGATTTGGTCTGAATATGGTGAACTTCTTGTTATAGATTAGAAGAGAGTTTTGAAAGGAAAAAAAAAGCCCAAAACAAGTATATTCTATGATGTATTTGTAGGATGAGCAGTTTTAATTAAATCTAGTTTCTCCTCCCCATCTCCTGCTAATACTTAATTTGTATTTTCAGGGCCAGGTATACCCAGCAAAGCTCAACCAGATTGTAGAAATTACAAGATTCCAGTTGCTAGAGTCATTATATAGCATTAATATTCATGTTACTGTTTTATTTACATGGTTTAGTTTTTCACTTGGACCTTTTTGAGAAAACTCTCCTTAAGTCTTACAAATCACTACCTTTTCCACTTTACAATCAATTAGGCCAAAAACCTGAGAGTATGGCCATCCAACATTGAAAACAGAAGGAGGGATGGGAGTAGAAGGCCCAAATTAAATTATGGTTTTCTGGGACAACTGGAACGCAAACCTAGTGTGTCGAGCCGCCCATTAGTCAGTCAACACCAATCACCTGTATAGAAAGGGATTTCATCCATGAACGTGCGCATACACAATCTCACCCTATGGAAAGCAGGTTAAAGTAACTGGACATTATGGCACTCCCTACAGAGCACCTGTTTGGTAGAGTCCAAGAACAACAGCTATGAAAACATGAACCCCTATTTTGATTATCTTCATGCAGGAAGACCTAAAGCCACGTGAATTTAATCCCCTTTCCTAAATGTTAACAGCAGTGTAGAAATGGACGCTCTCATCCCTGTAATCAGTTGCACAGTGCACGAGGGCAGCAGTCTCTTGTGCCTCATCTGCGAGCTAATCTTTCATTTCATAGCAGATCTTTCCATATCAAACAACACAAATGACTTAATTTGCATGACAGGATTTGTAACGGGGCAAATCTAGTGTCAAAGTCGATTAAAGATTACACCAGAGAACTATCATAATCAGTCCTCTAATGAGCCTAAATAGTACATGTAAAGTCTCCCCTCTTTGCCATTCCAGTCATGTCTAAAAGGGAATGTGTTTCTTTTCATCGATGAACCAGTCTTTGGTTTGCACATTATGCCCTACGTTGAGCTAAAGTCATGTCAGTCTGGTTTCAGAGGGAGAGAAAGGGAAATAATAAAGCAAACATCACTTCACAAATGACATTGCTTGGTATAAGCCAACGTTTGAAGCCCTTAATTCTTCTAATCTGCAAAATAGTCAATGCTAATGGGTTTTTGCCTTTGTGAAAGCTGATGCATAGAAAGAAAAACTTTAATGAGCTGCCTGGGCCGTATGCTTACAGATACCTGTCAAATGTCTGTCATCTTAGCTATCGCTGAGGCATTATAAAGAAAGTAAGAAGGAAGGAACGACAGTATTTGTACAAGCATTTTCATGCTAAAATGGCACAATTTTCTTCCTGTCATAATTTCATTGTATCTGAAAGTCAGAAAAGCTTAACCCTTTCCCTAGCATGTCCTGGGTAGTTGTATCGTATAATCTTGGAGGAAGTGGTTTAAAAACAGTGATGTGATTTTGTAAACAGCAGCTTCTGTTAAATTTGTTTTTGAAAATGGAATTACCTACATTTAAAAAAATGTGACAACAAACTGTTTGAATCAATTGCTTCACCCCAGGGAGATCAGGAGCTTATTAAATGCAAAACCTTCATAATGTGCGAGCCTATCATTTGAATCAATTCTTTCTGTGTTCTTAATTTAATATTTCTTTGTATCTTTGTGTGCTTAATACACATACTAGGGCAATAAGGTCAACAAACTCCCCTAGTCTCACCTTCTCTTTTATTTAAAAAAAAAACAGGGAATGCAAATACATCTTATTATGCCAGCTCCTGCAAGCTCTGCTACAAGAAGGTCATGTTAGCCTTGTTTTCTGGGATTTATAATAACATAGTAATAAAAATGTAACATGAGTTGAAATCTGGCAGGAGAGAAAAGTCTCAGTCCAGGTGTGACTTGTTTTCCCTCTTTCAAATTAAAAAGAAATGTTAAGTGTATAGGCACACACACACACACGAGAACTTTTAGGTTTGGGGTCAAAGGGCTTAGAACTTTAAAGAAAAGAGAATGGACTTTAACTCTCATGATTCCTTGGTGGTTAGAGCGATCAGAGAAGTGTAGCATCCTCTGACTGTTTTTGTTTGCCACACCCCTCAGCCCCAAATTTAAAAAGGATGGAAAGAAAAGAAAATGAGGTGCCTTCAGGAGAGGGAGGAGCTCTTTCCAGTAGAGTATGGAGGTGTTGAGGATACATTTTTGGTCTTCCTCCTGACTTACTGTGTACATTAGAAAAGCCTCCGTATTTTTACTTCTGTATACTTCGATAATCATATGTTAGGATAATCCTCAACACTTGTAACCAAACGATAGGGATAAAGTGAATATTTGTGAATCAAATAACATCTGGTGTTTTACACCTATGAATTTTGTAAATAGCACCGACCTGTGATCTTGTATCTTTGCAGACACATATTTTGGCATATTAAAATAGTTATGGTACTCCAGATTGTCGACTGAACTCCAACTACCCTAAACAGTGTACAAATCCTCTACCGGCTTCCAGGCATCAGTGAGGATGCTTCTAATAAGATGGTCACTGGCATTGGTTGTTTGTGACTAGGGGTGCCTAGGAGGCTCGTGCACTCTGAATGTCAAGCCCTTCCAAGAAGACACGTCAAGGTGCAGCAAAGCAGAACCTCTTCAGTTTGCCTCAAAGTGCTGTAACACCAGGGCTTTGACTCACTTGCCTTCCCTCTCCTGTTACAAGCTAAAGAGACCAACTTGAATGAGCTCATTCGGCTGTATTGTTTCCCTCCAAAACGGCTGTGACTTGAGGAAGTATTAAATATTGACGCTGCAGGTAAAACCTAAGGGCCCTAATCGGTTCTCCAGCCTCCTGCTTCCTTTTCCCAGAGTATAATAAGTCAAAACAAACTCAAGTAGAGGGCAAATTTTTATCAAGGGGCACTAAAATTTCAAATTAGATAAACCAAGCCCAAAGCATTAGAATATGGATGTCTCTAGCATTCAGTGCCTAGATGTGGCCAAGAACTGGGTCTCCAATTAGACAGATTAGACGGCTCTTAAGGCCAGGTTTATTGGAAAGAAATTAGGCCAACTTTAATTTGGAAGTGAATTGTTTTAACATCCTTTGGTAGAGATGTTCAGCTCTTTGAAAAGAAATAAATTCACTTCACCAATATAAAAAGCGTCCTCCTTGGGCCTTATTCTGATTTGCAAACAAGTAGACCTCTTCAGCGAAAAGTGAACAGCAGACCCAATGTCTGTGGCTGTAGGGTCCTTATCTAAAAAACATTTATTGTAGACCCTCAGTTTGCCAGGCCCTGAGCCATAGGATCATGCTTTGTGACAGAACCCACCACTACAGCACTAACAGGTAAGTGTCCCTCAAAGTTGCAAGCTCTCTTTTTTTTTTTAATTTATTTATTTTATTTATGGCTGTGTTGGGTCTTTGTTTCTGTGCGAGGGCTTTCTCTAGTTGTGGCAAGCGGGGGCCACTCTTCATCGCCATGTGCGGGCCTCTCACTATCACGGCCTCTCCCGTCGCGGAGCACAGGCTCCAGACGCGCAGGCTCAGTAATTGTGGCTCACGGGCCCAGCCGCTCCGCAGCACGCGGGACCCTCCCAGACCAGGGCCCGAACCCGCGTCCCCCGCATTGGCAGGTGGATTCTCAACCACTGCGCCACCATGGAAGCCCCCGCAAGCTCTCTTTTTTAAGCAATCCAGCCTCTCTATAAAAGACATGTTTTGCCTACAAAGCCTCATTTATTGAGTTAAATATAAAAATCTATTAAAGAGATCAGACGTCTAGAATCATTTCTACATTGCTGCTGTTGTTATTGCTTTGTCTTGTTCTTAATTCAAAAGATAAATTAGAAGCCTGGATCTGCTTCCATGCCACTCCCCATCCCATGGTACATGTTCAAGCCCACATACTTTATCTGGAAATGTACACGCATTAATCACTCTCTCCTTAAATTTCAACCTACTATTTATCAAGAGGCCCCCAGCTTCCCTCGGTGACCATTGTGTCTGAGCGCTGGATCCTTTACACCATGTGGAAAAGAGAACTCCCAGACAGTAACACGCAAACTTTAATAACATACATTAGTCATACATGTACGGTTTTGACTCAGATTTCAACTGCTCTCCAGTATGAATAATTCAACGTCCCTGCCCAATTGTTCCTGTAAGGATACGATATGAATTAAAAGCCTATAAGCCGTGTTACTAAACAATGCTCTGCATTTTCCCGCAGCAGTTGTGTGCAGATAGAGACACGGCCATTTGTATTTCAGAGTTCATTTTTCCTGCAGTCCTAAACTCTCCTTCCCCTTGAACACTGCTTCTGTGACCCAGTTGCTATACCTCTGATCCGCTGCACCCCAGTGGCTGTCACAAGTCTCCCTCCTTCCCAGGAGTTGAACACACAATAGAGAAAAGGCCCTGGCTGGGAGGTTCAGCCGCCATTAACCCCTACCAGCTGTGCCTGTGGGGAGCCTTCTGGCCTGAATGTCCTTTCTCTGCGGCCGCCTTCATGCCACTAATCTAACCATTGTTAAGGAGGAATGCTGACAGGAGAAAAGAAATTTTTCTTGTGTCCATGCAAGTGTGTGTATCCATGTGTAAGTGAAGGAAGAGTGAAGGCTAATTTCTATAGTTGGCATGAATGGAAGGATTGGGAAAAAAACCTAGTTAAAATGTGTTTACTTGCTTAAAAGGCTCAGTCAATTTAAATAATTTCAGTAGTGTGCTCTATTTTTTTTTAGGGAGGGGGGAAGAAACTAGTTACTATTATAATTTTCGTTAAATCCTATGAGATGTTTGGGCATGTTTAAGACTTTTCAAATTCACTGCTGGCAGAGAAAAATTGAATTGAATTTCTTAAAAATACAGGCATAAAGTTACAGACACACAGAATTACTCACTTCTAATGGACCTTAAAAAATTCAAGAAAGAGAACTGGTTATACGGGTCACATTTCCTTCAGAAAAACCATTCACATTTAATGCTTAGGAAAGTCTTAAAAAATCTTTTAGGATTGAAATGGGAAAGGATTTAAGTTTATCAACCACTTTCAGAATGAGCAATAAATCTAAAAAGAGGCACTGTATTTTTTAAAAAACAAATTTTACTTTCAAGGAACTTTCAAGTTGAATAAGGGAACATGGTTTTCTCTTTAGTTTTAAAGAAGACATATTCAGACAGAACAGGAGAGACTACCTGAAGTAGTAACTTTGTGAACTTAGAAAGCCAGGCAGGTGACAATAATGACCACAATTCTAATTACAGTGCCAAGCAAATATCCTACCTATTTGAAAAGTTTACATAATTTCTACCTTTGAGGCTTTCATTTGCTTTTTCAAAAGCACTGGCATTGAAGAGAAACTATTCTTAAATTTAATGCTCGATGTTATCATTTGGTAAAGTTCTGTAAAACACAACAGTTGGCCTATTTCAAATCAAATTAAGAATAATTCATGTAGAAATGTATTTTCTGGGCAATTAGACTGTATCGTAGTAGGGCAAATGTCTAATATAATAACACTCTACTTTGCATCTGTTCCTATGTCTAGACTGCTGCAATTACTGGTCCTTACAATACCAGCAGCAAGATAATGCTCCACTCACAGGTTTTAGCCATTAAAATTCAGCATTATCTTTCTTTGCCCCTTTATTACCTCAGTCATTTGATTGTGATAAAATAGATTTAATGAAGTTATACTTTTCTAAATTTGCATGCATATATTTACATAAATGGTGACTGCAGTATCAGGTACATTGTTTTCCAAAACATTAGAGGTAAATACCCTTGCATGCATCTCATTAAGGTACAGTGTGCTTGTTAAGCCAAAACAACAACAGCAACAACAGAACAGAAAAGCCCAGCTCTTAGAACACTGTACCTATCTCATAGCCACGTTTTAGCCTCTTCCATTTGCCACGAAGGAAATTATCCTAAAGAGGAAATGAATGTAATAGCACATGAACTGATGGAATAGATGAGAATAACAATGTAGTTTTGATTCCACTCACTGGCTTAATTATTCAATCAACCATTCAACAAATATTTATTGGGTTTCTCCAATATGCAAAACACAGTGCCAGGTTGTTTGGGAGGCACAGAAATGAATCCTACACACAGTCTTCACACAAGAAGTTTCCTACCTAATATGACAATCGCTGTGTTATATAAATAACTATCATTAAATAGAAATGTAATAATGCTATCTGTGGGTGCTCAGTTAAGCTATGGTAAAAGAAGTCATATCCTACCATCCCCCCAACTCTCATGGCTATTACAGTGATAATTTTCCAGCTCTACCCCATCTGTATTTACATCAGAAGTTCTCATAGGCAAAAGAACATAAATCCAGTTAAATGTAACTGAGAGAAATTATCCTTAAGATTTCTCCAAATTATCTCAGCTATTTGGATATGAACTATGTTCCCAGACTCTCTTATTTTTTGAAGTGTTTAGAGAAAGCTTATTGGTGCTTAGAACACCTTATAGCAGAAACATCATTGAAGGATCTCAGTATGTGTACTGCTTAGCAAATGCCAAAGGACTTGCATGTTGGGATGCTAATCTCTAGGTATTAAACCCCCTTTCTCCCTTGTCTAAGAGCTACAATAAGAACAAACAAGTGATTTCAACATCTAGGGGATTTGCACCAATCCAGTTCACCCCACTATATAAAAATACACTCATTTAATCCTAAATATAGTAAGACTAATAAGACATTGTTTCAGAAACTCTCTTTGCCTCCATAGATAAATAGCCAGAGGAGAAATCCATATTCTTCAGAAATTTGGTTAATATAACAAAAAGAAAGGAAGTAAAGTTGTTTTAACTTTTGCTGATATAAAAGGGTACATTGGTCCTATACTTTCTAGGTAATAAAAAAGTCCTGAGTTTTGTTTTGGATGGTTAACAGAAATTAAAAATAGAATAAAAGAGCAACATTTCAAAATCAATATGATGGTTCCAGCCAGGAGAAAAGTGACTAATGCCCATGGTATCTCTGTGCCCCCTGAATAAAGGCAAATTTGATCTAATTATGACACCAACTACAACAAAAAGTCCTAATGTTTTCCCCATAGTCTGGAAAATAATTTAGACTCATGACCTAAACATGCTTTCCAGCCTTATCTCCTTCTACCCATCCCTACATCTTAACCTCCACTCAATGGTCCTACCCCCCTTTGTAAGAGTCAGCTGTGGGCTTCCTGCCTCTGTTCCTCTTCCTCACCCAGTTCCTCTATCCACCCTTCCTTTCCCCAACTCTGCCTATGGAAATCCCACTCATCCCTCAAGGACCATATCAAATAAACTTTCCTCTGATTCCTCCCAACCACGTTTACTCATTCTGTAAATTTTCATGGCCTTTTATTGACGGTAGTTTGCCAGACTCTAACAAAACCTTTCAAAATGCCACAACTAACAGCAATTTCACTTCAAAACTCTATCCACAAAAATACACTTGTGCATAAAGGAATGTCCATGGATGTTCACTGAAGCACTGTTAGTACTTGTAAAAAATAGAAACGATGGAAATGCTCATCGAGAGAAATATCCAAACAAATTATGTTGCAGCTATATATTAGAATATTTACAGCCAATAGAAAGAACTAAGTAGATTGTTGTATAGTGTCAAGAAAAGAATGTCAACATATAGATACGGCACAAGTAAAAAGGAAACTGTAGAATACTGAGTATAAACTCATTTTTATGGAAGGAAGGAAGGACAGAAGGAAGGGAGAGAAAGACTAAGTGTATATGAGCACGTTTGTAAATGTTTAGAAAATTTTTAAAATACACATTAAAATGAATTATGGTGTTTATTGTGAAAGATGATAATGGGATAGGATAAAGGGTATTTAATTTTTTAATATTTTGGATTTTGAGTGTTGCCAACAAATTTGCATTGCTTTTTTAATTATTAAAAAAAGCGAAATTTCCCTCTACTGAACTGTACCATTTTTCACACTTATTGTAGCTCAGGTATGAATATTTCTGCATCTTCTATAAGATTGTAAAGCTTTCAGGAAAAGGAACCATGACTTGTTCATTTTTGCAAGGCCCGCTGTATCTTTAACAGTTGTTCTTTGTGAAGGATGTGGAGTTATTTATTGGATTGAAATGAGGCCCGTGAGTATCCTTTTGACTGTGCTTGGAAATTCCTCCAGGGTGTCATCTACATCAAGGACAAGGCCTAAATAAACCCAAGAGTAAAAAACAGCTTCTTCCAGGAGCAACAGGAACAGCAGAAAAGAGGGATGACAAGCACCGATCCAATTTCCCTCTCTGTCTCAGCAGATGTATATTTCCATCCCACCTTTCTCAAACCTGGATATATGTACAAGATATGAATGTGTGAGAGAACAAGAAAATGAAAAGGAAATAGAAAATTTGTTTTTAAAAAGACTACCCAGGAGGCTTTTATCAAAAAGGCAAGAGAGAACAAGTGTTGGTGGGGGGTTTGGAGAAAACAGAACACATGTACACTGTCGGTGGGAACGCAAACTGGTACAGGCCACTTATAGAAAACAGTAAGGGAGGTTCCTCAAAAAATTAAAAATAAAACTACTATATGATCCAGCAATCACACTTTGGGTATATAGCCAAATGAAATCAGTATCTCAAAGATATCTACATTCCCATGTTCATTGCAGCATTATTCACAACAGCCAAGATATGGACACACCTGAGTGTCTGTCAATGAATGAAGAGATTAAAAAAATATACATTGGGGGCCTCCCTGGTGGCGCAGTGGTTGAGAGTCCGCCTGCCGATGCAGGGGATACGGGTTCGTGCCCCGATCTGGGAGGATCCCATATGCCGCGGAGCGGCTGGGCCCGTGAGCCATGGCCGCTGGGCCTGCGCATCCAGAGCCTGTGCTCCGCAACGGGAGAGGCCACGACAGTGAGAGGCCCGCATACCGCAAAAAGAAAAAAAAATATATATATATATATATACATTATACACACACACACACACACACACACACACACACACAATGAAATATTATTTAGCCATAAAAAGAAAGAAATTCTGCCATTTGCAACTACATAGATAAAGTTGGAGGACATTATGCTACATAAAATAAACCAGACACAGAAAGACAATCTCACTTATATGTAAAATCTGAAAAAGTAGAACTCGTAGAAGCAGAGAGTAGAACAGTGGTTGCCAAGGACTGAGGGGTGGAGGAATTAGGGAAACGTGGGTCTAAGGGTACAAACTTTCTGTTTTAAGATGAATAAGTTCTGAGGATCTAATGTACAGCATGATGACTATAGTTAATAAAACTGTATTGTATACTTGAAATTGCTAAGAAAATAGATCTTCAGTGTTCTCACAACACACATATACACATACAAATGGTGATGGATAAGGTGATAGATGTATTAATTAGCTTGATTGTGGTAATCATTTAATGATTTATACATATATCAAATTATCACATGGTACACCTTAAATATACACAATTTTTGTCAATTATACCTTAATAAAACTGGGGGAAAAAAGTCAACCCAAGAGACAACAATCATAAAATTGAAAGAACAGGACATATCTAACTGGCTCCCAAATCAATAAAACTTTGCTATACTGCTGTTTTTTGCCTCTAATTCTATCCACCCCACTCTTTTAACATGAGAGAGTGAGTCATGAAATGGTTATGAGAACAGGTTTTGCAGTCCTAAGGGATCTGGTTTCAAATCCAGGTCTATCATTGACCGGCAACTTTGGGTGTGTTACTTAACTTCCCTGATCTCCAGCTTTCTTGTTGGCAAAATGGATGAAAATACAATTGTCTAAAACCATGGTTTTGAGAATTAAATGAAGTAGCATATGCAAAATACCTGGAAAATGCTGAAGACATGACTGTTCATAATTGTGGAGCCCTCTCTCTCCTGATGCTGGCCCTCCCTGCAGTCTTCTCCTGCCAACAGGCCCATACTGTCCCCATGGCCCTCCTCTGGCATCCTGTCGCATTATCATCCCCAACAGGGGAGCATCCAGAATTCCAATTCGGCCCAAACCTCTGCAAGATTGCCCCTGCTCTTTATTCCTCTGATGCTGGCAATCGTCTCCCCTGCTACTCATTCAGCCCCCAAACCTCCAACCAGCCCCCAGTTCCCCTCTCTCCATGTCTTTATTTCTTCTGAAGCTCAGAGAGCCTTAAAACCTGATTAAGTTAAGGGCCATGGGAGCTTGGGTTCAGGCCTCAGAACTGCTTCTTTGGTCCTGAAACAACTCAAACTCAGTGACCTGGACTCAGTGACCTGGACTCAAGTCAGGACTTGTGGCTCAAGACTGTTGTCAGTGATAATTCTGTACATTCTCGGTAACGAGACAATGACAGTTCCCCAAGAACCACCTTGAAAGCAGTGGCTCCATGGGAAAATTCATTCTGAGTCTTAAGCAAATGATCTAGAAGTGGTCTTTGAGAAGATAAGCCACTTGTAAGGGTGGGGCCCCCTGCATAGGAGCTAATACTGTTTAAGAGTGCTGCTAATTTAAAAAATTTGACCTGCAGAACATTATCAGAAACCTCAATATGCCATAAAACATACATAAATTCATTCACTCATTCATTCCAAATATTATTGAGCACATGCTTTATGTCAGACACATTTCACATTTCTACCCTTCTGCAGCTTCTGGTCTCCTGGGGGAGTGAGATGAGCAATGCCTGCTTGAACCAGGAGCCTGGAGAAGACACTGATCAGGGACTGGTAATGGTGAGAAAGAGCTACCTCCAGGGAGTGCTCAGGACAGGCATCTCCAAGTAAAGGTGCCATTGAAGGTAAGACCTGAATGATGAGAAACCATGGGAAGATCTGGGAAAAGTATATTCTAAGCAAAGGGCTAGGATCTTAAGGAAGAACAAGCCAGATATGTCCAAGCCATACTATAACCAAATTCTTTTAAGAATCAAAACTCATAATTCATTACTTTCTTACTAAAAATTTATTCTACTTTTCCCCTTGTCACTGGACATTATTTCTGTGATTGAGAAAGCAACAAAGAGACAAGATAAGAAGATGGTATCAATCAGCACACTTGTTTTTCTCCTTGAAAAATTATTGTAACTTTCTAAACAGGTGGTACAAAGGAATGTTGATTGGCTTATTGAGAAAATAACTAAAGCTAAGCAGTATGGGACTTTTCTGATATTTTTATTCAGATGCAAAATGTCTAGCTAGGCCATTCACTATCTCTGATAATAATCTGAAAATATTTAAATGTGGGTTTGTTTGTGTTTTTGCCACTGAAGATAAAAAGATACTTATACTTCTACTGAGGATTTACAAATGTCAGTAGATAAATTTTTAAAGGCATACTAAGGATACACATTTGAGCAATAATTCTAATTAACACAACCCTACTCTGTCCCAAAAGAAGGGTATTGGCTGAAAATGGCAAACCACAGACTCCAATGTGACACAAATGTGGAGGTGTTGTGGTATGGTGAAGCCTCTACTTTTGTTGGTGTGTACCTAATTCACAGCTCTCCAGGCTTTCACAATCTCAACTTATTCAGTAGTGGAAAGATGGAAGGACTTGTTCTGGCTGTGCCTCAGGAACTCTTTGTCAAACCTGAGGTACGCCCCTTACCTTCTCAGCCCTTCCCTAGCTTCATGCGAAAAACAAGACAATGCATTAATTTAGTGTTTCATTCAACTTGGAAGTTGACCGTGAGTAGTAGCTTTCAGGCCTCTTCTTTTTCAATATTGGAATCTTTTTTTCTGGTGAGATCTTACAGGGAACTCCAGCAGATAAAACTGAGCTCCTCTAGTTGTAGGTCCCCTTCCTTCCCTTAGGACATCCACGGCACACGGCGGTAGAGCCCAGCTGTACGTGCAAACTGCACGTGCAAACTGTGACTTTTCATAGGCCACTATCACTGTTTTCTAATGAAATAAAACAGGTTAGAAAAGAGAGCACTCCACACATAAGAAGGATCCATGTTATTTAGTGGGGAAAAAAATAGTTACATTCAACAAATATTCAATATCTATTTGATGGACATCAAAATCAGCTGAACAAAACAGATAAAAGCTATTGTCAAGGTGGAACTTATATTCTAGTATGATATTTATACATATATATCATATAAAATATATATTACAGATGGTCTCTGACTTCTGACGATTCAACTTAGGATTCTGCAAATTTACTATGGTGCAAAAGTGATACACATTTATTAGAAACTGAACTTTGAATTCTGACCTTTTCCTGAGCTAGCACTATGCAGTACTATACTCTCTCATGATGCTGGACAGCAGCAGTGAGCCTCAGCTCCCAGTCAGCCATGTGATCATGAGGGTAAACAGCCAGTACACTTACAACCATTCTGTAGTCACACAACCATTCTGTTTTTCACTTTCAGTACAGTATTCAGTAGGTTACATGACACATTTAACACTTTATTGTAAAATGGGCTTCGTGTTACATGATTTTGCACAACTGTAGGCTGCATGGAAGTGTTCTGAGCATGTTTAAGGTAGGCTGGGCTAAGCTATGATGCTTGGTAGGTTAGGTGTATTAAATGCATTTTAGACATGATATTTTCAACTTAGGATGGGTTTATTAGGACATAACCCATCATAAGTCGAGGAAGATCTATATATGTATATATACACACACAAACACACACACACAAAGAGAGCAAGAGAAATAAGTTAGAAGGTCACTGGTATAGATAATCTCTTAAACATATTCTAAAGTTTATGATTAAAATCAGATCCATTTTAACACTACTGAAAAATTTTACAGTTCTGGAATATACTTATGAGTCTGTAAGCTTGATAAATACTATTCACTCAGTGGCATTTTAAAATATTTAATGATGCTATCAACAGGCCAACTACGTCAACTGACCAAGTCCTTTTTTGGGAGTGAAAAACTACACCATCATTGCCTGCGCTGATGCACTGACACCACACCACTGACAGGAGAAAGGGCTATAGGGTCAATGGAAGGGTTCCTGGCAGGTGGCCGAACCTGGGTGGAAGGGTTCCTGGGTGGCCAGATTTGGAGTTGAGGGCACCTGTAAATCAAATGTCCTCGCTGCTATGGGAATCCACATAAGAAAGGGCATTTCTCTGGCTTTTGTCAGCTTTCATTTTTTAACTGAAGGTCAACTTTCTCTTGACATCTTCTTGAGGCCCCACAGCTGGTAGCGACCTCTCTCTTCAGTGGTTAGCTCTTTGTTACAATTTTTGCTATAGCAAGGCTTGTCAATCTTCATTGTGCATACATACCACCTAGGGATCTTGTCAAGCGGCAGGTTCTGGTTCAGTAGGTCTCGGGTGGGTCCTGGGACATTGCGTTTCTAACAAGCTCCCAGGGACCATGCTGTGAATAGCAAGATGGTACAATACTTACACACACACACATCCCACATGTGTACACACATG
Source organism: Mesoplodon densirostris (assembly GCF_025265405.1). Classification (NCBI taxonomy): domain Eukaryota; kingdom Metazoa; phylum Chordata; class Mammalia; order Artiodactyla; family Ziphiidae; genus Mesoplodon; species Mesoplodon densirostris. Next base: position 39,703,564 of record NC_082669.1, read on the forward strand.
CTTATCAGGGGTTTGTCAATGTGTTGAGGACAGGGATTGTGACATATCCATCTATAGCTTGCTAGTGATAGGGAACTGTATACTTTGTGGACTACAATTTGGAAAATTAAATGACTGATCACAAGAGCTTTTTATATTCCAATCATTTGGATTAAAATATTGTGAAATGGAGTAAATACTAATGATTTGTGTCTAAAACATCATCTCTACCATATTCTACTTGAATTCTGCATCAACATTTATTGTTCATGGTCTCTATGAGCACCATGAAAGTGTTTAAATAGGCACATAGCACCCAGTGGAACATGAAAACACTGCATTACTGGTGCAGAAATACTCCTTTGTAAAAAACATTTATTATAAAATATATACTAAAAAATTTTAAAAGGGGGTATATTTATTTCCATTATAGAATTTTATTTACATGAAAAAAAGTTCATCTCTAAGACTTCTTTAAATCAGAAGCTGCAAACTATATGGCAGTAGGCAGAACTCACCCCTTTAGGTACGTTTTACATGTATGTTTTAAAATTAGTTGCCAAGAGTTTAAAATCAAGTAATTTCACATAAAATTAATCCAGATTTCTGACTCTTCTCGAAAAATCAGAAAATCTTGTACTGTTGGGTTCTCTATTCCTCAGTGAATTAGGAGAGGCTGTAGCTTTTAACATGCCTTTTTCACTTATGTTGCTGTTCTACGCTCCTAGGCTGGGGATTTGTAAATCCTACATTACATAGTAAGTTCTCTTTGTGTATTTATGTTATGATTTGTATTATGTGAATTCACCAAACATATATCTTTCCCAGAATATATTCACTGCTTAAAAATATATTCAGAGGGCTTCCCTGGTGGCACAGTGGTTGAGAGTCCGCCTGCTGATGCAGGGGACACGGGTTCGTGCCCCGGTCTGGGAAGATCCCACATGCCGCGGAGCGGCTAGGCCCATAAGCCATGGCCGCTGAGCCTGTGCATCCAGAGCCTGTGCTCCGCAATGGGAGAGGCCACAATAGTGAGAGGCCCGCGTACCGCAAAACAAAACAAAACAAACAAACAAACAAACAAAATATATATTCAGAGACTTCCCTGGTGGTCCAGTGGGTAAGACTCCGTGCTCCCAATGCAGGGGGCCAGGGTTCAATCCCTGGTCAGGGAACTAGATCCTGCATGCCGCAACTAAGAGCTCACCTGCCACAGCTAAGAAGACCACATGCCGCAACAAAGATCCCGTGTGTCACAACCAGGACCCGGCACAGCCATAAATAAATAAATAAATACTTTAATATATATATATATATATATTCAGATACATTATTTACTTGGCCATTTTTAAAGACTCTCTCCCATTTTTCATCTATCAGCAAATGTGTTCTAATGATCATATTAGTAATCTCCTCCGTATTTGATTTCTCTTAATTGGCTGGTCTCTTCTTTCTTCATTTAAAAATATACAAAGATATTCTATTATATATGTATTCCTATCTATTAAATGAATAAAACACTTAAAGAAGTAGATGATAATGACAAACTCATTTAGAAAATTGGTGGTGAAAGTTATATCATTCATATTAGAAAGATTACAAGCCTTCATCATGTTTCTCCAACATAAATGATTTCATTACAGACACTGAATCTCATTGGTCTAAATTACGTTTGTACAAAAATGGTTTCCACCAATGACTAGGCAACATTCATGCTATGTGGGTTTTAACTGCAATTCTGTTACCTCTTGTTGCAACATTTGACATTTGTAAAAGGTGAAAGATTTATGGAATCTGAAGAGAAACCAGAGTATTGGCATTTGAAAGAGTTAATAATCATTAAAGACATTATACCCATTACGCTTCCCCATATGAGTTTAATTATCTCTGAAGAGGGAAGCATAATGACCTACAAAGTGGGTATTTTCTTCCTTTTCTTATTTATCTGTTTTTCCTATTTCCTATCTGTTTTTGGACACGGGCTTTTCCTCTGCATCACATGTGGATTATTTTTCTCTGAGCACCTTTTTCTCAAATATGATTTTTTTTTTTTGGTCTGTGTTGGGTCTTTGATGCTGTGCACAGGCTTTCTCTAGTTTCGAGGAGCGGGGGCTACTCTTTGTTGTGGTGCACAGGCTCTAGGTGCGCGGGCTTCAGTAGTTGTGGCACGCGGGCTCAGTAGTTGTGGCTCACGTGGGCTCTAGAGCACAGGCTCAGTAGTTGTGGCACACAGGCTTAGTTGCTCCGCGGCATGTGGGATCTTCCTGGTCCAGGGCTTGAACCCGTGTCGCCTGCATTGGCAGGCAGATTCTTAACCACTGCGCCACCAGGGAAGCCCTCAAATATGATTTTATGTGATAGTTTGGTAAAGAAAATGTCCATGTGTCATTCAAATCTCCTCTTTGCATTCATTAGCACAGAAATGGAAGAGTCTCAACCCCCAAACACACCCCATCATAGTACACCCCACCCTTCACCTTTGGAAAGATGGCCAGCTTCCTGCTTATCAGATTATCATGCAAGGAAAGCCAAATGGCAGAAGAGAATGCCAAGAGAATTTTGATTCTTTACCTGATATGCTTTCACTTGGTATCTGTCTGTGATGTGAACATATACAACCCCATTAAGGTGAAACATCAAGGATTCAATGGCTAACTTCAGAAAATGTTGACACAACAGCTGTATTTTGAGAAATCAAGAGCAGATTCGTAAGCAAGTTCAGCAAAATGACCAACATGTTTACCCTCCCTGGAGCCCTTTCAGAGCAACCTGGCTTATCAGTGAGCTGAGCTGCTAGGAACATATATTCTGGAGGGTAAAATAGCCAACTCATTTTCATTCTGAAGTGGTGATAGTGCAGAAGTGACTCTTGCATTCACTCAACTCATTTTGTCACCCTTAACTTGAGAAAATAACTTATTTCTCTCTCAAAGATAACATTCTCTACGTGAAATGTTACAACTAGGCAGGATTCTGAAGTGCTTTAGAAAAATGGTATTTTGAGAATATTCAATGTACAAAGTCCTTCAGCAGCTTAATATATGTATATACTACAGAAGACTTAGCATATTGCTATGATATACTATTCATTTGGGACAACACACATGGCAAAATCTGTGTTTTGATGCAATGACACACAACTTCCCAGATGTGTTCTATACAAAGAACAGATAAATGTATAATTAAAGTTAATGTCTTAGAAGATCCTTCAGAAAAGAGAAAGGCATATGTCAACCAAGTAATACAGGTTTCTACCATATGTTGTGAATTGTCATCAAGAACTCAGTGAAAAGGAACGTTCACATCATGTTTGATGTTGAATTCCTTGACACCGTGAGCACGTAGACTCAACTGTCCCCTGAAATCTACACTTTTATACCTTGAAGTCCATTCTGGCTGGTACCATCGACAGAAGAGAGCCTCATGTCAAAACATTGCAAGTTAGGATTTCCAAGAACACTTCCACTGCCCCCGTATCTTCTTTTGAAATTTTCTTTTTTATTTTTATTTTTTTGCCATACGCGGGCCTCTCACTGTTGTGGCCTCTCCCATTGCGGAGCACAGACTCCGGACGCGCAGGCTCAGCGGCCATGGTTCACGGGCCTAGCCGCTCCGCGGCATGTGGGATCTTCCCCGATTGGGGCACGAACCCGTGTCCCCTGCATCGGCAGGTGGAGTCTCAGCCACTGCGCCACCAGGGAAGCCCGAAAGTTTCTAATTTTAAGTACGTGTCTCCAAAGTGGAAATCATAAGAAGTTTCAAATTTATTAAATCACTGTGGTTGCTTATGATGATATGGAATATCATTTTACTTATTATTCCTCCAGAATGACAGTTTGTATTCCAGGAATCGTATGGTTACACCATTGCCTGAATGTTCATCTGATCAAATACTTTGGGTCTCCTTCTGCATAATTTCTGTCCAGTTGCATGCGTTTAAGAGCTGAGACCTTTTAAATCATGCAACGTGTAAACAGCAGGTACTGTGCAAAGACACAACATTTATTAAAGTAAGCTTGGCTGTCAGTTTTCAAAGGAAAGATTTAAAAAATCTGCTTCAGATAAGAGTGTAAACCTTTGGAAGACAGGTATCTTTTAGAAACCATGAAGTCTAAGGAAGAAAAAAAATACAACTATTAAAATGCACATACACTGCTGGCTGGCACTGTTGTGACAGCCAGCAGTATCAGCGTCAGTCAATTATCTTCACAAATGCCTCTTGTGCTAATGAGCACTCACAAAAATCAGCAGACTTTTCTGGCAAGGAGAAAAGATCAGTTTCATTGCTTGCAGAACTAATTCAGGGTACAAAAGTGAAGGCTCCACCATCGCTGCCTCTTTTACTGCTCCTTTTGTAAAGGCTTTTGATGTGTACTGAAGAGCTGGGCCTGTGTTTGGGCCTCTTCATCTCCAGTTCATTGCCTGCCATTAACATACATATCCATATGAAAAGTTCGCTAAGTCACTAACAGCTGTCCAGAAAGGAGTTTGAGAAGGAAGGGGAAAAAGGACCTATTCCTTCTCAAAATGCTGACAATACTATTTAGCCCCTTTTTGGCAATGATATACCTAACTTTTAAAAGCCGCCTTTCACTCAAAAAAGGACTAGGCATAATACAACATTCAAGCACATAGTGGTTTTTCATTTTGAAACAGTCATTTGCTGTATTCAGGAAAAAAAAGTCAGTAGTTACCAGATGCAAAGGAAATCCATCATTCATGATACATATGTATATAGTGGGTGCGCGCGCGCACATGCGTGCGCACACACACACACACACACACACACACTCTATATTGTTTTTGCAAGATGCTAAATAACCTCACATCTTCCATTTAACCCAGAGGAAAACCCCCTGCAGCAGATGCTCATGAGAGGTTTTATGCCCATTGCCTTCTTCAATTTATGACACTGACAGTTATCTATGCTCGATTTGTTATCAATGGATACTGTGTTAGTAAAAGAAAATACTACCAAAAGTGTGCCATAAAAATTTTTTTGAAGATTTAAAATCTCTCTCTAGATGAGTTGATGAAAACTCCTTTGAGGGGGAAAAAAAACACAAATCAGAAATGTACAGGCCATCTGAACATGGGGGAATCATATTACACATTTTCAAGTTCGATAAGACCATTTCAGATAGCTGCATAACTGGATGATTTTGTCATCTCATCCATGGTAAACAGTTTCTAATGACAGTGATATAGGTCAACTAATGCACATCTTACAAGAGGGATATAGTTAGCTTTCCTTTAAGAAGAGGTTCTGAAGCCCAGAATGGGAAGAAATAAATAGACTTTAAATTAATGAAAAAGGGTGCTTCCCAATCATTTGGTCTGTGGTTTAGTTGTGTCAGACTCAGAAAGAAAGCATGTGATGGATAAATGCTTTTCCTCCCAACCCCACCCCCAGGGAGTTCATGACCCTGGGGCCATCTCAAGGGACACACTGCACCCGACTTTGCTAGGCCAGAGCAGGAAAACGAGGGCAGGCCATTCTCTGTCAATTATCAAGGTTTGATGACGTTTATAAGAAGAATCTTTCCTTCCTCTTTCTTTCTTCCCTTTTCCCCTTCCTTCCTTTATTCCTCCCTCCCTCCCTTCCCCTTTCTCTCTTTCTCTCCTTTCTTTCTTTCTTTCTTTCCTTCCTTCTTTCTAAATCAGAACCACAATGCTAGGGAAAGCTAGTAGCTCCCAATTCTGTAAAAATTCTATTCCTGTATGGACCCTCCCCCCATGCAGAAGCAGCTTGTGCTACATAAAAACCAAGACTTTAATCCCACTTGTTGCTCCCCCCATCTTTTTTTCCCCACTTTCTGTTCTCTTTTCGGCAGCATCTCTCCTAGAGCCGTCACTAAAAATCTTTAACTTGGCCTATTTTGATCTGAAAATTAAATCTTATTTATTATGCATCCTGTTTGTTGTCCTTGAAGAACCCCAGCATTCATTTAAAGGGGTCCAGAATGACTTCTTAAACACATTTCTCTCTTTGCTGCAATTAAACAAAGTGGAGCTGTGATTAGTCCTCCACAGGGGGGAAAGAAAAAGACACCCTTGAATCAAAATGGGGGGACCTGGCTGGGCATTATTGCCTCACAATGCAGGAGTTTATTGCTGAAACCTGCTTATCCCCCAGCTCCACACTCCATGGGAACTTCAGTCAGGTGGAAAGTTATTCTCTTCTCTGCCGAAGCAGCTTGAAGTATCCTAAGTCCTGCTAAAGCCCCTAAAGCTCTTCCTCGTAACTGAGACATTTAGGATAATCTTTATAGGAGTTTTGCATGAGCTTCTGCTTTTTGTTGCACTTCGAAGGAGAGTTAATGATGAGCTTTCACTGGCTTCTTTTTTTTTTGAAATCTAAGCCAAAAAGCGCCTGTTTAAGTACCACCTCCCTCCCGCCCTTGGGAAACCACTCAAGAGGGCTTTGCTTGGCTCTGTGTTCATGACACATAATGAAAACAATTTTACGCTGTGGAGGGAAGTATTGGGCAATTACTGATGTAACAGCCACCTGCAGTAGCGAGCCGTGGCTGCAGCATTGCGCAGTTCATGAATATTTTATGGTGTGATGTTATTTTGAATGGCTGGGGCAGGTGAAGGGGGCCGAGGGTGTAATAAGTAACTCTGCTGGAGGCTGTGTAGCTGCTCTGTTTCCCCGCAGAGCCCACAGTGTAACACCAAGAAGCATCCTGACCCCGCCTGGATCGACGCGAGGGCAGCTGAGTCTGAGGCAAGATGCTATGACAAGTCATGGTGGGCACCCTTTACAAACCCTTGTCTGCCGATTTTACACACGATGTCCAGCTTGAAAAGCCCTGGCATCAATCTTGTCCAATTTAATTTGATAAATTAAGTGTGGATAAGGATTAAATGAGAATTTCGTAATAGAGAAAACTTGTCCTTACTCCCTAATCCAGTTAAGATAGTATGGGAGAAACCCTATAAAATATAAGGCAGTGGCTTGGAAGGAAAAGTGAAAAAATGAGAGAGAGAATCGCTTGTTGTTTAGTGACATTATGTTCATATATAAGTTGAATGAAAACGCTATTTTTGCTTTCCGGTGTTTGCATATGAAATATACACAACCTACATACACACATATCTAGCATCATATGTGCATATTTTATAAAGGACCTAGAAATACAGGAGAGAAATCAGGATTGCAACATGTTTTATGTAATAAAATATGGCTATTGAGAATTGTTCATGAATAGGTGGAATATTTTGAATATAATTTCCTTTTTCAAATGTTATTTTCCTAACAGGAAATGTCAAGATTTAAACTGAGTATCACAGCATAAAGAATACACTTCCAGCATTTCAGACTTTGTGATTCTCCCTACTGGCATACTTAAGATTTCAGGCACAAAAATCATATTGTATATGACCAAGATACAAACAGTATAAAAATTATTTTACATGACAGTTACATTTCTATAGAATGTAATTGTATGAACTAGTTTAGACAGTTGATGGAAATTCAAAACAATGCAATGTGAGACTCTATTAAAATTCTTTTTTAAGTGTGTGTGTGTGTGTGTGTGTGTGTGTGTGTGTAGAATGGTAGAGTGTGCTTTTGAGGAAGAGCCTGGGAAGGTTGTACATTAGACTTCAGGATGAATAGCTTTGTCCTAGAGAACATGCTTAGAAAAAGATACAAAAGATTTGCAGAATCCTGGACACAAACTGGCATAGAGAACAGAAATCCTGAACAGAAGCACAGAAGGAAAATGTAGCAGACTAGACATTCTGAGAATAACGTGGGGCAACAGAGGAATTGCCAGAGTGATAATTTGGAGATTATAAAAGATACTCTCTACTTTTTGTAAACGGTAGTTTTATTGGTATGCTCATAACATTTCATAACATTAATTTAGAGCTTGTACCAGAATGAAATAATGTGGTGATATGTTAAATTTTCCACTTTAACATTCACCTTGTAGTAGAATTTTGAAGTACCACTGCTGCCAATGGTTGACAATCCCATTTGCACTTCAAAAATTATCAAATCAGGATGACAAAAATGATAAGTGTTTATACATCCTGGGCATGAGCCACTTTATCAAATGGCAGTACACTACCTAAATCCTAATCTTATTATTTATAATTGGCATTACTATCTAGTATGTCCATTGGAAGAATTGTCTCAGCTTGCTTGAATATGCCATCTATACATAGGTACAATGGCAGTCCTTTTTAAAATATTGGTACTTTTCATTTGCAAAGAGGAAATGATGACATCAGATGATCTTGTTAAATCATGTCACTGTGAGCCACCTCTCTCCACAAACAGCATGAATCAAGAGAAATGCAATAAAATACCAAATAGTGTTAAATGGTAATATTAATAGAAATCAACATATATTCAAGAAATTCCAAAATATTTAATTTTGTCTCACTAAATGTATTTTTTCTGCTTCAGAATGTATGTTAAAGGTGCCCTGATTTAGTAATTTTATAAAGAGCAAATTATAAACATGCAGTAAATTTCAGATTCTTGTAATTAGATTTTTAGCTTAAGAGATATTAAACTCTGTATGTAAACGACATTATTTAAAAGACTGTCTTCTAAAAGAAAATTGCTGTTTGACAATTCTATAGAATATTCAAGAAAGGTAATTATACTGCTCTGGTTGTTGAAGATGCAGGTGTTGAATAAGGTCACTGCTTCGGCTTTTGCGGAAAACTCCAAGGAAGAAGAGAAAAGAGATGTGGTGACAAAACTCCACTGCCAAATCTTTATCCTCAAAACATCAGAATGTTGGTTCATATTGTCTCCCTCTGCTCTTATGGGTAACACAAAAATGATCAGATGAAAAATTCCCAGCGAAGGGCTTCCCTGGTGGCGCAGTGGTTAAGAATCCGCCTGCTAATGCAGGGGACACGGGTTCGAGCCCTGGTCCGGGAAGATCCCACAGGCCGCGGAGCAACTAAGCCCATGCACCACAACTACTGAGCCTGAGCTCTAGAGCCCGTGCTCCGCAACAAGAGAAGCCACCGCAATGAGAAGCCCGCGCACTGCAACGAAGAGTAGCCCCTGCTCACTGCAGCTAGAGAAAGCCTGCACGCAGCAAAAAAGACCCAACGCAGCCAAAAGTAAATAAATAAAATAAAATTTTAAAAAATGTTTAAAAAAAAAAAAAGAAAAATTCCCAGCCAATCTATCAACGCTGAGAAGCTGTGATGAAAGAAAGCAGATTTCTCTGTAAAATTCATATGGGACACTGCTATTTTCAAATCAGATATTAAAATAAAACATCAACCACAAAATGGGGGGCATTTTTTTAAATCAAAGGCCATATAATAAAAGGGGAGAAAAAAATGACCACAGTAAAAATTCATCTTGACTGACCGAGTTTTACAGAGATGCTTATGGCTTTTACATTCATCTATTTACTCAGATATAGGTAACACACCTAGAAGAAAATTGAGAATTACAAATTTAATTAAAATTTAACTAAATTATTTAATTCAACTCTAATGTTTTGTAATATTAAGAAATGTTGGGCCTAGAGAAGCCCTAAACGTCTTTATCTTTTTGAAGAGTAAAACGCTTTTCATGGACAGTGGGATGTAAAACCCCAAATGTGCATGTGCACAGGTGCACACACACACAACTGAGTGGCCAGAGTTACTGAAAAATATGTTCTAAGAGATACCGAATCTTTAGCTCAACAGCAACCATAAGGCTTGTTCTGAGTTTGAACACATATAAAGGTTCCAAAAGACGTTTATGTTATCCCTTCAACATTGGACGAGGACCAGAAGTGAACAGATCATAGGTCAATAAAAAGACAAGACGAACACAAAGATTTTAGGCGTTTGCACTTTGTACTTCTGGCCTTTCCCACAGATACTTAGAGTTGTTTTTGAGTTGAAAAAGAAAAGGTGGGTGCCGCAATATTTTAAGTCCCTAAACTATTCCCATATTTTGAATAGAAATTTAAGAAAACAGCAAGAACATCACAGCATTTTCTCTTCCTCTTGATGAAAACATACCCAATGATTTTTTTTTTTTTTTTTTTTTGTGGTACGTGGGCCTCTCACTGTTGTGGCCTCTCCCTTTGCGGAGCACAGGCTCAGCGGCCATGGCCCACGGGCCCAGCTGCTCCGCGGCATGTGGGATCCTCCCAGACCGGGGCACGAACCCGTGTCCCCTGCATCGGCAGGCGGACTCTCAACCACTGCGCCACCAGGGAAGCCCCCCAATGATTCTTATACTCTTAATTTTATGAAAGGTCTTTTGTCTCTAGTCTCTTTCCCATGAGTATGTTTCCTCTTCTACCAAATAGCTGAAGTCCCATCATTACTATTCATCTTTTTTCAATGTCTCCAGCCACTGAGCTCCTAACGGTACTTACTGCTTATCCTTTAATTGATGTTAACATACATTATCACTTAATTCTTTCAAATATATGCTTAGACCACAATGCAAATGGCACCCCCTAGAGTTGTGTAGTACAGTGGCCCCTGAATGCATGGACCTCCACTGTAGTGTAATTCCTAGCTCTTTAAGGGCAAAGGGTTTATTTTTCACACACCCAGCCCCCCACCATGCTTCCTCAGTGCCCTTCCTGTAACTGATGGTCAATTAAAACACACTCACCAATTTGAAACTACTCCATTTCTCACTCTTTCCATTTATATATAGCAGCTTAGGTTCACAAAGCACTTTCCATGGATAAGAGCGACTTGATTCCCACCACACATTGTCAGAACAGCAGGGAAGGACTTTTGTCCTGATTGCATGCCTCAGGGAATTGAGGCTCTGAAAGTGGCAGCTTCTAAACTTGAACTCTGTTCTCTTGACTCCCAATGCAGTGTTCTTGCTACTCTCTCTTTGATGCCTGTTTTCACAAAGTTGAATCATCAGAATTTGATTTAAAGAAGTGAAAAGCACCTGCATGCTGGCCAAGGCAGGGTTTGGGGGTGCTGCTTCTCTTAGGCTAGGGCAGGGAGCCGAGGCAAGGGCAATGACAAAAGGCTGCTGCTATACTGCCTTTCTTGAAAACAGGCTTAAATCTGTGCTGGGCAGGGTGAGGGGAAGGAGGGAGTAGGACACAATTGTGGTTGATGGACTGGATGATTCAAGGGTCCTTTGAAGCAAGTAGGTCTTAGAGCTCCCCAGCTACCTCTTAGTGACACCTATTACTGAAAGAAAACTGCCAGGGGAATGTAGGCATAATGGTGACGAGTTTAGACGTTGGGTAGTTTACCTTCTCATGAACAGAAATGCTGTCTGAGAAACCTGATGGGCAGAACATTTGAAGCTCTTTTCTGGTAGTTGCACAAAGGAAACTGGCTTTTAGCTAATGATGAAAACATGTTGGTTATGATTTCTCCTTTGAAGTCCAGCTTCACCAAAACAAGACTTCAGGAAATAGCATGTAGGTGTCATGAAGTTTTTATTAACCTGTACAGAGCAGTTGGCCCCCAGGATTTACTCTAAATCTTTTTAGGACAGAAGTAGCTGCACCATTTTATGTGAACGACATCCTTAGTCTATACTACTCCAAAATTCTAGCACAGGGGGACTTCCCTGGTGGTCCAGTGGTTGAGACTCTACACTCCCACTGCAGGGGGCACGGGTTTGATCAGTGGTTGGGGAACTAAGATCCCACATGCTGCCCATGGCCAAAAAAAAAAAAAAAATACACCCCCCCAAAGTTCTAGAACATTCTATGGCTTTCTGGAGAATGCAAATCCTACTTCTCTGAACTTACCTCACCTTTGCCAGTGCTCGTTACACATCAGCCTCACAGATTATTTCTGTTTCTCAAACATTTGAAGTTGGCCCCTTCCTTAGAGTCATTTTATTTGCTGTTTCTATGGAAGGGAATACTCTTCCCTAGGTGATCTTGCTGGCTGTTTTTATCCAGATTTCAGATGGAAAATCACTCCTCAGAGAGAGGTCCATTTATAACTGTCCCTCAACTGTCACAGCACCTTATGTCATTTTTGTGGTAACAGTCATGACCACCTGAAATAATTTGTTTATTACTTTTTAATGTTTTTCTTCCCATTGCTCCATGAGAGTCTTGTCTGCCTTTTTTTAAAATTGATTTTGGCTTTTAGAACAATTTTAGGTTTACAGAAAAATTGAGCAGATACTACAGCGAGTTCCCATGTATCTCCTTCTCCACCTCCCCTCCCTCACACAGCTTCTCCTGTTAGTAACAACTTATATTAGCATAATAAATTTGTTATAATTAATGAACCAATATTGATACACTACTATTAACTAAAGTTTATCATTTATTCAGATTTCCTTAGTTTTTACCTAATGTCCTTTTCTGTTCCAGAATCCTATCCAAAATAATATATTACATTTATTCGTCATGTTTACTTGGGCTCCTCTCTGATGTGACAGTTTCTCAGACTTTCCTTGTCTGCCTTTTTGACTGCTGATTACCAATGCTGAGAACAGGGCCTGCCATATAGCAGGCACTCAAAATATCTGCTGAGTATATGTATATGAGTTAATAGCTTAAGTGAGGAATTCACAATTAGTATTATGCTACTTTGCATTTGTTTAGCACTTTACAATTTACAAAATGCATTCATTTAACTTATTCACTCTCCTGATAATCCTGTGAGGTGGACTAGAAGTTAGCGAATTGCCTTTGGCAGTGAATTGCTGAGACTGCATTTAGGTTCCCTGATGATCCTATTCTTTCTACTACCCCAGTGGAAAGGATGGACCCAGGAAGAAAATAACAATGAAATCAATTTTATCTCAGGTAGTGGGTAAATCAAATGACAAAAGTGTCTATAATCTTCACTAAAATACAACAAAATGAATACACAAGCACAACACAGTAGATAGATAAATAGATGATAAACAGATAGATAATTCATGCTTGACTTAATTTTTTGGGTCAAGTTGATTTTACAGATGTAATTTTTTCAACGAACACCTAAACTTGTGTTTGTTGAGTGACTGTTTAATGACTCCTGATTATATATACATTGTTAAGGTTTAATTGGAAAATATAATTTATTAGCCTAGGGCAAAATTTTAAGAAAAAGCACCATAGTAGAATTGCTGTAACTTTGGTAAAACGTGTTATAGTTCTTAATCCTGGTAAGGGCAACAGTTAGTGGGATATCAGTATACAATTACTTAATTTCTGGGGTTATAGAATAATCAAACTTTTAAAAGATAGAAATCTAAATTCTAAGATTTTACAGAAATTACTTCTTTATTATGAATAATGGTATGGACTCTCACAGCTAGAAGGGACTTCTGTAATTTAACTTTCATTTTACAAGTGAGGATGCAAAAAGCAGAAAGAGGTTGAGTAACTTCCCAAAGTCAACACCAAGTTACAGTAAAAGATGAGTCTTGATCTCAGGCATTTAGTTTCCATTCCAGTGTTCATTCACTGTATCAAATTATGAGTTTAATACCTGAATCAAGGGAGTTTGAATTGAGTTGTTATTCTAATAACAAAGCTTTGCTTTTTAATGTAAGTGTAACCATTCATTTCCTTCTAAAAAGTGATAGATCAATTCTTTTTTTTTTTTTTTTTTGCGGTACGCGGGCCTCTCACTGTTGTGGCCTCTCCTGTTGCGGAGCACAGCCTCCGGACGCACAGGCTCAGCAGCCATGGCTCACAAGCCCAGCCGCTCCATGGCATGTGGGATCTTCCCGGACCGGGGCACGAACCTGTGTCCCCTGCATCAGCAGGCGGACTCTCAAACACTGTGCCACCAGGGAAGCCCAGATCAATTCTTAATGATTAGCAAATACTTTTACTTCTACCTATCACAAGTGTGTTGGATGAAAAAGGCCATGATTCCCCATTTTTTATGGAAAACTATAAAGGAGGAGTAACATACTTGTGTCAATCAGCATTTCTATTGAATTTTCATTCTATTTCTCCTCAAGAGAAAAATTAGCAACCTTTGTGGTTGCTTCTGAAATAGAAAGAGTATTCCAGAATAATGAAGTATTTTAGATACCAAATCAATACTTGCTGTATTTGAGTGACACAACAATTAAAAATACTGTTATAAATAAGCAAGAAACATGAAGTGCTCTCTAGATGGTAAAGAATGGTTGGGACTTGATACTACTGTTACCATCCTCCTCTATTGCAGGAATTTATAATGCAATAGCCAAGCCTACGTGAAGCTGGTGAATGTTATTTTTCAGCTCCATGTGTGATGCATAATGCCTCCTGACTTGATTAAATAAGCTTATTGGGAGGCAAATGTTATAGCTCAAAATGTTATATGGCATTTGGTGACGGTGAGTAGGTTTACGTCATAAGAATGGGAAAACCCTACTGATTCAGGGAAAGAAAAAGAGGAATATATTTGTTGTTATTGCTGTTAACAAATTAAGTTACTTCAGACTTTTGACTGAGCAGGTTATTAAAGAACAATATGTCCAAAAGAGATGATAACCTGCACATAAAATAAAGACACCCATAAGGAACGGTGATAAGACTCCTGGGGCAATACCCCAACTTTATTTTATCCTATCAGTGAAGGTGAACGTGAAGGATTATCAAGAGAGCCTAGATCATGATTAGGGGAAGGCAAACACTCACTTATGTAAGGAAGTAGCAGCTATCAATAGAGTTATGCTGTGATGTGCTTTCTTAATTAATGAACTGTTGTATTTATAGGTAATGCATGTTATTTTTTCATTCTAACTTACAAACACAGGCACAGACTTGTTCACTTTTGTTAAGAAACTAAAAGATGCAAGAAATGTCAAGGTATTTGCTCAAGGCCAACATGTGAGCTATCTACAGCTATAGTCTTGCAGAACCTGTGTGGTCAGAGAAATTAGTCAGTCAGTCAGGTTGTTGTCATTTATTGAGTTTTCTCTGTGTTTGTGGTTTTGAAGTAGAAAGAAAGCCAGAGGCAAAGCTACTGCTGACAAGAATTTAAAATTAAATCTTAAATTAAAAATTAGAAAGCCATCTCTTATGTGACTTTGGGCAGGCCACTTAACTTTTCCATTTTCCCTTGTTGCAAGAATAAAGTGAGAAGAGAGATTTGCTCTTAGAAGAATCATAGCATAGTGTTTAAGACTATAGGCTTTGGATTCAAACCAAACTACACTTGATTCTTGGTCAACATTTACTAGGTATGTGATACAACTTTTCTATGGTGCCTGATATGTTTAAGTCCTCAGTAAATGAATGACAGATCAGTTTTATTAAACACAAACAAATCAGAGAGTTGCATGTAAGTACCAAGAAATTTTTGACGTTCTTACTACAAATAAAAGTTTTCTAGGCTAATTCATAAAAGTGATGCATTTTATAGGAGAAAGAAAAAAAATTGTCATTATCTATGACAACTGTAAATATGCACATTTAACAACAGAACTGTGGAATAGTGTAGCGATAACAGTATGATATAACAAATAGCACAGGGATGTTCATGGCTGATTATTTGAAATAGCAAAGATTTAGGAAAAATTAAATATCTGTAATAAAAATTATAACTGCTAGTTTACTGAATGTTAACTATATTCTAAATATTATTATAAGTTTTTAAAAATTAGTAATTTATTTCTCACAAAACCCCTATGGAGTAGGTACCATTATCATTGCTACTTATAGTCATATCAAAAAATTACGTATATTTATGTATACTCTCCTGAAATGTTATTCAAGCAAAAATAAGTGAGATTCAAAACTCTGTTATACACACACACACACACACACACACACGTACACGCACAAAGATTGTCAGATTGGGTTTAAAGAAAACCACAACAATAGATTTCTTACAAGAGATTCATTTTAAATATAAGGACACAGAAAACATAAAAGTAAAAGGATAGAAAAAGACATATCATTCAGACATAAACAAAAGTCAATTATATTTTTATATACCAACAACAAAAACATGGAAAATAAAATACTAAAAATTATTCACCTACAAAAGAATAAAATATATCAAGAGCTTGGTAGAAAATCAGACAAAGACATTTAAAACTTCTATACTAAATACTACAAAACATTATTAAGATCAATTAAAGACTACCTGAATGGAGGCAAATACCATATTGATGGATTAGAAGACTGAATAGTATAAAGATGTCAAAATTCTCAAAAATTCATCTATACAATCAAAGCAATTTCAATAACTATCACAGCCAGGGTGTGTGTGTGTGTGTGTGTGTGTGTGTGTAATTTGAAAAGCTGATTCTAAAATGTATGCAGAATGTGAAGGGTTTAGAATAGCCAATGCAATCTTGAAGAAGAACATAACTTGGAAGATCTAAACTACCAGACATAGTAATGACTAGTAAATTGGTATTGGTGCAAAAACAGACAATGAACCAATGGAACAGACTACAATTCAGAAACAGATCCAAACACATGGGGTCACCTCATGTTTGACAAAGATGACACTACAGTGCAACGGGGAGAGGATGACAATTAGTTTTTTCAGTAAATGGTGCTGGGTCAATTGGATAGCCATTTGGAAACAAATGAATGTTGAACCTTTTATCTCATACCATCGACAAAATTCAATTCTAGTTGGATTGTAGATCTAAATGTGAAAGGTAAAAAAAAATAAAGCTTTTAGGAGAAAACTTAGGAGCATATGTCATGACCTTGGAATAGGCAAAGATTTCTTAAACAGGACAGAAAAACACTAATCATAAAAGAAAAAAAGGATAAATTGGATTACATTAAAATTAAGAACTTCTGTTCATCAAAAGTCACTATTAGGGGAAGGAAAAGGCAAGCCAGAGTGGGAGAAATTATTTGCACTACATATATCAGACAAAGAATTCACATGCAGAATATAAAGGACTCCTAAAAGTAACAATTAAAGGCAAACAACCCAACATAAAAATGGGTGAGACTGAATGGCACTAAACAAAAGATTACCAAGTGGTCACAGGAAAGCAGAGGAAGGCACACCTTATCTGCAATGAGATACTTGCAGTGGCTAAGTCTGAAATACAGGCAATATCTAGAGTAGTAATAATGTAGAGCAACTGAAATTAATTTACACTTTTGGTGGAATTGTAAATTGGTACAATCACTCTGAAAAACTATTTGGCAGTATCACCTGAAGCTGAATATGTACATTCCTGTGAAAGCATAGCTAACCCTTTGTCCTGCTACATAATGAATAAGGGTATGTGTCACTTACACAGAGATGATGAAATATTTTGTGCTCTGAGATACTGCAAATGTAACAGGCCTACCTGTTCAGTTCTGGGACTCATTAAACAAAAGCTTGAACATTTCCAATAAGCCTTGCCTGCCTTGCAAAAACAACTTCCTCTCTGACTTTTGCGATGTTCGTATCTGAAAACAGGTCATGACATTTGTGGATATGGTAATCATGTGAGAAAGCTAACTTTCCCACCATGAAAAGATGAATCAACTAATGGAAACTTGGTAATCTTAAGGGTTTTTTCCCATTCCAATAACCTCTCGGTTTTTAGTTTTCATGAGCCTTCTGAAATCTGAATCTTTTTACCCGTTTGCAAATAAACTTCATTTCTTGTTCAAATCTACAAGTCTTTTGACAATCTTAAGACACAGTAATTCTGCTCTTAGTTATATACCCAACACATGAATGCATATGTTTAACAGACATGTATGACTGTTCAGAGGAGAACATGAATAAATGAATTATAGTATCAAATGGATAGAATAGAATGAATAAATGAATTGTCACATATATTCAATGGAATACTATATAACATGAGAATGAACAAGTTATTGTTGCATACAACAACACAGACATATCTCACAAACATAATTTTGAGCAAAAGAGGCCAGTCACACAAAATACTTACTCTATGATTCCATTTATATAAAATTTTAAAATAGGAAAATTTATCTATGGTGCAAGATGTCAGGATGGTGCGATACGGTTACCCTTAGAGGTGAATAATGATTAGTTTGAGTGATTCATGTGTGCTAGTAATATTCTTGCTTGACCCACATGCTGGTTACGTGGATGTACTCACTTTCTGAAAATCCATCCAAGTTTACATTTAAGATCTGTGCACTTTTTTGTAAGTGTATCATACTTTAGAATAAAGTTTATTTTTTTTTGGCATTTTTCTTTTTTTGTTTGTTTTTTTCTGGCCACACCGCGTGGCTTGTGGGGTCTCAGTTCACCGACCAGGGATCGAACCCAAGCCACAGCAGTGAAAGCACGTAATCCTAACCTCTAGGCCACCAGGGAACTCTAAAGTTCATTTTTAAATGAAAAAGGACACAGATTGATGATGGAAAGATGAAAGCAGATGACATGACAGGTTGGGGTGAGGAGCAGCTCAGTGCCCATGTGAGTGAAATGGTCTGGCTTGTGTGGAGAACAGAGCTGTGTGTGTGAAAGAAAAATAAGCTGAACAAGTTTCTCAGAATCCTTCCTAAAATCCAGGAAGACATTTGTCAGGGATAATGGGGATGGGTGTAGAGGTTGGTTGTCATCTGAAATAGTCAGGAGAGATATGGAATTAAATTTCAACAAGAGCAAGAAGAGACTTGGGCCTGTAGTGAAAGGAAGGCAAAGGAGAGTCAAAATGTTCAGTCATGATTCTAGCCTTTTCCAAGAGTTGATGAACAATACATTTTCAGTTGCATTCTTTTCTCTTCCATTCTGGCTCATGATTAAACTGATCAGTTTAATACAGCTAAAAATTTCATGTATGTAATATCCTTAAATGATGGGTGTGAATGTAGCTGAAACAGGTTACACAGCTGCGGGTTCATTTGCTAGAGCTTCCTGATTATACTACACAAATGTCTGAATCATCAGATAGTATTTAATGATCAGCTCCTATATGCTCAGACACTGGGAAAATAGAATAAAAAATAAGATGTTAGATCCACAGAAGAGCTGTCAACATACGTGGAGATATAAGGCTACCACAGAGAAAACCATGGAGTGGGTGAAAGATGACATTCCAGTGTCTACCTTGTGTGAAGATCTAACACCAGCACCCAGCAAAGGACCTCAGCTGTATGAAGGGACCGTCGGGTACAGCACCAGGAAACATCTGGGAGAATTTTCTTGACAACACCTCTGGAACTGCATATATCTTTATGTTACAGTCATACTTAGACCATTCGTGGTATCAAACATAACTTTTGCATAGGTGTGAAGACTACTTATTATCTTCCAACATATTCAGGAAGGACACCAGCTTGATGACCTTAAGCAACAAAACCTATGCATCATGGAATATGGATGACTCCAGATATTGGAGCTCATCTTGACCCTGGTCATTCTGGTAGTTTTTACATGAAACGGAAGGTCAGTAACACTTTGGAGCCCTATGGACACCTCTTGCTGATCATAACACAGAAAGAAGATGTGCCCACTCTCTCACTTTAAAAGGAACTGAGCTGGCAAAAACTGAGAATCAAGACAGTACTAGAAGAAGTAAATTTCCCTCTCAAAACCAGCAAAGCAATGATCAGATATGGAGTCCAGCTTACAGGTGAGCATCTGGATTGTACTGCCCTGGCAGGCAGCAAGAACTATGAAGATGGATTTGCAAGCAGATATAAGGACCACAAGAGAGTTCCAGAAATATTTGGGAAGAGTCACTATGAGAAAAGACCAGGCTGCCTTTCAGTGAAGGTACTCAGAACATCAAATTTGGAGGCATTCATGTAAATCTCACTCAATCCATTCCCTCAACAGATATTTATTGAGAATCTGAAGTGCCTAGAATAGGGTGAGTGGGTGAGTCCTTCAGCCAGGGCTGCTGGCCAGTCCAACCTGCAGTCCTAGTTGATGAGAAGGAGGTAACAGTGAGAAGACTTGCGGGGAGAAACAACAGCACTGCTTCAGGAAACCTTGGACATGCCGGTTACAGTAGCACTGGGGAATTTACTTGACTTCTAGGGTCACTGGTGAACATATAAACAACTGTCACCAAAGGTTCTTGGGGAAGTCCTATAGCCTCTGATGTATGCTAATGGATGTGCTGGAGTCGAAGCGGAAAGACAGAGAAATTGTGTACAGTCGGCAATGCCCTCACATTGATAACGTGTCTGAAGACAACCTATCCAAAGATACTCCCTAGCTCTACCCCGACAAGCACATGCAGAAGTAAAATAATCCCTGAATCTTGTGGCGACTCTGCAGCTCTCAGAGTGCACTGAAACAACCTTTACTAATGCAGCCACATTCAGTGTCACTACAGAGGCCTCATGTTTTAGTGGAAAGAACCCAGACTCAGAGTTTGAAGACTTGAGTTCAGGTCTGGGCTCCACCTGTCAATATTAAATAAAACTCAGACCAGCTACCTGAGTCTCAGGTTCTTCATCTATATCCAGAAGGATGAAACTAAGATCACAGAGTTATTGCAATAATGACATGAGATCAATACCTATAAAAATGCTTTGTTCATTCCAAAACATAATACAAATATTTGTCATTAGAATTTATTCATCCTGAACCAAATCCAGCCTTGATGCATTTAAGACTATCCTCTTAAATACCTGCTACTATAGATATATGCTTATCCTCTCTTTCCCTAAGAATTGCCCACCAAGAAGAGCTGACTAGCATTTTTAGATGAAGCATCTGACTCTGGCTTCTCTCCATAAGGACATATTAATTCTCAATTTTTTGGTTCAAGTGCTGTGTTTATCCAATGCATTGTGCACAAATTCAGGGCATGATTCCATTCAGCCCTAAGCAATTCACATTAGAAATATTTGAGCCACATCTCATTCATTCACCTCTGTTTCTGATGGAGCCTGTGGCCATTCTTGACTCATCATTCAGTGTCTCCAGGTGAGAAGGAGGACTGCAGCAAGAATGTTTCCTGTGACAGTGGCCAAAGACCATAGGAATTCAATGTACCACTGATAACTAGTCCTACTGTGGGTCATATTTTTCTGGTCAGCTATATTCCTCTAAGCTTCTCTAAGTTTTTTTGAGAATATATGAGTTACTCCTTTCCAAAAAAATGAATCACAGGGCTACCCATCTCTGAAAACAAGGTACACACGGACAGTGCAGCTTTATAATGAACCTTGTATTTTTAGTACAAAATGATTAGAATGCAAAGAACAGAATCTCCACAGATGGTTTAAACCAAGTATGAATGAACAGTGATTGCCAGGCCATGTATGGCCTGCCCAGCTTTATAATAAGACTTATGATCTAAAGTCAAAGCAAAATGATTCAGAGGGAAAAGGCTCCCAAGTGCTCCACATCATTTATAAGGAACCTGGACATGTGCCTTTCAGCCAGGTGGTGCCAGGGTTGTTCTATCATATACAGAGTTGAGTCCTGGCATCTGGCTCTTACGGGAAATTAGTGGCATCTGGGCTCACATTCACTCGGTGTATTTGTTTCCTACTCCTTTTTAAACAAATTATCACATACTTAGAGCTTAAAACAATACAGATTTGTTCTCTTACATTTCTGAAGGTTCGAAGTTAAAAATGAGTCTTAAAGGGCTAAAATCAAGATGTTGGCAAGTGTGATTCCTTATAGAGGGTCCAGGGAGAATCAATTCCATGGCTCTTCCAGCTTCTAAAGACTGCCAGCATTCCTTGGCTTGTGGTATGTCACTACAATCTCTGCTTCTGTCATCACACTGTCTTCTCCTCTTACTAACTTTGATCTCCTGCCTCTCTCTTATAAGGACCCTTGTGGTTACACTGAGCCCACCCAGATAATTCAGGATAACCTACCCATTTCAAAATCCTTAATTTAATCACATCTGCAAAGTCCCTTTTGCCATATTAGGTGACATTCAGAGATGTGGACATCTTTGGGCACCATCATTCTCATTATTGATTGCCTCGTTCAAACTGTCCTGCCTAGCTGAGGATGAGATGAATCTAGTCAGAGGGGGAAAAAAGCTCAGACTGGCTTAAATTGACAGGCAGTAGCCATATTTTCTTTTTTTCTTTATTCCGAATCTTAACTATATAGGTGCTTGACACAATAGTGCTCAAAATAACAAAGATTGCTAGTTGCTGCCCAGTATGCATTTCACACATTGTCCTTTGTTAACAGAATGCCCTGGTTTAGTTGCGTGCAAGGCTGCTCACCATTAGGTGTTTTTAAGTTCTGGCTAATGGGAGCAGAAAAGATGTATACAACTTCCAGACTGTGCTCCTAGAGTAAAACAGGGAGCCCTTCTTCCCTTTATCCTTCCCTTCCTGCTCACTGGAATTAAGATTTGGTAA
Organism: Mesoplodon densirostris; assembly: GCF_025265405.1. Classification (NCBI taxonomy): domain Eukaryota; kingdom Metazoa; phylum Chordata; class Mammalia; order Artiodactyla; family Ziphiidae; genus Mesoplodon; species Mesoplodon densirostris. The sequence goes on from NC_082669.1 coordinate 39,725,706, forward strand.
TGGGAATGAAACCATTGCATTAGACCATGAGATGGAAGCTGTGAGCTGAGGACCAACAAGTAGGTGAAGCCTGGGTCCTAGACACTGTGGAACTGTTCTATAAGCCTGGGACTGTTTGTGCCCAGACACTTATAGACAACTGAATTAGAAAGGAGTAAACTTCTCTCTTGCTTGGGCCTTTGTTACAGGAGCCAAACTTGTAGCCTAGCATAGTTCTCAATGTATGAACTTGATATTAGAACAAGTTATTTCTCTCCACAGCTTTGCCACTAAATGGATATATGATCTCACATAGATCAGTTTGCCTCTCTGAACCTTGGTTCCTTTAGCTGAAAAATAGAAATGATAATAATATGGACCTCCTGTGTTACAGATAGTAAATGAGAGTGGACATGTGGCCATCATTTGTGAACTCTAAGGCACTTTACAAATATAAGGGTTGAAAGATTAAAATGTAATTTCTGATTCCTCCTCAAACATGCTTGGCTTTTTAACATTTTATTGTCTAAAAGGCTCTGCCAATTTTCTCATTGACTTTCACTTATTTAATAAGGTCAGCAATATAATTTGTAGAATATATATAAATTTTTTTCTTCCAGGATTTAATAAATATGTTTATTTTGAATGGAAAAGAATGAGACCCATTAATTTTTTTTTTTGAATTAGCCTTTGTATAAATGTTTGCTCGCCACAGTGTAGGGGAATAAAACTAACCTTTCCTTCTATCCTTATAAATTCTTAGCTAGGGCTCTTGTAACAAAAGACAGATGAAGAGGAGAAAAGCATACAAATTTATTTAATATAAGTTTTACGTGACACGGGAGCCCTCGTAAGAAAATGAAGACCCAAAGACCAGTTAGAGTTGAGTGTTTACGTACTGAATTGGACAGAGTGGTAAACCATGAAAACGTGACAAAACAAAGGGGCTTGGGCTAGGGCAGTTAATGGTGGAAAAGAAACTAGGAAGATAAGGGTTAGTTTAACAAGGCTTGTTTGTACAGATTTTTCTCCACTTCCACTTCCCATCTTTGACGATAAGAATGTTACTTTCCTCCTGGTGTAGGATGGACACCTTCCTCGTGGGGTTTTACCTCCTTCTTATCAGAGCGCCCATCTTGCATCTGCTGTTTTTTAAGTTCTTTGGCTAAAAATAAGCCCTGTGCCAGAGTGGCATATTTTGAGATGACATGTTTTACACCCTTCCCCAGGCTTAAGCAATATCTATTCCTCCATTGGTGACTACACGTAAGAGAACACGGTTCCCGTCTGTGGATTCTGAATGACGAACTTGAAAAGGAAATGTGAACAGCTGTGTGCTGGATGGGGTGAGAGGTCAAATTACAGGAACTCGGACTGGTCACTCAGAGTGTCAAAGTGGTAAATAACCAACCCTTTCCACAGAAAGAAGGTCTAGAACACCCTGCCCAGGGAGCAGGGAGACAATAGTCTCTGATGTTCTCAGTAATGTGTTTTGTCTCCCAGCTTCAGATCTCTGAGCTCTGGGTTAAGCCAGAGCTTAAACTCCATGTTCAGAACACGCTTATAGCAGAGTTTAATGAGCATAAATATAGAAGGGCATAGGCTGGCTGCTGGACACATTCTCCAGTGTCCCAGTGGCCATTTGGGTTTGGATCAGGGGCTGACAAGCAAGGATGCTCTAAACCCCTCAGGATGGCTTTTTGATTACTCTTTATCCTTTGTTTTCATTCCTTCCCATTCTACCCTCTGTGGGACCACAGATGTGGCAAAATAAAAGGAGCATTTCAGAACAAAAGAAAGAGAGTAAAATTGAACTCTTACGTTTTGGCATCAGCAGTACTTAAGTAAAGGCTTTATCAATGTGTAATATGATGGGAGAGTGAAGTGAATATATGGTTCCTTTTGTTATCCTCTTGTCCACACATGTAAGACTCATGCTTGCATTTTTTTTTTTTTTTCTTTTTTTGCGGTATGCGGGCCTCTCACTGTTGTGGCCTCCCCCGTTGCGGAGCACAGGCTCCGGATGCGCAGGCCCAGCGGCCATGGCTCACGGGCCCAGCCGCTCCGCGGCATATGGGATCCTCCCAGATCGGGGCACGAACCCGTATCCCCTGCATCGGCAGGCGGACTCTCAACCACTGCGCCACCAGGGAGGCCCTCATGCTTGCATTTTTTTCTTTTCTTAACCAAAGTTTCTCTTTGACAAATTTTACCATGTTTCTGTGCAAATTTAAAGACAATCCGTAATAGGTAATTGAATTTCAAATTTGCAACTCAGTGGTCATGCAGAGCCTTCTTCTGTTTCTTTTGTGTTTGCTGTGTATTGGGCACCTTTTGGGAGCTGTTATACATGCAAAAGGTTGTTCTTCTGGATGAATAACAAACTGGTGCATGAACCACTTCCTTTACGAATTGCTGGGCTTTATTCACAACTTTTCCCACTGGAAGGGCCATGTTTTCTGGCTCTACCTTTAATAATGATGATAATCATAGTAACTGTAATAATGCAGCATTATTCCCTAATTACAAAGAAAATTTCTTCTAAAGAGCTCACAGCACTTCACAGACATTATCTCATTCATTCTCATAACCCCTGTGTGCTGCTTGTCGGCCACCAGCATGATCATAGCAACAAGACGGTCATGTTTACTTCTCAACACTCTCCTAAGGCCAGGATGGCAAGAGGAACCGTCACACTTCCCAGACTGGCTGAAACTTTCAGCTATTTCCGAATAGTCTTCATTATGCAACTTTAGACATCAGTAATGAGATAGAAAGCATTACCTGCCAGTGCACCTTGATGGAAGAGAAACTTTTTTTTTTTTTTTTTTTTTTTTTTTTGCTGTACGCGGGCCTCTCACTGCTGTGGCCTCTCCCGCTGCGGAGCACAGGCTCCGGACACACAGGCTCCGCGGCCGTGGCTTGCGGGCCCAGCCGCTCCGCGGCATGTGGGATCCTCCGGGATCGGGGCACGAACCCGTGTCCCCTGCATCGGCAGGCGGACTCTCAACCACTGCGCCACCAGGGAAGCCCCGGAAGAGAAACTTTTGATGGTATTGTCATGTCCTTAGAAGGTGTCCATTCTAAGCCAACAAAATAAAAAAGAGATAAACTAGAGTTCATCAAATTTAAGAACTTTTCTGTATTAACAGACACTATCAAGAAAGTGAAGACAACTGACAGAAAGGGAGAAAATATCTGCACATCATATATCTGATAATGAATTAATATCCAGAATATATAAACAACTCCTACTGCTTAACAACAACAAAAAACAACTCAATTTAAAAATTGGCAAAGGTGACCCACAGAAACTAGCCATAGTAAAATGTCAGCTCCAAACAATATGTTGAAGGGGTCATGTTGAGCCAGATTCATTGAAAAATCTCTCATGTGCTTCTGTAGACCACATTTGACTAAAGGGTGGTTTGCTAACTCTGTAGAGGAAAGAGAACTGGGTTGAGAGTCAGAAGAAGGGGGTTAAGTCTTATGTTTGCCTTTTACTAATGTTGGGCTAATCACTTGGATTTCCTGCACTTCAGAGAATCAATAAAAATGGAGAAACAGGGCTTCCCTGGTGACGCAGTGGTTAAGAATCTGCCTGTCAATGCAGGGGACACGGGTTCAAGCCCTGGAACGGGAAGATCCCACATGCCGCAGAGCAACTAAGCCCGTGTGCCAACTACTGAGCCTGTGCTCTAGAGCCTGTGAGCCACAACTACAGAGCCCATGTGCCTAGAGCCCGTGCTCCACAACAAGAGAAGCCACCGCAATAAGAAGCCCGTGCACCGCAACAAAGAGTAGCCCCCGCTCGCCGCAACTAGAGAAAGCCTGCACGCAGCAACGAAGACCCAACGTGGCCAAAAATAAATACATACAATAAATAAATTTATAAAAAATATGGAGAAACATGAAAAAAATAGGCAAAGGACCTGAAAAGATATTTTTCCAAGGAAGATATACAAATGACCAATAAGTACATAAGAAGATGCTCAGCATCATTAGTCATTAAGAAAATGCAAATCAAAATCACAATGAGATACCACTTCACACCTACTAGGATGACAAGAAGAATAACAGTAATAACAAAAGCTGGAAAATAACAAGTACTGGTGAGGATGTGGAGAAACTGGAATCCTTGTACACTGCTGGTGAAAATGTAAAATGGTGCAGCCATTGTGAAACATAGTTTGGTGTTTCCTCAAAAAGTTAAACACAGAACTATGATATCACCCAGTAATTCCACTTCTAGGTATATATCCAAAAGAATTGAAAGAAGTGACTCAGATATCTGTACACCAATGTTCATAGCAGCATTATTCACAATATCCAAAGTGTGTAAACAACCCAGTGCCTATCAACAGATGATGGAATAAACAAAATGTGGGATATACAGACAATGGACTGCTATTCAGCCATAAAAAGGTACGGCATTTTGATATATGCTATAACATGGGTTTGTGATTAATGAAATAAGCCAGACACAGAAGGACAGATACTGTATGATTCCACTTATTTGGGGTACCTAGGATAGGCAAATTCACAGAGACAGAGAGCAGAATAGAGGTTACCAGGATTGGTTAATGGGTACAGAGTTTATGTTAGGGATAATGAAAAAGGGTTGGGTATAAATAGTGGTGATGGTTACACAACATTGTGAATGTATTTAATGCCGCTGAACTGTACACTTACAAATGATTAAAAGGTAAGTGTATATTGTTATGTTATATTTTATGTGTATTTTACCACAATGAAAGAAATTTTTAAAAATAATCTTTGATATTCACTTCAATCCTTGGTTTTTGCCAAAGAGCCAACATTTTTATTCTGATTTGGGGCTTTTGTTCTTATGATTAGGAAGGTGGTTTCTAACGTGAAACTGACAGCAAAGCTGCCTGAAACAGCAGCTGTGATTCTTCACTGCTCTCCAGGAACTGGCATCGTGTCTGTAGGTATAATTTCAGCACATGCGGACTGAGCCTGTAATACATGTATTATGGAGCAGAGCTACCATTCATCTGAATGGTGGTATGTGAAAGAACATCTCGGCCAGGCACCTTAATGAAAGGACAATTGGTTGAAGACTGAGAAGATTAAAAATACCCAAGACTTTCAGAAGCCATATCTACTTTCATTTGGATCCTTTAAGGGATAGTGTAAAATAATGTTCTCTGCCAAATAACAAGAAAGCTTATAGCAAATAGAGTAAAAATCTTTTTAATATATTTTTCAAGGATGTAATCATTAAAAATATCTAATCAGAAAAGCTAAAAACATGAGCCAAACTCTCAAACTTGAATATATCATACAGACACCTTCTGACAAAAGCTTCCCATGAGTGGACTAAAATATTGCCAAAAATATTTAGATTCTCTTATAATGAAATACCTTTAAGTTCTTCCATAGAGGAGGTATTATTGGTCAAACCCTGTGTTAGACGCAGTACGCACAGTCTTTCATTTAACTCTGAGACCAGTCTTACAAGGCAGGTGATAGTAAACCCGTTTCGCTGATGAGAAAACTGAGGCTCAGAAATGTTAAGTACATTGAGTGGAGCTCATAGTAGACAAGACTTCACTGTTGTTCAGGCATGATTATCATTTAATAGCAAACTGTGGCCATATTGTATGTCCCATTTTATAATCATCACATTAATCAATACTACAAAGAGAAAAATTATGGTCAGGCAAGACTCCTTTTCTAGGTCCAATATGGCAAACAAAAGGCAACACATTTCATGACAAGAATTCTAAATTCTCTCCCTGGCTCCCTCAATCATACTGGATAACTTGAGATAGCCATTCCCTGTTTTAGTTTCCCCAGGAAAAATATCATTGAGTACCTACTTGTTCCTGGTACTCCGCTAACCATTTTCACATGCATTATCTCATCTAATTGATTCAACCTAATTTAAAATTCTTTTTCCTTCTGCATAGCTAGCAGATATGAAAGGTGTGATAATATCCTGTGTGAAAACTTATGTGCCAGTATTTACTGATAACATAACAAACCACCATCATGATCAATTAACCAACAATATTCCCTGAATTTTTCTTATACTAAATACATTTACCAACCCTTAAAAAATTTAAACTAATATATTTCAGAATTAGTAAGTGATTTTCAAATTAGTACCTAATGCGTAATATAAGTCACACATGGTGTTTGTCAATAACTGTGACTAATATTTGGATATCTTTTCAAAAAGTAGGCTATTCTGAAAACTTCTTAATATTCATATCGCTAGGTGAATTAGAGATGAAGGCTATACTCTAAGGGCCAAAAATGTAGCAGAATTGCATGATTGTCTATTTTAAGTATATCTTGCACATTCTGTAGAGTCATGATTTAGTATGTAATGAGACCTAGAAACAAATATTAAAATATACTCATAGTTCTGTGAGTAGACTGGGAATTTTATCTAGAGTACATGAGTTAACAATCTAGGTTTTACAGTATAGCCTTGTCCTACTGTGCACCTTTAAGCCCTCAGGTCTTGCTGTGCACCATGTAGCCAGCACACAGAGAAGTGAGATTCAACAATCCATGCATTGTTCTCTGTGTTAATGCAGAACCATTTGCCTTTGGCTGTTTTTATTATACATCCTTACCTGCTCCCATTCTTCCTGGCTTCTGACTTTGACCCAGCTTTGCTTATGCCCTCACCTTGGCTCTCACACTTGCTCTGCAACACTGCTTTGATTGCTTCCAACATCTTTTGCATTTCCTATCATGATGTGAGTTTTCCCCTAGCAAGTCAACCTTCAGTTTCTCTGCGTTAAGATCCATTATGGTCTGTTTTAGTCCTTAGAACACTCTGATTTGCTATGTTTCATAAAGGTAGCACTACTGTTGTGTCTGTGCTGTCCTTTGAGCAGAAATCTAGACGTGCTAAATGTAATTAGGGTGATGTTATTAGGTCAAAGTTATCCTAAATTCAACAACATAAACTAAGCAACTTGTTATAAATCAGACACTAACTCTACGAAGATCTTCAAAGGAGAATCATCTTTCATTATATTAGATTATTTTTTCAATATACACACATAAACAAATATGTGAGTTGGCAGATGAAGTAGAAAACCAGATTTTGAGGGCCATTATGTCATCTGGAAGTATGGGTCAGTATGGTCAAAGAACTGAGTATGTGAGAGATCCCCTATTTCAAGCCTTTAGCAATTTTGTAAAGATTCTCTCTACATCATACTTAGTAGCAATGGTTACATGTGGTGGTTAATTATAAACTTTTGGGACCACAAGAGTCATCATATTAACTGAGAGCTGAAGAGTAGGCTAGAGATGAGGGAAGAATGGTTTAAAGTAAACACATAGCTGCTAAATATGAACCCGAAGAAATGCTGATTAGATCTTAGCCACTAGGGAGAAAAACACAGATTAACTGAGACCAGCAGTTCTCAAACAGGGGTTATTTTGCACCCCAGAAGACATCTGGCAAAGTCTGGGGACATTTTTGGTTGCCACAGCTGTGGGAGTGGAGTGTGTGTTAATAGCATCTTGTGGGTAGGGGTCAAGGATGCTGCTAAACATCCTACAATGCACATGACAACTGCTCACAACAAAGAACTCTTCAACCTAAAGTCCAGCAATACTGCCCAGATTGAGAAATCCTAATCTAGAGTAGAACATTCTGAAACAAGCTGGCTAATATTTAATCAATGTGTTAAAAGGAGAGCCACGTATGAATACAGCTTGCAGAGTATAAATGTACCCTGGGCCACGTATCAAGTTTGCCTCTGCTGTTTCAGTCTTCTCTGCTAACCTAAATCTACTTATTAAGTATAGAGTTCTTTGAGATGTTTCTATTTACCTTTGGGTCAAAATCTTACTCAAGGGCTTCCCTGGTGGCACAGTGGTTGAGAGTCTGCCTGCCGATGCAGGGGACGCGGGTTCGTGCCCCGGTCCGGGAGGATCCCACATGCCACGGAGCGGCTGGGCCCACGAGCCATGGCCTCTGAGCCTGCACGTCCAGAGCCTGTGGTCTGCGACGGGACAGGCCACAACAGTGAGAGTCCCGTGTACTGCAAAAAAAAAAAAAAAAAAAAAAAAAAAAAAAAAATCTTACTCAAGAAAATAAAAAAAAAACATCAGTCCCAATACAAAATGGCTTACCACTCCATGAGCAATTCTCTCCTAGAAGTGGAAATATTTTCATAGGCAACGAAATGCAAAAGATCACAAAGAATGAATCTCTAGTTATGGAATCTAGGCATGAATCAACTTAGTGTAGAAGGTTTTGGTTTGAGGGGGAAGCATTTATGCATGCAAACCAAGTAATGGGTAACTGGACAATTGGTAATCTAGATATCTCAGGTAGGTTAATGGGAAGCAAACTAACTTCATAATTTTAAGTGAAAGCCATGCAGGTATAGGTAATTTCAGGATTCTGCAGGCCACGTTTCAGAGTTATATGGGCTCAAGACCCTGGCTGTACAAGTCTTCCCAAAAGGAGAAAAGGACCACCACCAACAAAATAAGATTAGGTTGTACAAATCTATATAAATCAAAACTAATGAGTTATCCACAGTTCTAGAACTAGTACTATTTCATTTCTTTTCCTTTTAATGTTTGTGAGCATCATAAGGCTAAAATCAAAGTATCCTGAAAATGTACTTCTTTGAAAATAATGTTGATTCAAACTTATTATTAACATACGTTAACATTATTAACATTATTAACATATGTTATAGAACTATAGGTTATAAGCAGTAACCTATAGTTCATATAAACAGCAGAGTCTGAAACTTTATGTAGAAAGGATCATGGAGACTAGCAACAAATAAATAAATAAATAATATAGAAAAGAAAAGATAGTCCCAAATTCTATTAGAAATATACTCTACTTAGCATCCAGTAATCTGGGATTTCTGTAGCATGCTCTGGAATGCATAACCCTTACGCTCACTTTGGCTTTTCTCTCCAGCTCTTTTCTAGCCTTTGTCTGTGTTTTTCTCATTTCTGGCTTCTTTCCCCACCCTCTCCTTTGTATATTTTCCCTTCCATCTCTTGCTTGAGCTAACCCTGTTTTGTATTTCTTCTCATTCAAATTCCATCATGTAGTCAAAACACACACACACACACACACATACACACACACACACACACACCAGTCCAGAGTTTCTACGTTGCTCAAGATCACTCATTCTGTCTCAGTGCAAATTTTAGTATTTCTTCTCAGCATTAAAAAGCTGATTTCATTGTGAAAGTCAGACAAGGATTTTAGTCCATGAATAAAATATGCAAAAGGGACACATGCCCAGACAGACTGAAGAGAAAAAGCAACACAACACATTTTTAAACTAGGTAATGAGGACACATATAGGAAATATATTTTTCTCCTTATGAAAATAATATTCTTTTGAAAATTTAGAAAATATAAAGAAGAAAATTAAAATCATCTGTAATACTTCCACAAAAGACATAATCAATGCTCACCCTTTTCTATATTTCCTTCTAATCTTTTTCTTATATGTTCATATACATGTATAAATACACACATTAAAAATAACAAAATTGGAAGCTTACTCTTTGTATAGTACATACACACATACATACACATTAATTATACATTTAAATATATAGTTAAACATCTATAGATTTAGCAGTTTTTAAACATTCTAAAATAATTTGGCTTAACAAATGAGATTTTTTAAAAAAGAAAAGCAAAACAAAACATGCTTCCTAAGGAATTTGCTGTATATCCTCAAAGTAAAGATGTATCACATGATTGGTTGGTAAGGTATAGCACAGATCTAGAATGGTGCTGCTTTTTTTTCTCTTCCAGTTTTACTGAGATATAATTGACATACAGCACTGTATAAGTTTAAGATGCACAGCATAGTGATCTGACTTACAAATATTATGAAATGATTACGTCAATAAATTTAGTGAATATCTACCATCTCATACAGATACAAAATAAAAGAAAAAGATATTTTTTCCTATGTTGAGAACTCTTAGGGTTTACTCTCTTAACTTTTATGTATAACGTACACCAGTGTTAATTATATTAATCATGTTGTACATCACTAGTACTTATTTATCTTATAACTGTAAGTTTGTATATTTTGACCACCTTTGTCACCATATAAAGATATTACATTATTATTGACTACGTTTCCCACTACATACATTTCATCCCTGTGTTGCTAATGAGATTAAGGCCATGAGTTCAACCTCTGACTCAGTGAGTTTATCATCACACATACAAAAGCTCTATTCTATGGCCCCAGAATACCCCCCAACCCCAAACAGCGACTTCATACATACTCATCATTGCTCAAGAGATGTGCATCAGGAGAATGTGAGTGGCTGGTGAAACCCACTATTTCATAAGCCTATCTGGGCACCCAAGCCCTTCACTTAGAGTAACAGCGTTCCCATCCTGAAGGATTACTATTCCACAGGATGCACTTTAGGAAATGCTGGCCATAGTATTTTTTTTTTTTTTATTATATATATATTTTTTGCGGTACACGGGCCTCTCACTGTTGTGGCCTCTCCCGTTGTGGAGCACAGGTTCTGGACGCGCAGGCTCAGCGGCCATGGCTCACAGGCCCAGCCGCTCCGCGGCATGTGGGATCTTCCCGGACCGGGGCACGAACCCATGTCCCCTGCATCGGCAGGCGGACTCTCAACCACTGCACCACCAGGGAAGCCCCTGGCCATAGTATTTAAACTTTCCAACATCATATCATATGAGGAGCTTTGTGATCTGGCTCCATCTAACCTTAGAAACATAATGGGAAAAAGCTTATGCTCTGGAATCAGATAAAGTTGAGTTTGAATCCTTAACCTTTATAAACCTCATTTTTCTCTTCTATGAAAGAATTAATCACAACACTTTGCACATAGCTATGAGGATTAAAAATAATGTGAATAAGATTTATCATAAGAGCCTCTCTTATGATAAATAAATGGTGGACATCTTCATTATTATTGTTGTTGCCTTTTTTTTTCTAACACATTTATTGTATTCTCCCACATAATCCCTCTCCTCAAGTCATCCTGGCAATCATATGCAAGGTATACCACCAAGTTTTGACAAAAGTGCAAGTTTTCTTGTTGTTAGAACTGAATGTGTATTGTGTTTTGCCATTGCCTATCAGGTGAGCGTATTTAAGCAAGGGAGTAAACTACTCAAGTACAATCACATTGCTGAAGAGTGACTGCTTAAGTAGTGTGAAAACTATGGGTAATTTAATATATGTTGGGAAATATTCTTACAGTCTAGTGCCAATTGGGTTATGATTATTGCTGGTTAGTTTAGTGTTGCCTTAAATCTTCTCATCCCCTAAAGAGTGCTGCCCACAATTCTGCAGTGCCATGAAGAACAGCACTTGAGAATCACTGCACTAGTCATGTCAAACCCCCAAGCTTGCTCTTGCTTCCTTGACTTGGCACAAAAAAACAAAAATTACTCTTCTTCTTGTCTGTCTAGTAAGCTCTACTTTCAGCACTCTCTTTAAATGTTTATCTACTGTTTAAAATCCAGGGTAGATATAAATTATAAATGGTAGCCTAGAAGATAGAAGACAAAGATGAGAAGATAATGCTATAGGAAATTTAGAAATGATAGGGCACTCAGTGAATGCAAAAATAGATTTTCAAAATACGAGAATTTAGAGCCAATGCATGGTTCTCTGTGACAGACTTTACACATATTATTGGTTCTAAAGAGGAAATAACACGCTCCACAGGCATTGCTATTGGGGGATATTTAATGATACTATACACAAGAAGTGTCATGGCACTTAAGCTCATATACCAGAAGGGACTGGTTCTTTCCTCTGATGGCTGGGGAATATAACCCTGGGCTGGAGAACATGAGCTCAGGACAAGTTGTTTAGTTACTCTGAAGTAATAATTCTAAGGTGAAACTCAGGAATCTATATTTTATATAATGCCACTAATTTATTCTGATGCACTTGATCCATAAACCACAGTTTGAGAAACAAATCTAAAAGTCATTTTCCAGTCGATTAAAAAAATTCAAAAAAGATATAACTGAATCACAAAACATAATTTTAAAACTTGGAGGAAATACATACATACACACACACACACACACACACACACACACACACATATATCTATGTTTCTAGCATTGGAAACTAGAACCATGACTCCTATATACTCAGAACCATTCTAGCATCCTTTCTCAACAAATGGCAATAAAATCTACTTGTTATGGACTGAATTGTATCCCCCCCCGAAAATTCATACACTGAAGCCCTAATTCTCAATGTGATTGTATTGGAGATAGGGCTTTTGAAGAGATAATTAAGGCTAAAAGATAAAAGAGGTCAGAAGGGTGGTCCCTAATCCAACAGGACTGACGTCCTTATAAGAAGAGGCAGAGATACCACCCACACACAGAGGAAAGGCCATGTGAGGACATAGTGAGAAGGCAGCCATCTACAAGCCAGGAAGAAAGTATCACCAGAAACTAACCTTCCTGGCACCTTGATCTTGGACCTCCAACCTCTAGAACTGTGAAAAAATTAATTTCTGTTGTTTAACCCACCCAGTCTGTGGTATCCTATATGGCAGCTCAAGCTGACTAATACACCTATTCTAAAAACTAAGAGTATATCTATAGCCCAGAGATAAGGTCTATTAATGGAAATTACTGATGTGGACACAACTATTTATCTCTAAAAAAAAATTTCTCAGAAAACGATGTTTTCACAGGTCTTTACCCATGGAGAATTTTTTAAAAATGATGTTTTGGTTTCAGTATCGTATTTATATACATAAAAAATTATTGATAAAAATGTATAATTTTTTAAATAGTTAAACAAACTGAAAAATAAACTCTTCTTAGATCCATCACAGAAGTGAGGTCACAGGGAAGAGCCCTGCCCCAAACATAGGAGAGACAGACAGAAGGCTACAGAGAATCACAACTTATTGGAATAGAAACCTATAAGCAGAAAACACTGTAAGAACCAGTGCTGGGGTAGAAAATCTTGAACTGTAACTGATGAATTGCTGGAGGTCCAGTGGGGACGAGGCTGACAGTTAAAAACTCCAGGTGGCTCCAGTCATAGGGCAGTCCCCACACTTTTGAGGCTTTTACCTCCAGGAGCTCTCCCAGGTTCTCACAGTACATATTAGAGAAAAATCCCCTCACACTTCCAGCAGAGGGGAGGGCAAAAGTAACCATTCTGAAATACTCTTCTCAATAATTTCTGCCCGTAAGAGAAACTTTTATCACAGATCAACCTATCAGGATTTTATCAGAGCCTAACCAACCTGAGGGAAGGGAAATACCTAATTCTAGCATACTCTAGCCATCCTGTCCTTCTTAAATAGGGAAGAAAACTGAGATGTACTTGTGAAGTTCACAACCCAGAGGCACGGACTAACTAAGAGACTGAGATCTAATCATAGGACTATACAGTGCTTCACCTTCCCCCTCCTCTCACCTCACCACCACATCACTAAAGACCTATCTAGTTCCTTTATCTAGTATATCATGCTTGGCTTTCAACCAAAAATTAAAAGGTATACTAAAAGGCAAAAAAATAGTTTATAGAGACAGAGTAATCATTAGAACTAGACTCAGATATGGCAAGGATGTTGGAAGTACCAGACTGGGAATGAAAACAACTATGATTAATATGCTAAGGGCTCTAAAGGATTACACGGACAGCATGTAAGAACATATAGGTAATGTAAGCATAGAGATGGAAATTCTAAGAAAATCAAAAAGAAATGCTAGATATCAAAAACAATGTCACAAAAATGAAGAGTGCTTTTAATGGACCCTAGTAGTCTGGACATGGTGGAGGAAAGGATCTCTGAGCTCGAGGATATGTCAATGGAAACTTAACAAAACTAAAAAGCAAAGAGAAAAAATACTGAAAAAATGAAACAGAAAACCCAACAACTATGGGACAACTACAGAAGTAGTAACATATGCAAAATGGGAATACCAAAAGGAGAAGAAAAAGAGAAAGAAGTTGAAGAAATATTTGAAGCAATAATAACTGACAATTTCCCTAAATTAATGTCAGTTGCCAATCCACAGATGAAAGAAGTTCAGAGGACACTGAGAAGGATAAATGCAAAAATTAAAAAAAAAAAAAAAAGACATCTGGACCTACCATACACAAACTGAAAATCAAAGAAAAAGAAAAAATCTTGGAAAAAGCCAGAGGAAAAAATACCTTAACTATGGAGAAGCAAAGAAAAGAACTATATCCAACTTCTCCTCAGACAACATGAAAGCAAAAGAGAGTGAAGTGAAGTATTTAAAGTGTTAAGAGGTAAAAAAAAACCCCACCAACGAAGAATTCTATATCCTGTGAAATTATCCTCCAAAAGTGAAGGAGAAATAAGACTTTCTCAGACAAACAAAATTGAAGGAATTTGTTGCCAGTAGACCTCCCTTGCAAGAAATGTTAGAAATTCTTTAGCAAAAAGGAGAATGATACAGGTTAGAAACTTGGATCTATTTTTTTTTTTAAGGGAACATTAGAGAAAGAATAAGTAAAGATAAAACAAGAACTTTTATTTTTTATTATTAATTGATCTAACAGATAAGAGTTTGTTCAAAATAATAATAATAGCAAAGATGTATTTGGCGATTATAGCTTATGTATAAGTGAAATGAATAACAACAATGTATTATTTGAAAGTAGACTTAGATTACTTGTAAATGTATATTGTAAACTCTAGGGTAACCACTAAAAAAGGAAAAAAAAAGTAGTATAATTACTATACTAAGAAAGGAGAAAAAAATAGAATCTTATAAAATACTCAATTAAAGCCACAAAAGATATAAAGAGTGGAAGACTGAAAACAGGAACAAAGAAAGAAGGCAATGAATAGAAAACAGTAACAAATATGGTAAATATTAATTTAACTAGCAGCCTTATTCATAATTGCCAAAACATGGAAGCAACCAAGATACCCTTCAGTATGTTAATTGATAAATAAATTGCAGCACATCCAGACAATGGAATATTATTCAGCACTAAAAGAAAAAAAAAAAAAGAGCAATCAAGCCATGAAAAGTCATGGAGAAACATTAAATATATGTAATTAAGTGAAATAAGCCAATCTGAAAAGGCTGAATATTATATCATTCCAACTATATGACATTCTGGAAAAGGCAGAATGGAGACAGTAAAAAGATCACTGGTTGCCAGAGGTTAGAGGAAAGGGGTGGATGAATAGAAGAATACAGAAGATTTTCAGGGCAGTGAAAATACTCTATTTTAGGGAGTGCCACTGGAGAGATATCTGTAAGTCTTTTGCAAATACAGGTTTAGTACATAAAAAAACTTGGATTAAAGACAGTGGTATGCTAGAACCTATTCTAAGCTTGCTAGATTTGATTGTTAAATATTCAGGAATTTTGTGTGCTGGTTGTTAACACATTGTAGCTTGAAACCAGATAATGTGGGAGTATTTATGACACAGAAATTGGCAAAGGCTACAAATCAGGCTTGGGTGTTTTTTTGTTTGTCTGTTTATTTAGCTTTGTTTTGTTTTGTTTTGTTTTTTAACCTCTTCCAGAAGTATATCAGCACGCCACTGGTTAGAGACAAAATTTGACAGCTATCAAAATAAAAGTAATGACAGTGGTTATATTTTCTGCATAGTAACTTACTTTGAGGTGTATCAGTATAAACTAGGTGCACTTGTGAATTAACTTTAATCCACACCCTAGGGGCAATTAGTTTGCATTTGAAGCAACCTAATCATGAATACACACTCCAGCGATAGTTATAACTTGTACTACACTTTAGATATTATTATAGAAATCTGTACCAGGCATTTATTAGCTTAAGAAATATTCAAAATAACTTTTGTTGGTGGTAGTGGTGGTGAGATAAGGGGTATTGAAGACATGTGCTAGATTAGAACAGGTTATAAAAATCCAGCCAGCTCCAAAAGCCAATAACTGAACTGCCCTCTTAAGACCAGAGTTCCAGTTGATCCATTGTTCCCCACTTCCCATAAAAGAAACCAGTTAAAAAGCTGGTGGTTCTTACTTGAAGAATTTTCTTGTCTCCATCTTGGAGTGACTCTTCCATGCAAGGTACTTGTTAGAGTGTTTAAGGATAGAAAGCAGAGGTATCATCATCTTATAATAACAAGGTTTTTAAACTGTTTTTGTGCCTTCTTGATAACAAGTGGATATATATTTGGCATTGGACTAGTATCTGGTTTTTTTATACTATGCACCTGGTAGAAATGGTATGGGGAAGACATCTTCTTTGAGACACCACTAGCTACCAATTTTTACCAAAAGAATCTGGCAGTTTCTGAACTGCCAGTTTGACTGAGGTCAGTTTGTGGTGGAAGAAAGTAAGAGTTGACAAAGAAGTTAGGGCTTCAGCCCCTTACTTCTGGGATTATGTCAAGTCCCCTCTAAAGATTTTGTTTCCAAGATGCCTTGTCTTTATTGACCTTACATATCGCCTTAAGAGCAATCTTTTAATCATGTTATTCCTGCACTCTAAAACTTTCCGTGATATTTATTAACTTAAAAATTACATCTCTTAATAAGGTATTTGGAATCATTCATAATCTGGTTCTAATCTAAAGTCCTAACTAAATGTCTGGCTTTTCCTTCATTCTAGCCAGACTGCTTTAGACAGTCTTTGAAACATACTGTGTGCTTTCCTTTATAAGCAATGTGCTGTTTTTATGATGTTTTACTTGAAGATTCTCAAAGTGTTGTCCCAGGACCAGCAGCATCAGCATCACCTGGAAATTTGTTAGAAATGCAAAATTTCAGGTCCTATCCCAGACCTGCTGAATGCTAAACCCAGAGGCTGGGCCCAGAAATCTGCATTTTAACAAGCCCTCTAGGTGATTCAGATGCATGTCTTGAGAACCACTGATACATTCTGCATATTCTTTTATTGAACATCTGTTGAGCCCCTTACCATTAGGCTTTAAGTCCCAGATCAAACCCAGCCTCTCTGTGAAATCTCTATCTTCTGAAAATCTAAAGTACTCATTGTTCTTACCACATGTTCATCTTCTACTGTTCGGTCCTTTCAAATATTCTAAGGTATATATATCTAATTCCCATCTAGACTGTAATACAACAGAGAAAAATTTTTTGTATCTCCCTTTTCACCTAGCAAGGCACTTACTGTTGAGTAAGAAGAGGAAAATGGACTTTGATGAGGTGTCCAGTATAGGCCCTTATCCCTGTAAGGGAAGTGTAGTCAGTGCTGTGGTGCACATCCAGATTTCCCTTACAACACTGAGACACTCCTTACCCCAGCTTCCTGGGTCAGCCTCTCTCTAGGAGTTTCCCACAGCCAAAGAGCACCAACATGTCTCACCCTTCCCCCAGGGGAAGTCCAGTGACTACTCATAAAATGTTAAAAAGGCCAGGCCCTCCTCAATGTAGGACAATTCTGCAGTACCATCCCAGTTCCAGAGCTCCCCAGAGGATAGGCCAAACCCTCTGCTACAACTGTCTTGCAGTTTAACCTCCCCCCTTCTCATTCCTGCTTCCTTTTCCCCTTACAGCTGTTATTCCTGAGAGCATTTCCCAATAAACCTTCATATAAATCTCAGAGTCTTGGAGCCTGTTCTCTGGGAAACCCAACCTATGACAGAAAGCTAGAGGGCTTCTGGGCACTGATGGCTTTCTCGCCACATGATGATGCAGAGTTTGATTCAAGAACCAAGAAGGCATGATACAGATATATATATAAACCTTCCCTTAAAGGGAAGTCCATAGATTGTTAGTATAAATTCTTTCAAAGTAGTAATCTAATCTTGAGTGTAGTAAAAGAATAGTGGCACAGAAGGAATTTGGCCTCTCCAATCCTGTAGGACCCTGCCCTGTGCCTACAGGATCCTTGGCAGCTGATTCGTTCCATTAGAGATTCTGGGGCCTGAAGGACACCGTATTGGGAAGCAATGCATCTGCTCCTGCTCTGAAGCTCCTCACTTTGGATCAGTTCCTGTTACCTTGGCTACTTAAATCTGGAACATAATTTAATTTAAAGGTGGGTGTGTGTGGCAATGTTCCTTGTCATATTCTGTTTCCACCTGAAGTTCTATAGTTTCTACAGTGGGCACACACATTTTTAAGAGAGAGGCCAAGGCCCTACACTTCATTTTGTTTAGGCAGAGTTATGACAGATATAGGTTGAGTAGACAGACAGAACCAGTAGACGCGACTTATGTAGTGTGATTTGAGATGTGTCAGGAAGGTGAAGCTCTCATTTTTCTCATATGAACTTTGAAATTCAACCATTCCACCATTAAACGTTTCCTCCTTAAATAACAGAATGCATATGGAACAAGATAGGCAATCAATAGATGTTGGTTGAATTCAAATTTAACTTGTTGATTTCTAGGTAAGTTTCCCACTGAAGTTTCCTATTGAAGTTCAAATACCTTATGTGCTTATTGGATAAAACTTCTCCAGAACTGAGTTGTAAGATTAATTTCAAGATGTGGACAATTGAGTACAGGTCCATGGAGGTAGAATGAGAGGCAAACCTGAAACATGAGGGCAGCAGTGGGGAGTATGGATGCTTAAAAAGAGAGATAGGATCAACCCAAAGGAAAACTTTGTATTCCTCACAATTTTGCTGCTTCATAAAGGTAATTTCAAATTTTTCAAATGAAATCCACATTGGGAGACACCATTGTAGGTATATTCTTACTGCTGTGGGCCACATTGAGAATAATTATTTAGACTATAAATCCAATGAGAATGTTATGCAATTATGGTTGGTCCTCACTATCCACAGATTCTATATTTGTGAATATTCCTACTCTGTAAAATTTATTAGTAACCCCCAAAGCAATACTCCTGCTGTTTCTGTGGTCATTCACAGACGTGTGTGTGCAAAGAAGCAAAATTATTTTGCTTTTTCCCACTGCACATTTCCCAGTGAGTATGACCAAGGCAACAACTCTGCGTTCTTCTTTCAGCTGTCCTACTCTTAATGAGTGTCCTATTTGCAGTCTACTTAGTGCCAAGTTTTCTCATTTTTGTTAGTGATTTCACTGTTTAAAATGGTCCCTAAGCATAGTGCTGACATGCTGTCTAGTGTTCCTAAGCATAAGAAGACTGATATGCCTTGAGGAGAAAATATGCACGTTCGATATGCTTCATTCACAGGTGAGTTATAGTGCTATTGGCCGTGAATTCAATGTTAACGAATCAACGATATATATTAAATTTCTTCAAACAGAAACACACATTAAACAAGGTTATATATTGGTAGGTTGACAAAAATGTTTTGACCAGAGGCTTGCAGGAAATGAATCCTGTATTTCCACTAGGAACAAAGGTTCAGTGTTTGTTAATTCAGCGCTCCCGGTGACTTTGCAGAACATAACTACTGCAAAAAATGAAACTTGACTGTGTTTCCACAGATAGCCTCTCCATGTCCCTACAGAGTGCACCAAAAAACCAATCATTTTGAATGTTCCTCAGATTCTGCAGGTCCTTCGACAATCTACTAGGCTTCGAGTCTTACTTTTTCAGGTTTAAGAAGCTGCTATAACAGAACTGTGTCCCCACCCCAACACGCCAAATTCATGTGTTGAAGCCATAACCCCCAACATGGCGGTATTTGGAGATGGGGCCTTTGCAGATCATTAGGTTTAGACGACAGCTAAATCCCTCATGATGGGATTAATGCCCTTATAAGAAGAGACATCAGGATGTCTGCTTCCTATCTTTCTCTTCATCTGCATGCACCAAGGAAAGGCCATGTGAGGACACAGCAAGGAGGCAGCCATCTGAAACCTGAGGAGAGAGATCTCACCAGATACCAACCCTACTGGCACCTTGATTTTGGACTTCCAGTCTCCAGAACTGTGCGAGATAAATTCTTGTTGTTTAAGCCACCCTGTCTGTGGTATTTTATTATGGAACTTGAGCTAATTAAGACGAAAGCATCTGTATAAGAAGCTCTGAACTCACATATGCATTATTCTTTCACTAGACATGTGGGCATTCCTCTCTTCCCCCTTCTTGATCAGGGCCTAGGTGAGTTCACCAGTGTGACAATCCAAGTCCAACTAACTAATAACCCTGTCAAGACCATGAAGGTAATGACATAGAGTGAAATGAAACCCCCCAGGTCAGGAGGCAAGGAAGCCAGGAGAGAAAGAGTAGGAGGTGAGTAAGCAAAAAAAGAGTACAGGATTAAAGAGTGCTGGAGTTTCCCAGCTTTGTATTCCAGTGGAGAGTGCCGAGGTGGCTTAAAGGTACAGAAAAAACAAGCTAAGATGGTGGGCTAGAACCTGAAAGAGGATTCTAGGGGTGTGATGTCCTGCTCTTTATCCCAGAGAAAATCCTCTTCACATTTCCACTGATCTAAATTAAAACTATCCACCCATCAAGACAGAGGCACAACTTTTTTTTCAAAAATAACTTTGAAAAATTAAAATAAAATTTCTGATTATAAAATTTATATGCAATTGTGAAAATTCAAGCAATACAGAGAATCACAGAAGCTATCCCTACAAATTCCATCCATAATAGACAACTATTGTTTGCATATTAGTGGCCATCCTACCAGCTGATCTCAACAGTATGTCCTAGACATCAATAGTTATAGAGCAAGATATACATTTTAAACATATGCATGAATCAATGGCATTTATGTATCATAATTTATTTTTAATTGCCTATGCAAAAATAATTAGATTTTTTTCCACAAGCAAGACTACAGTGAACAACCAACTCTACATCTGGGCACACTGGTTGAATTATTTTTCCTTATTAAATTTCCAGAAGAACTATTTCTGAGTCAAAGTGAATACACATTTAAATTTTAGAATGATATTGAGAAAAACAACCTTATCACAAGCCTGTCAAATGGCATTAAGAAAATTTAATCTGGGACAGATACTAAGTTTAAACAAATAGATTGTTCACACTCTTCACTTCTTTGGGTTTTCTGGCTGGTATGAAGTCTCTGATATCGGCTGTGGCATGAAATCAACCACTATTTACATTGCAAGTAAATTTATCTCCACAATGCATGTGTCGATACTCTAAAAGTCCTAACTTCCTACCAAGAGCTTATTCAATTATAAAAGTCAAGTTAATGTAGAAGCTGTGAATGCAGAAATATCAGTAGCAGTCTGAAAAAAGCCTCACAGGAGATGCCTTAACTTCTTCTAAACTGTCTCTACTCATAATTGCTTGTGAATATGTGCCTTAGTCAATTTGGGCTGCTATAGCAAGATACTACACACTAGGTGGCTTAAACAACAAATAGTTCTTATGTTTTGGGAAACTGAGAAGTCCAAGATCAAGGTGTCAGGAGATTCAGTGTCTGGTGAGTCCAAGATCAAGATACTGTCAGATTGACTGTCATTTGCAGGTGGCCATCCACTCCTTGTATCCTCACATGACACAGAGCGGGCCAGCTCTCTACGCCTTCTTGTAAGGACACTAATCTCATCATGGGGGTTCCACTCATAATTTAATTAACTCCTCCAGGCACCACCTCCCAATACCATCACATTAGGGGTTCAACATATGAATTTGGGGCAGGGGGACACACTCAGTTCATAACAATATGTTCCAAATATTTGCTTTATGTAATTAACGTTTTAAAATTTGTGAATTGTCTCAGTCTTTCATTTTCAACATCTTATCAGACATTTCCACCTGGATGTTCTATAGCCTCTCTAGATCCAATCAAAAATAGGAATACTGGGGCTTCCCTGGTGGCGCAGTGGTTGAGAGTCCGCCTGCGGATGCAGGGGACACGGGTTCGTGCCCCGGTCCGGGAAGACCCCACATGCCGCGGAGCGGCTGGGCCCGTGAGCCATGGCCGCTGAGCCTGCGCGTCCGGAGCCTGTGCTCCGCAACGGGAGAGGCCACAACAGCGAGAGGCCCGCATACTGCAAAAAAAACAAAAAACAAAAATAGGAATACTAACAAATAATATTATTTGTTTTTTTTTAACATCTTTATTGGAGTATAATTGCTTTACAGTGGTGTGTTACTTGCTGCTTTATAACAAAGTGAATCAACTATACATATACATATATCCCCATATCTCCTCCCTCTTCCGTCTCCCTCCCACCCTCCCTATCCCACCGCTCTAGGTGGTCACAAAACACTGAGCTGATATCCCTGTGCTATGTGGCTTCTTCCCACTAGCTATCTATTTTACATTTGGTAGTATATATAAGTCCATGCCACTCTCTCACTTCGTCCCAGCTTACCCTTCCACCTCCCCGTGTCCTCAAGTTCATTCTCTATGACTGCGTCTTTATTCCTGTCCTGCCCCTAGGTTCTTCATGACCCTTTTTTTTTTTTTTTTTAGATTCCATATATATGTGTTAACATACGGTATTTTTTCTCCTTCTGACTTACTTCACTCTGTATGTCAGACTCTAGGTCCATCCACCTGACTACAAATAACTCAATTTCATTTCTTTTTATGGCTGAGTAATATTCCACTGTATATATGTACCACATCTTCTTTTTCCATTCATCTGTCGATGGACACCAAGGTTGCTTCCATGTCATGGCTATTGTAAATAGAGCTGCAAAGAACATTGTGGTACATGACTCTTTTTGAATTATGGTTTTCTCAGGGTATATGCCCACTAGTGGGATTGCTGGGTCATATGGTAGTTCTATTTTTAGTTTTTTGAGGAACCTCCATACTGTTCTCCATAGGGGCTGTATCAATTAACATTCCTACCAACAGTGCAAGAGGTTCCCTTTTCTCCAAACCCTCTAGAGCATTTATTGTATGTAGATTTTTTTGATGATGGCCATTCTGACTGGCATGAGGTGATACCTCATTGTAGTTTTGATTTGCATCTCTCTAATGATCAGTGATGTTGAGCATTCTTTCATGTGTTTGTTGGCAATCTGTATATCTTCTTTGGAGGAATGTCTCTTTAGGTCTTCTGCCCATTTTTGGATTGGGTTGTTTGTTTTTTGATATTGAGCTGCATGAGCTGCTTGTAAATTTTGGAGATTAATCCTTTGTCAGTTGCTTCATTTGCAAATATCTTCTCCTATTCTGAGGGCTATCTTGTTTATGGTTTCCTTGGCTGTGCAAAAGCTTTTAACTTTCATTAGGTCCCATTTGTTTATTTTTGTTTTTATTTCCATTTCTCTAGGAGCTGGGTCAAAAAGGATCTTCCTGTGATTTATGCCACAGAGTGTTCTGCCTATGGTTTCCTCTAAGAGTTTTAGAGTGTCTGACCTTATATTTAGGTCTTTAATCCATTTTGAGTTTTTTTTCATGTATGGTGTTAGAGAGTGTTCTAATTTCATTCTTTTACATGTAGCTGTCCAGTTTTTCCAGCACCACTTATTGAAGAGGCTGTCTTTTCTCCATTGTATATTCTTGCCTCCTTTATCAAAAATAAGGTGACCATATGTGCATGGGTTTATCTCTGGGATTTCTACCCTGTTCCACTGATCTATATTTTTGTTTTTGTGCCGGTACCATACTGTCTTGATTACTGTAGCTTTGTAGTATAGTCTAAAGTCAGGGAGCCTGATTCCTCCAGCTCTGTTTTTCTTTCCCCAGATTCCTTTGGCTAGTTGGGGTCTTTTGTGTTTCCATGCAAATTGTGCAGTTTTTCTAGTGCTGTGAAAAATGCCATTGGTAGTGTGATAGGGATTGCATTGAATCTGTAGATTGCTTTCAGTAGTATAGTCATTTTCCCAGTGTTGATTCTTCCAGTCCAAGAAAATGGTATATCTCTCCATCTGTCTGTATCACCCATGTCTTATAGTTTTCTGCACACAGGCCTTTTGTCTCTTTAGGTAGGTTTCTTCCTAAGTATTTTATTCTTTCTGTTGCAGTGGTAAATGGGAGTGTTTCCTTAATTTCTCTTTCAGATTTTTCATCATTAGTGTATAGGAATGCAAGAGATTTCTGTGCATTAACTTTGTATCCTGCTACTTTACCAAATTCATAGATTACCTCCAGCAGTTTTCTGGTAGCGTCTTTAGGATTCTCTATATACAGTATCATGTCATCTGCAAACACTGACAGTTTTACTTCTTCTTTTCCGGTTTGGATTCCTTTTATTTCTTTCTCTTCTCTGATTTCTGTGGCTAGGACTTCCAAAACTATGTTGAATAACAGTGGTGAGAGTGGGCAACCTTGTCCTGCTCCCAATCTTAGTGGAAATGGTTTCAGTTTTTCACCATTGAGAACAATGTTGGCTGTAGGTTTGTCATATATGGCCTTTATTATGTTGAGGTAAGTTCCTTTTTTGCCTACTTTCTGGAGGGTTTTTATCATAAAAGGGTGTTGAATTTTGTTGAAAGCTTTTTCTGCATCTATTGAGATGATCATATGGTTTTTATCCTTCAATTTGTTAATATGGTGTATCACATTGATTGATTTGCATATATTGAAGAATCCTTGCTTTCCTGGGATAAACCCCAGTTAATCATGGTGTATGATCCTTTTAAAATGCTGCTGCATTCTGTTTGCTAGTATTTTGTTGAGGATTTTTGCATCTATGTTCATCAGTGATATTGGCCTGTAGTTTTCTTCCTTTGTGACATCTTTGTCTACTTTTGGTATCAGGGTGATGGTGGCCATGTAGAATGAGTGTGGGAGTCTTCCTCCCTCTGCTATATTTTGGAAGAGTATGAGAAGGATAGGTGTTATTTCTTCTCTAAATGTGTGATAGAATTTGCCTGTGAAGCCGTCTAGTCCTGGGCTTTTGTTTGTTGGAAGATTTTTAATCACAGTTTCAATTTCAGTGTTTGTGATTGGTCTGTTTATATTTTCTGTTTCTTCCTGGCTCAGTCTCAGAAGGTTGTGCTTTTCTAAGAATTTGTCCATTTCTTCCATGTTGTCCATTTTATTGGCACATAGTTGCCTGTAGTAATCTCTCATGATTCTTTGTATTTCTGCAGTGTCAGTTGTTACTTCTCCTTTCATTTCTAATTCTGTTGATTTGGGTCTTCTCCCTTTTTTTCTTGATGAGTCTGGCTAATG
This sequence comes from Mesoplodon densirostris, assembly GCF_025265405.1. NCBI lineage: Eukaryota > Metazoa > Chordata > Mammalia > Artiodactyla > Ziphiidae > Mesoplodon > Mesoplodon densirostris. Next base: position 39,750,653 of record NC_082669.1, read on the forward strand.
GTTTACCAACTTTGTTTATCTTCTCAGAGAACCAGCTTTTAGTTTTATTGATCTTTGCTATTGTTTATTTCATTTCTTTTTCATTTATTTCTGACATGATCTTTATGATTTCTTTCCTTCTCCTAACTTCGGGGGTTTTTTGTTCTTCTTTCTCTAATTGCTTTCAGGTGTAAGGTTAGTTTGTTTATTTGAGATGTTTCTTGTTTCTTGTGGTAGGATTGTATTGCTATAAACTTCCCTCTTAGAACTGCTCTTTTTGCATCCCATAGGTTTTGGATCATCGTGCTTTCATTGTCATTTGTTTGTAGGTATTTTTTGATTTCCTCTTTGATTTCTTCAGTGATCTCTTGCTTACTAAGTAGTGTATTGTTTAGCCTCCATGTGTTTGTAGTTTTTACAGATTTTTTCCTGTAATTTATATCTAGTCTCATAGCATGTGGTCAGAAAAGATACTTGATATGATTTCAGTTTTCTTAATTTTACCAAGGCTTGATTTGTGGCCCAAGATATGATCTATCCTGGAGAATGTTCCATGAGCACTAGAGAAGAAAGTATGTTCTGTTGTTTCTGGATGGAATGTCCTAAAAATATCAATTAATTCCATCTTGTTTAATGTATCATTTAAAGCTTGTGTTTCCTTATTTATTTTCATTTTGGATGATCTGTCCATTGGTGAAAGTGGAGTTGTTCAAGTCCCCTACTATGATTGTGTTACTGTCCATTTCCCCTTTTATGGCTGTTAACATTTGCCTTATATATTGAGGTACTCCTATGTTGGGTGCATAAATATTTACAATTGCTATGTCTTCTTCTTGGATTGATCCCTTGATCATTATGTAGCGTCCTTCTTTGTCTCTTGTAATAGTCTTTATTTTAAAGTTTATTTTGTCTGATATGAGAATTGCTACTCCAGCTTTCTTTTGATTTCCATTTGCAGGGAATATCTTTTTGCATCCCCTCACTTTCAGTCTGTATGTGTCCCTGGTCTGAAGTGGGTCTCTTGTAGACAGCATATATACGGGTCTTGTTTTTGTATCCATTCAGCCAGTCTATGGCTTTTGGCTGGAGCATTTAATCCATTTACATTTAAGGTAATTAACAATATATATGTTCCTATTACCATTTCCTTAATTGTTTGGGGTTTGTTATTGTAGGTCTTTTCCTTCTCTTGTGTTTCCTGCCTAGAGAAGTTCCTTTAGCATTTGTTGTAAAGCTGGTTTGGTGGTGCTGAACTCTCTCAGCTTTTCCTTGTCTGTAAAGGTTTTAATTTCTCCATCAAATCTGAATGAGATTCTTGCTGGGTAGAGTAATCTTGGTTGTAGGTTTTTCCCTTTCATCACGTTAATTATGTCCTGCCAGTCCCTTCTGGCTTGCAGAGCTTCTGCTGAAAGATCAGCTGTAAACCTTATGGGGATTCCCTTGTATGGTATTTGTTGGTTTTCCCTTGCTACTTTTAATATATTTTCTTTGTATTTAATTTTTGATAGTTTGATTAATATGTCTTGGTGTGTTTCTCCTTGGATTTATCCTGTATGGGTCTCGCTGAGCTTCCTGGACTTGATTGACTATCTCCTTTCCCATACTAGGGAAGTTTTCAACTATAATATCTTCAAATATTTTCTCAGTCTCTTTCTTTTTCTCTTCTTCTTCTTGGACCCCTATAGTTCGAATGTTGGTGTGTTTAATGGTGTCCCAGAGGTCTCTGAGACTGTCCTCAATTTTTTTCATTCTTTTTTCTTTATTCTGCTCTACAGTAGTTATTTTCAATATTTTATCTTCCAGGTCATTTATCCATTCTTCTGCCTCAGTTATTCTGCTATTGATTCCTTCTAAAGAATTTTTAATTTCATTTATTGTGCTGTTCATTATTGTTTGTTTGCTCTTTAGTTCTTCTACGTCCTTGTTAAATGTTTCTTGTATTTTCTCCATTCTATTTCCAAGATTTTGCATCATGTTTACTATCATTACTCTGAATTCTTTTTCAGGTAGCTTGCCTATTTCCTCTTCATTTCTTTGGTCTGGTGGGTTTTTACTTTGCTCCTTCATCTGCTGTGTGTTTCTCTGTCTTCTCATTTTGCTTAACTTACTGTGTTTGGGGTTTCCTTTTTGCAGGCTGCTGGTTCATAGTTCCCGTTGTTTTTGGTGTCTGCCACCAGTGGGTAAGGTTGATTCAGTGGGTTTTCTTGGCTTCCTTGTGGAGGGGACTAGTGCCTGTGTTCTGGTGGATGAGGCTGGATCTTCTGTTTCTGGTGGGCAGGACCACCTCCAGTGGTGTGTTTTGAGGTGTCTGTGACCTTATTATAATTTTAGGCAGCCTCTCTGCTAATGGGTGGGGTTGTGTTTGTGTCTTGCTAATTGTGTGGCATAGGGTGTCCAGCACCGTAGCTTGCTGGTCGTTGAGTGGAGTTGGGTATTAGCACTAAGATGGAGATCTCTGAGAGCTTTTGCCGTTTGATATTACATGGAGCCCGGAGGTCTCTGGTGGACCAGTGTCCTGAACTCAGCCCCCCCGCCTCAGAGGCTCAGGCCTGACACCTGGCCAGAGCACCAAGACCCTCTCAGCCACACGGCTCAGCAGAAAAGGGAGAAAAAAAGAAAGAAAAAAAATAATAAAATAAAGTTATTAAAATAAAAAATAATTATTAATAATTAATAAGTAATAAAAAAGGGGGGAAAAAAGGAAGAAAGAAAGAAGAGAGCAATCAAAGCAAAAATCAAATCCACCAATGATAAAAAGCGCTAAAAAGTATAATAAAAAATTTTTAAAAAGAAAAAAGAAAAAAAAAGAGCAGACAGACAGGACAAATGGTAAAAGCAAAGCTACACAGACAAAATCACACAAAGAAGCATACACATACACACTCACAAAAAGAGAAAAAGGAAAAAATATATATATATCGTTGCTCCCAAAGTCCACCACTTCAATTTTGGGATGATTCGTTGTCTATTCATGTATTCCACAGATGCAGTGTACATCAAGTTGATTGTGGAGATTTAATCCGCTGCTCCTGAGGCTGCTGGGAGAAATTTCCCTTTCTCTTCTTTGTTCGCACAGCTCCCGGGGTTCAGCTTTGGATTTGGCCCTGCCTCTGCGTGTAGGTTGCCTGAGGGCATCTGTTCTTCGCTCAGACAGAACGGGGTTAAAGGAGCAGCTGCTTTGGGGGCTCTGGCTCACTCAGGCTTGGGGGAGGAAGGGGCACGGATGCAGGACGAGCCTGCGGTGGCAGACGCCGGCGTGACATTGCACCAGCCTGAGGCACGCCGTGTGTTATCCCGGAGAAGTTGTCCCTGGATCACAGGACCCTGGCAGTGGCGGGCTGCACAGGTTCCCAGGAGGGGAGGTGTGGATAGTGACCTGTGCTCGCACACAGGCTTCTTGGTGGCGGCAGCAGCAGCCTTAGCGTTTCATGCCGGTCTCTGGGGTCTGCACTGACTGCCGTGGCTTGCCCCCGTCTCTGAAGCTCGTTTAGGCAGTGCTCTGACTCCCCTCTCCTCCTGCACCCCGAAACAATGGTCTCTTGCCTCTTAGGAAGATCCAGACTTTTTCCTGGACTCCCTCCTGGCTAGCTGTGGTGCACTAGCCCCCTTCAGGCTGTGCTCACGCCGCTAACCCCAGTCCTCTCCCTGGGTCCGACCTCCAAAGCCCGAGCCTCAGCTCCCAGCCCCCGCCCACCCCAGCGGGTGAGCAGACAAGCCTCTCAGGCTGGTGAGTGCTGGTCGGCTCCGATCCTCTGTGTGGGAATCTCTCCGCTTTGCCCTCCACACCCTTATTGCTGCGCTCTCCTCCGTGGCTCCGAAGCTTCCCCCACTCAGCCACCCGCAGTCTCCGCCCGCGAAGGGGCTTCCTAGTGTGTGGAAACTTTTCCTCCGTCACAGCTCCCTCCCTGAGGTACAGGTCCCGTCCCTATTCTTTTGTCTCTGTTTTTTCTTTTTTCTTTTGCCCTACCCAGGTACGTGGGGGAGCTTCTTGCCTTTTGGGAAGTCTGAGGTCTTCTGCCAGCGTTCAGCAGGTGTTCTGTAGGAGTTGTTCCACATGTAGATGTATTTCTGATGTATTTGTGGGGAGGAAGGTGATCTCCATATCTTACTCTTCTGCCATAGTGAAGGTCTCAGTATTATTTGAGTGCATGATATGTATCAGGTGTTGCCACAAAAATACATGATCACTCAAATTCTCAGCAATTCTGCATGATAAGAAGTATTACCTCATTTTTATAGATGTGAGAACTGAGGTTCCTCAACATATGATTTGCCTAAGGCCACCATCAACCATTAAATGTGGGGAAGAGGAACTGTTTATTTATTTATTTATTTATTTATTTAGCTGTGCTGGATCTTAGTTGCATCACGTGGGCTGTTTAGCTGCAGCATGCTTGCAGCATGTGAACTCTTAGGTGCAGCATGTGGGATCTAGTTCCCTGACCAGGGATCATATGCAGGCCCCATGCATTGGGAGCTCAGAGTCTTAGCCACTGGATCACCAGGGAAGTCCCAAGAGGAATTATTATTATGAAAACTTCACTATATTCTAGTTGTTTTATATACATGCAACCCTTGTAGTTACCCTGTGAGTTAGGTGTCATCTGTAATGTATAGGTAAAGAGTTTCCCATTCATCCCCTCCATTTTCTAGCATCTACAACAGAGCGCCAGGCACACAGAAGGCACCAGTGAATGGATACATGCGTAACAGTGCCTCTCAGCAAATATGGGCTTCCACATGGATACAAAATAGCCATTTAAATGTCTCATCAAACTTATGTCCTTCAAAAGAAAAAAAAAACTCTTAAATGTTCAGGTTTAAGAAACAAAAGCAAAACTTTAAAATACAAGTGATCACTTGCAGTCGTTTTCATATGCCCATCAGCTCTCTGAAAGCAGTCTCCTTGGTAAAGAATTACAACAGCATCATACTGATGGTGGGAGGGGATGTACATAGTAAATATATTACCTTAGTACACAGTTTCCTCTCAAATTTAATCCTAAAATCATTACACATTATTTACAAATTTCAAGATGTTATCTCACCGTATCATGGGCTCCATAATAAGTAAAGACTAATGTTTAAAAAAAAGATGAATAAGACAAATAATTTCAAGGCCAAGTACTTGTCGCTTGTAGATTAAATTCGCAAATCTATTCATTTAGCACACTCAATTGGGAAGATGGGAGATACAGAGTTAGTCCCCTAAGTGACCTTTTCCTGAGAAATAATTAATTGGCATGTGCTGTGCTTTGTTAAAGAAAGCAAACACCCTTCATGAATATGAATTTAATGCCTTTTGAAACAAATAGATGTAGATTTTTTAACCACTTCCTCCTTTTTTGGTCTCTGCATTTTTGAGAAAGCTAAACAAAATTCTATTTAGTCAATATAAGTTTTCACAAACAAATAAAAAGCTTCTGGAACCAGTCTCCTATTCATGGGTTTCCATGAACAATTACTGGAGATGTGACCACAGTGTATAACTCATGTGCAAGGTATTCAAAATGCGTCAGAAATGAGGAATGTCTGAAAAACACTTGATTCACGATCTCCATTCACAGAAGCCAAAGACAGATCTAGAAACAAAACTAAACATTCAGTTTCTATAGCAGAGGGAAACATAAGTGTTATGATATTGTATTTAATGCAGACTACAAATAAGGAGGAGGGGATATCCCACCTGCCTTGCCTTTCCCTTTCTCTCTTCCTGAGGAGCAAATGCAAAACCTGAAGGCTTGGGACATGTTTGGGACTCTATGATAGCAAACACAACAAACAACCATGAAACATTTAAATTGTTTGTGTGTGTGTGTTTTATTAGGATACTGGAAGAGCTACTATTTCTTGAAACAACGTGGGACAAATCTTGATGTGCAAGAAATTTTAAGGCTGAGGAAATCTACAGAAACAACTTTTAAAACATGCAGAAAAAAAAGCCTTAGATGAGAAAGAGGTGGGGGGGTGAGAGGGAGAGAGAGGGAGAGAGGAAGGGAAGGGGTGGAGGAGGGAGAAGGGAGGAGGAGGGAGAAAGAGAAATAGAAGAAGATTAATCTTCACACAGTTTATTATGTAAGGCAAAATGCTTGGTAGTTATTATTTGCCCAGACTTTTTAAGACAAATGAGTCTATCTCCTGATGAAGGGGGGCTGGGTGGAGAGAAGAAAAAGGAGAGAGAGACTGAGAGAGAGAGAGAGAGAGAGAGAGAGAATGGCTCCATCCATTTTAAACTTAATCAGTATCCATGGTGATGTATTTCTCCAAAATAATAAAATGGATTAAGCAGGAGCTAAGAGAGAAAAGAGGGCGACCATTTTATGCAGCCCCCCACAAGCCCAATTCGGATGAAATATACATAACATAAGAATGTCCGCTGGCAAGTAGCCACAGGAAGAGCCCCTGGAAGATTAAAGCTGTGGCCATAACATTAACAAAGTACAAACCACACTGAATTAATGAGCACTGGAGATAGACATTCAGTGGAGTCTTAATTTATTTTCCTTTTCTAGCTCATCCTTTAAGAAAATGACAGTGTCTTCTTATCGATTTTACACTCAGAGATCAATCAGAATTGCCCTGACTCAGACAAAATTTACAGCAGGCTCTGACACCGCCCCGAGCATGTGGGCTCAAACAGACATTACAAGGAAGCAATAGATCATGTTTGTATGTAGAGCTTGACATGCTTAAAAATAAGCTAATCTGTAGTGGAATTTCCTTCTTTTTGACAAGTTGCTCTGCCCAGCTCTTCGGCCCCTTGTTATGAATTTCTCTCTGGGCTCCACTATTAATTATAACATGCGAAAAGGATTCATGTATTTAGGCCCTGAGGGAGGTCCTCTGATCTGCAGTTTTAGATAAAATATAAACTAACAGATCACTCCTACTTAAACAATGTGAAATGTCACTCTGAGGCACTCCATAAAAAAAAAAAGCTAGAGGTGTTCCGTCAAGAGCTATGATCAATTCTGACAACCCAACAATATCAGGGCTAAATGATGGGCCTGTACATTCCTAGACAGCCCCCAGTGGAAATTGCCATATCCGGAAGCTCTTTTGTGCAAGTAACTAGCTGTATTAAATGCAATAATTACAGAAAAGACACTGATGTGGTGCTCAGGCAGTTGCTGGCTAACCTGACTTGTTTCCACAACACCATTTATCTTGTAACTGGGGCCACGTGTGCCCTGACTCGACACATTGGAGCAAAAGTCTATGGAGCTTTCCTTTCCAAGCCCACGAGAGGTTCTGGCTCACAGTGTGCCAGTGGAGAGAATTATTCTGAGAGGCATTTGCTCATCAGGGACCGAGGAGAAACATGGAAACAGTTGCCTGGGGAAAAAGCATTTTGTGTGTGGATCTGGCTGCAATGCGGCTGCCTCTGCCAGCAGCTCAACTCCAGGGAAAGCCCTTGCTGGCTGGGTGAAAGGCCTGCTTCCGCCCAAGGCATGTGGCATCTAAGCCCCCAGCAGATGCAGGCACTGAACAAAAGACAGTGGAATAGATCCAGTGATACCTTTTCCTTACGACTGATTGACCAACAGTATAAGACAATGTTACTCGATACTGTTACCTGGAAGGAAATGAAACCATTTAGGTATCAGAATGTCCATCTTAACAAAGCAAGTGATTTACCGCAGTTGGGGAGACCTCTCTGAAATCACTGTTTATGACCATATCACAAAAGAACAACAACTAACTTTAAAATGCATGTGGAGAGCAACACAGACATTCTCTCCTATATGGAGGAATGCAACAATTCCTAGAGTTTGATTCTTAAATTTATCTTTTTCTTAAATCTGCACACTAGAATATATCAATCTTAGAAATTTTCAAATGGTTAAGGAGGTAAATTCACAAAGGACTTCTCTAACTTCCTGTAAAAGACAACATCACTGCATTAAGGCTCAAGGTATTTCAAGGAGCGGGTTTTTATTTTGCTTTGTTTTTGCTATAAACACCCATACATGGACCTTGTCTTTTACTTTGCCAGGAGATAATAAATATCCATAAAATCATATCCAATAGCACCAAACATAATTTAAAACTATTTACTGAGAAACTCCTCTGTGCCAAGCTCTGATAGACGCTGAGGATACAGATGAGGAAGTTATGACCACTTCCTAAGCTGAATGTAAGTGGGAGAAAGAGACAGGTCAACAATTATCTTAATACACTGTAATAAGTTTTTCATAAAAGTATGCAGTGCTATGGAAACACTGTTGAAAGGGATCAACACTGCTTGGAGAAGAAAGAGGCTTTCCAGAAAATAACAAAGAAAAAAGAACAAACATTTCATTTGGACCCTAAAAGATGAGTAGAAAAAAAAAAAAGAAGAAAGAAAGAATGATGAGCAGAAATTTTCCACGGTGACCTGGGAGAATGGAGAAGAAAGGTGTCCTTGTCAGTGGGAACAGCATGAGCAGAGAGAGGTATGGAGGTGTGAGAGTGTGTGCTGAGGTCCTGCAACAGGAAGTACTCAGGGAGACCAACACAAAGAAGGATGGCAGAGGAGGAGCTAGGATGGAGGTTAGGTTAGGTCACTTCATAGGTCTCCAGGAACAGAGACAATGCGGAGTCTGTGTGTGTGTGGCAGGGAGCGGGGAACACACACACATGCACACGTACACATTAACCTGTTTAGAAGGAGCTTAGCATGACTGTTTCCCAGAATAAGAACTCTGGCAAAAGTGTCAAAGGGACCGAGGACACGGCTGAGATAGTTCAGGCAAGGGATGCTCAAGCCCTCATCTCCAGGTGGGTTTGCTATATTTATATGTCCCCCAAACGCTTTCTCGATCTGGGCAGATTCGTTTCTCCTGCTCAAATTTTGTAAATAGCCATTTTCTCCCTGTGAGTAATTTTGCTGTGCTTGTTCTAGAAAAAGGTTACAGACCCATGATCTCTGAGAAAGGTGAGGGAGTGCAGTGGTTGAGCGCCCAGACTCTGGAACCATAATGATTCGATTCAACGCTTAGCCCCACCTCTTATTTGTGGTTTGACTTTGGGAAGTTGCTTAGCTTTGCTGACAGGTGCTGTCCAGTGTAAGATGGCGATAATAATGGCACCTACCCTTTACGCTTGTGAGAATCAAATTAGTTCACACATTAAGTGCTTAGAGTAGCATCTAAATTGCCAGATCTCTGTCAAATTTGAAGAGCAGTTTCAAAATTAGCATAATGGAAAAATTATCTAGATCTAAATATTATAATATGATCAAATAAGTTGATCAGTGATTTCAGGGAGGTCTCCCAAATTGCTCCAAATCATTTTATTCTTAAGGTAGATATTGGTCTTTCCAGGTAGATCTAAATATCTTGATCTAAATATTGCTTTCCATGATGATTCAGATCCATTTTAATATACATTGGAGCTGTTATAAAATATCATGGATCTAGAACCTGAGGTTGGGCCTCCCTGGTGGCGCAAGTGGTTGAGAGTCCGCCTGCCGATGCAGGGGATGCGGGTTCGTGCCCCGGTCTGGGAGGATCCCATATGCCGCGGAGCGGCTGGGCCCGTGAGCCATGGCCGCTGAGCCTGCGCGTCCGGAGCCTGCGCGTCCGGAGCCTGTGCTCCGCAGCGGGGGAGGCCACAACAGTGAGAGGCCTGCATACCGCAAAAAAAAAAAAAATAAATAAAAAAAAATAGAACCTGAGGTTGCTGAGCCCTGGCAGAGGAGATCCAAAGAAAACCAGGAGGGTAATTAAAACTTGTCAGGCACAGGGACTTCCCTGGTGGTGCAGTGGTTAAGAATCCACTTGCCAATACAGGGGACATGGGTTTGAGCCCTGGTCTGGGAAGATCCCACATGCCGTGGAGCAACTAAGCCCATGTGCCACAACTACTGAGCCTGCGCTCTAGAGCCCGTGAGCCACAACTACTGAGCCCACATGCCACAACTAGTGAAGCCTGCACGCCTAGAGCCTGTGCTCCGCAACAAGAGAAGCCCGTGCACTGCAACAAAGAGTAGCCCCCGCTCACCACAACTAGAGAAAGCCCACGCGCAGCAACGAAGACCCAACACGGTCAAAAATAAATAAATAAATAAATTTATTTATTTAAAAAAAAATTGTCAGGCACACACAATGCTGTTCCATGCCTCCCTCCACATCCACAGCAGAGAAAAACCAGCAAGAATGCTGCTCCAGAGAGTAAATCTTCTAAAAGACAAGGACAGACAAAGTCAAAGCGGATCACCTCTGAAATGCAAGAAAGACAGATGATTCCACTACATCAGTATGAACATGATGTAAATGTTGTGTTGTTTAAATTGGAATTTGACTTATCAGTTGACAATAAGATGAAATATCAAGGACCGTGCACAAGATCTCCAACAGTATACTTGAACATATGTCAAATGTATAACTTAATATTTCAAAGTCTATTAACATGTGGACTAAAAAAAATGGCTTTAAAATGGATGGCACAACAATATAGGTATCTACTACCTTCAGATTTCTGTGGCCCAGAGACTCAGTCTCCCCTCTTCAAGTTTTTTCAGATAATCAAACATCATTTTATGTTATCATTCCAAAGTGATGGCTAGGTAACCAGTACTCTTCTTATGATGTTACTATCAGGCATGTTAACTCACTGGCTTTGCTTCAATTTCTTCTTATACATAAGGATTAATTCTTTTTAAAATAAAAAAAAACTTGGTGGTTTTCTTACATTCATTCATTCATGCATTCATAGTTGTGGTAGAAAAACATGTAACAGAAAATTTACCATCTTAAACCATATTAAGTGTATATTTCAGTAGTGTTAAATATATTTATATTGCTATACTACCATTACCACCAACTATCCACTTAACTCTTTTCATTTTGTAAAACTGAAACTCCATACCTATTAAACAATAATGATCTATTTCCCCCAGCCCCTTGCTATCACCATTCTACTTTCTGTCTCTATGATTTTGACTAAGTATCTCATATAAGTGGAGTCATACAGTATTTATCTTTCTGTGACCGGTTTATGTTCACTTAGCATAAAGAGATATCATAATAAGATTCTACCTCATGTCCATTAGGATGGTTACTATCAAAAACAACCAGCAGGGCTTCCCTGGTGGCGCAGTGGTTGAGAATCTGCCTGCTAATGCAGGGGACACAGGTTCAAGCCCTGGTCTGGGAGGATCCCACATGCCGCGGAGCAACTGGGCCCGTGAGCCACAACTACTGAGCCTGCGCGTCTGGAGCCTGTGCTCCGCAACAAGAGAGGCCACGACAGTGAGAGGCCCGCGCATCCCGATGAAGAGTGGCCCCCGCTTGCCACAACTAGAGAAAGCCCTCGCACAGAAACGAAGACCCAACACAGCCAAAAATAAATAAATTAATTAATAAACTCCTACCCCCAACATCTAAAAAAAAAAAAAAAATTAAAAAAAAAAGTAACAATGTTTCCAAAAAAAAAAAAAAACAACCAGCAGACAATAACAAATTTTGGCAAAGATACAGAGAAATTGAACTGTTGGTGAAAAATGTAAAATGGTGCAACTGCTCTGGAAAATATTATGGTGGTTCCTCAAAAAACTAAAAATAGAATTACCATATGATCCAGCAATTTCATTTCTTGGTATATACACAAAAGAATTGAAAGCAAGAACTCAAGCAGATATTTGTATACCTATGCTCAAAGCAGCATTCTTTACAGTAGCTAAAACATGGAAGCAACCAAGTGTCCATCAATAGGTGAATGAATAAGCAAAATGTGGTATATGCATACAATGGAATATTATTCAGCCCTAAAAGGGAATGAAAGTCTGACACATGCTGCAACATGGATGCACCTTAAGGACAAAGATTGACTTTTGCTGATTACTACCACTGCCACCTCACCCATACCTGAGGTTGTTGTGGATACCAAATGAATTGTGCACTCATGAAATACTCATACTGTACAATCCACAAACGTACGGTTAACTGAAGACAAGTACTTATTTTACCTCTAAACTTCTCACTTTCGTACAAGGAATACATAGATGTTTACATTTGCCCAGCCAAATGGTAGAAGAGTTATCCTTTTTCTCTTATCTAGCCTCATAACAAATATTCAGTTGCATTTCCTTTGTTAGAACCAATTCACAGTATATTAATGAAAACTATATTAGTAGTTTATTACATTAGTGAATACTCTGAAATAATGGATGCTTGACAGTTTCTCTTTCTTTGTGACTTTATGGGTCTTTGGTTCTTTCTTATATATTTATGTACTCTAGAGTGTATATATAAGTTTCATTTTTAACTTCTGAATTAAATATTATGAAGTTGCATAAGAGAAGGAACTATTGAACAGATTAAACTGTTATACTAAAGTGAACATAACTTGACTCCAATCACAAAATTGAATAATGTTTTGCTATGTAGCATGTAATCATACCTAGTTTAATTTAAGTCAGTGCTACTGTGTATAAATTATAAAGATCTGGTCCATAAAGTGATGAGATGAAGTTATATTAATTCATTCATTCTTTTAAAAAATTCAACCCATAAATGTATACTGAGAACTTCATGTGTTCTCTGTGTGAGTCAGCCACTGGATCCTACTTTTATTTTTATCCTAAGAGATATTTCCATATGTTCACTATCCTTCCCATAAAAATCCTATTTCCATTCATTTGTCCTATCATGTTCATTTGCCTTATGAAATCATTGTTTTATCAATTTGTTGCATACATTGTCTTCTCAGAATGAAGTTCCAATGTCTTTTGGCCATTGAAAGCATTCTTTCTGTGGCAAGAGATAGCAGAAGAAGTAATGCTTCTGAAATATCTCCTAAACTAAGTTCAACTAACCCCACTTAATTTCTTCCCAGGTAAAATGTTTCCTGTTTGCCAATTAACTTTGCCTTCTTTAGCACCTTAATTACTGTTCAGTGGTATAAGGTAAACAACCCAAAATGGGTGGATTTAAAAAGTACAAGGGATGTAGAAAATTACTTAAATTTGCTAATTTGCCGTCAGTCCCTTCCCAGAGGTTTGCTTTCCATCTCTCTGCCCCTCTTGTCATTTTTTCTCTTGGTGATTCAGACTCTCCTAAACTTCAAGGGAAACTCCCATATGGATAATGTTCCATTTGATTTTTGTCTGTGCGAAGGGTCCCCCATTATGAAAATACTCAGGAATTGCCTTAACTTATAAATCAGATGTTTTTTGAAAATGAGTGGGATAATTAACTAAATATTCTTTGTGTTACTTTATTTTACTTTTCTTCCTTATACAATTAATACACATTCATTGTAGAAAATACAAATAAAGAAAGATAAGGTTTCAAAATCATCCACAAATTTTAACCTTACACCCAGAAATAATCACTAACAACAATGTATGTGATTCTGGTCTTTTTATGCATCATGTTTATATATTTTTAAATCTGTCTATGTTTGCATATATCTATATTTATGTCTTCAGTGAGATAGTAATGTGAAGCTACTTTGCATCTTTTAAGTAAATACTTTTTCACCAACTCCTTTTCCATTTGATAGATACTTCCTTTCATTTTGTATATGGAAGGACTATAGTTAACCAAACTCCTATTACTGGTCTTTCAGGTTATATTCAAATCTTTGGTATTATAAACTATTAACACTGTAGACTAAGTTTTGTCCATAATCTCATTTCCCCAGGGTACTTTTCTAGAAAGTAAAAATATTTGGTGAAAGAAATTGTTGGTAATTTTTTTCAGGGGACTCTCTCTACCTTTTTTTCCAGAATAACTGAAGGTTGAGAAATGGATCCACTGAGTATCTATTTAAGTATTTTGTCTTTCTGTGAAGGCAGAGTGAAATCCATTGAGAACATCTGGACTCCCTGTTTTCTTCCCACTTGGGGCAACTCTGACTTTCTTAGGAGATCATAATGGTGGAGCAAGCAACAAGTGCCTAGAAATATAGACTGAACTATATAAAACTGCTACTTTTGTAGCTCAGAAATGGTTGAAAGTTGACAACTTCATATTGTTCAAAGTTAAGTCACTTTATCCAGTAGTGAAATAGCCTTTGTTCTGGCCCTCCTCACTTAGAGCATTTTGCTATTCTGATGTGTTTTGGTGCCCTGAGCAATTTTTATTTTGAGGCTTGTGATAGAAAACATTGTCGTATCAAAAGTAGTTAACTGGGGGCCTCCCTGGTGGCGCAGTGGTTGAGAGTCCGCCTGCCGATGCAGGGGATACGGGTTCGTGCCCCGGTCTGGGAGGATCCCATGTGCCGCGGAGCGGCTGGGCCCGTGAGCCATGGCCGCTGGGCCTGCGCGTCCGGAGCCTGTGCTCCGCAACGGGAGAGGCCACAGCAGTGAGAGGCCCACATACCGCAAAAAGAAAAAAAAAAAAAAAAAAAAAAAAAAAAAAAGTAGTTAACTGGCTTCAGTACAGTATAGGAATTAAGTCAAATAAAATATCCCCCCCCAAATTTAAGTAGGTTCTAAGTATGTCCGTAACAACTCTAAATTGTATTGAAGGAGAGTAATAAGAATGCTCAAACTTAGTTTAAAGATGTGCATGTTAGTTGAGAGGATGTTCTGATTTCATTTTAAGTAAGAAACTATTTCAAAGCATCTGTGTATTCTGAGCCACCTAAATAGATAAATGCCAGCAGTTATACCCTTGACTCAGAATTTACAATTATGGAAGTTCTACATTGGCATGCTGTGCGGGCCAACATAAAGGTACTGTAACGTATGCCTGTGAAGGAAAATATAGAACTTTCATGCATCAAATAAGCAAGGCTTGACAGGCAGTTCCATTTTGATGTGGGTCATGCTGCTGATAACTACTGCACTTTTTAAAGGTTACATTTTAAAGGTTACATTAATGCCGAAGCTGTGCATGAAGATGAGTACCCTGTGTAACCATAAGCTTTATATTTCACTCATCTCCTGTCATCTCAAAAATATAGTTAGTGATACAAGTGGGACATAACATTTTGAAAAGCTCACTTGGCATGATAAGAACTTACCCAACCAAAGCACTGTTTTTTTCTGAGTAGTAATTCCATTAAGGGGAAAAAAAATCCACATGACCTTATTTCTTTCCTATCTTCTTTCAATCATACCACAATATTATGAAACAAATTGCTACTAACAGTGAGCCTGTCATATTCAGGAATGAAATGGGTGAGCCTATAAAGGCAAGTGATTGGCACAGTGCAAGTTTCTTTTTATCAATTACACCACTCAACAAAATACCAATGTTTTAAAGGGGTCTACAAAGTCATGAACTAAGATGCAACCCATTCATCTGTTGAATACTAGGATGTCCTCATGGAGGTTCTTCCTAGAGCTTACTAATAAACACATCAGAAATTCAATAGCTATAGATCATAATTCCTGCCTGCAAATAGCTAGGTTACGTCCACGAATTTCATGAGGGGCTGGTATTCTTATCTATAAAATAGAGATATCAATGTCCAATTTCACTACAAAAATATGTATCAATATTATTAAAATCAACCTGATAAGGCATGAACCATAGTTTTAAAATCTGTATCTGTTTACAGTTTCAGAATCTTCATAAATATCTCCCACCAAACACTTGTCACTTTGATACATTTAAAAAAGGGACTTATTTGTTCAGTAAATATGTATTGAGCACCTGTTTTATACTAGGTACTGTGTTAGATGTTGAAGATAAAGCAGGGAACTGGACAGAAAGAGCCTCGTTTTGATGTGTCTTCATTCTCTGAGAGTAAAACATTGAACTGAGAGAAAAACAGAGAGAAAGACATTGCATCTTTGGTTTCATTTCTGATCACTATTGCTCACCAGCAGTCCCCAGAGCAAAGTTTAAGACTGGGTTATTGAGTAGAGTGGTTTTCAAACTCTGTTCACTGGAGTCCTATGGGTCTATGGATGGGAATTAGGAGGAGTGGAGAGTGATGAGCAGGGTATGTAAGACCCCCAACCATCCCCCTCAGATTCCACCACAGCAGTCCCACTTTTAACAGTTTTATATACTATAAAAATTTTATTTGGGAGATGAAGAATTCTGTTATTTGTTATTAAAAGGAAAAAACTCTCTGGATTAACAAATCTTTCCAGATATGACTATTGAGAAAGAATAATAAATAGATTTGTTTAAGGTGTTAAAATAGTAGCACACCAAGGTCTCCCAAATTACTTGCGGCCTCTTTGTACTTTGCTACTGAATTGCTCAGGCATATACTCAGTCACTGGTGGGGTAACTTGTAATTTTTAACTTTTGAAAATTATAATCTTAGAGCTAGAAAAATGTTAAGAATTATCTACCGCAACCCCTCATGCTATATAAGAGTTTCTCAAATTGTGGCTTGTGATCCATTAGTTGGACAACAGATTGAATTAGTGGATAGGAACCAACATATTTTTTCAATGGAAGAGAAAAACCAGAAAATATCAGAATGCATACCATGTGGCATAAAGGTAAGAGTTATTTCATGAAATCTGTGTAAAATATACATGTACACACATACATAAAATACATATATGTACATATGTATGTGTGCATATATATATATATGTATACATATATACAAGATCATGAATAAAATGTGTTTCTTACTGAGGGTCATGATCAAAAAAACTCAAACACCACTGATATATAGGAATCTCTTTACCCTTATTCAAAGATGAAGACTCCAGTAACAGAGCCACGGAGCTCTCATCCCTTCCCTAGGTAACCATTTGTAGTTCTACTAGATCAAGACGGCTATATAGCATTATCCCTTGATCACATTACATTTTTGTCCATTAACCATTCTTCATTTTTTTAACAGCTACCCTGTGATAATTTCTAGACCTTCCTCCATCGTGGATGTTGTTAGTGGCTTTGTTAGAATGAGATGTCCTTAAATTTAAAATAAACCTCCTAGGAACACCTCAATACATAAGGAAAATGCTAACAGCTATAAAAGAGGAAATCAACAGTGACACAATAATAGTGGAGGACTTTAACACCTCACTTACACCAATGGACAGATCATCCAGACAGAAAATTAATAAGGAAACACAAGCTTTAAATGACACAATAGACCAGGTAGATTTAATTGATATTTATAGGACATTCCATCCGAAAACAACAGATTACACTTTCTTCTCAAGTGCATACTGAACATTCTCCAGGATAGATCACATCTTGGATCACAAATCAAGCTTCAGTAAATATAAGAAAATTGAAATCATATCAAGCATCTATTCTGACCACAATGCTATGAGATTAGAAATAAATTACAGGGAAAAAAACATAAAAAACACAAACACATGGACGCTAAACAACACGTTACTAAATAACCAAGAGATCACTGAAGAAATCAAAGAGGAAATCAAAAAATACCTAGAAACAAATGACAGTGAAACACGACAACACAAAACCTATGGGATGCAGCAAAAGCAGTTCTAAGAGGGAAGTTTATAGCAATACAAGCCTACCTCAAGAAACAAGAAAAATCTCAAATAAACAATCTAACCTTATGCTTAAAGGAACTAGAGAAAGAAGAACAAATAAACCCAAAGTTAGTACAAGGAAAGAAATCATAAAGATCAGAGTAGAAATAAATGAAATAGAAACAAAGAAAACAACAGTAAAGATTAATAAAACTAAAAGCTGTTTCTTTGAGAAGATAAACAAAATTGATAAACCTTTAGCCAGACTCATCAAGAAAAAGAGGGAGAGGACTCAAATCAATAAAATTAGATGTGAAAAAGGAGAAGTTACAATGGACAGTGCAGAAATACAAAGCATCATGAGAGACTACTATGAGCAACACTATGCCAATAAAATGGACAACCTGGAAGAAATGGACAAATTCTTAGAAAGGTATAACCTTCCAAGACTGAACCAGGAAGAAATAGAAAATATGAACAGACCAATCACAAGTAATAAAATTGAAACTGTGATTAAAAATCTTCCAACAAACAAAAGTCCAGGATCAGATGGCTTCACAGGTGAATTCTATCAAACATTTAGAGAAGAGCTAACACCCATCCTTCTCAAACTCTTCTAAAATATTTCAGAGGAAGGAACACTCCCAAACTCGTTCTACAAGGCCACCATCACCCTGATACCAAAACAAGGCAAAGATACTACAAAAAAAGAAAATTACAGACCAATATCACTGATGAATATAGATGCAAAACTCCTCAACAAAATAGTAGCAAACAGAATCCAACAACATATTAAAAGGGTCAGGGGGGCCTCCCTGGTGGCGCAGTGGTTGGGAGTCCGCCTGCCGATGCGGGGGATGCGGGTTCGTGCCCCGGTCTGGGAGGATCCCATATGCCGCGGAGCGGCTGGGCCCGTGAGCCATGGCCGCTGGGCCTGCGCGTCCGGAGCCTGTGCTCCGCAACGGGAGAGGCCACGACAGTGAGAGGCCCACATACTGCAAAAAGGAAAAAAAAAAAATAAAAAAAAAAAAAAAATAAAAGGGTCAGGGACTTCCCTGGTGGCACAGTGGTTAAGAATCCACCTGCCAGTGCAGGAGACACAGGTTCAAGCCCTGGTCTGGGAAGATCCCACATGCCACGGAGCAACTAAGCTCATGCACCACAACTACTGAGCCTGTGCTCTAGAGCCTGGGAGCCACAACTACTGAGCCTGCGTGCCACCACTACTGAAGCCCACGCGCACCTACTGAAGCTTGTGCTTCACAACAAGAGAAGCCACCACAATGAGAAGCCCACACAATGCAATGAAGAGTACCCCCGCTCGCTGCAACTAGAGAAAGCCCAAGTGCAGCAACAAAGATCCAATGCAGCCAAAAATAAATACATTAAAAAAAAAGGATCATACACCATGATCAAGTGGGATTTATCCCAGGGATGCAAGGATTCTTCAATATACGCAAATCAATCAATGTGATACACCATATTAACAAACTGAAGAATAAAAACCATATGATCATCTCATTAGATGCAGAAAAAGCTTTTGACAAAATTCACCACCAATTTATGATAAAAACACTCCAGAAAGCTGGCATAGAGGGAACTTTCCTCAACATAATAAAGGCCATATAACTACAAACCCACTGTAAACATCATTCTCAATGGTGAAAAACTTAAAGCATTTCCTTAAAGACCAGGAACAAGACAAGGATGTCCACTCTCACCACTATTATTCAACGTAGTTTTGGAAGTCCTAGCCACAGCAATCAGAGAAGAAAAAGAAATAAAAGGAATACAAATTGGAAAAGAAGAAGTAAAACTGTCACTGTTTGTAGATGGAATGACACTATACATAGAAAATACTAAAGAGGCCAACAAAAAACTACTACAGTTAATCAATGAAGTTGGTAAAGTTGCAGGATACATAATTAATGCACAGAAATCTCTTGCATTCCTATACACTTACAACGAAAGATCAGAAAAAGAAATTAAGGAAACAATCCCATTCACCACTGCAAGAAAAAGAATAAAATACCTAGGAATAAATCTACCTAAGAAGGTAAAATAACTGTAGTCAGAAAACTATGACACTGATGAAAGAAATCAAATATGACAGAAACAGATGGAGAGGTATACCATGTGCTTGATTGGAAGAATCAATATTGTGAAAATGACTAGACTACCCAAAGCAATCTACAGATTCAATGCAATCCCTGTCAAATTACCAATGGCATGTTTCACAGAACTAGAACAAAAAAATTTCACAATTTGTATGGAGACACAAAAGACCCCAAATAGCCAAAGCAGTCTTGACGGAAAAAAACGGAGCTGCAGGAATTAGACTCCCTGACTTCAGACTATACTACAAAGCTACAGTAATCAAGACAGTATGGTACTGGCACAAAAACAGAAATATAGATCAATGGAATAGGATACAAAGCCTGAGGAAAACACAGGAAGAACACTCTTTGACATACATCACAGCAAGATCTTTTTTGACCCACTTCTTAGAGTAATGGAAATAAAAACAAAAATAAACAAATGGGACCTAATAAAACTTAAAAGCTTTTGCACAACAAGGGAAATTATAAACAAGACAAAAAGACAACCCTCAGAATGGGAGAAAATATTTGCAAACAAATCAACATACAAAGGATTAATCTCCAAAATATATTAACAGTTCATGCAGCTCAATATTAAAAAAACAAACAACCCAATCAAAAAATGGGCAGAAGACTTAAATAGACATTTCTCCAAAGAACACATACAGATGGCCAAAAGGCACATGAAAAGCTGCTCAACGTCACTAGTTATTAAAGAAATGAAAATCAAAACTACAATGAAGTATCACCTCACACCAGTTAGAATGGGCATCATCAGAAAATCTACAAACAACAAATGCTAGAGAGGGTCTGGAGAAAAGGAAACCCTCTTGCACTGTTGGTGGGAATGTAAATTGATATAGCCACTATGGAGAACAGTATGGTGATTCCTTAAAAAACTAAAAATAGAATTACCATATGACTCAGCAATCCCACCACTGTGCACATATCCAGAGAAAACCATAATTCAAAAAGACACATGCACCCCAGTGTTCACTGCAGCACTATTTACAATAGCCAGGTCATGGAAGCCCATCAACAGACGAATGGATAAAGAAGATGTGGTACATATATACAATGGAATATTACTCAGCCATAAAAAGGAATGAAACTGGGTCATTTGTAGAGACGTGGATGGATCTAGAGACTGTCATACAGAGTGAAGTAAGTCAGAAGAGAAAAACAAATATCGTATATTAATGCATATATGTGGAATCTAGAAAAATGGTACAGATGAACTGGTTTGCAAAATAGAAATAGAGACATAGGAAAAAAAAAAGAAAGAAAAATATATTAAGTATAAAGATATATACATATATATATGAAAAAAATAAAATAAACCTCCTATTACATAATGAAAATAAGGCGCTTCTTGTTCAAAAATTACTAAGAATTTCAGAACAGTGACTGCAGAACATTAAGCCGAGCATGGACAGCTTTTAAGCATAGGGCCCTGTGCTACCACACAGATTGTATGCCCAGGAAGCCAGCCCCGCCTCAAGGTACAGCCTGCTTATTACAAGGTATCCCTGGAGCTTTCAGGGATCACACCTCTATTATTGCAGCTGTGAACCACAGGAGTTTGTTATTTCCAGAGAGAGCAGCAACTGCAAAGGTCCCTGGCCTGCAGAAACTCCATCTAGTCTCTAAACACACCAGGAAGAACTCTGCCTGTTTTGTGCATTCTCTTTTGCCCTGGACACACCACCCCCTTGCATCTCTGCTCCTCAGGCATGGAGGTCTTTGATGTGAAATTTCATGCTCAATCTCATGGTAGCCAGACCCATGAGTTATGTGGTGCTCAGGGTTCCAGAGACAGCAGTGTTCAGCATGCCTGGCTACCGAGTTTGTTTCAAAAATGCTCTGTTCAAACAGTGAGTTGCTCATTAAAATGCTGTAAGTTGGTAAGATATCCCTAAAATAGATATTTTTTAAAAATCTCAGCAAGTCTGTGAAAACCCAACACTAAGGATGATATTACTTAGAGTGCTGTGAAAAGTCTATCTCACATTTATAAATAAGCCAAAATAAGATAATTTCATCCTAAAATGCTGGAAGCATTCAGGGCTTTATCTTAGAAGGATATCCTAAGTAAGAAAGTCTCAATCTTTTATTTTAGAAATATTAATGTAAATTGCAAATACTTTAAAACACAGGCCAGTTAAAATTTTAGATTAAATATTCATTGAATGTCAAAAAGAAGTTTAGGAATCAAGTCAACTATATTCTTAAACAAATTATTCTTATGAAATTTGCCTTATATCTATTAAAATGATAAGTAGAAGTAAATATTGGTGTATGAAATTTAATGTTACATGTACTGGCACACTTTTTATAATGAACCATCCTAGGTAAAGCAAGTCTCCATTTAATGCAAAATTCTATTCTTCAGTCTGCAACTTTCTGCTTCTTCCACTCCCATTTAAACATACATGGTTCTCAAACTGACTTATTTAATTAAAAGAAAATTCTTTCTTCCAGATAGCACTGCATTCTAAAAGAAGTTTCTTTGTAGCTGACTCCAAAGCATGCCACCAGAATACAAGGCTCTCAGAGAGGAGCTGTGACTCTCACTATGTGCCCCTACAGCGTTGGACTCATAAAAAGTACTCAGCAAATGTTCACTGAATGACTGAATGGATTCCTCCACCCATGTCTCCAAGACTGAAGATTCTCCTTGCTGAGAAATCATCACTCTGGTTCACACACATTTTTGGGTGTGAGAAAAGTAATTGCCCATTTTGGTTTTGGAATGACTTCCCAAATAGCTAAGCATGAGTGGAGGGCATCTCAGAAACATCTCTCCTTAAATATCCTCTTATACACTACACATTAAATAGAATGAGTGCCTGTATCATTTGGGACCCAGGCAGAAGTAGTATGTTAAACTTGTCTTGGGGTCCATCTCCCTCGATTTTAACAGCATTCTCTCTCCTGAGTCTTGCCTTTCTCTCTCTGCTGCTCAGGCAACTTAAGAAGAGCCCTTGAAAAATCCATCTTAAGAGCAAGAAAGGAAGTATTTTTACATAGGGGTCTCCATCGATAGCTTCTTGCTGCATGGAAATTTGATTATGTTGAGATACCAATACCATCTACTACACCATTATGTGACTGACAATAATGTTTGCCACCCAGAAGCCAAAATGTAATGAATCTTTCATTGGTCAAGAGTCAACTGAAGGGCTTCCCTGGTGGCGCAGTGGTTGAGAGTCCACCTGCCGATGCAGGGGACACGGGTTTGGGCCCCGGTCCGGGAAGATCCCACATGTCACGGAGCGGCTGGGCCTGTGAGCCATGGCCGCTGAGCCTGCGCGTCCGGAGTCTGTGCTCCGCAACGGGAGAGGCCACAACAGTGAGAGGCCCGCATTGCGCAAAAAAAAAAAAAAAAAAAAAAAAAGAGTCAACTGAAAAAAAAGATTGTAAAGACAAGAATTATTACTGATTCCCAGTCAGGGATGTATAGTAAGAAGTGGCTTCACAGAATCCTATGGAGAATTCTAAATCTTACAGTGCATGATCAGGCACTTGGGAGCTTGTTAATGATAACACAGCCCCTTGTTGGTCTTCTTAATTTCTAAGATGCACCCTTCCCTTCCCTTCCCTTCTCTCCCTCCTCTTTCCCTTCCTCCTCCTCCTTCTTCTTGTTCAACTGGAAGCCAGTAATGACTTTCACACTATCCTGTTAGAATCCCAGATCCACTACTTACAAACCATCTTAGAAATGTTGCTTAATTTCTCTGAATCTCAGATTCATCGTTTATTAAACAGGGGTAGTAACAGGATACCCCTCATAGAGTTACTGGAACTATCAAATGGATTAATAGATGTCAAGTACTTAGTGCAAGAGCTGGCTCATAATAAACCCTAAATAAATATTAAACTTTTTTTTTTGCGGTACGCGGGCCTCTCACTGTTGTGGCCTCTCCTGTTGCGGAGCACAGGCTCCAGACGCGCAGGCTCAGTGGCCATGGCTCACGGGCCCAGCCGCTCTGCGGCATGTGGGATCTTCCCGGACCGGGGCACGAACCCATGTCCCCTGCATCGGCAGGCGGACTCTCAACCACTGCGCCACCAGGGAAGCCCTAAACGTGATTATTTTTACTACCATATCAAATAGATAATTCTCCCTAAAATATACAGAACCAATGATTATCAATCTGAATATCTCAGATTGTTGATCCTGTTCCACAAATTTTATTGTCTTGTCTACAGCATACCATTTCCATTTGTTTTTAAATTTTATGATCTTTCTGACGGTGCACCTCAGAAAAATCATTTATTAATTAGAAATAAGAGTTGTGGGTTATTTTTCTTGTGGAGATGTTTCATAGTTTATCTTCTTAAAGAGAAAGAGTGAAGGCAAGTAAGCTCAGAGAATTTCTGCTTCCTAGGAAGGGATGACGTCATTATGAATGATGAAAGCACATTGCATCACACAAGTTAAAGAAAAGTTTAATATCCATGAGTGGTCAGTAAGTACCAGCATGTTCAATCTAGCTTATTCCTTATTCTTGTTTGGAGTAAATGAATGCTGTTTGTTATGAAGGAACATGTGATGAGAGAAAACAGATGATCCTCACAGATTCACGCCCTGCAAGAGTGCAAGGAGTTGCAGCAGTAGTGCAGCACAGAAGGGCACAACACAAGAGATACATTCCTACAACTGTGAGCAAGCTGAAAACATTACACTATTTTTTGTTCATAAATGAAATAAGGTATTAAATCTACTCAGGATATTTATTAAATAAAGATGTCATAAATTGTTATATAAATGATCCTTTTCTAAGTTAATATTCCCCCCCCTTACCAATCCTTCAACCCTGTATTAATCTTTGTGGTAAAACCAGAAATTGGTATATGAGTCTGTGTAAAGGGGAAGATATAGATAGAGTGCTCTCCAGCTTCCTGCTGTTTTCCAAGTTTCCCCAACATTTTGATCACTGAGCCTAATATATGATCCTCTGGGATAGAACATGTGGTTACCTGCCATTTAAAAGATTAGAGAATATGCACAAGGCTCCCACTGGCTGTCCATGGCAGAGTAAGGATTGGAATATTTAAACAAGAAAACATCTAGATTTCTGCTTACATCAATTTGACAAATGTCTCATGTACAATCTCAAAGAACATTTCCTTCATGCTATAATTTACTTGCAGATTACTTGAAGTGGAAACAACTCCCATTTCCCCAACCTCATTCCAGCACCACCCCCCTGCTCCACCAACCCTACTCATTACAGGAAGAAATCTGTTAATTATTCTTACTGCAATTACTCTGAAAGAGCTCTGGACTAAAATGAGGTACTTGCAAACATCAACAAACAAACTCCAACAATAATTCTAGCGTACATTATTTAACAGAGGTGATAAGATGGACTGGCTGGATATTTACTATTCCTACAGTATTCAGGTCCCTCTTTCCAAAGGAAGAAGAAGAAGGAGAAGGAGAAATAGTTGCAGGACCCTTTGTGAATGCTGGCATGCAGAAGAATTCTTTTGCATGCAGAAGCTGAATCTGAACATCTGAGTTTCTTAGAGTTTTGCATGTAAAACATGAATATCAGTGCCAAATCTGTACCATGTACAAAGAGGTGAAAAGATGGAAAGATTAAATGGCTTCTGGGTACACTCTATCTATTTCCTCAATAACTACTTTAAATATTCTGGAAAATCAGATATTTAGATTCTATGTAAGCCAAGCAGCTTTTCTTCCTTAGTTCAAGAAAGAAAAACTAGAAACTGGGAAACTAAACTCTTCAGGCAGTAGAACACAGGCTCTAGAGCCATACTGCCCAGGTTCATATCCCAGATGCATCACTTATGACCTGCATGTCCTGTGTCAGCCTCTGAATCTCCTCAGCCTCAGTTGCCTCATCTATAAAATGGGAATAATAATAGTACCTTCCCGATAGGATTGTTGGGAGGGTTAAAATGAGATGAGTCAGTTAAAGGGCTTAGCACAGAGCCTGGCACATCATAAGCCTGGGCTCTGTTAGCTGTTGTTGTTGTTATCCATTTCACCATCACAGGACTCAGTACTGGTCTAGAAAGAAGAATGAGGAGAATGATCATTCACAACCAACCTCTTATAGTAACGTCTGTGCTACTCTATGTTTCTCCCCTAACAATGAAAATAAAATTGTCTTAAAAGTCTTTCCACAAGAGTTATTTAATAAAGTCCCTCCTCAAGGTAAGAGTTTTTCTGGGTTCTGCTCCCAATTAGCAGGACACTCAAAGTTTGGAAACTGAATCATGGGTCTAATTGTTCCAAAAGAATATATGTTGGTTATACAAAATAATAACTGTATTAGACCTCAACATCACAGTGAAATTGGTTTTTATGAACACTTTCATAAGCAGCAGATCATAAACACATTTCTCTGCTTTCAAAGAATAAGATGCTGTGCTGTAAATAAATCATTACATTACATCAAAGGTACTAAAATCAACAATCACCTGATTATCATTGGCAAGCCTTGTCTAAACTCCATTTTTTCCCTAATTAAATGAGAGGAGAGAGTAAAAGAAATCTTTGCAAAATGTCCCTCATACAATAGAGTTTCTAACTGTAGGGGGTAGAATGATGCATCCATTTCCACTTACTGTATTAGGGAATGACTAAATTACTTGTAGCTCCCTTTCTGCACATACACTTATGAGTAATGATATAATTTTCTAAATCACATAAAAATACATAAACAGGATTCAGTACCGTTCTATGCCTCATTTTTATGAGAATTCATGTGGATGCTACCTTTATAGAATATATCTTAAGAGAATTTTAAAAAAGAGGCCTTCTTAGTTCTGTTACAATTCAGGCTATATATCTGTATTATACATAGTTTTAGCTCTGAACTAATAACATAGTCATGTTTTGCTGTGTTTTGTCATCTACATTCAGAACCTGAGATCATAAAAATTCACTATTTCTCAGCTTGCTCATAACTTTCTCTTATAAAATTAAGCTTTTATTCCAAGTCTTAATATTTGAATCATTTAAGGTTCCTTTTTAAATGCTGAGTAGCCACAAAACTAGCAATGTAAATTTTATTTAAATTGATTTTATATCTTCATCACCACTCCTTATAAAAAAATCTCCTCTTATTACTAGAGATAATGTATGTGTCAAAAAAGAAGCCTCAAATGCACTTCCTGTGCACTTGACAGGGTGACAAAATATTTCTCCTATCCTTTCCTAATTGAGCTGCAGTACAAAGGAGGACATTATAATAATATTAATAATAGTTACATGGATATTTGTAGGTACTGTGTAACCCTTCAGTCCATTTTCCCAGACAATAGTGGCTACAAAGAGGCTTCAAAATAGAACATCGCACAATATGAATGCCACTTTTTTCTATCTTACATTTTAAAAACATCATTGAAATCAGAAAGTTCATTTACAAAGGACTGGCAGTTGCAATCACAGCAATAATGTAGTGCTGAGAAAAAAAGGGTAATTGGTTTGGTAAAGATCGCTTTCCATTACACCATAAAGCACTACACAATAGGAAAGGTCGCCAATTAAGCAATCATGAATACCAAGTACTGAAGCTGATGAAAATAGGGCAGTGGTTTAAATAGATTTGCAAGCAATTTACCTTTTCACAATGTTGGCAATCTGATGCAATTTGCTTGCAATTTTGTCTGCTTTCAGTAGCACTCGAAGCTGACACTACACAGACCAAATGGCAAAGAGGCCCTGCATAGAAAATGTAAAACTATCTTGGCTGCATCAGGAAACCAGAATGGTGGTTCATCAGGAAAATTACAACAATTAACATAAGTGCTGCAAAAATCAACACTTTAAATGTCACACTCACTAGTCTGTCCAAAGACTGTAGAAGTACCATCCCCATTGCCGGACTAACAGTAAATATGAAGCAATCACCACCAAATCTTGGGGCTGATGGCTTTACAATTGACGTGACATTCTCTGAGTGATAAAATAGCCTCTCATTTTACAAAAGTAAGTATTTTTCTTTTTTAGACTTAACCTGGATTATGTCAACACAAAATTTACGTTTAATTTTTTTCCAACTTTTTCGACAAAGCCATTCCATGCCAGTGTGGGTGTAGTTGGTCTTGACATTTAAAAAATAACTTTATAGTTCAGAGAATTAGAGCCGAGTTGATAAAAAATAATCCCTCCTCAAATATTGATCTAGTGCTTTCAAATGTAAATCATGTTCCAGATTCATGTCGAAAGCTGTTATACTGTATGAGGTACAGTGTGTCTGACCAGAGCCTATTTTATTATCTTGGAGAGGGCTCCAAAAAAGCATCCGTGGATACTCCCTTGAGGACTGGCTGGAATTACAGATGCCATCACATATCTATATCAATGTATTCCCAGCTAAAAGTTAGACACCTTGACAATAATTGATAACTTCTGCTTTGGCGTCCATGTTTTGAGAAGCTATAAATTTGTCAGGCTTCGAGGAGAATTGGCTTATAGTGTAAACCTAATGATTTCTCAGTGAACTGGGAGGATCTAGTGGTGAGAAAACAAGAGTGGAGTGTCAGAAAATCTAAGTTTAATTTTCATCTCTATATTGGCTGACTGTGAGAGTTATTTTAGGGCTGTGTCTACAGAGGGCCCACCTTTTAGTTTTGAGTGAATTGACTGATCATTTAGGCTTAAGAACAAAGTTGGATTTCTCTGCTCATGAACATTCCTGCCTTGCTTGGGTTTAGACACCATAATTTCCACAGTAGCAAAGAAAGAAGAGTATCAGACACAACATGTACATGATATGCTCAAAGTTAAGGGTAAACAATTTTATTACGAATTTAGTGAAAAGATCCATTGTGATAACAGCCACTCCATCCCCTATCAGCTTTTACTGTACAGCAAGGCTCATCTTTTACTCTTAGGTCTGTAGAAAATCATTTCTTAAACAGAAATTGAGACTTGGCCTGTAGAACCCAGATGTGTCCATAAGTATGGACCTAATACATTGTGGTGACACATGACTCTGGGATTCTTCCCCCACATGACCCCTCAAGTCTTCACTAATGAGGCATTTCATTTTTTCAAGAGTTACTTCCCCCCCATGCCCTGCCCTGCCCTGAGTACCTTACTCCCTACTACTCTGTACTAAGCAACAGTGTCAACTCCAGGGAAAAGTTTTATCAGCTGCCTCTTGCTATGATCATCTTAATCAACATCAACATAGAGTACTCCACTGACAGAATCTCCAGGGCTGTCATCCATGCTGCCCAATGAAGGCCGTCCCCAGACACCGAGACACTGTCCAGAGGACTGGGGCCCAATGATGGCCATGCTAGCTCTTCCGGATGCCATCCATTGCTCAGCTGAAAGTTGAGGGGTCAGCCTCCATAGGAGCTGCACAATCCTCTTAAAAGGGTTTACATTTTCTGCAAAGTGAAGCTTGCAGAAGGAGGTAATTATTCCCTACCTGGTTTTAGGTGGTCTGAATGCAACCATTTTCTGAAGGAATGCATGCATTTGATATCTATTCTCTGACAGACTTGGAGAATAAGTCACTCCAGGAAGGGAGTGACCTTCTGTTGCCATCTGCAACATGACAGGGATGATTCTATGAAAGGATGGCATCAGCAGTCTCCAGAGTAAATTACAGGCTTGGAATAGCAATAAGACATTTGCTATCTCACCAATACAAAATACTCAAAAGTTTGTAAGACTGCTTCCAGAGAAACAAACATTGAGAAGAATTAGCTATTTTTTCCTGTGTGTGTGTGTGTGTGTGTGTGTGTATGTGAAATGCAGTGTGATCAAGGGAGTGGTATACAGGAGGGTGGGGAGAAACTATCGTTAATTTTGATAAATGTAATGACCTGTGGGTTTTTTTCTCAGCTGTTGATTGGTACCACCGAAAACAATTATTACTGGTTAATTTAGTTGCTGGCATAGTGCATAGTAAATATTGCTGTTGTATCACTCTTTATTAACTGCAGAAAAAGCCTTTGATTTTATTTATCAAGTTAGTCAAAAACACACACAGCAACCGTATGACCATAGAGTGTGTCAGAATCATCAAAACTATTTCAAAGTCTCCTATTATAGTCCTCATGGTCTGCCTCATAGAAAGACTAGCATTTACTGGAATCCAGTCCTCAGAGACTTTAATTTAAAAGATAAATTTCCCAAAGAGGAGGTTTCAGAATCTTTACTAGTTTGGGTTGAACTACATATATGCATTGATTAGACTTGCCCAATCAAATGTAACAGCATGAATAAAATACCATGTAAATTCTTGTAAAACTACTCCATTGGACTTGCCATCATCAAGCAAGCAAGATGCATAAAAACCACAGCCCTTTTTGGGAAATAATGCCATTTATCCAAATAAATATTCTTAGTCTTCAAAGTAGTTTAAAAAGACAATTAATTAATAATATTTATAAATAAAATAATAAGGGTTTAAAATATGAAAAGAGATTTCCTCAAGTGGCAGTTACTCAAGGAAACTGACTACTTTGAGGTCAGGTATGAGTTGAATTTTGGCTCTGTTATTTATTAGTTGTGTAGCCTTAGGCAAATCACATAATCTCTCTGAGTCTAAATTTTGTCATCTGTAAAGTGGAGATAATAAATCTTACAGAGCCTGTGAGCAGTAAGAATATTGCATGGGAAGTGGACTATACTAGAGGTTTAAATAAAGATCATCAGCTATTATGATTGTGGTTGTTGATTTTTGGGTGTGTGATGATGATGATGATGATGATAATGGTTGAGAGTCTAACCTGGTAAGCATCCAAGGGCCTCCATTTTAGTGTTTTTTCTATGCATTTCAAGTGCAGATAGTGTAACCATGGGCAAAAAAGGAAAGTAGCTGCTATATTCAAATGAGCAATGTACCCTGTGTTAAAATTTTTTTAATGTGCAATAAAATTCAAGAAACTTTTAATATGTCTTTTTTCAAAAAGAAAAGAAATTACTCAAAAGGTACTTATCAAGTCAGTGAAATCACATTCCAATTCTTTGTCTTTTGGTGATTTACTACAAAGTAGTTTTCAAAATAGAATGAACAAAATTCCAAAAGCTTGGCATATGTTTAAAAATGTAAATTGTTTAGTTTCTCCAAAAACTACAAAATTAAACATAAAATTTCTGTTCTTATAGTATTTCCTATACTCTTGGCTCTTGATAAACCTACACACCAGTGTGGAAAACTCTAGAGAATGTCATTGGAAAGCAGAAGGGGACAGAGGAAGTCAGACTTGAAGCCCAGTCTGTTCCAGAGCATCTCTGAACCTCCAAGCAGGACGGCAACTGAAATCCAAATCCTGAACAAGCTGGGACCAGCCGAAGACCAGCAGGAATCACAGTGTCCTCCTGGGATCACAATTCTGAATGCTTTAGGAAGTCTGGGTGGCTCTATTAGAAGGAGTTTGGCCATTCCTCACTTTAGTGGAATGCTGGTAGATGTTTCCAGTATCATCCCATACCTACAAGACACCTTAAATCTCTGAAACCAGCCTCTCTCAGCTCCCAGCTGGCCTGTGGTGGCTGTCTCCCGGCAGCTGGAAATACCACTGAGTCCTCAGGGTTCACAAAGCTTAGTTGTAGTGCACACTTTCACCCAGAAACCTATCACTGCTTTTGAATATTTCCGATCTGAGCCAAATTATAGTCATTCAAAAAACATTAACTGAGCACCTGTTATGAACTATATTTTATGGGGTGCATAAATAATTAATTGCTTGTCTCCAAGGAGCTTGTAGTCTAGTATAAGAGATCAGAGGTACTCTACGGTATACAAATATCTAAATAAAAGATTAGAAATGGCAAGTACCATAAAAGAAATGCAAAATGTCAGTCGTTGAGAAGAGGTAGATGATGCAAGTAAGTATAAAGTATAAAGCATAGTAATTTCACTAAGTTTTGCTCTTTCCTTTAAACTAGGTTGATAGTGTTATAGAAAAGTTGGTGCTTGAGACCGTACTTAAAGGCTTTATTAGGTAAGCTTTGGATGGATAGGGAAAGTATTTCAAGGTTAAAGAAAGATCATAAGAAAGAAGGAAGGAAGAAAGGAAAGGAAGGGAGGGAGGAAGCCCACTTAGATCAGAAAATTCAAGTCCAGTTTGGCTAGAGTTCTATAACAAAAACATTCAGAATTCTACATGTGATCCTGTGTGAGTTCATCTAAAAATCCTGAATGCTCTGGGTAAATAAGTTTCCCCATTTATAACTTCACGCATCAAGCATTTCATAAAGCATGTCCTCAATTACTGAATTTTATCATACATTGTAATTACACCTCACGTATGCTTGGGAATAATAATAATCCTGTACTTGAATTATCTTGAAAGGATGATACTAAGAAAAGGGCTGGTTTTTCATTCTTCTTAGGTCAAATCACACTCTAATAAAATCTGATGCTGTAATCTTATATATTCTTAATCTTTCAGGTTGAATCTGAACTTGGCCCCAGGCAATGCAGCTCATATAAACGGCTGTAACAGAGCAAATGAGGATTTTACCAGCTCAAGAACACTTCAAACTACATTTTCAAGTTTACTGCGAGCTCAAACAAGAAGTTATGATTTGTGCTCACCCACAGGTCAATGAAAGTTTTTATTGACACTGGAAAACCCTGTGTACAATGGCCTAATAAACCTGATAAAATCAGATCTTTTGGTTTCAATTGCCTCCTATAGCTGTCTATAGCCACAACATATTCAGCTATGAAAATCCCACTTTCAGAACACTCGGCTCCTTTTTCTTTTGTTCCTTTTTAGTACCTGATCATACAGTATATGTCACTTCTGCAAAATCAGCTGAGAGCTTCCCCTATTCAAAACAAACAAAACAAAGATCAATTCTTCAGAAGCTATAGATTACCCTTCAGTCACCACAGATGGTGACTTCAGGATTCTACGAGTCTTTCAAATGAAGATCCTGGGGCCAGGATTATCAAATGTCATAGACCTAACAGGTCTAACAGCCTCACTGCTATTGAACTACTTTATGTCTCAGCTCCCAAGTTTGGTGGGAATAAAAATATTGCACAGATGGGACTATAACTGACCGTAGCCTGCTCCATTGTATGTCCAACCATCTCTAATTGCAGCAACACACGAGAGGAAGAGATTTGAAAGGGCAGGTGACGGGAGAGGAGAGGAACCTGGTTTGACTTAAACAGCACAGGATCCCTCACCATCAGGCCTGATGTACATCAGCCTGACAGCTAATTAGGGTAGACATGAATTTTTCCAATGTAACAGATGTTCGCTAATCAGGCCAGATTTGGAGCCCTTGCGCCAGCAACATTTCATGCACAATTTAACTATCTAAAAGGAATAAACTACTTAATGCATTGTACTGAAGGCACAGCTGTTTCACAATCAGAAAATTTGCTGTCAAAGATGTTCTCTTTAAAACTGACATGTTTTTATATAACTCTGATGGGGTGTTTATAATGTATTAATAGTTGTCAGCAAGAGCTGCTGTCATCATCAAGAAGTAAAATATTTCTGAAGGTATATTAAAACGAACAGACTCCTTTCTCTTCCCCCAAAATCCATTCAGATAATTTAACTAGGTTGGATGTGGTCTGCTGTGTTCCAAAATATATTTGAAACAAAGAACATCGATGTATTTTTTTAATTTATTCTAAATTTAGGACTAAGACCATGCCTCTGCCTTGCTTGTGGTTTAAAGGTTTAAAATAATTACAGGTCCACATTTAGTTACAAAGTGGGATTTTTTTTATCATTTTAGTTTTATGTAAATACACTAGGGGGAACATCATTACCACACCAAAAATGCTTTACTGGGTAAAATGAAGGTTTGACATCTTCATAAGCACAAATTAATTTGGTTAAGAATGAAATAGGATTTCTCTCTCTCTCTCTCCCTCTTTACACCTTAAGTACTAACTGACCTTCTATTATAAGAAAAGTCCTAAATATGAACTTGACAGTTCAGTTTTCTTTGACAGTTTAGTTTTATAATTTATTTGCATTTTTTAAATGATAAAGCAAAATAATATTTAATACCCTATGAATATTGAAAAGTTCACATCATTTAAAAATATGGCTTTGTAAATCTTAAAAGTCTGTATTTGAAAGAGACGTTAAATATAAGCCAGTGACTTCAAATTCCACAATAAAGACAGGGTGTAGGGCTATAATAATGTTTGTATTGTCTACATAATTTAGTGATTTGCTTATTTTAGTAACATTTTTAGCAGTTTTTCCAACCATTTTATGACACAATTTTGTTACATTCTTTTCAACCAATACTGATATTGGTTAAATTCAGAATCATGAATTATGATTTATCTGGCAAGAGAACTACTGTAAGTAATGTAGTTTCTATGCTGACTAGGGTCCTGTTGACAACTTCTCCCTGTGCTGGCCCAAGTGGATATGTGACTCCTAAAAGGCCCTATATTGAATTAGTAGTATCAGTAGCTCAGATCTTCTGGTAAATTCAAGAATAATATCTTTAAAATCCAGTCTCAGGTAAAGAACTGTTTTCAGGACTGATAAGGTCATCTAGGAGTCTCTGCTATGACTTGAGTTTATTATTTTTATAATATGTTTTCCTGATGTGATGATTTATCCACTGGAAACTGGCTATAGACCAAATGTTTAAACGACATGTTTCCAGCTGAGGACAAATCATGCCACACCTAGAAAAGAGTTTTCAAATCTGCGTTTCATAATTGTGCAGTTTAGCCCTGAGAGATATTAAAAATTAACATCACCAAAGATTAAAAATGAAATGCCGGGCTTCCCTGGTGGCACAGTGGTTAAGAATCTGCCTGCCAATGCAGGGGACATGGGTTCGTGCCCTGGTACAGGAAGATCTCACATGCCGCAGAGCAACTAAGCCCATGCGCCACAATTACTGAGCCTGTGCTCTAGAGTCACGAGCCACAAGTACTGAAGCCCGTGCACCTAGAGCCCGAACTGCACAACGAACAGTAGCCCCCGCTTGACACTACTAGAGAAAGCTGCGTGCAGCAACAAAGACCCAATGCAGCCAAAAATAAATAATAAATAAATTTTTTAAAAAAATGAAACGCCTCGATTCTATTACTCTTCTTTTGGATATTCTATGTAAGTAGATTGTTTGTCATCGGTAATTACAATATCTTGAGGACATGACTCTTTGAATCTTTAAGACAATTTCATAACCAACAGCAGTTCTTTAACACAGGGCTCATTTTCAATTAAACTGTAGAAAAAGCTCTTACAAATAATAAACCTCCAAAATATCAACCATTTCCTCTTTAATAATTCAACTTTGCACATAAGTAGTTTATAGGATGATTTAATTTTTTAAATATTATCTGTAAATTTGGATTTCCTTAAGAATAAAATCCATATTCTTTACTACAATCTATGAAACCCCACATTATCTGGCCCCTCCTACCTCCCAACGTCATTGCATGTCACTAGCTCTTTGTTCACCATGATCTAACTAACATTGATCTGCTTACTGTAACTTGCACACACCAAAATCTTTCTCTCTGCAGGGTTTTTTTTACTAGCTTCTTTCAGTCTAGAATGCCCTTCCCCTATTGTTGGCACGTCTGGCTCCTTATCCTCACTCAAGAATCAGTTTAAATGGAACTTATTCAAAGAAAACTTCCCTAACAACCCTAATTAATGTTGCCACTCCTCCAACCTCCACCATGTCACCCTTTTTTTTCCATAGCACTCATCCAAATAAAAATAATTTGCTTATTTGTTTATTTTCTGTCTCCCCACCTCCTCAAATCTTCAAGAACTGTGATGACCAATACCACAACCACTAGCCACATTTGGTAATTTCAGTTGAAATTAATTAAAATTAAATAAAACATAAGATTTTTAAATAAAATTAAATCAAATTCCATTCCTCAGTTGGTCTCAAAAACACAGATACAGAACATTTTCATCGCACAAAATGTTCTATTGGACAGTAGTGATCTAGAATATAATCTGAGAGCAAAAGAAAGCTCTGATCAGTGACTAGAACAGCAACTGATCTGTAATAGTTCTTTTCTATTTTTTTTATATCTTTATTGGAGTATAATTGCTTTACATTGTTGTGTTAGTTGCTGCTGTATAACAAAGTGAATAAGCTATATATACACATATATGTCCATATCACCTCCCTCTTGCTTCTCCCTCCCATCCTCCCTATCCTACCCGTCTAGGTGGTCACAAACCACCAAACAGATCTCCCTGTGCTATGCGGCTGCATCCCACTGGCTATCTATTTGACATTTGGTAGTGCATATATGTCAATGCCACTCTCTCATTCCGTCTCAGCTAACCCGTCCCCTCCCCGTGGCAAGTCCATTCTCTACGTCTACGTCTCTATTCCTGTCCTATACCTAGGTTCTTCAGAACTTTTTATTTTTTATTTTTTTTTAGATTCCATATATATGTGTTAACATACGGTATTTGTTTTTCTCTTTCTGATTACTTCACTCTCTATGACAGTCTCTAGGTCCATCCACCTCAACACAAATAACTCAATTTTGCTTCTCTTTATGGCTGAGTAATATTCCATTGTATATATATATCACATCTTCTTTATCCATTCATCTATCAATGGACACTTAGGTTGCTTCTATGTCCTGGCTATTGCAAATAGTGCTGCAATAAACATTGTGGTACATGACTCTTTTTGAATTATGGTTTTCTCAGGGTATATGCCCAGTAGTGGGAGTGCTGGGTCATATGGTAGTTCTATTTTTAGTTTTTTAAGGAACCTACATACTGTTCTCCATGGTGGCTGTATCAATTTACATTCCCACCAACAGTGCAAGAGGGCTCCCTTTCTCCACACCGTCTCCAGCATTTATTGTTTGTAGGTTTTCTGATGATGGCCATTCTGACCGGTGTGAGGTGATACCTCATTGTGGTTTTGATTTGCATTTCTCTAATGATTAGTGATGTTGAGCATCCTTTCATATGTATGTTGGCAATCCGTATGTCTTCTTTGGATTAATGTCTATTTAGGTCTTCTGCCCATTTCTGGATTGGGTTGTTTGGTTTTTTGATAGTGAGCTGCATGAGCTGCTTGTATATTTTGGAGATTACTCATTTGTCAGTTGCTTCATTTGCAAATATTTTCTCCCATTCTGAGGGTTGTCTCTTCATATTGTTTATGGTTTCCTCTGTTGTACAAAAGCTGTTAAGTTTCATTAGGTCCCACTTGTTTATTTTTGTTTTTATTTCTATTTCTCTAGGAGGTGGGTCAAAAAGGATCTTCCTGTGATTTATGTCATAGAGTATTCTGCCTATGTTTTCCTCTAAGAGTTTTAGAGTGTCTGGCCTAACATTTAGGTCTTTAATAAATTTTGAGTTTATTTTTGTGTATGGTGTTAGGGAGTGTTCTAATTTCATTGTTTTAGATGTAGCTATCCAGTTTTCCCAGCACCACTTATTGAAGAGGCTCTTTTCTCCATTGTATATTCTTGCCTCCTTTATCAAAACTAAGGTGACCATATGTGCATAGGTTTATCTCTGGGATTTCTATCCTGTTCCATTGATCTATATTTCTGTTTTTCTGCAAGTACCATACTGTCTACATTACTGTAGCTTTGTAGTATAGTCTGAAGTCAGGGAGCCTGATTCTTCCAGCTCCGTTTTTCTTTCTCAAGATTGCTTTGGCAGGCCTCCCTGGTGGCGCAGTGGTTGAGAGTCCGCCTGCCGATGCAGGGGATACGGGTTCGTGCCCCGGTCTGGGAGGATCCCATATGCCGCGGAGCGGCTGGGCCCGTGAGCCATGGCCGCTGGGCCTGCGCATCCGGAGCCTGTGCTCCGCAACGGGAGAGGCCACAACAGTGAGAGGCCCACATAACGCAAAAAGGAAAAAAAAAAAAAAGATTGCTTTGGCTATTTGCGGTCTTTTGGGTTTCCATCAAGATTGTTAAATTTTTTATTCTAGTCCTGTGAAAAATGCCATTGGTAGTTTGATAGGGATTGCACGGAATCTGTAGATTGCTTTGGGTATTATAGTCATTTTCACAGTGTTGATTCTTCCAATCCAAGAACATGGTATGTGTCTCCATCTGTTTGTATCATCTTTAATTTCCTTCATCAGTGTCTTATAGTTTTCTGCATACAGGTCTTTTGTCTCCTTAGGTAGGTTTATTCCTAAGTATTTTATTCTTTTTGTTGCAATGGTAAATGGGAGTGTTTCCATAATTTCTCTTTCAGATTTTTCATCATTACTGTATAGGAATGCAAGTGATTTCTGTGCATTAACTTTGTATCCTGCTACTTTACCAAATTCATTGATTAGCTCCAGTAGTTTTCTGGTAGCATCTTTAGGATTCTCTATGTACAGTATCATGTCATCTGCAAACAGTGACAGTTTTACTTCTTCTTTTCCAATTTGGATTCCTTTTATTTCTTTTTCTTCTCTGATTGTTGTGGCCAGGACTTCCAAAACTATGTTGAATAATAGTGGTGAGAGTGGGCAACCTTGTCTTGCTCCTGATCTTAGTGGAAATGGTTTCAGTTTTTCACCATTGAGAATGATGTTGGCTGTGGGTTTGTCATGTACGACCTTTATAATGCTGAGGTAAGTTCACTCTATGCTTACTTTCTGGAGAGCTTTTATCATAAATGGGTGTTGAATTTTGTTGAAGGCTTTTTCTGCATCTATTGAGATGATCATACAGTTTTTATCCTTCAATTTGTTAATATGGTGTCACATTGATTGATTTGCATATATTGAAGAATCCTTGCATTCCTGGGATAAACCCCACTTGATCATGGTGTATGATCCTTTTAATGTGCTGCAGGATTCTGTTTGCTAGTATTTTGTTGCGGATTTTCGCATCTATGTTCATCAGTGATATTGCCCTGTGGTTTTCTTTTTTTGTGACATCTTTGCCTGGTTTTGGTATCAGGGAACTGGTGGCCTCGTAAGATGAGTTTGGGAGTTTTCCTCCCTCTGCTATATTTTGGAAGAGCTTGAGAAGGAGAGGTGTTACCCCTTTGCTAAATGTTTGATAGAATTCGTCTGTGAAGCCATCTGGTCCTGGGCTTTTGTTTGTTGGAAGATTTTTTATCACAGTTTCAATTTCAGTGCTTGTGATTGGTCTGTTTATATTTTCTATTTCTTCCTGGTTCAGTCTTGGAACGTTGTGCTTCTCTAAGAATTTGTCCATTTTTTCCAGGTTGTCCATTTTATTGGCATAGAGTTGCTTGTAGTAATCTCTCATGATGCTTTGTATTTCTGCAGTATCAGTTGTTACTTCTCCTTTTTCATTTCTAATTCTCTTGATTTGAGTCTTCTCCCTTTTCTTCTTGATGAGTCTGGCTAATGGTTTATCAATTTTGTTTATCTTCTCAAAGAACCAGCTTTTAGTTTTATTGATCTTTGCTATCATTTCCTTCATTTCTTTTTCATTTATTTCTGATCTGATTTTTATGATTTCTTTCCTTCTCCTAACTTTGGGGTTTTTTGTTCTTCTTTCTCTAATTGCTTTAGGTGTAAGGGTAGGTTGTTTATTTGAGATTTTTCTTGTTTCTTGTGGTAGGTCTGTATTGTTATAAACTTCCCTCTTAGAACTGCTTTTGCTGCATCCTATAAGTTTTGGGCCGTCATGCTTTCACTGTCATTTCTTTCTAGGTATTTTTTGATTTCCTCTTTGATTTCTTCAGTGATCTCTTGGTTATTTAGTAGTGTGCTATGTGGCTTCCATGTGTTTGTATTTTTTACAGTTGTTTTCCTGTAATTGATATCTAGTCTCATAGCATGTGGTCAGAAAAGATACTTGATACAATTTCAATTTTCTTAAATTTACCAAGGCTTGATTTGTGACCCAAGATATGATATATCTTGGAGAATGTTCCATAAGCACTTGAGAAGAAAGTGTATTCTGTTGTTTTTGGATGGAATGTCCTATAAATATCTTTTAAGTAGATCTTTTTTATTGGATCATTTAAAGCTTGTGTTTCCTTATTTATTTTCATTTTGGATGATCTGTCCATTGGTGAAAGTGGGGTTGTTCAAGTCCCCTACTATGATTGTGTTACTGTCGATTTCTCCTTTTATGGCTGTTAGCATTTGCCTTATGTATTGAGGTGCTCGTATGTTGGGTGCATGAATATTTACAATTGTTATATCTTCTTCTTGGATTGATCCCTTGATCATTATGTAGTGTCCTTCTTTGTCTCTTGTAATAACAGTCTTTATTCTAAAGTCTATTTTGTCTGATAAGAGAATTGCTACTCCAGCTTTCTTTTGATTTCCATTTGCATGGAATATCTTTTTCCATCCCCTCACTTTCAGTCTGTATATGACCTGAGGTCTGAAGTGGGTCTCTTGTAGACAGCATATATACGGGTCTTGTTTTTGTATCCATTCAGCCAGTATATGTCTTTTGGTGGGAGCATTTAATCCATTTACATTTAAGGTAATAATCGATATGTATGTTCCTATTACCATTTTCTTAATTGTTTGGGGTTTGTTATTTAGGTCTTTTCCTTCTCTTGTGTTTCCTGCCTACAGAAGTTCCTTTAGCATTTGTTGTAAAGCTGGTTTCGTGGTGCTAAATTCTCTTAGCTTTTGCTTGTCTGTAAAGGTTTTAATTTCTCCATTGAGTCTGAATGAGATCCTTGCTGGCTAGAGTAATCTTGGTTGTAGGTTTTTCCCTTTTATCACTTTAAATATGTCCTGCCAGTCCCTTCTGGCTTGCAGAGTTTCTGCTGTAAGATCAGCTGTTAACCTTATGGGGATTCTCTAGTATGTTATTTGTTGCTCTTCCCTTGCAGCTTTAAAAATTTTTTTCTTTGTATTTAATTTTTGATAGTTTGATTAATATGTGTCTTGGTGTGTTTCTCCTTGGATTTATCCTGTATGGGACTCTCTGTGCTTCCTGGACTTGACTATTTCCTTTCCCATATTAGGGAAGTTTTCAACTATAATCTCCAAATATTTTCTCAGTCCCTTTCTTTTTCTCTTCTTCTGGGACCCTTATAATTCGAATGTTGGTGCATTTAATGTTGTCCCAGAGGTCTCTAAAACTGTCCTCAATTCTTTTCATTGTTTCTTCTTTATTCTGCTGTGTGGTAGTTATTTCCACTATTTTATCTTCCAGGTCACTTATCCGTTCTTCTGCCTCAGTTATTCTGCTATTGATTCCTTCTAGAGAATTTTTAATTTCATTTATTATCTCGTTCATCACTGTTTGCTCTTTAGTTCTTCT
Source organism: Mesoplodon densirostris (assembly GCF_025265405.1). Classification (NCBI taxonomy): domain Eukaryota; kingdom Metazoa; phylum Chordata; class Mammalia; order Artiodactyla; family Ziphiidae; genus Mesoplodon; species Mesoplodon densirostris. Next base: position 39,791,245 of record NC_082669.1, read on the forward strand.
AGGTCCTGTTGAATGCTTCTTGTATTTTCTGCATTCTGTTTCCAAGATTTTGGATCATGTTTACTATCATTACTCTGAATTCTTTTTCAGATAGACTGTCTATTTCCTCTTCACCTGCTTGGTCTTGTGGGTTTTTACTTTGCTCCTTCATTTGCTGCATATTTATCTGTCTTCTCATTTTGCTTATCTTACTGTGTTTGGGGTCTCCTTTTCACAGGTTCGCAGTTTCCTTTGATTTTGGTGTCTGCCCCCAGTGGGTAAGGTTGTTCAGTGGGTTGTGTAGGTTTCCTGGTGGAGGGGACTGGCACCTGTGTTCTGGTGGATGAGGCTGGATATTTTCTTTCTGGTGGGCAAGACCGCATCTGGTGGTGTGTTTTGGGGTGTCTGTGAACTTATTATGATTATAGGCAGCCTCTCTGCTAATGGGTGGGCTTGTTGTATTGTCTTGCTAGTTGTTTGGCATAGGGTGTCCAGCATTGTAGCTTGTTGGTCGCTGAGTGGAGCTGGGTCTTAGCATTGAGATGGAGATCTCTGGGAGAGCTCTTGCCGATTGATATTATGTGGGGCCAGGAGGTCTCTGGTGGTCCAATGTCCTGAACTCGGCTCTCCTATCTCAGAGACTCAGGCTTGACAGCCGGCCAGAGCACCGAGACTCTGTCAGCCACGCAGCAGTGAATGTGGCAGTCTCCATTATGAAGTCAGATTATGAGGGTCTACAATAACTGTTCAGCTAGAACAGGCTGACTTGGTAGCAATTTGTCTACGAGGCTGTCTCCAGCAGGTGGTGGCTAAAACAGTAGGTTTCCGCATGTGCTGCCAGAATATTAAACGTTTATATAGAGGTTTTCACTGGGTTCAGTCACAAATTCGGTACAGAGAGTTTTAAGAACACCTTATTCTCTCAAGGTTGTGTGCTTGAAACAGCTCCTAAGCCTGAGTGTCTACAAACTGCAGCAAGATGAGACCACCCAGGGTGGCCTGCAAGCTGTGATTCTTGCCACGAGCCCTGCTGCTGCCGTCATGGAATCCGGCTTCCCCCAAGGCTCTGCAGTGAGTTTTCAGTGAAGCTTTCTCTCTGTGCTGATGAGATTCATGCTACCTGAGTTGCCCAAAGCCATAGAGTGCTTAAATGTTGGGGCGGGGGTACAAACCCAGCAAATCTGGCTCCAAGGTCTGTGTTACCTCACCCGCTATGAGTGTTGGGCCAAGGCTTTCCATAATAGTTCTTGATTACTTAAATGGATGGATGGATGGATGGATGAGTGAACTCCAATTTATACATAATCATTGAGAAGTATGACATTCCAGCTAATATAATACTATGGTTTTGATTTAACCTTCTATTCCTAATATCCATTATTTTAATGGGATGAGATAAAGTATACTGATACTAGGGTATATCTAATATGATTTCATCTTTTTTGGAAAGTACTCATGAAAGAAATTCCCATGTTGACCGAACTAGAACCACAGGACCAAAAAAGGTTCCTTTATTTTATTTTTTTAAATTTATTTATTTTTATTTAATTAATTTACTTATTTTTACCTTTTGGCTGCCTTGGGTCTTTGTTGCTGTGCACAGGCTTTTCTCTAGTTGTGGCGAGCGGGGGCTACTCTTCGTTGCAGTTCGTGGGCTTCTCATTGGGTGGCTTCTCTTGTTGCAGAGCATGGGCTCTGGGCCCGCGGGCTTCAGTAGCTGTGGCACTCGGGCTCAGTAGTTGTGTCTCCCGGGCTCTAGAGCGCAGGCTCAGTAGTTGTGGCACAATGGCTTACTTGCTCCACAGCACGTGGGATCTTCCCGGATCAGGGCTTGAACCCAAGTCCCCTGCACTGGCAGGCGGATTCTTATCCACTGCGCCACTAGGGAAGTCCAAAAAAGGTCCCTTTAGAATCAAAGGAGCCTTAGGCTTTAGATCACAGCTAATGTAAAAGTAGAAAGAGCAGGAGTTTGAGCTCTGGTAAATGCAAGCTCAAATCCTAACTCTGATATTTACTAGATGATGATGATGATGATGATTACCATCATTTTGAGGAATTGACCTAGTCTCCCTGAACCCCATTTGCCTGAAATGTAAAATGGAAAAATAATACAACTTCACGAGGTTATTCCAAGATTAGATGTCTTGAGAATGCTTGGCTTACAGTAGACTCACATTAAATGGCAACTATCATTATAAATCTCCTTGAATTAATGGCATGATAGCAACTAGGTCTTTGAAAATCCTGGCCTATCTTATTTCATTCCTTTTCTGGCATTATTCTTCGACACAGAAATTTTTAGAACTGAAGCCCTATCCCAAAATAAACACTGTTATGACTTTTAGAGGCTTGTCATAAGCATTGTACTCAGAATGGGAGATGGAAAGTAGTTAGGGCTGTGGACGAAGGTTGTGGAAACATGCTAAACACAGAAACAGCTGCTTACCAGACAGCTCCTAAAACAGACTGGCTCATGTTTTAAAATTTTTTTTAAAAATCCCTGAAAGTATAAAAGATTTCTAAGGCTCAATAAGTACATAATTTATATGCAGTATCCACTTCCTCACTTAACTTAGAGAGTTAGGTTAAGCTTAGGAAGCAGAAAAAATGGAATCTACGAGATCAACAGAGAGGAGATCCCAGTTTTATGTGCTTTTCTGTTGATTTAAAAAGAGGGCAATTTTATAATGTCATCAGAGACAATGGAAGTCTACAACCTTTATTATAGTTCCCCTTAGGAAGAGTGTTTATGGAGGATCAGTCTGCAGTTATCAGAATCAATGTGCTCTTAAGCTTATAAAAAAAATGGTAAATGGTACAAACTTGGAAAGGACTGACTGAAATCAGAATATGAGTATAAAATGAGAATTTTAATTACTAGTGTATTTACCTGATTTTCTACATTTCCAAAAGATTGGGGGTTTTGTTTTTAGTTTCTTTCTTTATAGTTCCCATGTTACTTTAGAGCTTGACCTTATCCCAGGGAAGGAGCTCCAGGGAAGGAGCACAAGAAAATTCCGCCTTAAAGCCCTAAAAGTGATCACTCTTAAGTACCCCTGATTCTTCAGGATATTTGAAAGTTATTTAGTTTAGAATGAAAATATAGGATGTTAAATATTTTCTTGAATGGCAAATTAAGTAGCATCTTTTCTGTTTTGTTTGTTTTTTCTGAGAGTTAAGCCAAAATAAACAGAATGGTCTACGTTATAACTGTTTGGATTTGGTCAGTGTTATTAGTGACTCAATATTATTGTTAAATCACATTTAAAGACTGTGAGCATCTTTGATGTGAACCTTTGTGTGATGTGGGTCCAGGAACTGGGATAGAAAACATATTTTTGTATTAACTGTCAGGAGGAAAGAGTTCATATTCATGTGACATTCTCCTATTTCTGGAACAAAATTTCAAACACTTCTTAGCCTACCATAGAGAAAAACGTACATGAAGAATAAACTTAAGCTTTATTAAAAACAAATTGCTGGGGCCTCCCTGGTGGCGCAAGTGGTTGAGAGTCCGCCTGCCGATGCAGGGGATACGGGTTCGTGCCCCGGTCTGGGAGGATCCCATATGCCGCGGAGCGGCTGGGCCCGTGAGCCATGGCCGCTGAGCCTGCGCGTCCGGAGCCTGTGCTCCGCAACGGGGGAGGCCACAACAGTGAGAGGCCCGCATACCGCAAAAAAAAAAAAAAAAAAAAAATTGCTGTTTGTTTATTTATAAATAAATATAAATTATTTATAAATAAACAACAATTTGGAGGTAAAAACCTGCCTTAAAAAGAATTTACTGAGGAATATTTTGGAAGAATTTTTGTAAGACACCTGTAGCAGAGTATACGTTATACAGCTAAAAACCCTGAAGGGGCAATTCCTTCCTTTTTGATTTAGACAATTAAGAGGATGATTTTTTTAAATGCCTTGTAATCATTTTACAAAAAAGCCTTGGAATGAGAAAGGTACAGAGCCACGGTCATGCACCTCTTGCCCTTTGATTCCCAGAACAAGCTTTTCTAGGCCCACTTTCAGCACAAATGATATTTTTTTGTTTATTTATTTCATATGCATGTCCACTATTTGCTGTTATCACTTTACTTTCATTTGCAAGATTTAATCTCTCTCTCTCCCCACCGCCCCCCCCCCCCCACTCTCCTCCTATTTTCTGGAAACAGAGACGGTGATTATGCATGTTAAAATGAAAGCCTCCAAATGAAATAAAATGGAGAATTAGCAAGAGACATTAAATGAAAGTAAACAAGCAAGTGAAGAACAAAACAAAACAAAACAAAAACGGTAGGCTGAAGTCTCAGACATGATTTTGGTGTGATCCTAAACGGTTCTCTTCACTGCTTAAGGGCTTGTCTTCCTTGACTAATAAAATGAGGGCATCTCAATATCGCAGCCCTAATGGTTCAGGTCTGCTCCTTGGGGATCTTTGGGATATTTCTCAGTCATGACCTCTAGATAAATCAGCGTTAACAGCCTCTTGTCATTTGCATTTCCCTGCGGATGAGTTTCCTCCTTTCCCTTCCCCTATTATCTTTTGGGTGTGTAGTTTCTTTAGACTTTCCTAGATCCTGTCTATCTGCCTGTGGGTGCTGATTTTGGCATTTCATTCTCCCTTCTCATTTCCTTCAAGTATTTCTCTCTTTCTCTTTTTAAATTCACTTTCAGCGTTATTTCTCTGTGTGTCTTCTAGGAATACTTAACCCATTTTTAAAGCAAAAGCATGTCAACCTTGAATAAGAACTCAATCATTTTAATGTCCTGGAACCTTTCCTCCACACACAGCAAGTATCAGTTTACCGAAAAGCTTTGACCATAGGGCAGAGAACGTGTCAAAAATACTATTCCTCCTGTGATTTCCAATCCTCCCCATATTGCAATGCATGGAAAATGCTATGGGCAGAGGCTCTCTTAGTGATTTTACTCTGGACCATAGCTTACAAAGTTAACCACTGGCAAAGGAGAAAGAAAAAAGCAAATACAAAACCCCAGTGCCTGAAATGAATAAATAAGCTAATAACTGAAGTACCAAAATGCTGAATGAGATAGAGGCAGATTCTTTAAAAAATCTGTGGATGATTAATACATCTTCATAATTTAAAAACCAACAAATATTAAAACATATACTGCAAAGGCACTTGCTTCCACCACTGTCCCCATTTGTCAGTTCCCAAAACCTTCCATACAGAGTACAATTTTTAATAGTTCATTTGCATAATTCTTTGTGTAAATAATATTATACAAGATAGAATATACATTTATATTCTTTCTCTTGGAACAAAAAGTTTATACACACTGTTCAGCAAATTGCTTTTTCTTCACTTCATATATCTCAGAACTGTATCCATATTGATACACAGAGAGGTTGTACAGTTTTGTTTTTTTTTTAACTTCATTGCATATTACTCCATTGCATAAATATACCATGATTAATTTAACCAGTCCCTTATTGGTGGACATTTGAATTGATGCCAGTCTTTTGCTACAGAAAACAATGCTGCAGTACATAACCTTGAACATATGTGATTTCACATATGTATAAGTTTATCTGTAGGAAAAATTCCCAGAAGGGGGATTGCTAGGTCAAAGTACATATGATTTGTTACTTTGACAGAGAGTGCCAAACTTTCTTCCATAGATGATGATCACTTCATATTGCTGTCAGCAATGTATAAAATTGCCTGTTCCTCCACAGCCTTGAAAACAAAATGTTAATAAATTTCTGCATTTTAGAAATTTGGAATTTTGATTATGTACTCTGGTAAATTATCATATCTTGGTGTGGTTTTAATTTACTTTTATGTTAAGTGAGGATGTGCATTTTTTCACATGTTCAAGGGCCATTCCTTTTCTATAAAATGCAATTCAACTTTCTTCTTGTTCTTTTTTTTTTTTTTTTTGCGGTACGCGGGCTTCTCACTGTTGTGGCCTCTCCCGTTGCGGAGCACAGGCTCCGGACGCGCAGGCCCAGCGGCCATGGCTCACGGGCCAAGTCGCTCCACGGCATGTGGGATCTTCCCGGAACGGAGCACGAACCCGTGTTCCCTGCATCGGCGGGCGGACTCTCAACCACTGCGCCACCAGGGAAGCCCCTCAACTCTCTTTTTTTAAATTGAGTTTTAAATCGTTTGTAGAGTGTCTTTACATATTAGGGCAATTAGCTATTTGGTTGACAAGAAATTATTTTCCTGTTTTGTTGTTTTTCTCTGGATTTGCTCATTATTTTTGCTTTGTTTACATTCAGAAGTTTAAAAATTATTTTTCTATAAATATATCTAAATTTTTTATTATGGTGTAAAGGCTTTAGTCACAATTTAAAAGGCCCTTGTCACTCCAAAGTTATAGAGATTTTTCATGCTGTCCTATTATTATGGCTTCATTTTTTAAATCTTTGAAACTTTTGGAGATAATCCTAGAGTATGATATGAAGAAAGGATTAAATGTAACACTTTTCAGATGGCCTTACCATTGCCCCAGCATTACTTACTGAATAATCCACCTTTTCTCCCAATGACTTGAGATTCCACTTTTAGAAAATGCTAAGTTCCGGACTTCCCTGGTGGCGCAGTGGTTAGGAATCCTCCTGCCAATGCAGGGGACACGGGTTCGAGCCCTGGTCCGGGAAGATCCCACATGCCGCGGAGCAACTAAGCCCGTGTGCCACAACTATTGAGCCTGCCCTCTAGAGCCCGTGAGCCACAACTACTGAGTCCGTGCACCACAACTACTGAAGCCCGCGTGCCTAGAGCCCGTGCTGCGCAACAAGAGAAGCCACTGCAATGAGAAGCCTGCGCACCGCAACGAAGAGTAGCTCCCGTTCACGGCAACTAGAGAAAGTCCGCACGCAGCAATGCAGACCCAATGCAGTCAAAAATAAAATAAATTAATTAATTTAAAAAAAAAGAAAATGATAAGTTCCTTATTCAAGGGGGGGTGGTCTTTAGACTTTCTGTGTTATCGGTCTGCACAACTACTTTGGATTTAGCTAGAGAGAGTTTCCTTGCCTTTTCTCTAATAATCCATGCTTTAGCCACTCAGAACTACAGTTGACCCTTGAACTACGTCACTTTGAACGACTATTTTTCAACAGCAAATACTACAGTACTGCACACACAGCCTGTGGTTGGCTGAATTCGTTGATGTGGAAGAACTGATATGAAGGACCACATATAAGTCACACATGGATTAACGAGCTAAACCAGCTCACCCCTCCTTGTTCAGGGGTCAGCTACACTCACTCTTCCACACCAAGCTCTTCAACAATGAAGCATCTCGGTTACCTCCATGCCTCTGCCTGTGCTGCTCACCCTGCATGGAATGCCCACCTTGCCCTTGTCTGCCTAGTAAACCTTGATTTGTCTCTTAAGACCCAGAAAAACTATAACACTTCCAAAGAAATGAAGAGCAGAAAATGCTACTATAATAAAAAGGGGAGAGGATATTATGTGTATATGTAAACGAGGTGATGAGAGCAGTTGGCTCTGGAAAGAAGAGTTGTTAGATTAGGATGAAAAGGGGATACACTTTTCCCTGAGTTCCTTCTGTACCATCTGCGTTTTTACCATGTGAATGTATTAAGAACAATTTCGTGTTCAAGGAATTATAATTAGACAATTTGTTGTCCAAGGAAATTAAGAATATAACAATATAGTAAATAAAAGACTATGAGAGAATTTTTTAAATTAATAATACATCGTCTCCATTGTGAAGCATCCTTCACCATTACTCTACTCTCTATAGCAAATAAAGGCTCCTTCTGCTACGTTCCTACAGCACATCATAAAAACTTCATAACAGAAGCATACTGTGCATTATGGTGTTATCATTTGCCTGTCACTCCACTGAACTGCTGGATTCTTGTTCATCTTTGGAGCTCAGACACTGAACACCAATTAGTGTCACTTAGTAAGTGTACAATAAATGTTTGAAGAAGAAAGGAAAGAAGAAGGGGAGGGAGAAGGGGAGGAAGACATTCAGGGACATTACATTAGAAAATGTGCCTGTTGGGAAAAGGGGAATGGGAAAGGGAATGGGAGTGTAAATAAATAAAGCAAATAAAAAGTGACCTTACACAGACCAATGATGAGAGTGTGCCATGAGCTGAAGTGTATGGTCCAGGAATTTCTTTCTCTCATGCTCCACTCCCACTCTTTCTAGTCTACATATGGCAGCTGGAGTAATCTTGTTAAAAGTATGCCAGATCATGTCTGTCCTCTGGTCCAATCCAATCCAATCCATCACCTCCAGCCAATGGCACCCAATTTTTACAGGGCATAATTCAACATTCTTATCATGGTCAGGCCCTGCGTGATCTGGCTTCTTGTCACTTCTCACCTCCTCTTTTACTCTTCTTCCCCTAAATACTTTTTTCCCCACTCACATCATCTCCTGGCTGTTCCTCCAATGCTGTGGATACGCAACTTTTGTAGAGCCTTTGCATTTGTTGCTTCTTCTGCCTGGAACATTCTTTCCACAGAGTGTTCCATGACTCTCATAACCCACTCAAGCCCCAGGGAGCACTTTCAAGGCCTCATTTAAAATTACGAGCTGTCCTTAAGCCCTGATCGGGCATTCCCATCTACTTTCCTTGCTTTATTTCTCTTCATGGTACATAGCAGCTTTTAACATACTATATAATGTGCCAAATCATTTTGTCTATCCCTACTAGAATGTAAGCACATGAAGGAAGGGGTAATCTGGTACAATTTAGGTATCGAGTAAATACTTGTTGAATCATAGAACAAAAGCATCTTAAGTTTATCAAGTGAAACTGAGCTTTCAAGAAACAATACTATATTTACTTATGTTTTGCAAACTGCTGATCCATCAAAGAACATGTCCTGAGAGCTGGTGGTTTTGGGCTTTGGTCCAAAGTTCTTCTCACTTTCTTTTCGGATAGTCTTATCTACTACCATGAATTCAATTTCCATCCATAATATAAAGTCTACATTTGAATGATATCCAAGTGGAACTCTAGCCCAGAGCTGGAGGTTCCTGAACTCTAGATGGGTACATCCCAATACCTTTGGACATTTCCATTCTGATAATTTACAGGCACCTCAAATTCAACATGTCTAATACTAAACTCATTCTCTTCTCCTTTAAACCTACTTTTTAAGTTTCCTTTCTCAGAGAACAATGTGATATTCTTGCCAGTTGCCTCAGTCATAAGTCAGAATGCCATTCCTGACTTCTTTTTTGCACCCCAACTTATCCCGTCAGCCACAAAGGGGTACTAATGCTCATTTCTCAATATCTTTTGAAGCATTCGCTTTTGCCATTGCCACCATCCCCATGTCAGCCATTACTATCTCCCATTTGGATATTGCTACAGCTGCCTCACTTTCCTTTCTAGTTATTTAAATCTGATCATAGTAGTTAACTTTATTGGGCATGTTCTATGCACTTTACATCCATTTAAACCCCACAATAATCCTATACCATAAGTTCTATCATCATCATTCTCATTTTACAAATAAACAAAGGCATGAAGTGTCTATGTAACTTCTCAAAGTCTTGTCACTAGAAAGTGATGGATCTGAAATTTAAACCCAGGCAGTCGGGCTCCAGAACCCATGCTGTTTACCATTACCTTATTTAAATCTGGATTAAGTCATACCCTTGCTTAAACACTTTAATGCCTCCCCATTACTCTAAGGATGATGCTCAAATTCCTTACTATCCCCTCCAAAATCTGACTCTTACTCATCCCTCTGTCTTTATCTTCAACCTCAACAGCCACCCTCACCCCCTACTCCCACCCCTACTTCCCCCACCTTTACCCTTTGCTCCATCACTAATGAACTTCTTTCAGTCCCTTGAATGCTTTCGTGCTCTTAAACATGTTATTCTCTGCGCCTAGAATACTTTCATTATCACTCCATCCCAATTTGCCTGTCTTATCCCCATTCACCCTTACTGTTTCACCATAGGCCTTTCTGAGGGAAGACTTCCCTGAACACCCCCTCTTGCCTCCACATCTAGCTGTGGGGATGCTCTATTTTGCTTTTATGCAAGCCTATGCTCTAGGCTTCCTTCTTCCTTCTCACTATACATGGTCCCACTGTGAGTAGGCCCAGCCATGTGCCAGTGGCTCCTAATCTTTGTGTGATCTCTCCCTGAACTCTAGCCTCAGATATCTGACTGCCAACTTGACTTCTCTCCATGGAGGCCCAATAGGCCTCATTCAAACTTAACACAGCCAAAACAGAATTCTTTCTCCATCACTATCTATTTGTCCAAATCTATTATTTTATCTTATTTTATTCTTGTTATTACTTAGCACGTTAATATAACCCTGCAACAAGTCCTATTAATCCTGTCTCTAAAGAATATCCCAAATCTATCCACTCCTCTCTGTCTCGCTTGCTTAGAATATGTCAACAGCCTAATAACTAGATGCCATGCTTCGCACTTGCCACATTCAGCAAAGTAAATTTTAAAAAAGTAAATCAGATCATGCCCTCTCCTCAAAACATGGCTTTCCAAAATGGCTTTCCATCATACTCTGAATAAAACTCGACTCTTACCCTGGCTCAGCTACCTCTTGGACTTCATATCATACAACTCTGTCCTTGCTACTATCCCCCAGTCATACCACCCTTCTTTCTATTCCTTCCTTCTTAGCATCTGTGTCTGCTAAATTTGGATTCATCTGCAATGACAGAAAACCCCAAATAAAGATGACTTACATGTATTGCTTATTTTATTCTCAAATAAAAGAGATCCATGGGTAAGTAGCTCAGGCTGGTATGGTAGTTCCATAATTGTCAGGGTCCCAGTCTTCTTCTATCTTGTGGTTCTACTATCCTCTATACAGGGCTTAAACCACATGTCTAAGATGTTAGCTTGAGCTCCAGCCATCACATTCACATTCCAGCCAGCGGGAAGGTTAAAAGGCATACTTCTGCTCTTTTGAAGGTATATACATTCTTATCCCACTGGCCAAAATGGAGTGACATGGCCACATCACCTTTCAAGGGAAGCTGTATCAATAGTTCCTCTTTTTTGCTGAGTAGTATTTCATGGTACAGATAGACCACCAATTGTTTAACCATTTATTCATTGAAGAACATGTGAGTGTCTTCTGGATTCTAGCTATTACAAATAAAACTGTTATGAATATTCATGTATAGGTTTTAATGTGAACATAACTTTTCATTTCCCTGGGATAAATGCCCCAAATTACAACTGCTGGCTCATAAGTACTTATTTTGTTTTGTAAGAAACTGTCAAAACTAGCATAGTTGTACCATTTCACATTCCCACCAGCAAAGCATGAGTGATCTAGTTTCTTTGCATCCTAACCAGCTTTTGAGGTTATCACTATTTTTTATTTTAGCCATTCTGACAGACACATAGTAACATTTCATTGTGGTTTTAATATGCACTTTCCAAACGGCTAATGATGTCAACCATTTTCCATGTACTTATTTTCCATCTGTATATCGTCTTCAGTGAAATGTCACTTCATGTCTTTTGCCCATTTTCTAACTGTCTTGTTTCTTTTTCTACTGTTGAGTTTTGAGAGTTTGTGATGTATTTTAGACACACGCCCTTTGTCAAATGTGTAACGTTTGCAAATGTTTTCTCTCAGTCTGCAGCTTGTTTTTTCATCCTCATCATAGAGACTTCCACAGAACAAAAGTTTTAATTTTGATAAGCTCCAATTTATTAATTTTTCCTCTTTTGTATCATACTTTTAGTGTCAAATCTAAGAATGCTTTCCCTAGGTCTGAAAGGTTTTTACTATGTTTTTTTTTTTTCTAAAAGTTTCATAGTTTTGCATCTTATGTTTAAGTCTATAATCCATTTTGAGTTAATTTTTTATATCAGTTATGAGAATTACATCAAGTTTCTTTTTTTTTTTTGATCTATGGATGCTCCAGAAAGAAAATATTTTATTTATTTATTTTTTTTTTTTTTAATTTATTTTTTTTTTTTGGCGGAACGCGGGCCTCTCACTGTTGTGGCCTCTCCCGTTGCGGAGCACAGGCTCCGGATGTGCAGGCTCAGCGGCCATGGCTCACGGGCCTAGCTGCTCCGCGGCATGTGGGATCTTCCCAGACCGGGGCACGAACCCATGTCCCCCTGCATCGGCAGGCGGATTCTCAACCACTGTGCCACCAGAGAAGCCCCAGAAAGAAAATATTTTAAAAGGAATTTTTAAACAGATGGTTGTCCACAGATGTTTTTTAAAATGGTGATTAACAAGAGCCAGAATGGGTCCACTAAAACCAAGTTAGGCTAAACCAACTTCTTTTTGTTTTTAAAACATTAGATTCCTAGGGTGTTTTGGAGAATGCTGGCAAAATAAATCAAACTTAACACACATACCCCTAGATGGAAATACAGAACTCAGGGAGGGAACTATAACAGCTCCACTATATTTAATACTTGTCAGAGCAGTTCTGGAGTAAGGCTTTGACTGTGGGTGATATGAGCCCACGTGCCACAACTGTTGAAGCCCGCGTGCCTAGAGCCCATGCTCCGCCACAAGCCACCACAATGAGAAGCCCGTGCACCGCAGCGAAGAGTAGCCCCCACTCGTTGCAACTAGAGAAAGCCCGTGCGCAGCAACGAAGATCCAACGCAGCCAAAAATAAATTTAAAACAATAATTTAAAAAAAAAAACTAAAAAAAAAAAAAAAAGAGTACATCAAAGCATTTGTGGAGAAGAAAGGCCAAATGATGAGGTCTGCAATTATGACTTTTGAGGACTGCTGAAGGACCATGTATTGCTTATTTCACTTTCAATGGACAGTGAGATAGTGGCTAGTCACGCTGGAAAACAGTAAGCATAAAGAAGACGTGAAGCAACTTTGAAATGTTTGGCAGGCCATCTCATGGAAGAAGAAGAGGAAGGGTTATGCACAGCTTTGGGGAGGCCAAGCTAAGACAAGAGGGTGGAAATAATGAGAAGCTTGATTTCAGCTCAATGTAAGGAAAATCTTTCTAATACTTGTACTAGTCAATCACAAGGAATGATCGAGCTCAAAATATAGTGAACTCCCTGTCAATATAACTGTCATGAGAGGTTGATCCAGATGACCTCACCAGTACGTAGCCAGGATTAAAGATCTTGAATTTGGAAGAGGAGAATTTTCTTATAGGCTGGAGAGGTGAGGCACAATTTCACAGAGTGACGAGTGCACTTTAGGTTTCTTAGATGGTTGGAGGCTTTGTGCTTTAAAAACATGAAAGTAGGGATCTTGGCCAAGGAAGAGATACAGAGGTGTTCATCTTGACTGAAGCAGAGATTTTTTTGTGGGGAAGTATCATCTAAAGGTGCCTCCCAGCTCTGAACCAACTATTAGGTCACATGTAGGCTGTGATTGTCTAAAGGAATACTATTCCCAGAGATAACACTCAACCTAATGGTTGCAATGAGGACATATACGGTAGACTAAGATCTCAACTGGAGTCTTTTGCCATGGAATCAACATGCATACACTCTTCCAACTATATTTTATTTTATTTTTCAAATTACTTGTTTATCTTTTTTTTAAGGTATATACTTAAACGGATTTTTTTAAATTAATTAATTTTATTTTTGACTGCGTTGGGTCTTCGTTGCTGCCCATAGGCTTTCTCTACTCGCGGGGAGCAGGGGACTACTCTTCGATGCGGTGCGCGGGCTTCTCATTGCGGCGTCTTCTCTTGTTGCGGAGCACGGGCTCTAGGCGCACGGGCTTTGGTAGTTGTAGCACGTGGGCTCAGTAGTTGTGGCTCACGGGCTCTAGAGCACAGGCTCAGTAGTTGTGGCACACGGGCTTAGTTGCTCCGCAGCATGTGGGATCTTCCCAGACCAGGGCTCGAACCCACGTCCCCTGCATTGGCAGACAGATTCTTAACCACTGCGCCACCAGTGAAGCCCCCAACTACATTTTAAATGGAATCATAAGATGTTAGAAAAGGGGCCTCAGGTACCGTCACTTCTAATATACCCACTTTATAGGGAAAAAGAAAAGAAAAAAAGAGCAGGCTCAAAGAAGTTCAAATTTTTTACTTGAGAAAACTTTCTATATCTAATTAGTGAGAGATATTTAGGTACCCTTATTCCAAAAAGTTGATTTTTTTTTTTTTTTTTCTTTTTGCGGTATGCGGGCCTCTCACTGTTGTGGCCTCTCCCGTTGCGGAGCACAGGCTCCGGATGCGCAGGCCCAGCGGCCATGGCTCACGGGCCCAGCCGCTCCGCGGCATATGGGATCCTCCCAGACCGGGGCACGAACCCGTATCCCCTGCATCGGCAGGCGGACTCTTAACCACTGCGCCACCAGGGAGGCCCTAAAAAGTTGATGTTTATTGGTTAGTTTCCATGTGTACAGCACTTCATGTGGATTATATAATTTAATCCTCACAATAATTCTATAATCTGGGTATTTTCATTAATGCCATTTGCAGATGAGAATACTGAGGCTCAAAGAAGAAAAATTACTAGCCCCAAATTGCACAGCTGGAGAATAGAGGAGCTAGGATTTAAAGCTAAGCTATCAATTTATAAGACTGTATGTTTTTAAGAATGTTTTAAATGCATTTTATTATTAATTTTTAGTTAGAAAGGTAATTTGAGCCCAAGAATACAGAGACATATATAGAAAAAGTTAATAATCTGCCTCTCTCCTCTCCCCAACCACTCCTCTTGGGGTCAATAAGGTTTCCAGTTTGGTGCATATAATCTTAGACTCTTTTCCAAGCAATAGCCAAATGCTTAACCATTATGTTACATGGTCTCCCTAGTTCTGCCTCCTTTCTAGTATAGCAAACTACCTCCAAATAAAAGAGAGAGAAAGAAAGGGAAAGTTTAGAAAGGACATGGTAAATAAGTATCAACTGCCCATATTTGATTAATATTTAACAAACTAAACTAAACTCACCTGGAGGCTCCACAAATGTGGGGATAAACATTTTCTGGTAAGATTTATTCTGATGAATATGTGCAACTAAACTGAAATGGGCAGGTCTAACTGTGTGACTGTGCTATGGGAAATCATTAATTTGTCCCCATAACAAACAATTGTTCCTCGTCTGAAAGCCAGATTTGGATGTTAAGTTTGACTCTGGAGGGCTTCTCTGATGGCACAGTGGTTGAGAGTCCGCCTGCCGATGCAGGGGATACGGGTTCATGCCCCAGTCCGGGAAGATCCCACATGCCGCAGAGCGGCTGGGCCCGTGAGCCATGGCTAGTGAGCCTGTGCGTCCGGAGCCTGTGTTCCACAACGGGAGAGGCCACAACAGTGAGAGCCCTGCGTGCCGCAAAAAAAAAAAAAAAAAAAGTTTGACTCTGTAAAATAAATGAACATGGGTAATTGTAAGAAACTCTGAAAATTTGTCTTTTCTAGTGGGGATACAAAGGGGCCTTATTTAATGTGGTAAGATCACAGTGTATAGCTCTCTCTCATGCTATCAGGAAACAAGGTGCCCCTTTTACTTTTCAGGTAAAACAGATTTCCATTTGTCATGAGACAACTGTATTCAAATACTGTTTCTCTTCTGAAGAAGTGACAGATTGAAAGGGATAAAATTAGTTCATTCCATATAATCAGATGTTTAGGAAATAGTGCAAAATATAACAATCTCACAAATAAAAACACATTTATCCAGAGTCTTTCTTATTTGGATTCCTATGTTGCTTTTAAAATCTGGAAAAAAATATTTGCCACAAAATTATTCTGACTTAATTGAGCACAATTCCTCCAAAATGTGCTATTTCCAATCATTCTTGCCACAAAGTTTTTCCGTAAAACTTTGTGCAGAATAATGTCTCCTTTCACAGTTTCAAACAGCTTAACAGCAGATCAAAATATAGGCTCAACATCAGCATATTGAGATGTACCCAAAATAGGAACATTTTTCTTGTATCTAAAAATAAACTACGACTACTTCATTTTATGGAATAAAATGGATTGAGAAGAGAGAGCTTATAGCACTACCTACAGTGTGAGTGACCGTTCCTTTCATTTCTTGTAAATTTAACAATGCAAATTCAGCAATGGTTTTGCCCAATGGTTGCCAATTTAGGCACCAACTTTCTCAAAGAAATAGCCTGATTAGAAAATAATTGTACTTCTTTCTCGCTACTGTTACCACACCTGCACTTTTCATTTCCTATAAGGTACAGGGGCAAAACTGCATCTTTCAACTCTGCCTCTTTTATCTGATGTAGTGGATGACAGGTAATCTAGCTGAAAGTTCCAACAATTGCACCACCAGAAAAACACTGGCTGATGAAATCTGAGCAGTTATCACACTAACCATCACCTGTCAACCCTCTTGCTTCAATTTAAGGGCGCATCAATTTTCTGAAGAGGAAATCAAGGGCAAAGAATAAAAGCGCTTCAGATAAACACTGACAAAGGCCCTTTCTGCCTTTTTTTTTTTTTTAATTTATGATGGGATGTACTATCATAGGTTGCTCGGTGAGGTTTTATCAACCATCCTGATACATCCCAGATAGCTCGGAGTTCTTTGGCCATTGATGAAGTGTTATACTTGCACTTACTGAAAGGGCAGAAGATTTCCAACTGAAAATTACTTTCACTAAATACTACAAAGATATTGAAGGCAGAGAGAGCCAGGGAATGGAACAAATGACAGCTGCATATAACAATGAACCTCTCGGTTCTTGAGGCTGGCAGGCTGAGTAGAGTAAGTAATGTTTTCTTAAAGCCAAGGAGCATATTGTGTAACGTGTTAGGCACAAAGAGTTCGTATGTTTTTTGTGGTGAGTTGGGAACACAGTGCTGCCAATTGTACTTACAGTGTGTCCTGTCACTGCTTCCAGACCAAGATTTTTTTTCTAAATGTATCTGGTTACCACATTCAAAATACACATCAAATAATGGTATTTGGTGAGAGGAAAGATAAGGGCTAGGGAAGTAAAAGATATAATGACACAGATTTTATGAGGCACTTGGAACTTGGCCCTTAGCAAAACAGATCTGTTTTCCTTCTGGAGTTGAAAGCCATAGGGTTGAGGTGCTGAGCCTTCTGTGTTTAAGAGCAGAGTTTCCAAAATCAGGCAGATCTGGGATTAAAAGCTGTCTCTGACTTTACTAGCTGTGTGGCCTTAGCAAGTCAGTAAACTACCTAAACCTCCATTCCTCCTTTCCAAAATGTTGCAAGTAACAGTATGTAACTTTTAGCACAGTTAGCAGGATGAAATTAGATATTGCATTTAAAACATTTAACAAACTACCTGGCACAACACAGGCCTATAGTAAATGTCAGATCCTCTCACTCTAGCACCCAGTAATGTGTTGCGAGGCCATCCGACCCTGAACTTATTTCTCCTCGAACAGGAATAATTCCTAGAAGACCTTTCCCACTTTTTGAATCTTGCAGTTTGTCCCCAAAATAAGATTCTCCCAGGTCAAAACAATTAAAAGAGATGTATTCTAAACTCCGGTTTAACTGGGGAAAAACTATTGCTTGTTTTTTATTTGTTTGTACAACACATTTCTCATTTGCATTTTCCATGAGAACCTGAAACCAAACCACAAATATGTTTTGCTATCCACTCTTTTTTTTTTTTTTGTGGTACGCGGGCTTCTCACTGCTGTGGCCTCTCCCGTTGCGGAGCACAGGCTCCGGATGCGCAGGCTCAGCGGCCATGGCGCACGGACCCAGCCGCTCCGCGGCATGTGGGATCTTCCCAAACCGGGGCACGAACCCGTGTCCCCTGCATCGGCAGGCGGACTCTCAACCACTGCGCCACCAGGGAAGCCCGCTATCCACTCTTAAATGATGAGATTGTTTTCATTATTATTCAAATGTAAAAGGAAAGTATGGACTTCTTAGAACCTCACAGTATTTTTGTATTTGTTTATATCTTTTAAGAATCCTGAAGTACTTAGAAACATCTCCTCAATTTGCACAATATTCCTGTGACTAATGAACAAGAAGAAGATTGAAAAAAAAGAGGTATAGAGACAGTTGATATGGTGCCCACATTACTCAAGGAAGCCATGCTAGAGTGGGACGGCTGCCAGGACACTGGGCAACCAGCCTGATCCCCCACCATTGCTGTGCTTCCTGAACGTAGCAAAGCATGTGGCTCTCTGGTTTCAATATTCCTCACAATCCTCCTTATGATGACATTCCTCCTGCCTGTGCTTGTCGCCCTCTTTAGACTGATGATAAACACTTAAAAGGCAGGGACTGATATTACTATTTCCCCCAGCACACCATCTGATAGGCTAAAAATGTGTGTTTCATCTGTTTTTACTTGATGAAAAAAGCAAATTCACAAATGTGCAAATTATCGACTAAACTGTTCATCATCTCTATAAGGAGAAACTCTTGGGATTCTTATCTGTTTCATTTTTTCTAAAAAGTTAGGAAAGGTAGGTTTTTTGGGTTTTGTTTGTTTCTTTCTTTCACTTTTGCTGTCATTCCCAAATATCTGTTATATGGCAATCTTGCATTTTCTGCTTATTTCCAGTCTCCCTGTCCCAGAGGTACTAAACAAAAATGAAAGGAGGAAGGCAATTATATTTAGATGGAACTAGACCCAACTGCCACCATTGGGCAACATTCTTAATAGCTCTAACATTTGCTTTGCCTTTTTTTTTTTTTTTTGGCTTTTTAATGGCTTTACTAATGCATAATTTTCTTCTTTTTTTTTCTCTTTTTTAAGATTTTTTTTTGATGTGGACCATTTTTAAAGTCTTTATTGAGTCTGTTACAATACTGTTTCTGTTTTATGTTTTGGTTTTTTAGCTGTGAAGCATGTGGGATCCTAGCTCCCCGACTATGGATCGAACCCACACCCCCTGCATTGGAAGGTGAAGTCTTGACCACTGGACCGCCAGGGAAATCCCATCAATGCATTATTTTCATAAAAATATACTGTACTTATTTAAAGCAAACAATTTAATAAGATTTGATCTATGTACATACTTGTGAAGCCATCACCATAATCAAGATAATGAACATTTGCATCAACCCCAAAAGTTTCCTCACGGCTGCCCCTTTGTAATCCTTCTCTCTACCCTCTCCCCACCTCTTGCTCCCATTTTTATGCAACACTTCTGTAAAAAGTTAGTTTGCATATTTCATAATATCACATTTCATTTCTTGTCTGAAACTTCGTAAGTTTGTTGGGCTGCTTAAATAAGATGATATGATACCAGTGCACCTAAAAAAATCACTCAAGAATGTTCCCTTCATCTGCTCATTTTCCCTTCTCTATTTAGACAACAGTGTTTATTCCAACTATTTGTGCTTGGATAAATCCATCTGAAGGCAGCATTTCTAATATTTTGTTTGTTTTGCATGGGAATTTTTTATTTATTTAAAGTGGCACTGCTTTCCTACAAAAGCCATGCAGGGTGCCAGTGACCCATGGGCTGAACCTATAAATAGGAAATATTTATTTTGGAACAGTAGTGTTTCAAGTATGATTTGACTCTAGGCAGTTTTTTATAACAGTCATTGTACTATTACCTTTGCCATAAGTTTTAACAAAAAAAATAGGGACTACCTCATTTATGAGCAGAGCCATCAGAGGAAGTACTATTTTTTTTTCATCCTAGAGAAATATTTTAATGATGGTAACTAAGGATAGGGTGGCATAAGGCCCTCTGTCGTGCTGATTTACAGATTAACAAAGACTCGAGAATCACTGCTTTACAGCAATTAATATACACTCTTGGTCAGAACTAGCAAGAATGAAGAACCAACTATTTGAGTTTGTCTGATTATGTAAGAAAGCAAACTGACTTAACTTCTCTCTCCTGGACAGTGTCCTCCTTTGGGACGGAAGGTATTAGCAGCCTTAAAACCAAGGAGGAAAACTGTTCTTTTTATAGTGAGGTGTAGAAAATGAGACAGCTTTCTTACCTCTGTGGCTAAGGTACAGAGGTACAGAGGTACACCCTCTGTGGGTGGGTGGGGGGTACTCTTTCCATTCAGTGTAAGTTGAAAGAAGTATTTTTCTTACAGCATTGTATTTCCAGCTCTAGATTAAAGTTGCTATGTCAAGAGAATTGATAATATAATCCAAGGTACTTCTTCCTATCACTTCAAATTTCTGGGCGTGTCTCCCAGGAAAAAAAATTAATCTGCATTTCCATTTTTAAAGTGCTTTTAACTTAATGTAGTTAATTCCTCCATTTTTGCAACCATAATATCCCCATTGTTGTTCAGACAATTCTACTTTCCCCTCCTATAAGTAGTTTGGGGCACAATGGAAAAATTACAGTAAATTGAAAACAACCTTGGTTTTCAGAATTTTTTTAGAAAGTTGTATTATTGGTTCACAACTGATAACCAGTTTTACAGACAAAACCATGGCAGAGAATCTTATCTTAAATAAATTCAAACTAATTTACACACTGTTGATGACAAATAAATGATGGTGGATGCCTCTATTCCAAAAAAACCAAGCAATCAAAATGTTCAGATTGGGTGGAACCAACCTTTACCTAAAAATCAGTGAGACCCTCTTCCCCAGGCAGATGCTCTTCCCCTCTTATAAGGAATGGCATTAAAGGTACAAGTTCTATGGTACAGGGAATCCCTTCTCATGCTTCTATCAGCCCAAAGGGAAGTAGCTTCTGATTGGCATTGCTGGAGCCCATTGAAATCTTGTTTGCTGCCAATGGTCATTATGACAACATCTGTGACTAAGATGTGGAGGTTTAACTGCCTCATTTTCCTTCAGCTATGAAACCCCTTGGTTCATATAAAAAGCCTTGGTCAGGAAATTCCACCAACAGCGTGCATCGGTTGGTGAAAATCACATGATTCTGACCACAGAATAAGCTATTTCTAAATCCTTGGCTCAGTTAGGCCATGCACAAAATCTGGATGCAGACACGTACTGGATTTCCTTGACTTGATAAAAAGAACTGCTCTCCTAGAAATATGAAATGTATGACATCTTTTTTCTTCCTTAATCACATAGAGTTGTAGTATGTTTGCACACGGGCCTGTTTCCTCCGGGATGTGTGTTACACCTGCTTGCTCCTTATTTCTCTCCTTAGGCTGAATAATTAATTCTTTTTTTATTCAGGGAAATTATTATATTTTTTGTATTCTAAAGCCCCATTTCAAATAAGAGATGCTAATGTTGTTAAGAATTGCCTAAGCTAAGCTCTCGTGCACATTACCGCAAGCAGTACAAAATGTATATATAAAAGGAGTTTCTCAGCTAGAGGTAATATTTGAGTAATTACTACCAAATCATTATACTGGGTGCCATTAAAGTAAACTGCATTAACAAACTATTAAACATTTTTAAATAAAAAGAAACTAATATATTAATACATGTTTAGAAACTTAAAGATTATATTTTAAAATATCATACATTTTTATGACATCATTGATCAAAAGTTTGTTTCTTTTCACCATAAAGCTATACTTTAAGATTTTTTAATGAAGAAAACCTGAAATGAAATTAGTTACCTACAAATACAGATTGCAATTACTCATTGGAAATCATTTTTCTAAGCCTTCAAATAAAGTCTCAGAAAGTTATAGAAAGTTAGAATTCTTTCAAAACTAATTTTTGGTTGAATTATATTTCATTTAATATCACAGCCTTGCTGTTCAGCTGGTTAGCCATCCACTGACTTTTAAACATACAACATCCTGTGATGGAGACAATTATTTGTCATTTAATTAAATCCTAAAGCTATTGTGTTCCATTCAAAATAAATTCTAAAAGTAACACTTTAAGAAAAAGATTATTGCAAAACATAAACTTATTTTATAAATCCTTTAAGGGTAGGGAATTTGTCTTCTACTGTGTTATCTTCGACACACTCCGTGGCATATAGTAAATGGTTTTTGAAAAAAAAAAGAACATAATAGCTCCTGATTCCATGATTCTAAAATCTAAGAAATTCCTATTTTAAAAGGAATAGTAGTAAACTATATGCTTATGATTATACATTGATCTGAATGGCAGAAATGATACAACCTCTTTTTAAAATACAAAGAGTTAGTGAATTGTCTTCTTCTGATCAAGTGGGATAATATATCTAAGTTACAATAATGGATTTTATCATGAACATCATTTGTACTATTAACACAGAAAGTTTTGTCTAGTATTTAGAGGTTATTACTTTTAAGTTAATAATGATAATTCTGAATCCTAATATCTTACTTCCAATGAATAACATTCCTATTCAAAGAGCAACTAGATATACAGAAAGCGGTCTCAGTGGGATTGCAGTAGATACAAAATGAAAGAATAAACAGATGAAACACCCTACAGAAAAACCTGAGAGGTCTGGTTTTAATTTTTGTTGGTGCTTTTATTTTTTCATTTCTGAACTAGTTTCACATCAGTACCTCTTACACACACACACACACATACACACTCACCCAATTCATAGATGATGAGAAGGCAATTGGTCGTTTAACAGGAATTACTAACTAAATTTTTCTGTGATGCTAGTTGTACATATTGAGTTGCTTGATGTGAGTTATGAACATGAAATTGCCTAGAAAGCACAAGAACCTTGGCAAATATTCAGAGTAGAGCACAATGCTTTAATACAACTAAATGGTTTAATGACAAGTGGGGAATTACTGTAAAATATAAAGCTGGCAAAAGGCAGCAAACGGCGCCTGCTGGCTAGACTAAGAAATCCAAAATGGATTCCAGGAAGAGAGCACAATGCCCAGCTGCTGCGGTGGTTGCCTGTTCCTCCTATACTGTTATTACTGTTCAACGGTCCTGAAATCTGAATGACAGTGGCCTGAGCCCTTTCAAACAACAGAAAGAAGGTCAATTTTTGTAATGAGGAAATGGAAGTGGTGGCACCGAAGATCACTGACCCTTACAGTTTCCTGTGCGATGAAGGAGCAGTGAAGTGCGCAGGGAAATTACGGTGTAGGAGGACAGTGACACCACCATCATGAAACACAGAACCAAGGAACAAGTAGCAAATGCACAAAAATGTGCATAAATCAAGTATATGCTATCAACCCTGGGCTTATTCCTATTCTCAAACTGTGAAAAATTGGGCCCAACAGTTCTGCGAAGAAAGGAAAAGGCAAAGGGCCAAAAATCAAGTTCAAGAGTATAAAATGATACTTTTAACCATGGGTAATATTTAAAATATTCAGCAACTAGAAGTTCTAGGTACTGACCAATCAGAACTGTTGCTGGTCAATGTGCTGAAGCAGGATCCGCGAGACCAGCTGTCCTGCCAGGGGCTACCTAGTTAATTCCTAGATCCTGGGTGGGTGCAGAGGTCCAGACTGAAGCCAAGGTAGCTCAGGAAAACAGATGAGATAGGTGCAGTTGGGACTGGGCCAGTGATTGTCTATCACCTGATGCAAAATTATTTCAATACTGTAACATCTAATGCAGGCTACCAGTGTATCCCAGTGTATTAGTGCTGCTCTTAACCCTGCTCAGTCTACTGCCATTGCCTACTCACAGGGTATTTTGTGGTGTAAAGAAAGGGAAGAGTAGCTTATTAGCAGGGCTAATTGAAAACCTGTCTTTGATATCTGATGGCCCTTTCATATTTCATGCCCTTCAGTATTATGTTACAAAATCATTGTCACATTCATAACTCAGGAGTTTCTGAATTAGGAGATGTGCTAAACTCACTAACGTAATTAATGAAGTTTAGGGACTAGCAGATGCAAACTACTATATACAGAATGGATAAACAACAAGGTCCTACTGTATAACACAGGGCACTATATTCAACATCCTGTGATGAACCATAATGGGAAAGAATACAAAAAAGAATATATATATATGTATGTAAAGCTGAATCACTTTGCTGCACAGCAGAAATGAATAAAACCTTGTAAACTAGCTATACTTGAATAAAACAAGTTTAAAAAAAATAAAATTAATATTAAAATTTTTTAAATGAAGCTTATTCCACTGGATAATAATGATGGTTATCTGATGATTCAAGGAGCTCAAAAGATTTTTTTTTAAAACTCCAAATATTTAATAAAAAATTCATAAAGAAATCAATTGTGGGATAGGGAGGGTGGGAGGGAGACGCAAAAGGGAGGGGATATGGGAACATATGTATATGTATAACTGATTAAATTTGTAAAATAAAAAAAAAATAAAAATAAAAAAAAAAAATAAAAAAAAAAAGAAATCAATTGAAATAATAATTTTAAAGATCTTTCTGAAAAAAGTGAAATAATATTAAATCAGTTTTCTTTGCCTCACCAGATACTGCAATATGAACA
This sequence comes from Mesoplodon densirostris, assembly GCF_025265405.1. Lineage (NCBI taxonomy): Eukaryota > Metazoa > Chordata > Mammalia > Artiodactyla > Ziphiidae > Mesoplodon > Mesoplodon densirostris. Next base: position 39,815,404 of record NC_082669.1, read on the forward strand.
TGGCACAAGCTTTACTTCATATTGAGATATTTTCCTTTCAGCCAGAGTTTTCATATAATTTATTGATCTTTCTCAGTTGCCAAAAAGGCATCCAGAAAGAAAAGTTTATTTAACATTCTTAGACAACACCTTCTAGGGTAATGTTAGCTGATTTCTCATGGAAAAATGTCTAGATAGGGCTTCCCTGGTGGCGCAGTGGTTGAAAGTCCGCCTGCCGATGCAGGGGACACGGGTTCGTGCCCCGGACCGGGAAGATCCCACATGTGGCGGAGCAGCTGGGCCCGTGAGCCATGGCAGCTGAGCCTGCGCGTCCGGAGCCTGTGCTCCGCAAAGGGAGAGGCCACAACAGTGAGAGGCCCACGTACCGCAAAAAAAAAAAAAAAAAAAAAAAAGTCAAGATAAGAGAACACATTTTGATTCAGGTGATAAGATATCTTGAATATATATTTAATACTGCTGCATATATTTTTTTAATTATGGAGACTATTTTTGTGATTTGATTGCCACAATAATTCAGGTGAAACAAACAAAAAGTAGAAGGTTTGGTTATGAAAGTTGTAACATATTTCATAGTCAGGGCCTGCAAAATTTTTAGTTACGTTTTGATTTTCTCTAAAAACTGACATATCATCGAGACTATACTGATGTTGACAGACCAGGGTTACAAATATATTTATGGGAAGAATTGTTGCATTAACTAAACAAGCTATTGCACCAGGAACAGCCCCTGGGCATTTATATTCAACTTCTGCTACATTTCCAAGGGCAGGCCACCCTGATATGGTATATTTATGAAAAGTAAGTAGCATTGAATACTGGCAAGTCCCAATATAACCTCTGCAGAAATGCTGTATGGGAGCTCAAAAGATTTTTATGATGGCATCCTAGACTTCTCTTTTGCAATAAAGCAGAATTGCAATTATGACTAAGTTAGACCAGACCTAGCAACATTTATGGATTTGACAACTTTGCATTTATACTTGCATGTATCAGTTTAGTACTTATAGTAATTTTAAAGGACAAAATGTGAAATATTAGCAAACAGGATATAGAATGAAGATTTGGAAGTATCAAGACGTCAGAGGGATACAAAGACCAAATGTTAGTTATCTTCTTTTTTAAAAAATTAATTAATTTATTAATTCATTTTTGGCTGCGTTGGGTCTTTGTTGCTGCGTGCGGGCTTTCTCTAGTCGCGGCAAGCGGGGGCTACTCTTTGTTGCTGTGCACGAGCTTCTCATTGCAGTGGCTTCTCTTGTTGCAGAGCATGGGCTCTAGGCACACGGGCTTCAGTAGTTGTGGCTCACGGGCTCTAGAGTGCAGGCCCAGTAGTTGTGGCTTGCGGGCTCTAGAGCACAGGCTCAGTAGTTGCAGCGCACGGGCCTAGTGGCTCCGCGGCATGTGGGATCTTCTCGGACCAGGGATCGAACCCGTGTTCCCTGCATTGGCAGGCGGATTCTTAACCACTGCACCACCAGGGAAGTCCCTAGTTATCGTCTAAT